>NC_134397.1:217992751-218674436 GCF_050003625.1 Haematobia irritans | reverse complement strand
ATACTTACGTACTTAAAGTTAGGACACCGCCAAATCTGGCAGAAAGATTCCAGTTTGGAGGTTCGAGTAGAATGCATGCGTTGGTAATGCCCCGTTTTCAGACTTTGGTGATGCAGCGATCGTTCCTAATTCGAGTCACACGCCTATGGAATACCTTACGAAAATAGAAATTTTAATTTGCCATGTTTTAAGTTCTACCATAGCTAACACTTAAATTTTTCGAACTGTGTTTACGCTACAAACATCTCTGTTTCCTTCCATTCATCCATGTTCGTGTTAGTTTCTTGAATCTTGAATAGTAGATTAATAACATATTCAAAAATTATATATAGTATTGATATTGATGAGCTTAAATTATATTTTATAATTAAGTGTCAAACCAATGTAAAACTTTTGTAATCAATTTTGGCCTTATTTGAGCTTCTGATTATAATTATAAATAAAGTGAAATGAAATGAAAAAAAAATTCTAAGACGATATAACCATATCCTATCTGTCTGTTGTAATCACCCTACACTCGTTAATAATGAAGCAATCATTCTGAAATTTTGCACAAACTCGTCTTTTGTCTGCGGGCGGGTCAAGTTCGAAGGTGGGCTATATCGGTCCAGGTTTCCATTTAGTCCCCATATAAACCGATCTCCCGAATTGAGTTCTTGGGCTTATACAAACCGTAATTTTGTCCAATTTGCCTGAAATTGGAAATCAAGAGGTATTTTAGGACCACAAAGAGGAGTTTCAAAAATGGTGGGTATTGGTCCATGTTTTGGTATAGCCCCCATATAGACCGATCTCCCGATTTTATTTCTTGGGCTTATAGAATCCGTAGTTTTTATCCAATTTGCCTGAAATTTGAAATCTAGAGGTATTTTAGAACCATATAGAAGTGTGCCAAAAATGGTGAGCATCGCTCCATGTTTTGGTATAGCACCCATATAGACAGATATCCCGATATTATGTTATTTCTTGGTCTTATAGAATCCGAAGTTTTTATCCTATTTGCCTGAAATTGGAAATCTGGAGGTAATTTGGGACCATAAAGAGATGCGCCAAAAATGGTGAGTATCGGTCAATGTTTTGGTATAGCCCCCATATAGACCGATCTTCCGATCTTATTTCTTGGCCTTATAGAAACCGTAGTTTTTATCCAATTTGCATGAAATTTTAAATCTAGAATTATTTTAGGACCATAAAGAGGAGTACGGAAAATGGTGGGTATCGGTCAATGTTTTGGTATAGGCCCCATATAGACCGATTTCCCGATTTTAATTTTTGGGTTTGTAGAAACCGTAGTTTTTGTTAAATTTTCCAGAAATTAAAAATCTGGAGATTTTTTAGGACTATAAATAGGTGTGCAAGAAATGATTTTATTGTTTAGGATTCTAGAAACCGTAGTTTTTATCCAATTTGCTTAAAATTTTTCTAGAAGTATTTTAGACCATTAAGAGGTGTGCCGAAAACGGTGAGTATCGGTCCATATTTTAGTATAGCCCCCGTAATACCGATCTCCCGATTTAACTCCTTGGGTTTCTAGAAACCGTAACCGTAGTTTTATCCGATTTGCCTGAAATTGTAAATATACTGGTATTTTAGACTCAGAAAAACGTGTATCGGATTTAAATTTTATCGGTCCACTTGGTAAGGTCTCACTTCTTGATAATTGCTTGAAACTGAATGTAAAATTTTCAGATTTTACTTCTCGTAATCATGTAAATAATGGGGGTGAAAATCTACACATTTTAGATTTTAAATCAAGGCGTTATTTCATATATTTCTTGCACACTTACAAGAGATGTTTGTGATTCCTCTAAAACTCAAACGAAAAACGGTTCTTATAAATCCAGGATCTGATCTAGTCTTCATAGGTAAAATCTTCACATTTATCTTCGGGAAGCGTACTGGTTGAACTGATCTGCTTTTGAAAATATCTGTCATCAAACCCACCTGAAATTTTCAAAGGAAACTATAATACTTGATTCATGGTGGTGGGTATTTAAGATTCGGCCCGGCTGAACTTACTGCTGTATATACTTGCTTATATTGAGTTTTCTTTACAATTTAACTTATTTTGCTATTAAGATGTCATATCTATAACTAACTATACAACTAAAGTTAAAACAACTGCTGCTCTCCTGACCACAAGTTTGTCTTTGTCACGTAGTTTTTTTATGCATTTGCTTGACATTAGGTCTACCTATGGAAATATTAAACCATAATAAACCTTTTGTAGTCATTTTATACATATTAAGGTTATACTTGTCAGTTCTTTTGAATTAAATATGAGATTGGTAGAATATTTACCCCAATTTAGAATCTTTTTTATTACTGAAATTCAATATAATAAACTTATGACTTTTATGGACTTCATATAAAAAAAAATTCTAAGTAAACTGTCAATGAAATAAGAGGATAACAAAATAAGTTAATTTAAACTTTATGAGTCAATGGTTGATGGCATTAATTTGAGGACGTGTCCTTAATTTCTTTTCACCTTATACAAACTTAATTAATTCGACTGTGCAACTATAGGCGCTAAAATTGTTTAGAATTAAATTTATTTCATAGATATAGGACCTCATTAAGTGATTTTTTGCTTTAAATTTGGCTTCAAATCTGATTTTGGGCAAGAGCCACGCGATCATTCTTGATACTCAAGGTTGTCCGAATTTAGACGATTTTTATATCAAAAAATTTATAATGACTCATTTTTTAAAGATTGTAATCGGTTTTGTTGAGATATTCAATCTTACACTGTGATGTAAAAATTCTAATTGAACACAGATCGTGATGGAAAAAGGGGGAAAAAGAGAGATCTACCTGTGGTATAGCCAGAAAATTTTTAGAAAAATTTTAGCCCTCCCCAGACTATTTACAATATTTTTTTTTAGTTTTTATACCTCCGACGAGAACCGTCAAATTTTTAGACCAAAGAAGTTTTCATTTATTGTTAGGTTAGCGTAGGTGGCAGCCCGATGTATCAGGTGATACCACATTGGTGAACTTCTCTCTCATCACTGAGTGCTACCCGATTCCATGTTAAGCTCAATGACAAGAGACCTCCTTTTTATATCCGAGTCCGAACGGCGTTCCACATTGCAGTGAAACCACTTAGAGAAGCTTTGAAATCCTCAGAAATGTCACCAGCACACTGGAAAAAAAAACATACCCAATTCCAAAGATTTTGTCTTTACTCTAAAAATTTTGGTATTGATTCCGAGCCAAAGAAGCGGAGAATACAAGTCAGGACACTTTTAAGACACAATTATCTTTTAAATTTGGGTTTTGTGTACTTACTTCTAGGAAGCAAATTTTAATTTTTCGTTTTTTCAGCTTTTTTTTTTCTTCATATGCTATCAAGTCCTTTAAAAACGAGTTAACGACAACTTTATTTTTCAAATTCAGACTCGACTTCCAGCAGAAATGATGCTATGTTTCAAGTAAAAAACGTCTTTAAAATAAAGTGTTGAAAACCATATCCTATTTTTTAACGAGTTTTTGCTTTGTAGCCAAGATGCAAAAAGACAACAAATTTAAAGACAATTTCATTAAGAGTAAAGAATTTTGTTGTTGTTTTTTTATTTCAGCTTAAAACCATACATTGACTAAACTACAAGAGTAGCTTAACCAACAGAGGAAAAGAATGTTTGTCAAATTTATTTGGGCAAAGCCCTATAGACTGCAAGATGGTTGGATGGACACACGTTTCGGAATTACCACATTCCTCATCAGCATCCTCTACTTGCAGCAAAACTATCAACCAATTATCAGAATAAATTCAGGCAGTTTATTAAACCCAACAAAAACCACACTTGAACCCTCCGAAAAAAGGTTTTACATTGATAGCCGGCTTTTGCCGAAATAAATTCGAAACAAACATATCTCTTTTCCTATGCCACTGTCAAATCATCGATTTGAATTCACATGGCTGGGTTTATTTTGAGCGTGCCTCCTCTTCTTTTTCCATTTGTTTTGTTTTGTTATTGTTGGTTTTGTTCTTTAAGCATTGTTGTTGTTTTTTTATTTCAGCTTAAAACCATACATTGACTAAACTACAAGAGTAGCTTAACCAACAGAGGAAAAGAATGTTTGTCAAATTATTAAAGTCAAGTTGACCTTAGTCCAAAAATTTTTTCTTTCATGTTATGATACCCATTTTCAAGTCAAATCACTTAATTATAAGGATAACACGACTTCATTGAAAAGTTTATCGACTTTTGAACATAGAAAAAACTTTATATTAGACAAATGCGTCTTCTATACTAAGCAAAATTTGCATTAGTATTTTAAAGACATGAAATCTTTGATCTCACGACAATATTTTTTTCAGTGCATTACTGAGGTGGGATAATCCGCCGCTGAAAAAGTTGTTGGTGTTAGGCCGAAGCAGGAATCGAACCCACGACCTTGTGTATGCAAGGCGGGCATGCTACCATTGCACCACGGTGGCTCCCATCATTTATTGTTAGAATTATTTTTTGAAGGCAAACAATGTTCGTTGATGGTAAACGGGTACCATAAATAAAGATGTGTGTACAGGCCAATTAAAATGATCAAAAAATAAAATTTTTAGGATGTCTTCATAACGATCATACAAAAGATTTTTGATATAACCTGTATAGTTATGTATCTTTCTGGCTCAAAAAAAAATATATATTAAAAATGGAAGAAAATCGGGTGATAAGAGCAACTTCTAGAACAAACTTACGCTCTTTTAATTTAATTTATTTTAAAGTAATTAAACTTTTTGAACTGGTACTTTAGATTATTTCCTTTTCAAGTTATTAAAACATGCTAAAAATATATATCCTTAATTTAGTTGGCATTTTGTTTTAATTTATTTATTTATTTCTTATTTCAGCTTGAGGTCCTTTTCTTATTGTTAATTCCTTTACGAAAGGACGAAAATTTTCTTTTTTTATACTCTCCACCATAAAATGTTGGATATATTAACTTTGTCGTTCCGTTTGTAACACATCGAAATAATGCTCTAAGACCCCATAAAGTATATATATTCTGGGTCGTGGAAAAATTCCGAGTCGATCTAAGGATGTCCATCCATCCGTCCGTCTGTTGAAAAGTAGTAATGAAAATGTTCTTTTTGGATCCGGAAGTTGTGCAAAATTGACGCAGAAGCGATGGATTTAACATGGGCTTATCATAGGACGGAAGACCTCCATTTCAACAGCCGTTGCACTGAATTTGCATCACTTCTTTAGGTGTGATCCGAATTCAATATTTTGGATGTAAATTAAAAAATTCTGTGATATTTTGTCAAATAAATTATTTTTATAATTTTTTATAATTTTTAATGGATTCTAACGCTTGTCGGAAACGTTTGACCTCAAATATTTTCAAAAATTCACAATTTTTTCAGAATGGATTTAGCATTTTTGTCGACAAAATTTAAATGATTTATACAATTTTATGAATTCTTACTCTGTTTTTAACCTATTTAAAAAAAATAAAATTATCCAGTAAAAGTATGAAAAAACCAAGTTATAAAAAATTTAATTCAAAAAAACTTCCTGGGTAGTTAAAATAAAGAACATTATTGGGAGTGCGTCTTCTGGAAGTGCTTCTAAAGTTGTGCCTTTGGAAGAACTTCCAATTTTTTTTGCTGGGTAGTTGTTATTGATGTAGATCGGATGGTATTGCAAATGGGACATATCGGACCACTTTTACGCATAGCCCCCATATAAACAGACCCCTAGATTTGGCTTGCGGAGCATTTTAGAGAAGCAAATTTTATCCGATCCGGTTGAAATTTGATACGTGATGTTAGTATATGGTCTGTCCGAATTGATCCGTATCGGTCCATAATTACATATAAAACGATCCAAAGATTTTAGCTCCGGAGCCTCTTGGAGGAGCAAAATTTATCCGATCCGATTGAAATTTGGTATGTGATGTTATTATATGGTCCCTAATAACCATGGACAAATTTATTCATATCGGTCTATAATTATATATAGCCCCCATATAAACCGATCCCTACATTTTATCTCCGGAGCCTCTTGGAGGAGCAAATTGCATTCGATTTGGTTGAAATTTGGTACGTGATGTTAATATATAGTCTCTAACAATCATGCAAGAATTGATCCATATCGGTCCATAATTATATATAGCCCCCATATAAACCAATCCCCAGATTTGACCTCCGGAGCCTCTTGGAGGAGCAAAATTTATCCGATCCGATTGAAATTTGGTATGTGATGTTATTATATGGTCCCTAACAATCATGTATAAATTTATCCAAATCGGTCCATAATTATATATAGCCCCCATATAAACCCGTTCCTACATTTTACCTCCGGAGCCCCATCTGGTTGAAATTTGGTACGTGGTGTAAGTATATAGTCTCTAAAAACCATGCAAAATATGGTCATTATCGGTCCATACTTAAATATAGTCCCCCTATTAGCCGATCCCCAGATTTGATATACGGAGCCTGTTGGAGGAGAAAAATTTATCCGATCCGGCTGAAATTTGGTACGTGATGTTAGATATGGTCTTTAAAAACCATGCCAAAATTGATCCATATCGGTCCATAATAATTTATAGCCCCTTATAAACAGATCCCCAGATTTGGTTTTAGAGTCTCTTGGAGGAGCAAATTTCATCCGATTCAGTTGAAATTTTGTATTTTGTGTAAGTATATGGACACCAATAACCATGCAAAAATTACTCCATATCGGTCCAAAATTATATATAGCCCCCATATAAACCATTACACAGATTTAACCTCCGGAGCCTCTTGGGGGAGCAAAATTTATCCGAATCAGTTGTATATGGTCCCTAACATTCAAACATTAAAAACAAATACAACAGTTTGGATACAATTGTTGAATCACTTATCATACACTGAAAAAACAGTGAACCCACCAGGAAGAAAAATTTCCGTTAATTTTAGAAAATTTTGAATATTTTTAGAAAATTTTAACTAAACAGTATAACAAACGCTGGAATCACGCCGATATCATAAAAATAAGTAAATATTTTTCGACAAATTTAAGAAAATTTATTAGACATAATTAAGTTTTTTCACTTGTTAAAGAAAATTTTGTAGTTTGAAGGAAAAAAATGGAGTTCAAAATTGTATGAATGTCTTTAGTGACATACGAAGTTCATGATGAACGCATTTGTAGTAATATTTAAAAATTTAAAGAAATATTGAACTATTTTTTGGAAGACACGAATTTAGTTAGTCTTTATCCTTCATTTGTGTATATTTTTTTTCCTCGGTTTTAGTTAATTTAACTAACGTACACAAAAAATTATTAGAGTAGAGGAAACTTTCTCCAAACATAATAATTCCATGAACTAAACGAAAGTTAAATTGGCTTTAGTGAAATAGAGAGTTCTCTTTTTTTTGAGTGTAAATTCGGACATATTTTCTCTAAAACGAAATACTTAATAAGAAAGAGATACTTTTTCTTTGGGTCTAGATATGGCAATTCTACACTGAAAAAAATATTGTCGTGAGGTTAAAAATTTCATGTCTTTAAAATACGAATGCAAATTTTGTTTAGCATAGATAATATAAACATTTTTTACTTGTCCAAACGCCGATAAACTTTTCAATGAAGTCGTATTGTCCTTATAATTAAGTGCTTTGACTTAAAAATGGGTATCATAACATTAAAGAAAAAATTTTTGGGCTAAGGTCATCGTGACTTTAATAATTCAGAAAAAAATCTTTAAAATTAATGAAATTGTCTTTATATTTGTTGTCTTTTTGCATCTTGACTACAAAGCAAAATATTGTTCAAATATAGGACATGTTTTCCAACACTTTATTTTAAAGACTTTTTTACTTAAAACATAGCATAATTTCTACTGGAAGTTGAGTCTGAATTTGGAAAATAAAGTTGTCGTTAACTCGGTTTTAAAGGACTTTGATAGCATATGAAGAAAAAAGCTGAAAAAAAAACGAAAAATTAAAAGAGAATTTTGGCTTGAAAGTATCCTAGGTGTATTCTACGCTTCTTTGGCTCGGAATCAATAAAAAAAATTTTAAAATAAAGATAAAATCTTTGGAATCGGGTCTGCTTTTTTTCAGTGTATTGTCCATATGTCACTGTGCCTCGGTCGCGGATTAAACTCCTTTTCCTTTTCTTTCTTTTTTAATTATTCTCACATTGTTGTCTAGTCTAGTTAGGAATGTGTATCTTTACTTAACAAAAATATTCGACTATGGTCAACTTGGCTTTAATAATTCATAAAAAATCTTCAAAATTAATAAAATCTTCATTATCTATTTGTTGACTTTTTGTATCTAGACCACAAAGCTGAAAAGCGTTCAACAATAGCAGTTGTTGTTAACACGTTTTTAAAGACTCTGAAGGCACATAACGAAAAACAAGTATATACGGCCGTAAGTTCTGCCAGGCCCTCCACCATGGATTGCGTAGAAACTTCTGCGAAAGACTATCATCCACAATCGAATTACTTGCGTTGTGGTAATACTTACCGATGGCAAGGTATCTTAACACTTCTTAACATCGTTTTCTAAATTGTGAGTTAGTCCATACGTGGCATATATTTGACAAAAAAGGTATATATAGGGAAGTCTACAATTAATTACGAATCGATATGGACTTTTGCGCGGTAAGTGAAGAGCCAGAATTGAAGTATGGGGGTCGCTTATATGGGAGCTAAAATTATGAACTTGATATGGACCAATTTTTGTGTGATTGGGATCGATTTATCTGAGGGCTATATATACCTATAGACCGATATGGACCTAGATAGGCATGGTTGTTAACGGCCACATACTAGCACAATGTACCAAATTTCAACTGACTCGGATGCAATTTGCTCCTCCAAGATGCTCCAAAACCAAATCTCGGAATCGGTTTATATGGGGGCTATATATAATTATGGACTGATATGGACCAATACCTGCATGGTTGTTAGAGACCATATACTAACACCACGTACTAAATTTCATTCAGATCGGATGAATTTTGCTTATCCGCCGGAGTTCAAATCTTGGGATGGGTTAATAGGGGGGGCTATATATAATTATGGACTGATATGAACCAATTCCTGCATGGTTGTTGGATACCATATACTAATATCACGCGTGAGTCACGCTGATGGTGACGGCGTGAGTGTGCGTGATTAACCAACCAAATGTCGTGCGTGAGCGGGAGTCACGAAAATAATATCTTCGTGAGTGTGCGTGAGTAACGAATTTCGGAAAAACACACTCACGAAAATAATCCAGCTTACGAACATAAAATATTTGCGAGTTGAATTTATTTATAATTTTAGTGACATCCTAAGTGTTACGAGTTTTATAACGGTCTCTATTTTAATCATACTCATATTTTCAATCAGGTTCTATAGGTAAATTACTCATAAAATTATTCGTGAGTCACGACATTTTTCGTGAGTCACGATATTTTTCGTGAGTCACGACATTTAAAAGATTTTCGTGCGTGAGTGTGCGTGAGTACAAATTTTCTTTTCGTGAGCGTGAGTCCTACCAAAAAATATCGTGCGTGAATAAGATTTCTCCGTCGTGAGTGTGCGTGAGTAAAATATTACTCACGTGCACACCTCTACTCCGGAGGTCAAATCTAGGGATCGGTTTATACGGGGGCTATATATAATTATGGACCGATGTGGACCAATTTTTGCATAGATGTTAGAGACCATATATTAACACCATGTACCAAATTTCAGCCGGATCGGATGAAATTTTCTTCTCTTAAAGGCTCCGCAAGCCAAATCGGGGGATAGGTTTATATGGGGGCTATATGGGAGCCACCGTGGTGCAATGGTTAGCATGCCCGCCTTGCATACACAAGGTCGTGGGTTCGATTCCTGCTTCAACTGAACACCAAAAAGTTCTTCAGCGGTGGATTATCCCACCTCAGTAATGCTGGTGACATTTCTGAGGGTTTTAAAGCTTCTCTAAGGGGTTTCACTGCAATGTGGAACGCCGTTCGGACTCGGCTATAAAAAGGAGGTCCCTCGTCATTGAGCTTAACATGGAATCGGGCAGCACTCAGTGATAAAAGAGAAGTTCACCAATGTGGTATCACAATGGACTGAATAGTTTAAGTGAGCCTGATAATCGGGCTGCCACCTAACCTAACCTAACTTATGGGGGCTATATATAATTATTGACCGATGTGGACCAATCCCTGCATGGTTGTTGGATACCATATACTAACATCACGTACCAAATTTCAGCCGGATCGGATGAAATTTTCTTCTCTTAGAGGCTCCGCAAGCCAAATCGGGGGAACGGTTTATATGGGGGCTATATATAGTTATGGACCGATGTGGACCAATTTTTGCATGGTTATTAGGGACCATATACTAACACCATGTACCAAATTTCAGACGAATCGGATGAAATTTGCTTCTCTTAGAGCAATCGCAAGCCAAATTTGGGGGTCCGTTTATATGGGGGCTATATATAATTAAGGACCGATGTGAACCAATTTTTGCATGGTTGTTAGAGACCATATACAAATACCATGTACCAAATTTCCGCCGGATCGGATGAAATTTGCTTCTCTTAGAGGGTCTGCATGCCAAATTTGGGGGTCCGTTTATATGGGGGCTATATATAGTTATGGGCCGATGTGGACCAATTTTTGCATGATTGTTAGAGACCATATATTTACACCATGTACCAAATTTCAGCCGGATCGGATGAAATTTGCTTCTCTTAGAGCAATCGCAAGCCAAGTTTGGGGGTCCGTTTATATGGGGGCTATACGTAAAAGTGGACCGATATGGCCCATTTGCAATACCATCCGACCTACATCAATAACAACTACTTGTGCCAAGTTTCAAGTCGATAGCTTGTTTCGTTCGGATGTTAGCGTGATTTCAACAGACGGACGAACGGACGGACGGACAGACGGACATGCTCAGATTGACTCAGAATTTCACCACGACCCAGAATATATATACTTTATGGGGTCTTAGAGCAATATTTCGATGTGTTACAAACGGAATAACAAAGTTAATATATTCCCATCCTATGGTGGAGGGTATAAAAATCAGAAAAAAAAACTTAAAAATTCAAATTTGTCTCCTAGGAAATGTTTTCAAAACTCAAATCTAAATTTGTCATAAGTGTATCCTTGCTTAAATTCTCTTCTTCTTTGACTTGGAAAAATGCCAAAGTATTAGTGTAAAGATAGTAGGTTTAAAGTCTACGTTAACTTTTATGAATATGGGGGATATTGTAGAACCGAATGAGGTTTTTTCCGTACATAATTTTATTAATCACTGCTTTCATTTCAATTACAGTGCATTGGTTCAATGGACAAATTTAAAATAACCACTTATTCAAGAATCTGATTACTCTACCCATAAACATTTAATAGGTCATCTCATAACTACATAATAGGTTTGATATATGGTTAAAATCTATATAGATAATCCATCAATCAAAATGCTAAATATATACATTTTGAGCATCTTATGAGATTTCCTCCAAAGTCATAATTTCCATCCATAGTAATCTCTTTTAATATCCTCTTGCGAAAAAATAAAATAAGTCCCCCCACTTGTGTTTTGCTAATGCAAACTCAAGCATATGCACGCACGCATACGAGTACGTACAAAATGGAACGAACGCATCAATGTTAATATAATCCTTGATAGCATATTCAATGTTCCCGATGCATACAGTACTAAACATACGTTAGAAGGAAGGAAAGATGATTGTGATTTTTATCCTGATATTGCGTAAATATATTCGTTTGAATACTGGCATAAATGAAGTCCTCGATAAAAATGAGAATGATATCAAACATATGTTGGCATATTCATATGGGTTATTCCAGGAGAAATTGTGGGACCTTGATCAATATTAAATCGTTAAATCTTTGAATAAAATTTATTTTAGTATTTTATTATATTGTTGAGGGTTCCTTTTATATGCTGCCGATTGGGCAATGCTAGTGTTGCATTCTGCCAACTGACAGCTCTATCGTACAGTTTCATAGTTTTGAAGGTTATACGTACTGAGAACGTTTTGACATACGAGCATTATTTGTGTTGTTTATAGCATCTTAAAAGATTCTCTTCGCCCAAGGTTAAAGTGGCAGCCCGATTAAATTTCAGGCTCACTTAGACTATTCAGTCCATTGTCACCATTTAATTCCAGGTTTTTCATTTCGCCCAAAAACTGGAATTTTACATTTCGACGTCGATTATTTTTACAACAGTGCATCGATGAACTTAATTCTAGAATTGGTGATGAAGCTCCGTCAAGGACTAGTGTTTACCGATGGTATGGCCTATTCAGCAGAGATCGCAATTCACTCGAAGACAACATTGGCATCACATCCATTGTCTTTTATCAGAAATAAACTTAATAGCCATACAATGCAATTGCCCCATTTTTATCATTGCAGTCCCGCTCGGATATGACCTTAGAGGCATTCAGGCATAATCCAACGGACATAGCGTCATACCACTGCTTGCTCTAACAACTATTGTGCCATAGGTGCGTACCTGCGGTTCCTCTCGTACTACGCAGGAATGCTGTCGCAACAACATATTGTCATTAGAAGGGAAAAACTAATCTGTCTCACGACGGTCTAAACCCAGCTCATGTTCCCTTCCATGGGTGAACAATCCAATGCTTGGTGAATTTTGCTTTGATAGGAAGAGCCGACATCGAAGGATCAAAAAGCGACGTCGCTATGAACGATTGGCGCCACATGCCAGTTATCCCTGTGGTAACTTTTCTGACACCTCTTGTTAAAAACTCCTTAAACCAAAAGGATCGATAGGCCGAGCTTTTGCTGTCCCTGTGTATACTGAACACTGAGATCAAGTCAGCATTTGCCCTTTTGCTCTATGTGTGGCAAGGCCGTAGCCAGGATTTTAATTCGGGGGGGGTTCAACTTTAAAAAAAAAAAATATTCATATAATCTGATGTGTAGAAAATTTTATTTATGCATAGGTATGTATACAATATTTTTATACTATTAAATTGAGCCGACGGGCATTAGCGTAGCTAGACAATGTTCCTAGGGGGGGCTATAGCCCCCCTAGCTAAAACTTTATATACTGAACTTATAGGTTCAACTAATGTTTTATTTCATAAATTTGAATAAAAAAATAGACATCAAAATAACTCGACAATCAATTTATAATAAAGCAACTAAAAGTACCCTGCGGGAAATTGGTGCAAATTGCCACTGACGGACCTATCACAGAACTAGTACCTGTGCTCCAGTTAGTTGCAATTTTCACATTTAGTGAAATAAAATTATCAGAATAACCTTTTGTTCGAGATATTTCAAAAGTTTTTTTTTACATTTCGGGTTCGATTAGGAGCCCAAATTGGAAGAGATTTCTAAGAGTTTGTCCGAGACTGGTTCCTGAGGACCTGTTTATGGGTTGCTCCTGCTAAATTGTCCCAGGACGTGTCCTTTGGGATGAGTCCAAGACGCGTCCTAAAATGTAAGTTTACTCCGTCAATGACAAACCCATGTTAAAGTGGACGGTCCCTTCCATACGTTTTGATCAGAACTGGGACTGGCCCATACACACCAGGCACTAGTCCCGTACCAGTTCTGTGGTTGATCCATTTCCCTTAGGGTAGTTCCACACTTTTCGCAGCAAACAATTGGGAGTTGTTCTAAAGGCACAACTTTAAAAGCACTTCCAAAAATGTCCTCACAAAGAAGTTAACTATTTTAACTACACAGGAAGTTTTTTTACTTCATTTTTTTTATATTTTAATGCGTAATTTTTTGTTTTCTTTTTTCAAATAGTTTAAAAAAAAATAAAATGGTACAAATTATTCAAATTTTGCCACAAAAATGCTAAATCCATTATAGAAAAATCGATAATATTTGAAAAAATGTTTCAAACAAGCGTTAGAATGCATTAAAAATCATAAAAAGTATAAAAATTATTTATTTGGGAAAATATCACAAAATTTTTAATTCACATTCAAAACACTGAATTCAGATCACACCTTAAGAAGTGATGCAAATTCATTGCAACGGTTGTTGAAACGGTGGACATTCGTTCTATGACAAGTTCATATTACATTCATCGCTTCTCCGCCAATTTTGTACCACTTACAGACCCAAAAAGAACATTTTCACTTCTTTTTTGGCGACGCTTTTTTGCAGTATTATTAAGATATTAATTTATGAAAGAATAGTTTTAATATCAATTACTATTTTTATTCAACTAAATCATAAGTTCAACCACAGCTTTATTTCATAAATATCAGACCAAAGTAATTCGATTGTGCATGAAAGCCTTTAGTAAAACTTTGTGCGTTGTACGAGTATATACTTGTTTAATTTTTATAAAAATGTAAAATCGTAAATAGGTTTTCAAATTCTGGGGGGGGCTAAAATTTTTCTGGGGGGTCTAAGCCCCCTCCCCAGAGGCCTTCCTACGCTTATGCCGACAGGCTTTTTGGGCAGCAAATAAATCAATGACTTCTTCAGTCGGCACATTTATTCGGCGATGAACCGACATTAATGCCAATCCTTTGAGTCTACTAGTCGAATTTCTAAGATACGTCTTTAATCTCTTCATTGTTGAAAATGAACGTTCGGATGAGCACGTAGTAACTGCAGGGATGGAAAATGCAGTACTATAGTACTTTTTTCAAACCTTTTTCACCCCGGTCATTACCGTAGTACCCCCGCGAATAATTTAGTACCTTTTGTGTAGACATTTTTGAGTCGATATCAGATTTATGGTACAATAGCTTTGACAAAATATTTTAATATTTTGAGCAAGTCTTTATCAACCTTATTAGCTAATAGTCTTTTACAAATATGGCAAAACAGACATGTTCATGTGGGAAGAAAATCTCGATTTTGTAAAAGACATTGTCAAAAACAGGATTTTATTGAACTTCAAGAAAGTTTTAGTCGAAAAAAGAATGCGATTCTATATTATCGATTTTTTATTTCGGTAGAAAATGTTGTCAAAATTTTACTTCTATATAGAATTTTTGCAAAATTTTATTTTTATAGAAAATTTTGTAAAAATTTTATTTCTATAGGAAATTTTTGCAAAATTTTACTTCTATAGAAAATTTTGTCAAAATTTTATTTTCTTTAAAATTCAGTCTCTTGACAATAATCTTCCAGTGAAATTTTTGTTGAAATTTAGTAAAAAGTACCTTTCCTCTCAAAAAATACCTTTTTTGTACTTTCTTAAAAATTGTATTTTCCATCCCTGAGTAGCTGGCAAAGTGACCAAAATTTTTAAAAGAATATGCACGTTTGGAAATATCTCTTTATTGCTTCCATCGCTGAATTAGGCAGGTTCTTTTCGCAGGTTTTGCGCCATTTCATTTACACATGTGTGTTTGGCTGTTTCGTTGTTGTTGCTATGGCCAAACAAAGCGAGTCATGTTCACAAAAAGAACAACAAACACAAATAAAAAGCAGAAATACATTTTCCAAAAATGAAATTTGTGGTGCGAGAACAAAAACAATTTGTTTTTTTCGACCGTCGTTTGACGGGCTTTTCAACTAGTATTCTATGATTTGTGCAAGTTTTATAGGTAAGGGTTTTTCAAAATAAAACCTCCAGCTTTTCTTCAACATCTTCGATAAGATTTTTCTATGCAGCTAAAAATATATATTTATTTATATAAAAATGTTCATTCATTTCGGGGGGGTTTGATCCCCCTCATCCCCCCCCCCCCTGAATACGGCCTTGATGTGTGGTTTCTGTCCGCACTGAGCTGGTCTTGGGACACTTCCGTTATTATTTGTATAATTTCTTATGGCTAAGAAATGATACACGTTCCACTTAATCAAGTAAGTAAGGAAACAATAGTGGCACTTCATTGTAGTGGCATTTCATTGTCGCTAAAGGCCGTGCAAAATCGTCATTTGATCAATAGGGTGATCGAGATATTAGTTGGACCAGTATATTTTCAATATAGCATTCAACATTTGTCCATAAAACAAATTTTTTGTGTTGGATCCCACAAAATTTGCCCAAAAGAGGCTCGTGTCGATTGATCGAAAGAAATATTAAAAAAAAATGATCACGTTGCTTGGAAACACGTCTATGAAATCGTCACAGGATATAAATCGTAGATTTACGCGTATGATCCTCAAAGTAAACAGAAATCGAAAGTTCAATACGAGAAAAAAATTTTCAATATAAATAAAATTTTTAAAAAAAAATTTTCTATAGAAATAATATTTGAACAAAATTACTATAGAAATAAAATTTTGGCAAAATTTTCTATAGAAATAAAATTTTAACAAAATTCTCTATAGAAATAAAATGTTGAGAAAATTTGCTATAGAAATAACATTTTGACAAAATTTTCTATAGAAATAAAATTTTGACAAAATTTTCTATAGAAATAAAATTTTGACAATGTTTTTTATAGAAATAAAATTTTGTTAAAATTTTCTATAGCAATACAATTATGACAAAATTTTTTGTAGCAATAAACTTTTGACACCATTTTCTGTAAAATAAAAATTTAACAAAATTTAAAAAAAAAAAGTGACAAAATTTTCTACAGAAATAATATTTTGACAAAATTTTCTATAGAAAAAAAAATTGACAAAATTTTTGTTAGAAATAAAATGTTGACAAAATTTTCTAAGAAATAACATTTTGACAAAATTTACTATGGAAATAAACTTTTGACAGAATCTTCTATATAAATAAAATTTTGACAAAATTTTCTATAGAAATAAAATTTTGACAAAATTTTCTATAGAAATAAAATTTTGACAAAATTTTCTACAGAAATAAAATTTTGACAAAATTTTCTATAGAAATAAAATGTTGACAAAATACTATAGAAATAAATTTTTGACAAAATTGCCTATAGAAATAAAATTTTTACTATAATTTCTAGAAATAAAATTTCTACTATAATTTCTAGAAATAAAATTTTTTACAAAATTTAATTTTTTACAAATTTTTTTATAGCAATAAAATTTTGACAAAATTTCCTATAGATAATATTTTGACAAAATTTTCTTAGATATAAAATTTTTTACAAAATTTTCTATAGAAATAATATCTTGACAACATTTTCTATGAAAATAAAAATTTGACAAAATTTTCTATAGGAATAAAATTTTTACTATATTTTCTAGAAATAAAATTTTGACAAAATTTTCTGTATAAATAAAATTGTGAAAATTTGAATATAAAATTTATGCTTAAAAAATCAACGAAATATTCTATCGAAATAAAATTTTGACAAAATTTTCGATAGAAATAAATTTTTTATAAAATTGGTTATAGTATTATAAAATTTTTACAAAATTTTCTATAGAAATAATATCTTGACAACATTTTCTATGAAAATAAAATTTTGACAAAATTTGCTATAGAAAAAAAAAATTGACAAAATTTTTGATAGAAATAAAATGTTGACAACATTTTCTATAAAAATAACATTTTGACAAAATTTACTAAGGAAATAAACTTTTGATAAAATTTTCTATAGAAATAAAATTTTGACAAAATGTTCTATAGAAATAAAATTTTAACATTGTCTATAGAAATAACATTTTGACAAAATTTTCCAGAGAAATAAAATTTTGACAAAATTTTCTATAGAAATAAACTTTTGACAAAATTTTCTATAGAAATAAAATTTTGACAAAATTTTCTATAGAAATAAATTTTTGACAAAATTTTCTATAGAAATAAAATGTTGACAAAATTTTCTATAGAAGTAAACTTTTGACAAAATTTTCTATAGAAATTAAATTTTGACAAAATTTTCTATAGCAATACAGTTTTGACAAAATTTTCTATAGAAGTAAACTTTTGACAAAATTTTCTATAGAAATAAAATTTTGACAAAATTTTCTACAGAAATAAAATTTTTACAAAATTTTTTATAGCATTAAAATTTTGACAAAATTTCTATAGATAATATTTTGACAAAATTTTCTCAGATATAAAATTTTTACAAAATTTTCTATAGAAATAATATCTTGACAACATTTTCTATGAAAATAAAATTTTGACAAAATTTGCTATAGAAAAAAAAAAATTGACAAAATTTTTGTTAGAAATAAAATTTTGACAAAATTTTCTATAGAAATAAAATGGTGACAAAGTTTTCTATAGAAATAAAATTGTAACAAAATTTCTTATAAAAAAAATTACAAAATTTTCTATAAAAATCAATTTTTGACAAAATCTTCTATAGAAATAAAATTTTGACAAAATTTTCTATAGAAATAAAATTTTTACAAGATTTTCTGTAGCAATAAAATTTTGACAAAATTTTCTATAAAAATAAAATTTTGATAAAATTTTCTACAGAAATAAAATTTTTACTCTATTTTCTAGAAATAAAATTTTGACAAAATTTTCTATATAAATAAAATTGTAAAAATTTGAATATAAAATTTATGCTTCAAAAATCAACGAAATGTTCTATCGAAATAAAATTTTGACAACATTTTCTATAAAAATAAAATTTTTACAAAATCTTTTATAGCAATAAAATTTTGACAAAATTTTCTATAGATAATATTTTGACAAAATTTTCTTAGATATAAAATTTTTACAAAATTTTCTATGAAAATAAAATTTTGACAAAATTTCCCATAGAAATAAAATTTTGATAAAATTTTCTATAGAAATAAAATTTTGATAAAATTTTCTATAGAAATAAAATTTTACTATATTTTCTAGGAATAAAATTTTGACAAAATTGTCTAGAAATAAAATTTTGACAAAATTTTCTATAGCAATACAATTTTGAAAAAAAAATCTACAGAAGTAAACTTTTGACAAAATTTTCTATAGAAATAAAATTTTGACAAAATTTTCTATAGAAATAAAATTTTGACAAAATTTTCTATAGAAATAAAATTCTGATAAAATTTTCTATAGAAATAAAATTTTGACAAAATTTTCTATAGAAATAAAATTTTGACAAAATTTTCTATGGAAATAAAAATTTTGACAAAATTTTCTATAGAAGTTTTTCTGACAAAGTTTTCTATAGAAATAAAATTGTAACAAAATTTCGTATAAAACACAAAATTTTACAAAATTTTCTATAGAAATAAATTTTTGACAAAATCTTGTATAGAAATAAACTTTTGATAAAATTTTCTATAGAAATAAACTTTTTGCAAAATTTTCTATAATAATAAAATTTTGAACAAATTGTCTATATAAATAAAATTTTGACAAAATTTTCTTTAGAAATATAAGTTTGACGAAATGTTCTATTGATATAAAATTTTGACAAAATGTTCTATAGAAATAAAATTTTGACAAAATTTTCTATAGAAATAAAATTTTGACAAAATTTTCTATAGAAATAAAATGTTGGCAAAGTTTTCTATAGAAATAAAATTGTAACAAAATAAACTTTTTACAAAATTTTCTATAAAAGTAAAATTTTGAAAAAATTGTTTATATAAATAAAATTTTGACAAAATTTTCTATAGAAATATAAGTTTGACCAAATGTTCTATAGAAATAAAATTTTGACAAAATTTTCTATAGAAATACAATTTTTACAAAATTTTCAATAGCAATGATATTTTGAGAAAATTTTCTATAGAAATAAACTTTTGACAAAATTTTCTATAAAGATAAAATTTTGACAAAATTGTCTATATAAATAAAATTTTGACAAAATTTTCTATAGAAATAAAATTTTGACAACATTTTCTATAAAAATAAAATTTTGACAAAATTTTCCATAGAAATAAAATTGTGAAATTTTGAATATAAAATTTATGCTTAAAAATTCGAGCAAATCTAACCTATCCTATTGTGCTTGTGCTCTTACAGCAAATGGGTAACAAAGTGAAAACATTACAATTTAATAATGGTACAATATTCAATTTTAATATTGTTTGCATACACTCCATGTACATAAACATACACGCATACACATACATACTCTCAATCACTCACTTCCACCGTACCGTACGTACTTGCATTCTTCGGTTATAAAAACAAAAAAAACAAAAACAAACATCGATACAACTAAAACAGCTGTCAATGTTACTTGGCTCATCCATGTTGGGAAAGCATATCGCAAAAACACATACACACATACACTTTATACGAATGTATACACAAATATAAAAAATGCGTTTTAAATTTATGGAAGTAAGGAAGTGGGTCGAGTATTGTAAGTAGAAGAAGGCAAAAAAAAAAACACCGAACACAGTAAATCTTTTACATTCCATTTTCTCTCGAAAGCACCAAGTAGGTGACGGAAGTTCGTTTATATTGATCTTAAGTGACATTTTACAAAGTTCATTTGTCTTAAAGGCCAACAATGCTGGTGACCCAATTATGTCAACATCATATATGTAAGAAATTCTTGGGTAAATCGATTAACAATCACTCTCAGTCGTGTGGAAAATGGTTGAAAGTGTTTATTGTTATTTTTATGAGTGAGATTTTTGTTACTTAGATGGAAAGGCATTATGATGCAATCCTTGAACTTAGAGGGTGATGAGTTAAGCCCCGGGTTCTGAGGAAACATTAAAAATATTTACTCTATTATAGTTGTTTCTGTTAGTTTTTTTATATGAATTAATGAAAGCTACTTAATTTCACATTTCAATAATGTGGAGTTTTTATTGAAAATTCTAGAGACAAAATTCTACATTTAACACTATCTACTTACAACTAGTTTTACATATCTTTCTTGTCAATTTCAATATTTTATTTCTGTACAAAATTTTTCAAAATTAATGTCCATTGTCATTATTTTTAAATAAATAAAAAATTTTGTTGATTTCTATAGAAAATGTTGTCTATAAAATGTTTGTTAAAATTTCATTTATATGGAAAATGTGCCAAATTTTATTCCTATAGAAAAATTTTTCAAATTTTATTTTATCTAAAACTTTGCCAAAATTTTATTTTATGGAAAATGTTGTCAACATTTTATTAGTGCAGAAAAATTTATTTGTATAGGAAATTTGGTCAACATTTTATTTCTTTTGAAAATTTTGTCATATGTTGTTTCTATAGAAAATTTTGTCAAATTTTATGTTTATAGAAAATGTTGTCAAAATTTTATTTCTATACCAAATGTTGTCAAAATTTATTTATATAGAAAATTTTGTTTTGTATAGAAAATTTGGTCAAAATTTTATTTCTATAGAAAATTTTGTCAAAATTTTTATTTCTAAAGAAAATTTTGTCAAAATTTTATTTCTAAAGAAAATTTTGTCAAAATTTTATTTCAAAAGAAAATTTTGTCAAAATTTTATTTCTTTAGAAAATCTTGTTAAGATTTTATTTCTGAAGAAAATTTTGTCAAAATTTTTTTTCTGTAGAAAATCTTGTCAAAATTTTAATTTTACAGAAATGTTAGGCAATTTTTTATAGAAAATTTTGCCAAAAGTTTATTTCTATACAAACTTTTGGCAAAATTTATTTATATAGAAAACTTTGTTTTGTATAGAAAATTTTGCCAAAATTTTATTTCTATAGAAAATGTTGTCAAATTTTATTTCTATAGAAAATTTTGTCAAAATTTTATTCCTAAGGATAATTTGTTTCAATAGAAAATGTTATCAACATTTTATTTCTATAGAAAATTTTGTCAACATTTTATTTCTATAGAAAATTTTGTCAAAATTTTATTTCTATAGAAACTCTTCTCAAAATTTTAGTTCTATAGAAAATTTTGCCATATTTTGTTTCTATACAAAATTTTGTCAAATTTTATGTTCATAAAAAATTTTGTCAAGATTTTAATTTTGCAGAAAAATTAGGCAATTAATTATAGGATTTTTATAGAAATTTTTGCCAAAATTTTATTTCTATATGTTACAAAATGTTGTCAAAATTTATTTATATAGAAAACTTTGTTTGGTATAGAAAATTTGGTCAACATTTTATTTCTATACAAAATGTTATCAAAATTTATTTATATAGAAAACTTTGTTTTGTATAGAAAATTTTGTCAAAATTTTATTTCTAAAAAAAATTTTGTCAAAATGTTATTTCTAAAGAAAATTTTGTCAAAATTTTATTTCTATAGAAACTCTTCTCAAAATTTTATTTCTATAGAAAATTTAGTTAAAATTTTATTTCTATATTTTTGGTTTTGGTTCAGCTCGAGATCATTAATGAAAAAACTCCAGATGTTTATACCCTAAACCACATAGTGGTCATTATACCCTAAACCACATAGTGGTCAGGGTATAATAAGTTTGATCTGCCAAAAAATGTGCCTACCAGAAATATTGATTTTAGACCCCATAAAATATATACCGATCGAGTCAGAATCACCTCTTGAGTCGATCTAGCGCTTGGTGTCTGTCTGTCCATGTATTTGTTGTTCACAGGATTCCGGTCGCAATTATTAACCGATTTTGATGAAATTTGGTACAGGGGGTTTGGACACAAGGATGAACGCTATTGAATTTGGAAGAAATCGGATCAAATTTAGATATAGCTCCCATATATATGTAACGCCCGATTTCGACAAATAGGGTCACGTTGCGCTTTTTTCAAACGGATCGTAATCAAATTTGGCAAAAGGTAATCTTTTTTATCGCAAAATGTCATCTAAATCGGTTCAGATCAGCGTTGCCAATTTAGCTTTTTTCCCGCTAGATTTGGCTTTTTTTGAAGACGTTTAGCGGGAAAAAAATGCATTTAGCTTTTAGCTTTTTTTCTGGCTTTTTTTCATGAGCCTTTTAGCTATTTTTGGCTTTTTTTATTTTCGACATGTTTCTATTGAAATATGGATAAATCGGCGTTTTTATCTAAGCCTTGCTGCAAGTATAAGGGTTTCCACATATTTCAAAGCTCAGTTGAAACATTAATAATGAGTCCAGCCATTATGCGGGCATTTTTGTAACAAATGTAAAGTTTTTTCATTATATACATAAAAGTTATCGTAAACTTTAAATCTACTATTACCATACAAATTTGTTAGATAAACTGTCAGTAAATTATTGGGAATATTATCATTTGACTCGTTTATCCATTTTATGTTATTATAATATTCTAAAGTTATTATGATATTACTAAATTAAAATAGTAGATGTGAATAGCTTTGTGCACTGAAAAAATATTGTCGTCTCCTTAAAATACGAACGCGAATTTTGGTTATAATAGCATTTGTGAATTTCTTTTATATAAACTGTTTTCCTTGTCCAAAAGACGATAAAGTCGTTTTGTCCTTATAATTAAGTGATTCAACTTAAAAATGGGTATGTTTTCATGAAAGAAGGAAGAATTAATGAAATAGTCTTTAAATGTGAGGAGTTTTTGCATCTTAACCACAAACCAAAATAGCGTTCAAAAATAGAAGATGTTTTTCAACACTTTATTTTAAAAACGTATATATACAAACATTTCTACTTGAAGTCGAGTCTGAATTTGGAAATTTAAGTTGGCGTTAGCACGTTTTTAAAGCACTTTGATAGCTCATGAAGAAAAGGAAAATGTTTTACTGGGAAATGTAAACTATAGGTATTTTCTACAATTTAAATAAAAGTAATGTATTTCGAATTTTTCACAATTTCAAATCCAAACTAAAATTTTATTTAAAAAAATGACAAATCATTTCTTTACCAAATCCAAAGCACGCTTAGATCATTTAATATTTTAAAATAACAAGTAAATAAAATAGAGGTGTTGGGAAGGTAGCTCCCACAAAACGAAGGACTTCCAGTAAAAAATTTGTGATAGTAAACAAAATGTATCGAATACGCAAACAGAGCTAATATGCCTTAGATATTGTTACAGTCTCACAGAAGTGGAATTAAAATGAAAATAATATGCATTGTAAGTGAAATAAAGCCTTTAAGTTTGTTAAATTTCAATCAAAAATGTGACTTTTGATACAAAAAAATTTAGTTTTTTTTCTAGCTATTTTTTAGCATTTTTTTAGCTTTTTTTAGCTATTTTTTTGGGCAAATCTAGCGGTTTTTGGTGAAACAATTCTGGCAACGCTGGTTCAGATTTAGCTATAGCAACCATATATATGTACCGCCCGATTTTTCTAAATTTGGCCATAAAACCCTTATTTATCAACCGATCTTACTCAAATTTGGCTAAATATAGTCTTCTATAGAACTAACTATGTGTGCAAAAAATCATCGAAATCGGTTCAGATTTAGATATAGCTCCCAAATATATATATAGCCCGATTTTCTCAAATTTCGCTATAGAACCTTTATTTATTAACCAATCTTACTCAAAGTTGGCTAAATATAGCCTTCTATAGCACTATTGTATTTTTATAGAAAATTTCGACAACATTTTATTTCTATAGGAAATTTTCTCAATTTTTTTCTATAAGCAATTTTATCAAAATTTTATTTCTATAGAAGTTTTTTTTCAAAATTTTGTTTCTATAAAAATTTTTGTCAACATTTTATTTATATAGAAAATGTTATCAAAATTTTATTTCTATAGATAATTTTGTCAAAATTTTATTTCTATAGAAAATTTTCTCAATTTTTTTCTATAAACAATTTTATCAAAATTTTATTTCTATAGAAGTTTTTTTTCAAAATTTTGTTTCTATAGAAAATTTTGTCAACATTTTATTTATATAGAAAATGTTATAAAAATTTTATTTCTATAGATAATTTTGTCAAAATTTTATTTCTATAGAAAATGTTGTCAAAATTTTATTTCTATAGAAAATTTTGTTAAAATTTTATTTCTATAGAAAATTTTGTTAAGTTTGTTAAATATTGTGCATTTTTTTCTACACAAAATTCTGTCAAAATTTTATTTCTATAGAAAATGTTGTCAAATTTTATTTCTATAGAAAATTTTGTCAAAATTTTATTCCTAAGGATAATTTGTTTCAATAGAAAATGTTATCAAAATTTTATTTCTATAGAAAGTTTTGTCAACATTTTATTTCTATAGAAAATTTTGTCAAAATTCTATTTCTATAGAAACTCTTCTCAAAATTTTAGTTTTATAGAAAATTTTGTCATATTTTGTTTCTATAGAAAATTTTGTCAAATTTTATGTTTATAAAAAATTTTGTCAAAATTTTAATTTTACAGAAAAGTTAGGCAATTTTTTTATAGAATTTTTATAGAAAATTTTGCCAAAATTTTATTTCTATACAAAATGTTGTCAAAATTTACTTATATAGAAAACTTGGTTTTGTATAGAAAATTTGTTAAAAATTTTATTTCTATACAAAACGTTGTCAAAATTTATTTATATAGAAAACTTTGTTTTGTATAGAAAATTTGGTCAAGATTTTATTTCTATAGAAAATTTTGTCAAAATTTTATTTCTAAAGAAAATTTTTTCAAAATGTTATTTCTAAAGAAATTTTGTCAAAATTTTAGTTCTATGGAACGTTTTGTCAACATTTTACTTCTATAGAAAATTTTGTCAAAATTTTATGTCTACCGAATAATCTTAGTGTGCCTAAATTATTTGAATGGTCTGTATCTAACGTAGCCTAACTATACTGACAATATTAATACGAGTATAGCTCTCACTATACCATCATATTTTTACATCTTTTTCCTTTGTAGCACAGCAGAAACATCTAACATTTGTTTGGCGCTACATTGTTATCTGTCTGTTATTGTTCCCGTTGACAGTCATGTAGTGTGCACAGGAGGGATGCCTGTGATTTGATTGTTGTCAAATTGCAAACGTCTTGCGTTGTGTCAATCAAAAACTCATTTCATCAGAGAGCGTCATATGCGCGTTTGAGTACCGACTTTGTTTCATTTTCCTTTTCATTCGTCTCCGTATGTCTACTGGCTGTCATCACAGTCATTTGCAACCATCATGGGGCCGTTATTGTTATTCTTCCTGTTTGATGGTTTCTATAACTGATGGCTGAGTTTCTAAAGAATCACAAGATAGAGCAAAACATTTGTAACAGACCTTATTAATATGAAATAGAACTTTTCAAAAAAAAATAAGAAAATAAGAAAAAAACGAGCACAAAAATATGGGTTTCTTGTTTATTTTGCATACACGAGGAAATGTTCTTCTCCACTCCCCCTCCGCCACATGGTGGTATCTTTATCTTCGTTTGCCATTAGGTGACAGTAACATCTGCTTGAAACAGCTCGTGGAAATTAGTGATGCGTAAACAAAACAGCTTAGAAAGGTACAATAATAAATTAATTAAATTGAAGAAGTTTCGTCTGAAACCTTGAAACTTTAAAAAAAAATTTTCAAAATATGTTAACAAGAAACAAGTGAGTAAAGTAGAAATTAGGGCGAAGGTTCGATTATATATCATACCCTAAACCATTCCTAATGATTTAGTAAAAGTAGACATTTGGGGGGAATTATTAAGATGAGTTTGAGAGATAAACCAACATCTCAGATTTTAAAAAATTATATGGTATATAACATATTTATGGGAACTTTATCTCAGTCTTAACCGATACGCTGGCTATTTTTCACATCCAAGAGGTGTTGCAAAGAATTATCTTGTGGTCAATTTTTATACCCTCCACCATAGAATGGGGGTAACTTTAACTTTGTCATTCCGTTTGTAACAAATCGAAATATTGCTCTAAGACCTCATAAAGTATATATATATTCCGGGTCGTGGTGAAATTCTGAGTCGATCTAAGCATATCCGTCCGTCCGTCCGTCTGTTTAAATCACGCTAACTTCCGAACGAAACAAGCTATCGACTTCAAACTTGGTACAAGTAGTTGTTATTGATGTAAGTCGGATGGTATTGCAAATGGGCCATATCGGCCCACTTTTACGTGTAACCCCCATATAAAGGGACCCTCAGATTTGGCTTGCGGAGCCTCAAAGAGAACAAATTTCATCCGATTCGCCTGAAATTTGGTACATTATGTTGGTATATGGTCTCTAACAACCATGCACAAATTGGTCCACATCGGTTCATAATTATATATAGCCCCCATATAAACCGATCCCCAGATTTGGCTTGCGGAGTCTCTAAGAGAAGCAAATTTCATCCAATACGGTTATAATTTGGAACATGATATTATTATATGATCTTTAACAACAGTATATGATCTTTAACAACAGAATTGGTCCATATCGGTCCATAATTATATATAGCCCCCATATAAACCGTTCTCCAGATTTGACCTCCGGGGCCTCTTGGTGGAGCCAAATTCATCCGATCCGGTTCAAATTTGGAACGGGGTGTTAGTATATGGCCGCTAACAACCATACTAAAATTGGTCCATATTGGTCTATAGTAATATATAGTTGATCTCCAATCACACAAAAATTGGACCATATCGGTTCATAATCATGGTTGTCACTCGAGCCAAAAATAATCTACCAAAATTTTATTTCTATAGAAAATTTTTTCAAAATTATATTTCTATAGAAAATGTTGTCAAAATTTTATTTTTATAGAAAATTTTTATAATTTTATTCGGTTCATAATCATGGTTGGCACTCGAGCCAAAAATAATCTAAATACCAAAATTTTATTTCTATAGAAAATTTTGTTAAATTTTTATTTCTATAGAAATTTTTGTTAAATTTTTATTTCTATAGAAAATTTTGTTAAACTTTTATTTCTGTAGAAAATTTTGTCAAAATTTTATTTCTATAGAAAATTTTGTCAAAATTTTATTTCTGTAGAAAATTTTGTTAAAATTTTATTTCTATAGAAAATTTTGTCAAAATTTTATTTCTATAGAAAATTTTGTCAAAATTTTATTTCTACAAAAATTTAGTTAAAATTTTATTCGGTTCACAATCATGGTTGCCACTCGAGCCAACAATAATCTACCAAAATTTTTTTTCTATCGAAAATGTTGTCAAAATTTCATTTATATAGAAAATTTTGTTAAATTTTTAGTTCTACAGAAAATTTTGTGAAAATTTTATTTCTATAGAAAATTTTGTGAAAATTCTATTTCTATAGAAAATTTTGTGAAAATTTTATTTCTATAGAAAATTTTGTTAAAATTTTATTTCTATAGAAAATTTTGTCAAAGTTTTATTTCTATAGAAAATTTTGTCAAAATTTTATTTCTATAGAATATTTTGTTAAAATTTTATTTCTATAGAAAATTTTGTTAAAATTTTATTTCTATAGAAAATTTTGTCAAAATTTTATTTCTATAGAATATTTTGTTAAAATTTTATTTCTATAGAAAATTTTGTTAAAATTTTATTTCTATAGAAAATTTTGTCAAAATTTTATTTATATAAAAATTTAGTTAAAATGTTATACGATTCACAATCATGGTTGCCACTCGAGCCAAAAATAATCTACCAAAATTTTTTTTCTATAGAAAATGTTGTCAAAATTTCATTTATATAGAAAATTTTGTTTAATTTTTAGTTCTATAGAAAATTTTGTGAAAATTTTATTTCTATAAAAAATTTTGTGAAAATTTTATTTCTATAGAAATTTTGTTAAAATTTTTTTTTCTATAGAAAATTTTGTCAAAATTTTATTTCTATAGAAAATTTTGTCAAAATTTTATTTCTATAGAAAATTTTGTTAAAATTTTACTTCTATAGAAAATTTTGTTAAAATTTTATTTCTATAGAAAATTTTGTCAAAATTTTATTTCTATAAAAATTTAGTTAAAATGTTATTCGTTTCACAATCATGGTTGCCACTCGAGCCAAAAATAATCTACCAAATTTTTTTTTCTATAGAAAATGTTGTCAAAATTTCATTTCTATAGAAAATTTTGTTAAATTTTTAGTTCCATAGAAAATTTTATTTCTATAGAAAATTTTGTGAAAATTTTATTTCTATGGAAAATTTTGTGAAAATTTTATTTCTATAGAAAATTTTGTTAAAATTTTATTTCTATAGAAAATTTTGTCAAAATTTTATTTCTATAGAAAATTTTATCTAAATTTTATTTCTATAGAAAATTTTGTTAAAATTTTATTTCTATAGAAAACTTTGTTAAAATTTTATTTCTATAGAAAATTTTGTGAAAATTTTATTTCTATAGAAAATTTTGTGAAAATTTTATTTCTATAGAAAATGTTGTCAAAATTTTATTTCTATAGAAAATTTTGTCAAAATTTTATTTCTATAGAAAATTTTATTTCTATAGAAAATTTTGTTAAAATTTTATTTCTGTAGAAAATTTTGTAAAAATTTTATTTCTATAGAAAATTTTGTGAAAATTTTATTTCCATAGAAAATTTTGTTAAAATTTTATTTCTGTAGAAAATTTTGTCAAAATTTTATTTCTATAGAAAATTTTGTGTAAATTTTATTTTTATAGAAAATTTTGTTAACATTTTATTTCTATAGAAAATTTTGTCAAAATTTTATTTCTATAGAAAAATTTGTGAAAATTTTATTACTATAGAAAATTTTGTTAAAATTTTATTCGGTTCACAATAATGGTTGCCACTCGAGCCAATCTACCAAAATTTTTTTCTATAGAAAATTTTGTCAAAATTTTTATTTCTTTAGAAAATTTTGTGAAAATTTTATTCCTATATAAAATTTTGTGAAAATTTTATTTCTGTAGAAAATTTTGTCAAGATTTTATTTTTTTGTCAAAATTTTATTTCTATAGAAAATTTTGTGAAAGTTTTATTTCTATAGAAAATTTTGTTAAAATTTTATTTCTATAGAAAATTTTGTCAAAATTTTATTTCTATAGAAAATTTTGTCAAAATTTTATTTCTATAGAAAATTTTGTGAAAATTTTATTCCTATAGAAAATTTTGTGAACATTTTATTTCTACAGAAAATTTTGTTAAAATTTTATTTCTGTAGAAAATTTTGTCAAAATTTTATTTCTATAGAAAATTTTGTCAAAATTTTAGTTCTATAGAAAATTTTGTTAAAGTTTTATTTGTATAGAAAATTTTGTTAAAATTTTATTTCTATAGAAATTTTTGTCTAAATTTTATTTCTATAGAAAATTTTGTTAAAATTTTATTTCTATAGAAAATTTTGTCAACATTTTTATTTCTATAGAAAATTTTGTTAAAATTTTATTTCTATAGAAAATTTTGTCAAAGTTTTATGTCTATAGAAAATTTTGTCAAAATGTTATATCTATAGAAAATTTTTTGATCGATCTTTTTTGATTTTATATATATACCACGTATGGACTTCCATACAATTTAGAAGACGGTGTTAGGAGGTTTTAAGATACCTTGCCATCGGCAAGTGTTACCGCAACTTAAGTAATTCGATTGTGGATGGCAGTCTTTAGAAGAAATTTCTATGCAATCCATGGTGGAGGGTATATAAGCTTCGGTCTGCCTGAACTTACTGCCGTATATACTTGTTTTAAGATCAGTTGATGAATGTGGGTATTGTACAATATTTTTTTTCGTGATTTGAAATTTAATGGAAGCTATATCTAAATCTGAAGCTATATCTAAATCTGGAAGCTATATCTAAATCTGGAAGCTATATCTAAATCTGAACCGATTTCTCTGATATTTTGTAAACATGAAGGGCGTTACAAGCAATTAAATTGAAGACAATCGGCTAGTAAATATGTGCAATATGGTCAAAATTTTCGAAATCAGGCGATATATGTTTTCCATCCGAACATACGCAGTGCGCGACGCAAAGGCTTTTTTGGTTACCTTATAAGAACGAAAATACTGATTAGCTATGCCATACGTCATCAAAGGTAACAAAATTCATATATAGAATATAGGTCGAATATAGTTAGTTAACATACGAGTAAGAATTAAATCTTGATTTGTTCGTGAGCGTGATTTTGCAGAAATTTTATACATTCACATTCACGAACATATTTTATTTCTCACACACGACATATTTGATTTAGTCCCATTCACCATACTTGCTTTGGATTTTATTCACAACTCACGTGATTCACGCGCACACCTCTACTTTTTTCGATGGACATACGGCGTGTCGTCGATGTTGAGGCATTCTTGCAAGTCACCTTGGGGACCGCCTTGCATACGATATAGAGGGTCTTGCATTCAATGCCAGTTTCTACCGAATACAAAACACATTATTTTATTTTTATTGTCTTTGGAGCAGCTGTTCGTAAGTGAAAAATCTCCTTTCAAATACTCTCAGTTTCAACTCGAACGGTACCGATTTTCCTGAATTTTGAATCACTCCCAATATTTTTCAATCGATGTAACATGGATTGGCGTTTAGCTTCGAATGATTTGACAAGTTTTTCTTGTAAGTAAAGCCTAAACAAATACATGGACAGGTGGACGGACACCAAGTGCTAGATCGACTCAGGAATTGGTTCGATCGGTATCTATTTTATGGGTTCTAAATATTTATACTAGGCACATTTCTTGCAGATCAAATTTATTAACCCTAGCCACTAAGTGGTTTAGTAGATTTGAACTAAATGTTCTGCAGTGGTTTGCATGTCCGCCTTACATATCCAGCAAAAAAAAGCATCAACAAAACAGTGGTGCAACATTGGCGCAGAAGCGATGAATTTTTACATGGGCTTGTCATATTGAGGATGTCCAACATTTCAATGGCCGTTGCCCTGAATTTGCATCACTTTTTAAGGTGTGATCCTAATTCAGTGTTTTGAAAGTGAATTAAATAACTTTGTGATATTTTTCCAAATAAATAATTTTCATAATATTTTATTATGTTAATAAAATGTTTAACCTCAAATATTTTTAAAAATTCGCAATTTTGCTAGAATGGATTTAGCATTTTTTTCGACAAAATTTAAATAAATCTTTCTATTTATTCTTACCCTTTGTTAAACCTATTTGAAACAAAAAATTTAAATTGCCCATCAAAATATGAAAAATGCTGGAAATATTTGGAAGTGCTTTTAAAATTGTGACTTTAGAAAAACTTCCGAATTTTTTTGCTAGGAGGTTCAACCTGATATTTTAGCACACACTCAAAAGTTCTTCAGCGGTGAATTATCTCCTCTCAGAATTTATGTGAAATGCCATTGGAACTCGTCTACAAAATCATGCTACTTTCCTACCAAATATCTCCCCTATAATTTTTAATTTGACTCTACTCGTAGGCTCTATGAAATCGATAGAGCTTCCATCAGAGGGAGAAGGGCCATAGTCTCAAAGGCGATGTGTGATCGCCATCGACTACACAGAAAAAAATTTTCGTAGTTAAACTAACGCTAAATTTAACTTATTTTTGTTGGAAACAAATTATTTGCTAGTAGTTAAGTTTTATTATTTTTTTTCGAAATATTCCACAGCTTAATGAAATCTTACTTTTTTAAGTATGTCTCAAAATGTTTATGAACTAAACGTGGGTATAAAGTTCAATGACCGTACACATAAGTTCAATATGAACTAAAGCAAAAGAAGATTTTCGTACGATTCCCAAAAAAAGTAAGAATTAACTAAAGTGTGGTTAAAATTGTCATGATTTGGCGCCAATGATTTTCTTCTTTACTTTTAGTTAATTTTTTCTTCTAAGAGAGAATGTAATTCCATGAACTGCAGCTAAAAAGTACAACATGGCATTAAATTTTCCTGATTTTGACAAAGCTTTGTGGAAATCTCAAAATGTGGAGTAAAATTTAGTTCAATTTTCGTTCGAGGTAGTTCATTTTTTCCTATAAAACAGTTCACTTTTTTTCGGTGTACCTTTTCTGAATTTTTAATAAATGCCTTCCTTCAAAGTTTCACTATTTAGTGCTCTTCATACATCGAATTTTTAAATTTAAACATTTTCAATTTTTATTTCAATAATTTTCTCTTGTTGCTATCATGGTTTCTGTTGTCGAGGTTTTATGTTGCTGATTGGTGAATTTTGCCATTTGAGTCTTAGACTTTTATTAATGTGGTATCCAATGAATGAATAATAGGAGGCAATCTATTGCAGACAAATGATATAAATCATTGGAAAAGGATTTAGAATGGATTGGATTCTTTTTGTGTCCCCATTTTTTGTGTGTCTATTGTAAAATCAACAAAGGATAGAATACGTTGAAATCTTTATATAGGAATGGAAAAAATAGCTGGTGAAAAAAATTGCAAAGGCCTTGATAGAGTTTTTGTTAAATTTTCCAGACTTATTGGAGGAACGTCATTGCCTTATTCTATATTTTGCTAAAAACAGAACTTGTGAATACCCTTGCACAGCTATGGCTCGTGAGGGTGTATACAGTTGGTGGGGGTAGAACTTCGATAGTATATAACCATTTACATATTACGATAGTATATAACCATAATAGGTGAACTTTTAACTATTATTCCATCTGGTAAATAACAATTGAATCGAATTTTGCTTCCATTTCAGAAACTGACTGTACATTTATCTTGCTTGTATTTTATATTGAAAATAAAAATGTGTATGTTTTTTAAGTGTACCCTATTTTATAATCATATATATATAATTATTTGTAACATCAAGTCGTTTTTGAGATGTAGAATTTAAAAATCAAATACTTGCACCATTTCTAAAATTTTACAATTTTGACCGTGGTGCAGCGGGAGGTGTGAACACGGTAGCCACAGTTAGTAGAATTCTAACACAAATTGTTGATTTTTTTCTGTTTGGTAGATTGGTATAATACTTGATATTTTGGTAGATTTAGCAAAATATTCCTCTTCACCTAAGAGGTAGTTCACAAATTTTCTATAAAAATAAAATTTTTACAAAATTTCCTATAGAAATACAATACTGAAAAAATTTGCTATAGAAATAAAATGTTGATAAAATTATCTATAGAAATTCAATTTTGCTAAAAATATCTACAGAAATAAACTTTTGATAAAATTTTCTACAGAAATAAAATTTTGACCAAATTTTCTGTGGAAAAAAATTTCTGTAGAATTAAAATTTTGACGAAATTTTCTACAGAAATAAAATTAAAAAAAAAATCTATATAAATAAAATTTTTTAAAAATTTTCTATAGAAGTAAAATATTAACAAATTTTTCTATAGAAATAAAATTTTGACAAAATTTTCTATACAAATAAATTTTTTACAAAACTTCTTATAGAAATTCAATATTGACAACAATTTCTATAGAAATAAAATTTTGACAAAATTTGCTAAAGAAATAAATTTTTGACAAAATTTTCTATAGAAATAAAATTTTAAGAAAATTTTCTATGGAAAGAAAATGTTGGCAACAATTTCCGTAGGAATACAATTTTGACAAAATTTTCTATAAAAATAAAACTTTGACAAAATGTTCAATAGAAATAAAATTTTGACAAAAATTTCTATAGATATACAATTTTTGACAAAATGTTCTATAGAAATAAAATTTTGACAAATTTTTCTATAGAAATAAAATTTTGACAAAATTTTCAATAGAAATAAAATTTTGACAAAATTTAATGTAGAAATAAAATTTGAACAACATTTTCTATGGAAAGAAAATGTATAGGAATACAGTTTTGACAAAATTTAATAAAAATACATTAAAAAAAAATAGAAATAAAATTTTGACAAAATTTTCTATAGAAATAAAATCTTGACAAAAATTTCTATAGAAATTAAGTTTTGATAAAATTTCCTATAGAAAAAAAATTTCGATAAAATGTTCTATAGAAATAATATTTTGATAAAATTTTCCATAGAAATTCATTTATGATAATATTTTCTATAGTAATAAAATTTTGATAAAAATTTCTTTAGTAATAAAATTTTGACAAAATTTTCTATAGAAATAAAATTTTGACAAAATTTCATATAGAAATAAAATTTTGACAAAATTTCATATAGAAATAAAATTTGGACAAAATTTTCTATGGAAAGAAAGTGTATAGGAATACAGTTTTGACAAAACTTAATAAAAATAAACTAAAAAAAAATAGAAAAAAAATTTTGACAAAATTTTCTATAAAAATAAATTTTGGCAAAATTTTCTATAGAAATAAAATTTTGACATCATTTTCTATAAAAATAAAATTTTGACAAAATTTTCTATAGAAATTAAAGTTTTGATAAAATTTCCTATAGAAATAAAATTTCGATAAAATGTTCTATAGAAATAATATTTTGATAAAATTTTCCATAGAAATTCATTTATGATAAAATTTTCTATGGTAATAAAATTTTGGTAAACTCTTCATATCAGTTAATTATGATAAAACTTTCGTAAGTAATAAAATTTTGAAAAATTTTTTTATAGAAATAAAATTTTTACAAAATTTCTTAAAAAAAATTTTTTTTGACAAAATTTTCATAAAGAAATAAAATTTTGACAACATTTTCTATAAAAATAAAATTTTGACAAAATTTTCTATAGAAATAAAATTTTGACAAAATTTTCTGTAAAAAAAATTTCTGAAGAAATAAAATTTTGACGAAATTTTCTACCGAAATAAAATTTTGTAAAATTTTTCTATAGAAATACAATTTTAACAAAAATTTATATAGATATAAAATTTTTGAGAAAATGTTCTATAGAAATAGAATTTTGACAAATTTTCTATAGAAATAAAATTTGAAAAATTTTTCTATAGAAATAAAATTTTGACAAAATTTTCTATAGAAATAAAGTTGGACAAAATTTTCTATGGAAAGAAAATGTTGGCAACAATTTGTATAGGAATACAAAAGTTTTTATAAAAATAAAACTTTGACAAAATTTTCTATAGAAGTAATATTTTGACAACATTTTCTATAAAAATATAATTTTGACAAAATTTTCTACAGAGAGAAAATTTGACAAAATCTTCTATAAAAAAAAATCCGTAGAAATAAAATTTTGACGATTTTTTTACAGAAATAAAATTTTTTACAAATTTTCTATAGAAATAAAATTTTGATAAAATTATCTATAAAAAATCAATTTTGACCAAATTTTCTACAGAAATAAACTGTTTACAAAATTTTCTATAGAAATAAAATGTTGACAACATTTTTTAACAAAAAAAATTTTGACAATATTTTTTAACAAATAAAATGTTGACAAAATTTTTTAACAAATAAAATTATGACAAAAATTTTATAGAAATAAGATTTTGACAAAATTTTTTATAGAAATAAAAAAAACGAATGGAAAAAAGAGAAAGCACGCTCAAAACAAACCCATCCAACTGCACTCAAATCGATGATTTGGTAGTGACAAAGGAAAAGAGAAATGTTTGTATGAATTTATTTCGGCATAAGCCGGCTATCTTAAACCTGTTTTCGGAAGGTTCAAGTGCGGTTCACCTTGGGTTTATTGAACTGCTTGAATTTATTCTGATAATTGGTTGATAGTTTTGCTGCAAGTAGAGGATGCTGATGAGGAATGTGGTAATTCCGTAACGTGCATCCATCAAACCATCTTGCAGTCTATAGGGCTTTGCCCAAATAAATTTAACAAACATTCTTTCCTCTGTAGTTTAGTCAATGCATGGTTTTAAGCTGAAATCAAAAACAACAACAATGATCAAAGAAAGAAACAAACAAAATTTTTTACAGAAATAACATTTTGATAGAATTGTCTATAAAAATTCAGTTTTGATAAAAATATCTACTTTTGATAAAATTTTCTAAAGAAATACAATGTTGACAAAATTTTCTACAGAAATAAAATTGTTGCAAAATTTTCTATAGAAATAAAATTATCGCAAATTTTTACAAAATTTTTCTATAAAATAATCTTTTGACAACATTTTCTATAGATATAAAATTTTCAGAAAATTTTCTGTAGATATAAAATGTTTACAAAATTTCTATAGAAATAATATCTTGACAACATTTTCTATAAAAATAAAATTTTGACATAATATTCTATAGAAATAAAATTTTGACAAAATTTTCTACAGAGAAAAATTTAGACTAAATTTTCTATAAAAAAATTCTGTAGAAATAAAATTTTGACGAATTTTCTACAGAAATAAAATTTTTTACAATTGTCTATAGAAATAAAATTTTGATAAAATTATCTATAGAAATTCAATTTAGTCCAAATTTTCTATAGAAATAAAATTTTTACAAAATTTTCTATAGAAATAAAATGTTTACAAAATGTTTTAAGAAAAACAAGTAAGTGAAGTCTTAAGGCGGGCGGGGCCGACTATATTAAATCCTGCACCACTTTGTAGATCTAAATTTTCGATACCATATCATATCCGTCAAATGTGTTGGTGCTATATATAAAGGTTTGTCCCAAATACATACATTTAAATATCACTCGATTTGGACAGAATTTGATAGACTTTTACAAAATCTATAGACTCAAAATTTAAGTTGGCTAATGCACTAGGGTGGAACCCAATTTTAGTAAAAACCAAGTAAGGAAAGTCTAAAGTCGGGCGGGCCGACTATATTATACCCTGCACCACTTTGTAGATCTATATTTTCGATACCATATCACATCCTTCAACTTTGTTGGGGGCTATATATAAAGGTTTGTCCCAAATACATACATTTAAATATCACTCGATCTGGACAGAATTTGATAGACTTCTACAAAATCTATAGACTCAAAATTTAAGTCGGCTAATGCACTAGGGTGGAACACAATTTTAGTAAAAAACAAGTATATACAGCACTAAGCTCGGCCGGGCCGAATCTTAAATACCCACCACCATGAACCAAATATTAGGGATTCCTTTGAAATTTCAGAAGGGCTTGAGGACTTGAGGACACTTCCCGAAGATAAATTTAAAAATTTCACCTATGAGGACTATATCAGATTCTGGATTTATAAGAACCAATTTTGTTTGAGATTTAGAAGAATCATTAACATCTCTTGTAAGTGTGCAAGAAAATTATAAAATAACGTCTTGATTTGAAATCTTAAATCTGTAGAAGTAAAATCTGGAAATTTTACATTGAGTTTCAAGCAATTTTCATGATCAGTACGCCTTCTTCACCCTCAAGAAGTGAAGTCGGTCTATATGGAGGCATTACCAAATGGACTGATAAAAACTTAATCCGATACACGTTTTTGTGAGCCTAAAATACCAGAATATTTACAATTTCAGGCAAATCAGATAAAAACTACGGTTTCTAGAAACCCAAGGAGTTAAATCGGGAGATCGTTCTTATGGGGGCTATACTAAAATATGGACCGATACTCATCGTTTTCGGCACACCTCTTTATGACCCGAAAATACCTCTAGATATCCAATTTCGGGCAAATAGGATAAAAACTTCGGATTCTAGAAGCCCAAGAAGTAAAATCGGGAAATCGGTCTATATGGGGGCTATACCAAAATATGGACCGATACTCACCATTTGCAGCACCCCTCTTTATGGTCCTAAAATACATCTAGGTTTCCAATTTCAGACAAAGTGGATAAAAACTACGGTTTCTATAAGCCCAAGACCCCAAATCGGGAGGTCGTTTTATATGGGGACCATACCAAAACATGGACCGATACTCACAATTTTTGGCACACGTATTTGTGGTCCTACAATACCTCTAGATTTCCAATTAAATTGAATAAAAAACTGCGGTTTCTATAAGCCCAAGAAGTAAAATCGGGAGATCGGTCTATATGGGGGCTATACCAAAACATGGACCGATACTCACCTCTTTATTGTCATAAAATACCTCTAGATTTCAAATTTCAGGCAAATTGGATAAAAACTACGATTTCTATAAGCCGAAGACCCCAAATCGGGAGGTCGTTTTATATGGGGACCATACCAAAACATGGACCGATACTCACCATTTTTGGCACACGTATTTGTGGTCCTACAATACCTCTAGATTTCCAATTAAATTGAATAAAAAACTGCGGTTTCTATAAGCCCAAGAAGTAAAATCGGGAGATCGGTCTATATGGGGGCTATACCAAAACATGGACCGATACTCACCATTTTTGGCACACCTCTTTATGGTCATAAAATACCTCTAGATTTCAAATTTCAGGCAAATTGGATAAAAACTACGATTCCTATAAGCCCAAGACCCCAAATCGGGAGGTCGGTTTATATGGGGACTATATCAAAACCTGGACCGATATAACCCATCTTCGAACTTGACCTGCCTGCAGACAAAAGACGAGTTTGTTCAAAATTTCAGCACGATTGCTTCATTATTGAAGACTGTATCGTGATTACAACAGACAGACGGACAGACGGACATCGTTATATCGTCTTAGAATTTCTCCCTGATCAAGAATATATATACTTTATATAGGCGGAAATCGATATTTCGATGTGATACAAACGGAACGACAAACTTATTGTACCCCCGTCACCATTCTATGTTGGTGGGTATAAATATGGGAAACATTTAAATCTGAAGCATTCTTAAGGAAACTTCGCAAAAGTTTATATATGATTTATCGCTCGATATAAAGGGTGATTCTTTTGAGGTTAGGATTTTCATGCATTAGTATTTGACAGATCACGTGGGATTTCAGACATGGTGTCAAAGAGGAAGATGCTCAGTATGCTTTGACATTTCATCATGAATAGACTTACGATCTGCCACAACGTCGAATTTTCAGTGAATGGGCCCTAGAAAAGTTGGCAGAAAATCCGCTTTTTTATCGACAAATTTTGTTCAGCGATGAGGCTCATTTCTGGTTAAATGGCTACGTAAATAAGCAAAATTGCCGCATTTGGAGTGAAGAGCAACCAGAAGCCGTTCAAGAACTGCCCATGCATCCCGAAAAATGCACTGTTTGGTGTGGTTTGTACGCTGGTGGAATCATTGGACCGTATTTTTTCAAAGATGCTGTTGGACGCAACGTTACGGTGAATGGCGATCGCTATCGTTCGATGCTAACAAACTTTTTGTTGCCAAAAATGGAAGAACTGAACTTGGTTGACATGTGGTTTCAACAAGATGGCGCTACATGCCACACAGCTCGCGATTCTATGGCCATTTTGAGGGAAAACTTCGGAGAACAATTCATCTCAAGAAATGGACCGGTAAGTTGGCCACCAAGATCATGCGATTTGACGCCTTTAGACTATTTTTTGTGGGGCTACGTCAAGTCTAAAGTCTACAGAAATAAGCCAGCAACTATTCCAGCTTTGGAAGACAACATTTCCGAAGAAATTCGGGCTATTCCGGCCGAAATGCTCGAAAAAGTTGCCCAAAATTGGACTTTCCGAATGGACCACCTAAGACGCAGCCGCGGTCAACATTTAAATGAAATTATCTTCAAAAAGTAAATGTCATGGACCAATTTAACGTTTCAAATAAAGAACCGATGAGATTTTGCAAATTTTATGCGTTTTTTAAAAAAAAAAAGTTATCAAGCTCTTAACAAATCACCCTTTATATGTATTAGAAGTTTAGGAAAATTAGAGTCATTTTTACAACTTTTCGACTAGGCAGTGGCGATTCTACAAGGAAAATGTTGGTATTTTGACCATTTTTGTCGAAATCAGCAAAACCATATATATGGGAGGGAGCCACCGTGGTGCAATGGTTAGCATGCCCGCCTTGCATACACAAGGCCGTGGGTTCGATTCCTGCTACGACCGAGCACCAAAAAAAAGTTTTTCAGCGGTGGATTATCCCACCTCAGTAATGCTGGTGACATTTCTGAGGGTTTCAAAACTTCTCTAAGTGGTTTCACTGCAAGGTGGAACGCCGTTCGGACTCGGCTATAAAATGGTGGTCCCTTGTCATTGAGCTTAACATGGAATCGGGCAGCACTCAGTGATAAGAGAGAAGTTCACCACTGTTGTATCACAATGGACTGAATAGTCTAAGTGAGCCTGATACATCGGGCTGCCACATAACCTAACCTAACCATATATATGGGAGCTATATCTAAATCTGAACCGATGTGAAATTTGGCACGCATAGCTACAATGCTAATTCTACTCCCTGTGCAAAATTTCAACTAAATCGGAGAAAAAAATTAGCCTCTGTAGTCATATGAATGTAAATCGGGCGAAAACTATATATGGGAGCTATATCTAAATCTGAACCGATTTCAACCAAATTTGCACGCATAACTACAATACTAATTCTACCTCCTGTGCAAAATTTCAATTAAATCGGAGTAAAAGATTGGCCACTGTGGTCATATGAGTGTAAATCGGGCGAACGATATATATGGGAGCTATATCTAAATCTGAAACGATTTCAATAAAATTTGGCACACTTGACTACACTACTAATTTTACTATTAGTGCAAAATTTCAACCAAATTGGGGTAAAACTCTGGCTTCTGGGACCGTATTAGTCAATATCGGGCGAAAGATATATATGGGAGCTATATCTAAATCTGAACCGATTTCAATGAAATTAACACACTTGACTATACTACTAATTTTACTCCTTGTACAAAATATCAAGCAAATTAGGGTAAAACTCTGGCTTCTGGGGCCATCTAAGTTCATATCGGGCGAAAGATATATATCGGAGCTATTTCTAAATCTTAGCCGATTTTTCCAAAACCAATAGGGTTCTATTCTGACCCAAAGCACATACTTGTGCCAAATTTAAAGTTGATTGGACTAAAACTTCGACCTAGACTTTGATCACAAAAATGTGTTCACAGACAGACGGACAGGGCTATGTCTACACAAGGACCCATCCTGTGCATTTTCGCCAAAGACACAATGTGTCTATCTCGTCTCCTTATGGGTGTTGCAAACATAGGCACTAACATATAATATCCTGTTCCACAGTGTGGCGTAGGGTATAATAAAACAGATAGAGGGTTGGTAGTTCATTTTTTAAGTCTTTGCAGCACCCAGAAGGAGACGAGATAGATACATAGTTTCTTTGGCAATTATGCTCAGGGCTGATCACTGAGTCGATAAAGCCATGTCCATCTGTCTGTGAACACATTTTTGTGATCAAAGTCTAACTCGCAGTTTTAGTCCAATCGACTTTAAATTTGGCACAAGTATGTGTTTTGGCTCAGAATAGAACCCTATTGATTGTAGAAGAAATCGGTTCAGGTTAAGAAATAGCTCCCATATGCTTCCCGATATGCAATTATATGAGCACAGTTTTAACTCGCAATTATGCTCAGGGCTGATCACTGAGTCGATATAGCCATGTCCATCTGTCCGTCTGTCCATCTGTCTGTGAACACATTTTTGTGTTCAAAGTCTAAGTCGCAGTTTTAGTCCAATCTACTTTAAGTTTGGCACAGTAATGTATTATGGGTCAGAATAGAATCCTATTGATTTTGGAAGGTTTAGGTTTAGAAATAGCTCTCATATAATCTTTCCCGATATGCACTTATACGACCACAGTTTTACCTCGATTTACGTGAAATTTTGCACAGAGAGTTGAATTACTATTCTAACTGTGTCTGCCTAGTTCGAGTAAAATTGGTTCATTTAGGTTTAGATATAGCTCCCATGTACAGCTTTCGGCCAATTTACACACACATGGTCCCAGAGGTCAAAGTTTTACTCTGATTTACGTGAAATTTTGCACAGGATTTGTATTATAGCCATCAATTTTGGTCGCTATTGGTTCTGATTTATATATAGCATATACCATATACATATCTTTTGCCCGATATTCACTTATCTGGCCCAGAGCACGGTTGCCACTCGTGTCACAAATAATCTACCAAAAGGAAAATTTTACCAAAATCTATAAAATTTTAAAAATCTAATTTAAATTGTTTTAATCAAATTTTTGTCAAAATTTTAGTTGTATAGAAAATTTTGTCAAAATTGTATTTCTATAGAAAATTTTGTCAAAATTGTATTTCTATAGAAAATTTTGTTAAAATATTATTTTTATAGAAAATGTGTCAAAATTTTATTTTTATAATAAAATTTGGTAAACATCTTATTTTTGTAGAAAATTTGGTCAAAATTTTATTTTTATAGTAAAATTTGGTCAAAATTTTATTTTGATAGAAAATTTGGTCAAAATTTTATTTTGATAGAAAATTTGGTCAAAATGTTATGTCTATAGAAAATTTTCTCAAAATTTTATTTCTATTTAAAATTTGGTCTAAGTTGGTTGTGTTCCTGTAGAAAATTTCGCCAAAATTTTATTTCTAAAAAAAATTTCTAAAAATTGTATTTCTATAGAAAATTTTATCAAAATTTTATTCTTATAGAAGTTTTGTTAAAATTTTAATTTTAGAGAAAAGTTAGGCAAATTTTATTTCTATTGACATTTTTTTTTCAGCATTTTATTTCTATAGAAAGGTCCAAACTGTATTCTACAGAAAATTTGGTCAAAATTTTATTTCTATGGAGAGTTTTACCAAAATTTTATTTCTATTGAAAATTTTACCAAAATTTTATTTCTATAGAAAATTTTGTCAAAGTTGTGTTTCTGTAGAAAATTTTGGCAAGATATTATTTCAATAGAAAATTTCATCAGAATTGTATTTCTATTAAAACTTTATTCATTTAATAGAACATTTGGTCAATATTTTATTTCTATAGAAAAGTTGGTCAACACTTTATTTCAATAGAAACTTTGGTCAAAACTTTATTTCTATGGAAAATTTTATTTCTATATAGTATCTTATTTCTATAGAAAATTTTCTCAAATTTTTTTTCTATAGAATTTTTTTTTTAATTTTATTCTTATAGAAATATTGTCAAAATTTAAATTTTACAGAAACAAATTTTATTTCTATTGAAATTTTTTCAGCATTTGTTTCTACAGAAAATGTTGTCAAAATTTATTTATACAGAAAATTTTGTCAAAATTGTATTTCTATAGAAAATTTCGCCAAAATATTATTTCAATAGAAAATTTCATCAAAATTGTATTTCTATAGGAAATTTGGTCAAAATTTTATTTTTATAGTAAAATTTGGCCAACAATTTATTTTTATGGAAAATTTGGTCACAATTTTATTTCTGTAGAAAAATTGTTCAAAATTTTATTTTTAAATGAAATTTGGTCAAAATTTTAGTTCTTTAAAGGACGAAAAATCTATCAAAACACCAAAATTTCCACTAATCTACCAAACAGTAAAAAATCTAACATTTCTAGTAGAATTCTACCAAGTGTGGCAACCGTGCCTCAGAGACCAAAGTTTCTTTAAAGGACGAAAAATCTATCAAAACACCAAAATTTCCACCAATCTACCAAACAGTAAAAAATCTAACATTTCTAGTAGAATTCTACCAAGTGTGGCAACCGTGCCTCAGAGACCAAAGTTTCACTCCGATTTACTTAAAATTTTGCACAGAGTCTAAAATTAACATTCTTACCCTATGTGACAAATTTATATGAAATCGATTCAGATTTAACGTATTCCAAACGTGTAATGAAATGTTCACCGAGATTGCCTCTTAATTTCTCCAATATTACGCCTGGTATGTACCATGTGGCAATGTCTTGTTGAAATCATATGACATCAGGTCATGCTCTTCCATTTTGGGCAAAAAAGTTGGATATCATCTCACGGTACGTTATGATTCGTACCATCTCTACAGAGTACGGATCAATGATGCCAGCAGGTCATAAAGGGTGATACGGTCAAAATTTGGTCAATATAAATGACGTATTTCTTTCACTTTTGCATTTAAAAAACCTGAACACCCCTCATTTTGAAGGTGTGTGTGTGTAGAATGTTGCTCCTATTTTGATTTTGGAATTCATTCTTCAGTTGTCAAAATTCCGTCCAAGCAAGAAGAGCAGCGTATCAAAATTTTGCTCGCGCATCGCGAAAATCCGAGCTACTCGCACGCAAAGCTGGCAAAATCGCTAAAAGTTGCCAAATCAACCATTAAAAATATAATTAAAGTGTTTGGGGAACGTTTGTCGACAGCCAGGAAGTCTGGATCGGGGGGAAATCGAAAACCGGAAGCCGCTGAGACGACAAAGAGAGTTGCCGGTAGTTTCAAGCGAAACCCTAACTTCTCTCTCCGAGATGCCGCAAATAAGCTGGGTGTATCGTCTATAACCGTGCATCGAGCCAAAAATCGAGCCGGACTATAGAAACCTACGTCAAAGCCGACTACAAGCAGCTTCCGGGACAGGAGTTTTATACGGCAAAAGGAAGGGGAAAGGTAGCAGATATTTTCAAGCACATAAAACTGTCAAAGTTCGCAAAGAAATATCTGGTTTGGCAAGCCATCTGTACCTGTGGCTTGAAAAGCAGCATTTTCGTAGCTTCCGGGACTGTCAACCAAGAAATTTACGTGAAAGAGTGTTTGAATAAACGTCTGCTACCTTTCCTGAAGAAACACGGTTGTTCCGTACTGTTTTGGCCGGATTTGGCATCTTGCCATTACGGTAAAAAGGCCATGGAGTGGTACGCCTCCAACAACGTGCAGGTGGTTCCCAAGGACAAGAACCCTCCCAACACGCCAGAGCTCCGCCCAATTGAGAAATACTGGGCTATTGTCAAGCGGAACTTAAAGAAAACCAAAAAACCGCTAAGGACGAGCAGCAGTTCAAGGCAAACTGGCTTTCTGCGGCGAAGAAGGTGGACAAGGTGGCTGTACAAAATCTGATGGCAGGTGTCAAGCGTGAGGCCCGGCAATTCGGATTTGGAAAAGCGAAAGCCTAACTGAATATTTTTCCTGAATTTTATACTAATTGAACTTGAAAAAGAAATTTAATTTGATTTTTTAAATAAATGATTTCACCGATTTACACGCGTTTTCCCTTGACCAAATTTTGACCGTATCACCCTTTATACCGCACCAAACTGTGACTCTTCTGAATGCTTTGGTAACTTTTGCAATGCTTATGCGTGATCTTTACTTCAAAATTGTCAATTCTGCTTATTTACTCGTATGTACCCTTTGAACCAAAAATGAGCTTCGTAGCTGAATTGAATTTTGTTCGCGCGATAAAATTGATAAAATTCATTTACAAGCGTTGTTTTCTTGTAAGACGATTAATGGTTAAATTGTAGAACAAATTGAAGATTTAATATCTCCATAAGGAGTTAGCATAAAGGGCCCAGAATTGAGTTATCTATCCCAGCCAGATCTATACTAAAGGCTGTGGAAAAGTTCATTCGCCCGAATCGAAACATGTACAGTCTAGGCGTGTATAGATTTGCATCTGGCGTTTTCTTTTCAATGACTCTATTAATCAAGTTCCTTAATCTAAATTTGCCCATAAAGCTCGATTAATAATTGTAAAATTAGATATAATGCATTTTGACGTTAATTGCCTGTTTCGGTATCAGGCTAACATGAAAAATAACAAATTGAAGATGTTTAACAGTAACACAAAAAACCAAAAGATATCAGCAAATGATGAATAACCAAGCAAACAACAATGGGAAGTGGTTTAAGCCTTACCTAATAAAAATATTTTGAAGGGTTTGAGTTTTTCATTGAAGCAATAAATAATTTTATGTCAATAGCGTAATTGTGAGAGACAACTAAAGTTATAGTAAAACTGCATCTTTTAATCTATAAAACACTAGGACCTTTTTTTTCTTAGAAAACTACATTTTATACACTAAAGGAAGAATAAAAATAATTGTCCATAAACTATAATGATATACGCTTCCCGTAAATACTTCCTAATGTATATAGGGAATACAAATTATATTATATCAGCTAGAAAAGACGTCCATCATGTCATTTATAACGAACAGACCAACACTACATTGGCCATAGAGCATTTATTATGATTTCGTGAAATGTTTACAAATCAGAATTTCCACACGCTAAAGATGGTTCATCATACTCATGGGCATTGAATCCTGTCATGACTTACTTACTGACCTATCTAAAATAGCCCAATAAAAACAAAAAATAACCTCATGCCATTGTTTCATACGGAACGCAATGGCTATTCCACGGTGTAGCAAAAAAAAACATAAACATTCATCAACACAATAATCCTGATGTTCTAGGCAACACTCCACAAATTACCTCCCACTGGGTTGAATTTGCTACATCGTAATTAATATTTATAAGGAAATAAGAAAAAGTTTACTTTTCTTATTATTCCAGTTGTTGGGTCGATGATTTGTACTTTGGTATTGGTATCGCTATGTCCATGGGCGTCTATAATTGAATGTTTAAAAAAATATTGGGTTTCTCAATTAGTTTTCTTGAATGTTTATTCTGTTTTGTTTTTTTTTTTTTTTTTAGAAAAAATATTTGGTAGAGTAAAGATTCGAAAGCGTGGTTGGTAGAAGAAGTAAATAGAAATCTATTTTTTGAAAATAATTGTAACATTCCTAAGCTTTTATTGCAATTCATAAAGTGAAAATGAAATGTTTAAATCATTGGTTGCAGGCCATGGGTGCGTATACCCAATATTCTTTTATGAACTCATAAAGTATACGCTATGGGGTACCATTATTACTATACAGAATCGAAATTGTGATTCCTGATATTTGACGTCACAAAAAAAAGAAAAAACAAGTATATACTGCCGTAAGTTCGGCCAGGCCGAAGCTTATGTACCCTCCATCATGGATTGCGTAGAAACTTCTACGAAAGACTGTGATTTAGTCCATACATGGTATATATTAGACAAAAAAGTTATGTATAGTTAAGTCTACAAAAAATTACGAATCGATATGGACTTTTTGTACGTAGAGAGCCAGAATTGAAATATGGGGGTCGCTTATATGGGGGCTATATACAATTATGAACTTGATATGGACCAATTTTTGTGTGATTGGGGATCGATTTATCTGAAGGCCATATATAACTATAGACCGATATGGACCTAGTTAGGCATGGTTGTTAACGACCATATACTAGCACAATGTACCAAATTTCAACTCCCTCGGATGAAATTTGCTCCTCCAAGAGGTTCCAAAACCAAATCTCGGGATCGGTTTATATGGGGCTATGTACGATTATGGACTGATATGGACCACTTTTGGCATGGTTGTTAAATATCATATACTACCACCACGTACCAAATTTCAAGCAGATCGGATGAATTTTGCTTCTCCAAAAGGCACCGGAGGTCAAATCTGGGGATCGGTTTATATGGGAGCTACATATAATTATGGACTGATAGGAACCAATTCCTGCATGGTTGTTGGATACCATATACTAACATCACGTAGCAAATTTCAACCGAATGGCAAGAATTTTGCTCTTCCAAGGGGCTCTGGAGGTCAAATCTGGGGATCGGTTTATATGGGGCCTATATATAATTATGAACCGATATCTACCAATTTTTGCATGGGAGTTTGAGGCCATATATTAACACCACGTACCAAATTTCAACTGAATCAGATGAATTTTGGTCTTCCAAGAGGTTCCGGAGGTCAAATCTGGTGATCGGTTTATATGGGGGCTATATATAATTATGGACCGATGTGGACCAATTTTTACATGGTTGTTAGAGACCATATACTGACACCATGTACCAAATTTCAGCCGGATCGGATGAAATTTGCTTCTCTTAGGGGCCTCGCAAGCCAAATCGGGGGATCGGTTTATATGGGGGCTATATATAATTATGGACCCATGTGGACCAATTTTTCCATGGTTGTTTGAGACCATATACTAACACCATGTACCAAATTTCAGCCGGATCGGATGAAATTTGCTTCTCTTAGAGGCCTCGCAAGCCAAATTTTGGGGTCCGTTTATATGGGGGCTATACGTAAAAGTGGACCGATATGGCCCATTTGCAATACCATCCGACCTACATCAATAACAACTACTTGTGCCAAGACGGACGGACGGACGGACATGCTCAGATCAACTCAGAATTTCACCACGACCCAGAATATATATACTTTATGGGGTCTTAGAGCAATATTTCGATGTGTTACAAACGGAATGACAAAGTTAATATACCCCCATCCTATGATGGAGGGTATAAAAAACACGTATATACGGCCGAATCTTATGTACCTTCCACTAGGGATTGCGTAGAAACTTCTACGAAAGACTGTCATTCACAATCGAATTACTTAGGTTGTGGTAATACCAGGGCTGTGGAGCCCTTTTATAGTAATAGATTTTTTTATTAGAAAATTTGGTCAAAATTTTATTTGTATAGAAAATTTTGTCAAAATTTTATATCTATAGAAAATTTTGTCAAAATTTTGTTTCTGTAGAATATTTTGCACAATTTTATTTACTACACAAAAATTTTTCTAAAATTGTATTTTTATTGATAATTTTTTCAAAATTTTATTTCAATAAGAAAAAATTATCAAATTTTAATTCTATAGCAAATTTTCTCAATTTGTTTTTCTTACTGATGCTCACTGCTATAAAAAATGTATTCAAAATTTTATTACTATAGAAATATTTTTTTCTATATAAAATTTAGTCAAAATTTTATTTCTGTAGAAAATATATTCAAAATTTTGTTTCTATAGAATATTTTGCAAAATTTTATTTCTATAGAAAATTTTGCAAAATTTCGTTTGTTACACAATTTTTTGTTTAATTGTATTTCTATTGATAATTTTTTCAAACTTTTATTTCTATAAAAAATTTTGCCAAATTTTATTTCTATAAAAATTTTATTCACAATTATATTTCTATAGAAAATTTAGTCAAAATTTTGTTTCTGTAGAAAATTTTGCAAAATTTTATTTCTATTTTATATAGATATATATTTTATTTACTAAACAAAAATTTTTCCAAAATTGTATGCTCACTGATACTCACTGCTAAGTCGAAAACTTGTAGAAATGACTCAAATTTTTCAATAAATGAATCATAAATGCATTTTTGCGAAATTGTCTAAACAATTAAGTCTCTATAAAAGCCTTTAAGGCGCAGAGACGATAAAAATGTTGTATATATTTTTAATGAAATAAAGATTTTCAATAAAAAAAAATATAAATATTTCCCAAATATTGCCCGAGATTTTGTAGAAGTCTGATTTGAGATTTTATCAAAATGTAGATCTAAATACAAACCGGCCCGCCCGACTTCAGACTTTCCTTGCATTTTTATTTTTTGTTAAAATTGTGTTACGTCCCATAACGTTAGATTAGAATTTTAAGTACATATATTTTGTAGAAGTATATACAATTTTGTCTAAATAAATTCAGATTCAAATTCATGCATATGGGAATATAAACCTTTATATAGCTCCCAACAAATTTAAAGGATTTGAGATAGTATCAATAATTTTTGTCCACAAATACATATACTGTTGGTATCTTCTTATATAATTATGGGTATTTATATCATTATTTTATCTATTAAACATTGCCCTAAATTTGAAATAAGAGTTCAATTAACATCTAATGTGAAATTAAGACCTTTTTTTGCACACATAAACAAATACGATACTTTATATCGATCCACTTACGGTACCCCCACAATAGAACTACAAAGTAGTGGTATTAAAATGAGATTTAGTTATATTACCCGGAGTCGACTCCGGAGTCGGAGTCGAGCTGATGAAAAATTCTGGAGTCGGAGTCGAGCAAAATTGGCTCGACTCCACAGCCCTGGATAATACTTTCCGATGCCATGGCTGAAATCGCTATTTTAGTGGCAAAAAGTCAAATTTTCAACTGTAATTTTTTAATATTTTCCAGATGGGGTTTACTAACGAACATATTGATAGTAAAAAATCGAAATAAATTGTTACTGTTGGCAACCCTGTTTATGCACAAGCATAAACTTTTAATAGGTGGTAACGAGAGTAAAGCAGCGCATTTTCTTAAAATTAAAAACAGTTTTTAGATAAATATTTTTATAAATAGCAATTATGTAAGTATGAGTTCTAAAACTCAAGGAGAGTGGTTTAACTATATACAAATAGAATTTGCAAAATGTTTGTATTTCGTAGTTATTTTGATGGTTTTTGGTGTGTACTTTTTTATGAAATTTTGAAGAGTTTTATGGTTTTCGTGGAGTAAAACTAAAAATGTTTTGAAGTCTCATGGGAAATTTTTACATGTGATTGTTTGTAGAAACCTCCAGTTTTATGCCATGGCAAAACTGTCTGCATTTGTTTGTTAATGAATGTATGATATTTTTTCATAAACACTCAAGTTTAAAAATTTTGTAATCTTTGGGTTTTTGTTGACAATTAAGAGATATGATTCGAATTATATTCTAGGAATTACATATTGAAGTCTGACATGTAGTCTTGGCGGCAAAAAAAAAACACACACACACAAAATTAAAACTAACAAGTAAGGAAAGTCTAAAGTCGGGCGGGGCCGACTATATTATACCCTGCACCACTTTTTTGATCTAAATTTTCGATACCATATCACATCCGTCAAATGCGTTGGGGGCTATATATAAAGGTTTGTCCCAAATACATACATTTAAATATCACTCGATCTGGACAGAATTTGATAGACTTCTACAAAATCTATAGACTCAAAATTTAAGTCGGCTAATGCACTAGGGTGGAACACAATGTTAGTAAAAAACAAGTAAGGAAAGTCTAAAGTCGGGCGGGGCCGACTATATTATACCCTGCACCACTGTGTAGATCCAAATTTTCGATACCATATCACATCCGTCAAATGTGTTGGGGGCTATATATAAAGTTTTGTCCCAAATACATACAATATCACTCGATCTGGACAGAATTTGATAGACTTCTACAAAATCTATAGACTCAAAATTTAAGTCGGCTAATGCACTAGGGTGGAACACGATCTGAAGCAATTTTAAGGAAACTTCGCAAAACTTTATTTATGATTTATCGCTCGATATATATGTATTAGAAATTTAGAAAAATTCGAGTAATTTTTACAACTTTTCGACTAAGCAGTGGTGATTTTACAAGGAAAATGTTGGTATTTTGACCATTTTTGTCGAAATCAGAAAAACATATATATGGGAGCTATATCTAAATCTGAACCGATTTCAACCAAATTTGTCACGCATAGCTACAATGCTAATTCTACTCTCTGTGCAAAATTTAAACTAAATCGGAGTTAAAAATTTGCCTCTGTGGTCATATGAGTGTAAATCGGGCGAAAGCTATATATGGGAGATATATCTAAATCTGAACCGATTTCAACCAAATTTGGCACGCATAGCCACAATGCTAATTCTACTCCCTGAGCAAAATTTCAACAAAATCGGAGCAAAAAAATTACCTCTGTGGTCATATGAGTGTAAATCGGGCGAAAGCTATATATGGGAGATATATCTAAATCTGAACCGATTTCAACCAAATTTGGCACGCATAGCTACAATGTTAATTCTACTCTCAGTGCAAAATTTCAACTAAATCGGAGCTAAAGATTGGCCTCTGTGGTCATATGAGTGTAAATCGGGCGAACGATATATATGGGAGCTATATCTAAATCTGAACCGATTTCAATAAAATTTTGCACACTTGACTACACTGCTAGTTCTACTCCCTGTGCAAAATTTCAACCTAATTGGGGTAAAACTCTGGCTTCTGGGACCGTATTACTGCATATCGGGCGAAAGATATATACGGGAGCTATATCTAAATCTGAAGCGATTTCAATGAAATTTGGCACACTGGACTATAGTACTAATTGTTCTTCTTGTGCAAAATTTTAAGCCAATTAGGGTAAAACTCTGGCTTCTGGGGCCATATTAGTCCATATCGGGCGAAATATATATATGGGAGCTATATCTAAATCTGAACCGATTTCTTCCAAAATCAAAAGGGATCTATTCTGAGCCAAAACACATACTTGTGCCAAATTTGAAGTCGATTGGACTAAAACTGCGACCTAGACTTTGATTACAAAATGTGTTCACGGACAGACGGACATGGCTATATCGACTCAGGAGCCCACCCTGACCATTTTTGCCAAAGACACCATGTGTCTATCTCGTCTCCTTCTGGGTGTTGCAAACATATGCGCTAACTTATAATACCCTGTTCCACAGTGTGGCGCAGGGTATAAAAAAACCAAAAATAGCTAAAAGGGTCATAAAAAAAAGCCAGAAAAAAAGCTAAAAACTAAATGCATTTTTTCCCGCTAAACGTCTTCAAAAAAGTAAAAATCTAGCGGGAAGAAAAGCTAAATTGGCAACGCTGCTCTTCAAAGTGGCTCCGGAAGTCAAATTTGGGGATAGTATATATGGAGCTATATATAAATATGGACCGATATGAACCAATTTTTGTATGATTATTAGATATCATATACTTACACAACGTACCAAATTTCAACTGGATCAGATGAATTTTACTCCTTCAAGAGACTCCGGAGGTCAAATCTGGGGATCGGTATATATGGGGCAGACGGACATGCATAGATTGACTCAGATTTTCACCATGACCCAGACTATATATACTTTTTGGGGGCTTAGAGCAATATTTTGATGTATCACAAACGGAATGACAAAGTTAAGTAACCCACCCCCCCCCCCCATCCTATGGTGGAGGTTATAATAATAAAATGAAATGTCATTTGAATAAATTTGTCACATGTCAGACGGGCGGTTTAGAAATGACAGCAATCAGAGATAGGATGCAATATATATCAGCCTGGAAGTACATCTAATATATGAAAAACCATATAAAAAATTTAGTAAAACAGATTTCCTTTTTGGGGTTTTTGGTAGGAAAAACGTTTTGTATTCCGTAAAACTAATATAATCACGGCAGACGGCAATTGCATTACTTTTTTCCATTCCCGGGAAAGCGTCAATTTTTTCAAATTTCCCGATTATAAATTAAAATTAAAATTCCTGCACTTATTTCTCGGGTAAGCGGAAGCAAAGAAATATCGTATTCCTGGGAATTCCCGGGATCCCGTACCCGGGAAAAATCCATAATTACAATTTTTTACGTACACACAAAAAAAATAATTTTCTGATTCAATCACGAAATTAATTGATCCAACTAATTTTTTAATTGAAATATCTTCAATCACGAAAATGATAGTATCAATCACAGTTTTAATTGGGCATAGAAAAAATCCTTGATTAAAAAATTAATTGATGTCATTAGCAATTTTCAATTAATTTTTTAATTGATTCAATTAAAAATTTAATTGATTTTGAATGCAAACCCCAATTAATTTTTTATTTAAAAAGGTAACTATTTAAAATTTAATTGATTTTGAATGCAAACCCCAATTAATTTTTTATTTAAAAAGGTAACTATTTTCAACTACTTTCTGAATTGGCTTAGAGTTTTTATTTTGATTAAGAAATGTTCATCGATTTTTTAACTGACTTAGTCTTCTGAATTTGATTAAAAAGTTAATTCTATCAATTAATTTTTTAATTAAAAATTTTAAAATTTTCAATCATTGACTTAATTAACCTAATGTTTCTATCTTGATTAAAAAGTTAATTGTATCAATTAATTTATTAATTGAAAAAACATTCAACTTCAATTAACTTTTTAATTGGAAATATTCTGGTGATATTTTTTTCTGTGTATAAGAAAATTTGGTTATGCGAAGGCAACTATCAATGCGTGTATTTTTAATGTTCGGTAATATACAAAACAGGAATAACATTGTAACTATGCATACCAAATTTGGTTGAAATCGGTTCAGATTTAGATAAAGCTCCCATATATATGCAAAACTGGTCAAAATACCCAAATTTTCCTTGTGAAATCGCCGCTGCTAAGTTGAAAACGTTTAAAAATAACTTTAATTTTCCTATACTTGTAATACATACCTATTGACCGATAAATCATAAATACACTTTTGCAAAGTTGTCTAAAAATTGCTTCAAATTTAAATGTTTGCCATTTTTATACCCTGCGCCTTACTGTGGAACAGGGTATTATAATTTAGGGCATATGTTTGCAACACCCAGAAGGAGACGAGATAGATATATGGTGTCTTTGGCAATATTGTTCAGGGTCGGCCCCTGAGTCGATCTAGCCATGTCCGTCTGTCTGTGAACACATTTTTGTAATCAAAGTCTAGGTCGCAATTTAAGTCTTCAAATTTGGCACAAGTATGTATTTGTAGTCAGAATAGAACCCTATTGATTTTGGAAGAAATCGGTAAAGTTTTAGATGTAGCTCCCATATATATCTTTCGCCTGATATCTACTAATAGTACCCCAGAAGCTAGAGTTTTGCCTTAATGTGCTTTAACTTTTGCATAGGGATTAGAATTCATATTGTAGCTATGCATGCCAAATTTGGTTGAAATCGGTTCAGATTTAGATATAACTCCCATATATGCCTAAAAATTGCTTCAGATTTAAATGTTTTTCATATTTGTATACCCACCATCATAGAATGGTGATGGGGGTATAATAAGTTAGTCATTCCGTTTGTAACACATCGAAATATCGATTTTCGGCTATATAAAGTATATATATTCTTGATCAGGGAGAAATTCTAAGACGATATAAGCATGTCCGTCGGTCTGTTGTAATCACGCTACAGCCTTCAATAATGGCGCAATCATCATGATTCGTTTTTTGTTTGCAGGCAGATTCGTTTTTTGTTTGCGGGCAGGTCAAGTTCGAAGATGGGCTATATCGATCGAAGTTTTCATATAGGCCCCATATAAACCGACCTGCCGATTTGGGGTCTTGGGCTTATAAAAACCGTAGTTTTTATACAATTTGCCTGAAATTGCAAATCTAGAGGTATTCCAGGACTACAAATAGGTGTGGCGAAAATGGAGCGTATCGGTCCATCTTTTGGTATAGCCCCCATGTAGACCGAACTCCCGATTTTATTTCTTGGGCTTCTAAAAACTGTATTTTCTATCCGATTTGCCTGAAATATTCTAGGACCATAAATTGGTGTGTTGCAAATGGGGTGTATCGGTCGATGTTTGGATGTAGCCCCCATATAGACTGATCTCCCGACTATACTTCTTGGGCTTCTAGAATTCGTAGTTTTTACCCAATTTGTGTGTAATTGGAATTCTAAAAGTATTTGAGGACCATTAGAGGTCTGTCGAAAATGGTTAGTTTTGGTCCATGTTTTTGGGTATACCCCATATGGAATCCTGCTGACCTCAAACAGGTCAACTGAATATGGTGTATTTCGACCCATGTTTTGGTGTAGCCCCCACATAGACCGATCTCCAGATTTAACTCCTTGGGCTTCTAGAAACCGTAGTTTATATCCGATTTGCTCGAAAATGTAAATATACTGGTAAAGGGTGATACGGTCAAAATTTGGTCAATATAAACTTGACGTATTTCTTTCAATTTTGCATTTAAAAAACCTGAACACCCCTCATTTTGAGTGTGTGTGAGTGTGTAGAATGTTGCTCCTATTTTGATTTTGGAATTCACTCTTCAGTTGTCAAAATGCCGTCCAAGCAAGAAGAGCAGCGTATCAAAATTTTGCTCGCGCATCGCGAAAATCCGAGCTACTCGCACGCAAGGCTGCCAAAATCACTAAATGTTGCCAAATCAGCCGTTACAAATGTAATTAAAGTGTTTGGGGAACGTTTGTCGACAGCCAGGAAGTCTGGATCGGGGGGAAATCGAAAACCGGAAGCCGCTGAGACGACAAAGAGAGTTGCCGGTAGTTTCAAGCGAAACCCTAACCTCTCTCTCCGAGATGCCGCAAATAAGCTGGGTGTATCGTCTACAACCGTGCATCGAGCCAAAAAACGAGCCGGACTATCGACTTACAAGAAGGTAGTGACTCCAAATCGCGATGATAAACAAAATACGACGGCCAAAGCGCGATCCCGGAGGCTGTACACGACGATGTTGACGAAGTTTGACTGCGTGTTAATGGACGACGAAACCTACGTCAAAGCCGACTACAAGCAGCTTCCGGGACAGGAGTTTTATACGGCAAAAGGAAGGGGAAAGGTAGCAGATATTTTCAAGCACACATAACTGTCAAAGTTCGCAAAGAAATATCTGGTTTGGCAAGCCATCTGTACCTTTGGCTTGAAAAGCAGCATTTTCATAGCTTCCGGGACTGTCAACCAAGAAATTTACGTGAAAGAGTGTTTGAATAAACGTCTGCTGCTTTTCCTGAAGAAGCATGGTTGTTCCGTACTGTTTTGGCCGGATTTGGCATCTTGCCATTACGGTAAAAAGGCCATGGAGTGGTACGCCGCCAACAACGTGCAGGTGGTTCCCAAGGACAAGAACCCTCCCAACACGCCAGAGCTCCGCCCAATTGAGAAATACTGGGTTATTGTCAAGCGGAACCTAAAGAAGACCAAAAAAAAAAACTGCTAAGGACGAGCAGCAGTTCAAGGCAAACTGGCTTTCTGCGGCGAAGAAGGTGGACAAGGTGGCTGTACAAAATCTGATGGCAGGTGTCAAGCGTGAGGCCCGGCAATTCGGATTTGGAAAAGCGAAAGCCTAACTGAATATTTTTCCTGAATTTTATACTAATTGAACTTGAAAAATAAATTTAATTTGATTTTTTAAATAAACGATTTCACCGATTTACACACTTTTTCCCTTGACCAAATATTGACCGTATCACCCTTTATTGTAGACTCTCAAAAATCGCTATCACATTTATTTTTACCGGTCATTTTGGTAAGGTATCGATATAGACCGATTTCTCTTCTTGATGGTACACTCATAGAAAAATATTTTCCTGCGGAATGAAATTTTAGGCAAACGAAATTCCCCTGTCGTATAAAGTATTTTCGTTTAGAGCAAATTATTCTGATTGTTTGATAAGCGATTCAACGATTGTCTCTAAAACTTGTGTTAAAAAGAAAGTTTGCTTGTCTAAAATTTCGTTCCTCAAAAAACAAAAAATCTCTTCTTTCAATGTACACTGCTCATGAAAATTGCTTGAAACTGAAAGTACAATTGTCAGATTTTACTACTTGTAAATATTTAAATAATGGCGGTAAAAATCTACAGATTTAAGATTTCGAATCAAGGCGTTATTTCATTATTTGCACGATATGTTTGTGATTTCACTACAACTCAAACAAAATTGCTTCTTATAAATCTGATCTAGTCTTCATAGGTAGAATCTTTAAATTTATTTTCGGGAAGCGTACTGGATGAACTGATTTCCTTGGGAAACTATTTGTCATCAAACCCCCTGAAATTCAATATATTATCAATTAACCCGCTACGACGAAGAGTTTTCAAAGTAAACTCTTATATTTGATTTATAGTGATGGGTATTTAAGATTCGGCCCGGCCGAACTTACTGCTGTATAGACTTGTTTTACTAACATTGTATTCCACCCCAAAGGATTAGACTGAAATTTTAAGTCTACAGTTTTTTGGAAGTCTAACAAATTTTGTCGAGGTCGAGTCAGATTTAAATGCATGTATAGGTGAACGGAAATCTTTATATATAGCATCCAACACAATTGACGGAGTTGATATGGCGAATATGTGGATCTACAAGGTGGTGCAGGCTTTAGACTTTCCGTACTTGTACAAAAATGTGTTCACAGACAGACGGACATGGCTAGATCAACTGGGGGTCCGACCCTGAACAACATTACCAAGACACTATATGTCTATCTCGTCTCCTTCTCGGTGTTGCAAACATATACACTAACTTATAATACCCTGTTTCACAGTGTGGCGCAGGCTATAAACATATAGATTTCAAGCTCGAAAAATATAGAACTTTCATTTAAATTTATTTTAATATTCGAACTGGTTTTATTTTAAACAAGTAAGGAAAGTCTAAAGTCGGGCGGGGCCGACTATTTTATACCCTTCACCACTTTGTAAGTCCACATTTTCGATACCATATCAAATCCGTCCAATGTGTTGGATGCTATATGAATCCATACACATATATTCCGTATATCTGAGCAGATCTGTACAGAGTTCTGCAATACTTATAGATTTTACATTTAAGTCGGCTAATGCGCTGAGGTGGAACACAATGTTAGTTAAAAAATATAGGAAACATTTAAATATGAACCAATTTTGAGGCAACTTCGCAAAAGTGTATTTATGATTTATCGGTCGATTGATGTGTAATAGAGTAATAGGAAAATTTGAGTCATTTTGATAAGTTTTCGACTTAGCAGTAGCGATTTGATAAGGAAAGTGTAAGTATTTCGGCCAGTTTTGCCTAAATAGGAAAAACATATATATGGAATCTATATCGAAATCTGAACCGACTGCAATCAAATTTCACATGCACAGTTACTATGTTGAATATACTCCCTGTGCAAAATTGTACGTAAATCGGATAACAACTTTGACCTCTGTGGTCATATGACGGAAAATCGGGCGAAAGATATATATGGGGGCTATATCAAAATCTGAACCGATTTCAACCAAAATAAACACGCATATGCAGAACCTTAATTCTACTGCCTGTGCAAAGTTTCAAGTTCAATTCTACTTCCTCTGCAAAATTTCACGTAAATCAGAGTAGCACTTTTGCCTCTGTGGGCATATTAGTCCAAATCGGGCGAATGATATATATGGGAGCTATATCTAAATCTAAACCGACTTCAACTAAATTTTGCACAATTAACGATACTACACGCAAAAAAATAATTCTCTCCTCCCAAACGAAATTTTAGACAAACAAAGTTCGTTTCTCACTTGCTTTTCGCTGTAAGGAAGTGTATTTGGAAGAAAAGTATATACTTTTTGTGATAAACGTTTATTCTTTTCCAGGATGTAAAAACAATTTCATAAAGACTAGCTCAAAAAAAAAAACATTATTTTCTTGCTAATTGCATTGTCCCTCACATATTTCTCACATCCACGAGGATTTTTAGTTCTTAACACCTTTTCCTGTAATACCAACAATGTAGAAGAAATTATACGATTTTATAAATTTTTAAAATTTTTTTTTACCTTTCGCCTGGACGGAGAATCGAACCGCGGACCATGCACATTGTAAGCCAACACACTAACCCCTGAGCTATGTACCTGTTATGGTCATCAATAGATAAATATCCATATAATTTATATTTATATAGCATAGCTTGCGGCGCCCACGAACCGAATAAACAAAGTTTATTTAACAGAAAAAAACATTTAGTTTGGCACCGTGGATCAGTGGTAGCTACGTCCGACTCTCATGCCAAGGGTCGTGGGTTCGATCCCTGCTTCGGCCAAAGTTTTTTTTTTTGCTTTTTTTTTTTTACATATATTCCAGATATATTCGGAAGATTCCGAAAAAATGTTCAACATTACATTGTACTATATTAAATTTTGAACTGTAAAATGTGTCTTATTAAAGACCTAAAGTCAGAAAAGAACAGTGTTTGATATAAACGAAATGGACTGTGTTGTTATTTCAAAAATAACTTTTTTTATTGAAAAAATAAAAATTTTGTAACAAACGAATTTTTTTGGTGATAAAAGTTTAAATTTTTCGAAGCAATTCAAAAAACTCTAACAAAAGAAAAACGTTTTCGGTACACGTTTTCCAAACGTTTTTTTTCTTTGCGTGTATAAAACGTACTCCTTGTGCAAAATTTCAAGCAACTCAGGGCAAAACACTGGCTTTTGAAGCCATATATGTCAAAATCGGACGAAAGATATATAGGGGAGCTATATCTAAATCTGAACCGATTTCAACTAAATTTGGCACAATTAACGATACTATTAAACGTACTCCTTGTACAAAATTTTAATCAAATCAGGGCAAAACTCTGGCTTTTGAAGCCATATAAGTCAAAATCGGACGAAAGATATATAGGGGAGCTATATCTAATGGTGTTTTCTTTTCTGAAAAAAGTGCTTTGCCGTCATTTTGTCTGTACAGAATGCGCATTTTTAAAATGTTACCAGCAACCTAAAAAAATGCTATCATTTCAGCGGGCAGAAAAGAATTCAAAGAAGGAAACAGGGCAATCGCAGCACTCTCGTTTGTTGGCAGTGCTGAAAATGCCCGTAATTTGCCTCTATGCGTGGCACTATTTTCACAACAGAATTCGAAGCCTTTTCGCACTTTTGCCTATTTTTTTAGAAAAGAACCTAAAAAGTACATTTCCGGCCATAATGCAAAAAAGTGCGCATTTTTCATAAGAAAAGAAAACGCCATAAGTCTGAACCGATTTCAACTAAATTTGGCACAATTAACGATACTATTAAACGTACTCGTTGTGCAAAATTTGAAGCAAATCAGGGCAAAACTCTCGCTTTTGGGGCCATATAAGTCCAAATCGGACGAAGGATATATATGGGAGCTATATATAATTTTGAACCGATTTAGCTGATATTTGGCAGTTTTTACGAGACTGACAAAACATTCAGATGTACGAAATTTGAAGAACGTCGGTTCATAAATACGTGAATTATGATCAAATCGGTGATAACTATATATGGCAGCTATATCTAAATCTTAACCGATTTTTTCCAAAATCAATAGCGATTGTCTTCTACACGAAGAAAGACGTTATGTCAAATTTGAGGACGATCGGACTTAAACTACGACCTGTACTTTGTGCACAAAATTACATATACAGACAGACGGACGGACAGACAGACATACAGATATACGGACATCGCTAAATCGACTCAGAATTTAATTCTAAACCGATCGGTATACTAAAAGATGGGTCTATGACAATTATTTCTTGGCGTTACATACAAATGCACAAACTTATTATACCCTGTACCACAGTAGTGGTGAAGGGTATAAAAATGACACGATATGCAATCAGATTCACAAATTTATTTTTTTTTTAATATTTGTTTATTTTTAGTTGAAGGTAAAACGAAGTTAAGCATATTTATTTTTTTTCGTATTTTATTTTAATATTCTTTTAATATTTTAGAGCTACAAAAGAAGATCTTTCAAAAAAAGTTTTTTATGAATAAGAGTTTCTAATTTACGTAAGTTTATAATTGTCTATAAGAAATATGTACATAAAGTTGTAATTTTTCCTGACATTATGTTATGTCCATTATTCACTATAATTTAGGATTTTTAATTATCTCAATTTCAATTTCAAAACCATTATCGAAATCGTTGTCTTATAAAAAAGCATATCCGATTATTTTGTAGACAATATAGCAATGTCACTTCATTGTAATCTATAATGGTTAAAATATGTTAGTGAAACACATCTTTAAGACCCACTTTGCCTTAATTCTAAATGGAAGCAATTGTGAAAATTAATTATTAATTTGTACAGTTTTACGCAACAAACGAAAGAACACATTCACTCACACACCCACACACGCATTCACTACAATTGTATTTACGCACTCACACTATCGACTGGTTTGTTAGGCCTTCCTATTGTTATATACAATAAAGCATTGTTCATTTTACGCAGGCTTTATTGAGCTTTCAGAGTCAGAGTAACAGGTTTTCGACGGCTGGTTTTGTATGTCAAACAAAACCACGGAATATTCAAACATAATTTCTTGATTGCAAAAGTTTCAATTAATATATTTTTCTTACTGTTTTCTTCACCGCCGCGTCATTTAGACCGTTTATTGTTATATTCTCGCAGCTGGCATTTTGTTATTGTGCTCTACTACAACAATGGATAATTGTAACGTTGTATTGCGGAAAGTGGGAACAAAAAGTTTCTTGGTCGTCGCCTAACGATGGTGAATAAAATTGAATATTAGGGAGGTCTTTGGTAATTTGGAAGTACTTTAAAATGAATAGGCCAGCATGAAATGTCTAGGGGGAGGATCTTGATTATTTATAAGGTCGGGCCGAATTTGAGATATCTACAACAATAGAATGCATACATTCATATAATGAGATGAAGGATATAATCGTGTAACTCTTACTAGACGATCGGATTAATTTTCATCCTAAATCTAAACTATATGTGCCGTGATGTGTAATTAATTTTGGTCTCACATAATTCTCTTATTGAGTTTCTTACAAATTAATGAGATTTAATATATTTATTTTTGTATTTTTTGTGGGAGTGTATTGTTTCGTGTGCATGCTTATTGCCGTTAGCATAATTTGTTTTCAAGGGCGTGTTATTACTACAAATGCCGTGTGTGTGAATAGAATTTTCCTCTTGAGGGTGAGTGTGAAATTATACGCTAGTATCTATGTTTAGGTTAGATCCTTGTCATTGAGCTAAACATGAAATCGCCCAGCTTTCAGTAATAAGAGAGAATTTCATCACCTGTGATATGACAATGCACAGTCTAAGGGCGTTTTATTTTCTTTGAAAGTATTTGGACTTTTTCGTATTTTACCCGAAATATGATAGTTTTATGTTTTTTGTAAAATAGGTAACAGTTTCGAATTCTCTTGTGAAAATTGTGACGCGCATATTGGCGAATTGAAGGTATTTCCTTAAGAACTAGAGTTAGTGGCAGCCCGAAATATGGGACTATTCATTTCATTGTGATACAGTGTTGCATATGCTATTATTGATGATATGGGTAAATTAATGTGGACTAACTTCAATGTTTTAATCAATATTTAATACTAAAGAGATATATTGCACAAAAATAAGGAACACACAAAAATGTTGTTTTCAATGACAAAGAATCATGCCCGGTTCCAAAGACTTTTTCTTTACACTAATGATTTTGATTATTGATTACAAGCCAAAGAAGTGGAGACTTGAAATAAGGATACCATTAGGATTTTGACAAAAAATAAAAATTTTGACAAAATTTTTTATAGAAATAAAATTTTGGCAAAGTTTTTTATAGAAATAAAATTTTGGCAAAGTTTTTATAGAAATTAAATTTTGACAAAATTTTCTATAGAAATTTTGACAAAATTTTCTATAGAAATTTTGACAAAATTTTCTATAGAAATTAAATTTTGACAAAATTTTCTATAAAAATAAAATTTTAACAAAATTTTCTATAGGATTAATATTTTGCAAGGACTTACCATAAAAATAAAATTGTTCCAACATTTTCTATTGAAATAAAATTTTAACAAAATTTTCAAAAGGCATAAAATGTTGACAAAATTTTCCAAAGAAATAAAATGTTGGCAAAATTTTTTATAGAAATAAAATTTTGATAAAATTATCTATAGAATTAAAACTTTGACAAATTGCCTATATAAATAAAATTTTGACAAAATTGTCTATATAAATAAAATGTTGACAAAATTTTCTATAGGATTAATATTTTGCAAGGATTTACCATAAAAATGAAATTTTTCCAACATTTTGTATTGAAATAAAATTTGAACAAAATTTTCCAAAGAAATAAAATGTTGACAAAATTTTCTAAAGAAAAGTTTTTTATAGAAATAAAATTTTAATAAAATTACCTATAGAATTAAAACTTTGACAAATTTTCTATATAAATAAAATTTTGACAAATTTTCTATATAAATAAAATTGGGACAAAATTTTCTGTAGAAATAAAATTTTCTTGCAATTTCCTATAGAAATAAAATTTTGAAAAAATTTTCTATGGAATTAATATTTTGCAAGGGTTTACCATAAAAATAAAATTTTGACAGAATTTTCTATAGAAATAAAATTTTTACAAAATTTTCTATAGAAATAAAATTTTGACAAAATTTTCTATAGAAATAAAATTTTGACAAAATTTTCTATATAAATAAAGTTTTGACAAAATTGTCTATATAAATAAAATGTTGACAAAATTTTCTATAGAAATAACATTTTGACAAAATTTTCTATAGAAATATAATTTTGAAAAAATTTTCTATAGAAATAAAATTTAGACAAAATTTGATATAACATTTTGACAAAAATTTCCATAGAATTAATATTTGCAAGGATTTACTATAGAAATAAAATTTTGCCAACATTTCCTATTGAATCAAAAATTTTGAAAAATTTTTCTATAGAAATAAAATTTTGACAAAATTTTCTATAGAATTAATATTTTGAAAGGATTTACCATAGAAATATTTTTTTTTTTACAGAAATAAAATTTTTACAAAATTGTCTATAGAAATAAAATTTTTACAAAATTTTCTATAGAAATAAAATTTTGACAACATTTCCTATATAAATGAAATTTTGAAAAATTTTTCTATATAAATAAAGTTTTGATAAAATTATCTATAGAAATAAAATTTTGACAAATTTTCTATATAAATAAAATGTTGACAAATTTTCTATATAAATAAAATTTTGACAAAATTAATTATATAATATATAGAATATAGAATTAATATTCTGCACGGATTTACCATAAAAATAAAATTTTGTTGCAATTTTCTATAGAAATAAAATTTTGAAAAATTTTTCTATAAAATAATATTTTGCAAGGGTTTACCATAGAAATAAAATTTTGGCAAAATTTTTTATAGAAATAAAATTTTGACAGAATTTTCTATAGAAATAAAATTTTTACAAAATTTTCTATAGAAATAAAATTTTTACAAAATTTTCTATATAAATAAAGTTTTGACAAAATTTTCTATATAAATAAAACTTTGACAAAATTGTCTATAGAAACAAAATTTTGACAAAATTTTCTATAGAAATAAAATTTTGACAAAATTTTTATATAATTAATATTTTGCAAGGACTTACCATTAAAATAAAATTTTGCCAACATTTTCTATTGAAATAAAATTTTAACAAAATTTTCTAAAGAAATAAAATGTTGAAAAAATTTTCTATAGAAATAAAATTTTGGCAAAATTTTTTATAGAAATAAAATTTTGATAAAATTATCTATAGAAATAAAATTTTGAAAAATTTTCTATATAAATAAAATTTTGACAAATTTTCTATATAAATAAAATTTTGACAAAATTTTCTATAGAATTAATATTCTGCAATGATTTATCATAAAAATAAAATTTTGTTGCAATTTTCTATAGAAATAAAATTTTGAAAAAACTTTCTATAGAATTAATATATTGCAAGGGTTTACCATAGAAATAAAATTTTGAAAGAATTTTCTATAGAAATACAATTTTTACAAAATTTTCTATTGAAATAAAATTTTGACAAAATGTTCTATATAAATAAAGTTTTGAAAAAATTTTCTATAGAAATAACATTTTGACAAACATTTCTATAGAAATATTTTTTGAAAAAATTTTCGATAGAAATAGAATTTTGCAAGGATTTACCATAAAAATAAAAATTTGCAAACATTGTCTATTGAAAAAAAAATTTTAACAAAATTTTCTAAACAAAGAAAATTTTGATAAAATTTTCTATAGAAATAAAACTTTGGCAAAATTTTTTATATAAATAAAATTTTGACAAAATTTTCTATAGAAATGAAATTTTGACAAATTTTTTTAGAGAAATTAAATTTTGTTGTTTTTTTTTTTTGATTTCAGCTTAAAACCATGCATTGACTAACTACAGGTGAAGCTTAACCAACAGAGGAAAACAATTTTTTGTTAAATTTATTTGGGCAAAGCCCTATAGACTGCAAGATGGTTGGATGGACGCACGTTTTGGAATTACCACATTCCTCATCAGCATCCTCTACTTGCAGCAAAACTATCAACCAATTATCAGAATAAATTCAGGCAGTTCATTAAACCCAACAATGAACTACACTTGAACCTTCCGGAAAAAGGTTTTACATGATAGCCGGCTTATGCCGAAATAAATTCGTACAAACATATCTCGTTTCTTTTGCCACCGTCAAATCATCGATTTGAGTGCAGTTGGCTGGGTTTATTTTGAGCGTGGTTCCTCTTCTTTCATTCATGTAAAACTTTTTTTTCGGAAGGTTCAAGTGTGGTTCATTGTTGGGTTTAATGAACTGCCTTAATTTATTCTGATAATTGGTTGACAGTTTTGCTGCAAGTAGAGGATGCTGATGAGGAATGTTTTAATTCCGAAACGTGCGTCCATTCGACCATCTTGTAGACTACAGGGCTTTTCCCAAATAAATTTGGTAAACATTCTTTTCCTCTGTTGGTTAAGCTACACTTGTAATTTAGTCAATGCATGGTTTTAAGCTTAAATCAAAAATAACAGCAATGATTAAAGAACAAAACCAACAATAACAAAACGAAATAAAATTTTGGCAACAGTTTTTATAGAAATAGAATTGTGACAAAATTTTCTATAGAAATAAAATTTTGGCAAAATTTTTTGTAGAAACAAAATGTTGACAAGATTTTTTATAGAAATAAAATTTTGACAAATTTTCTATAGAAATAACGTTTTGGCAAAACTTTTTATAGAAATAAAATTGTCACAAAATTTTATATAGAAATAAAATTTTGACAAAATTTTCTATAGAAACAAAATTTTGACAACATTTTCTATAGAAATTAAATTTTGACAAAAATTTTTACAGAAATGAAATTTTGACAAAATTTTCTAAAGAAATACAATTTTGACAAAATTTTCTAAAGAAATACAATTTTGACAAAATTTTCTATAGAAATACAATTTTTACAAAATTTTCTATAGAAATAAAATTTTGACATAATTTTCTATAGAAATAATATTTTGCAAGGATTTACCATAAAAATAAAATTTTGCCAACATTTGCTATAGAAATAAAAGTTTGACAAAATTTTCTAAGGAAAAAAAAGTTGAAAAAATTTTCTATAGAAATAAACTTTTGACAAAATTTTTTACAGAACATAAATTTTGACAAAATTTTCTATAGAAATAAAATGTTGACAAAATTTTCCATAGAAAAAAAATCTAATTGAAATTAAAAAAAAAAAACAAAATGTATAAATTCAATATAAAACATTGTTTTCGAATAAAACAGGAGTTTGTTCTACTAACCACAAAAATTTGATGAATATTTTCAAAATAAAATGTTTTTTTTTTTTTTTAATTATACCCACCACCATAGAATGGTGACGGGAGTGTAACAAGTTTGTCATTCCGTTTGTAACACATCGAAATATTGATTTCCGACTATATAAAGTATATATATTCTTGATGAGGGAGAAAATCTAAGACGATATAACGATGTCCGTCCGTCTGTCTGTTGTAATCACGCTACAGTCTTCAATAATGAAGCAATCGTGCTGAAATTTTGCACAAAATCGTCTTTTGTCTGCAGGCAGGGCTATGGGCTATATCGGTCCAGGTTTTGATATAGTCCCCATATAAACCGACCTCCCGATATGGGGTCTTGGGCTTATAGTAATCGTAGTTTTTATCCAATTTGCCTGAAATTGGAAATCTAGAGGAATTGTAGGACCACAAATACGTGTGCCAAAAATTGTGAGTATCGATCCATATTTTGGTATAGCCCCCATATAGACCGATCTCCCGATTTTACTTATTGGGCTTATAGAAACCGCAGTTTTTATTCAATTTACCTGAAATTGGAATCTATAGGTATTGTAGGACCACAAATACGTGCGCCAAAAATTGTGAGTATCGGTCCATGTGTTGGTATGGTCCCCATATAAAACGACCTCCCGATTTGGGGTCTTGGGCTTATAGAAACCGTAGTTTTTATCCATTTTGTCTGAAATTGGAAATCTAGAGGTATTTTAGGACCATAAAGAGGTGTGCCAAAAATGGTGAGTATCGGTCCATATTTTGGTATAGCCCCCATATAGACCGATTTCCCGATTTTACTTCTTGGACTTCTAGAATCCGAAGTTTTTATCCTATTTGCCTGAAATTGGAAATCTAGAGGTATTTTCGGGTCATAAAGAGGTGTGCCGAAAACAGTAAGTATCGGTCCATATTATAGTATAGCCCCCATAAGAACGATCTCCCGATTTAACTCCTTGGGTTTCTAGAAACAGTAGTTTTTATCTGATTTGCCTGAAATTGTAAATATTCTGGTATTTTAGACTCACAAAAACGTGTATCGGATTAAGTTTTTATCGGTCCATTTGGTAATGCCTCCATATAGACCGACTTCACTTCTTGAGGGTGTAGAAGGCGCACTGATCATGAAAATTGCTTGAAACTCAATGTAAAATTTCCAGATTTTACTTCTACAGATTTAAGATTTCAAATCAAGACGTTATTTTATAATTTTCTTGCACACTTACAAGAGATGTTAATGATTCCTCTAAAACTCAAACAAAAATGGTTCTTATAAATCCAGAATCTGATATAGTCCTCATAGGTGAAATCTTTAAATTTATCTTCGGGAAGTGTCCTCAAGTCCTCAAGCCCTCATGAAATTTCAAAGGAAACCCTAATATTTGGTTCATGGTGGTGGGTATTTAAGATTCGGCCCGGCCGAGCTCAGTGCTGTATATACTTGTTTTGTATATTTTTGGTAAAATTTTCTTCAAATTTTAGTAAGTTATTTGTGGCACAACTGGCAACCGTTGACACTATACCTCCCTAAATTAGCACGCTCTTTCTCTCTAGCACACAATTGCCGTGAACATTATTCTGTAACATCAATTACATATTATTAAATTTTGTTGAAAAATGTCGTGCTCAAGACTTTTTATTTTCGACACATGTAGACATTTCTATAAAAATGTTAACCTTTCTATACAAACAATTTTTAATCTAATAATAACAAAATTGTTATTAAGTCTAAAGTTCCTTAAAAGTCAAGAAATCTTATTTTTATACATAACGTGTAATATTTGTCTATATATTTCGAGCAAACTGCAAATAGAAATTTTTTATTAACTCATAGCTTTAGGTAGCGGCCATGTTTACTTTAAGTTACAGTTAACTTAAGGTTCTCAACTACAAATTGTTATATGTGAGAGGGGTTTATAGGATATTTTGTGTGTGTGTAGCCTGTGAATGTGGGTGCTATTTTCTAAATGAAATACATACAAACGTAAACAACACAAAAACATAAATTGTTACCGAGCTATGTGCGTGTGTGTGTATACTCATTTTACTATTATATACGAGTATTATTTGTCCTATATGATGGTTATGGGGTATTTATACAAACCCTTCAGGACACATGTGTGGATATTATCACTACAATAGAAAATTTTGGCCTTATTCCAGGATTGTAAGTAATATGTGGTTGGAAAGTTTAAAGATATGAAAAATTAAAACTAATTTTTAGTTGGGCTTTAAAAATTTTATCTTGTGAATATTGGAGCTTTACTTGAAGTGTATATTTAGCTGGAATAAGTGTTCAAAAAATTGGGGTTAAATCAAAGAGAAACAAGTATATACAGCACTAAGTTCGGCCGGGCTGAATCTTAAATACCCACCACCATGAACCAAATATTAGGCTTTCCTTTGAAATTTCAGAAGGGCTTGAGGACGCTTCCCGAAGATAAATTTAAAGATTTCACCTATGAGGACTATATCAGATTCTGGATTTATAAGAACCATTTTTGTTTGAGATTTAGAGGAATCATTAACATCTCTTGTAAGTGTGCAAGAAAATTACGCAATAACGTCTTGATTTGAAATCTTAAATCTGTAGAAGTAAAATCTGGAAATTTTACATTGAGTTTCAAGCAATTTTCATGATCAGTGCGCCTTCTACATCCTCAAGAAGTGAAGTCGGTCTATATGGAGGCTTTACCAAATGGACCGATAAAAACTTAATCCGAAACACGTTTTTGTGAGCCTAAAATACCAGAATATTTACAATTTCAGGCAAATCAGATAAAAACTACTGTTTCTAGAAACCCAAGGAGTAAAATCGGGAGATCGTTCTAATGGGGGATACACTAAAATATGGACCGATACTCACGTTTTCGGCACACCTCTTTATGACCCGAAAATACCTCTAGATTTCCAATTTCAGGCAAATAGGATAAATACTTCGGATTCTATGGGGGCTATATCAAACCATAGACCGATACTCACCATTTGTGGCAAACCTCTTTATGGTCCTAAAGTACCTCTAGATTTCCAATTTCAGGCAAATTGTATATAAACTACGGATTCTATAAACCCAAGATGTAAAATCGGGAGATCGGTCTATATGGGGGCTATACCAAAACATGGAACGATACGGACCATTTTTGGCACACCACTTTCTGGTTCTAAAATACCTCTAGATTTCCAATTTCAGACAAATTGGAAAAAAAACTACGGTTTCTATAAGCCCAAGACTCCAAATCGGGAGGTATATACAGCACTAAGTTCGGCCGGGCTGAATCTTAAATACCCACCACCATGAACCAAATATTAGGCTTTCCTTTGAAATTTCAGAAGGGCTTGAGGACACTTCCCGAAGATAAATTTAAAGATTTCACCTATGAGGACTATATAAGATTCTGGATTTATAAGATCCATTTTTGTTTGAGATTTAGAGGAATCATTAACATCTCGTCTAAGTGTGCAAGAAAATTATGCAATAACGTCTTGAAAAAACTACGGTTTCTATAAGCCCAAGACTCCAAATCGGGAGGTCGTTTTATATGGGGACCATACCAAAACATGGACCGATACTCACAATTTTTGGCACACGTATTTGTGGTCCTAAAATACCTCTAGATTTCCAATTTCTGGTAAATTGAATAAAAACTGCGGTTTCTATAAGCCCAAGAAATAAAATCGGGAGATCGGTCTATATGGGGGCTATACCAAAACATGGACCGATACGCACCATTTTTGGCACACTTCTTTATGGTCATAAAATACTTCTAGATTTCCAATTTCAGGCAAATTGGATAAAAACTACAATTTCTATAAGCCCAAGACCCCAAATCGGGAGGTCGGTTTATATGGGGACTATATCAAAACCTGGCCCGATATAGCCCATCTTCGAACTTGACCTGCCTGCAGACAAAAGACGATCAAGAATATATATACTTTATATAGTCGGAAATCGATATTTCGATGTGTTACAAAAGGAATGACAAACTTATTATACCCCCGTCACCGTTCTATGGTGGTGGGTATAAAAAAGTCAAAACAAAAGACAGATACAATCTATATAAACATATTTCATTGAGCTGCGTTTCATAAATCTAGAATTCTAATTAATTTTATAAACAATAAATGTGGTGTGAGCGTATGAGATTTTAGACAAGCTTAAAAAAGACCTCAAGTATATACAGCATTAAATTCGGCCCAGGTGAATCTTCCAAATATCAGTGGAAATGCATGGCCTTCATTCCAACTATAATCCAGAAGGGTACATCTTAGTCGTGGTTAATGAAAATATTTGTAACGCTTCGATTCCTTTCCTATCAATATTTATTTCATACTTTCTTCCCCCTTCTCCATAGATAATAACAAGTTTTCGCCATTTGTTGGCTTATATCCATTTATTATTTTTTTTTTTCTTCATTATGTTGTTCATGAAGTTGTTGTACACAAATCACAGTAGCCACAATAAAGGACCCAAGGGCTTCGTTTTGCCCATTGCCTTTTTGTTGAAATGTTTTTAATCGAAATATCAATGAATGAAGAAGATACGACTGGACTATTAAATCCTTTTGGAAAATGTCCATTTTTGCTTAACCTACAATATCCATATGTTAGATTTCTTTTATACTTTTCGTTATTAGTTTGGTGTGAGTTCTATTTTGTTTTGTACAATATTTTAAGGCAAATAGCCATATGAAAATGAATTGTTCACTAGATAATGGAGAAATAATAACAAGAAAAGAAAAGTTAATATATCCCAGATTAGATATAAAACAATAATAAATATTAGATATTTATATGAAACACACACAAAAAAATCCCTATTTATTTTATATAGAGCGGAACGTTACCGTTGGCATCGCAAAACCTATTAGTTGGTAATTAAATTTAAGGCTTATTTTATGGTGCAGGGACAACGAATTGGAGATAAGCAAAAAAGTGAGAAAGAGATAAAATCTGATGGAGATTACAGCACGATACACAATTTCATTTCTATAAGAAATTTTGTTAAGATTTTATTTCCATAATAAAATTTTGCAGAAATTTTATCAAAATTTACTTGCTATTGGAAATTTTTCAAAATTTCATATATACAGTAAATTTTGTAAACAAATTCTTGGCTATAGGAAATTTGGTAAACATTTCTTTGCTGTAGGAAATTTTTACAATCTGATTTCTACAGGATATTTTGTAAACAAATTTCTTGCTTTAGAAAATTTGCTTGTTATAAGAAATCTTGTCATAATTTCGTTGCTATAGGAAATTTTTTAAACAATTTTTTTCCTATAGGAAATTTTGTAAAAATGGTTTTGCTATAGGAAGGACTCAACGCAATGTGGATGGCCGTTTGAACTCTGCTATAAAGAGGAGGTCCCTTGTCATTGACCTTAAAATAGAATCGAGCAGCATTCAGTGATAAGAGAGAAGTTCACCACTGTAGTATCACAATGGACTGAATAGTCTAAGTGAGCCTGCTACATCGGGCTGCCAAAAACCTAACTTAAGTGTTCTGAAAATTTCTTGGTTATAACAAATTTTATATCTAAAGGAAATTTTGTCAACATTTCTTTTCTGTAGAAAATATTGAAAAATTTCATTTGTTGAGGAAATTTGTTTCAAATTTCATATCTGTAGGATATTTTATGAAAATTTCTTTGTCATATGAAATTTTGTGATTTTTACCTTTTGCTATAAGATTTTTTTAAATTTGGTTAACAAATTCTCTGCTACTGGAAATTTTGCTAAAATGTCCTTCTATACGGAATTTTGTTACCATTCTAATTACCTCATTTCGCCAGGAAATTTTGTAATAAATTCTTTGCGATAGAAAGAAATTTCGTTTAATAAAAATTAATTTATAATATAATTATATAATTAATTAAATAGGTTTAATATATTGCTATAGTTTCCTATATTTGGTCAAAATTTCATTACTAAAAGAAATTGAATGTCACAATTTCTTTCCTATAGAAAACTTGTAAAGGAAATTTTATCAAAATTCATTTCTGTAGAATATTTTATAGTTTTGGAAATATGAAATTATGTTAAAATTTCTTTGCTGTATGAAATTTGTAATTGTCATGTCAGTGCTATAGAAAATTTTCACAAAATTTCATATCTATAGGAAGTTTTGTGAAAATTTAATTTCTAAATGATTTTTTTTCAATAGTTATTTTCTATAAAAATTTTTATCAATATTTTGTTCCTTAGGAAATTTAGTGTTTTCTTGTGGTAAACGAAATATTGTAAAAATTTGATTTCTAAGGGAAATTTTTATAGGAAATTTGGTCCTCATTTCATTTCTGTAAAAACAAATTTGTGACATTGTATTTGCTATAGTTTTTTTTTTAATTTCACTTCTGTAGAAAATTGTGTCAAAATTCAATTTCCATAGGATTTTTTTCCAAATTCCATGTCTACAGGGAATTTTTTCAAAATTTTTTCAAAATTTGAATTTCTATAAGAAATTTTTCAAAATTGCATTTCTCAAATTTGATCAAATTTGCATTCCTATAAGAAAATTTTCGTAATTTCATTTCTGTAGAAAATTTGGTCAAAATTGCGTTTCATTAGGAAATTGTGTGAAAATTTAATTTCTATAGCTACCTAGCAAAAAAAAAATTGGAAGTACTTCTAAGGGCACAACTTTAAAAGCACTTCCAAAAATGTCCTTCCCGAGATGTTCTTTGTTTTAAATACTCAGGAAGTTTCTTTAATTAAATGTTTTTATAACTCGCTTTTTTCATACTTTTAAAGAGCAATTTTAACATTTTTTGTTTCAAATATGTTAAAAACAGGGTAAGGATTAATAAAATGGTATAAATTATTTAAATTTTGTCGAAAAAATTTATAAATTCATTCTAGAAAAATTGCGAGATTTTGAAAATATTTGAGGTCAAGGGTTTCAGACAAGCGTTTGATTGCATTAAAAACAATAAAAATTATAAAAATTAATTATTTTTCAAAATACCACAAATTTTTTAAATACACATCCAAACACTGAATTCGGATTACATCTAAAGAAGTGATGCATATTCAGTGCAACGGTTTTTGAAATGGTGGACATCCGTCCTATGACAAGCCACTTTCGCACCACTTCCGGATCAAAAAAAAAATTTTTTTTTACTACTTTTTTGGCGACGCTTTTTTTGCTTCCACAATTTCCAAATTCCATTTCTATAGGAAATTTTCTCAAAATTTTGTTTCTATAGGAAATCATTGAGCTTAACGTAGAATCGCGCAGCACTCTGTGATAAGAGAGAAGTTCACCACTGTGGTATCACAATGGACTGAATATTCTAAGTTAGCCTGAAATATCGGGCTGCCTACCTAACCAAACCTAACCTTCTATAGGAAATAATGTCAACAATTCATTTCTATAAGAAATTTTGTCCACATTTGATTTATTTATAAAATTTAGTTACATTTTAATAGATTTTTTAAAATTTTTAAAATTGTATCAAAATTTTATTTCTATAGGATTTTTTTCAAATTTTAAATTTTTATAAGAAATTTTTTATAATTTAATTTCAATAGGAAATTTTGTCAAAATTTTGTTTCGATAAGAAATTTTTCAAAATTTCATTTCTATAGGTAATTTTGCCAAAACTCATTTCAATAGGAAATTTTCTCTAAATTTTGTTTTTTAAAAGCGTAATTTGTATAGGAATTTTATTTGCTATAGGAACTTTTATACAAATTTCAACATTCCATTTCTATAAGAAATTTTCTCAAAAATTCGTTCCTAAGAAAATTTTGTCCACATGAAATGAATTCTTTATTTATTTAATTTTTTTTTCTATAGAATATTTTTTAAAAAACTTCATTTCATTAGGAAATTCCCAGCAAAAAAATTTGGAAGTTCTTCTAAAGGCATAACTTTAAAAGCACATCCAAAAATGTCCTCTCACAGATGTTCTTTATTTTAACTACGCGGGAAGTTATTTTAATTCATAGTTAATATAACCCCCATATTAACTTTGTCATTCCGTTTGTAACACATCAAAATATTGCTCTAAGACCCCATAAAGTATATTTATTCTGGGTCGTGGTGAAATTCTGAGTCAATCTAAGCATGACCGTCCGTACGTCTGTTGAAATCACGCTAACTTCCGAACGAAATAAACTATCGACTTGAAACTTGACACAAGTAGTTGTTATTGATGTAGGTCGGATGGTATTGCAAATGGGCCATATCGGTCCACTTTTACGTATAGCCCCCATATAAAGGGACCCTTAGATTTGGCTGGCGGAGCCTCTAACAGAATCATATTTCATCCGATCCGGATGAAATTTGGTACATTGTGTTGGTATATGGTCTCTAACAACCATGCAAAAATTGGTCCACATCGGTCCATAATTATATAGAGCCCCCATATAAACCGATCCCTAGATTTTGCTTGCGGAGCCTCAAAGAGAAGCAAATTTCATTCGATCTTGCTGAAATTTGGTACATGGTGTTGGTATACAGTCTCTAACAACCATGCAAAAATTAGTCCACATCGGTCCATAATTATATATAGCCCCCATATAAACCGTTCTCCAGATTTGACCTCCGGAGACTCTTGGAGGAGCAAAATTAATCCGATCCGGTTCAAATTTGGAACGTGGTGTTAGTATGTGGCCGCTTACAACCATACCAAAATTGGTCCATATCGGTCTATAGTTGTATATAGCCGATCTCCAATCACACAAAAATTGGTCCATATCGGTTCATAATCATGGTTGCCACTCGAGCCAAAAATAATCTACCAAAATTTTATTTCTATAGAAAATTTTGTTAAAATTTTATTTCTATAGAAAATTTTGTCAAAATTTTATTTCTATAGAAAATTTTGTTAAAATTTTATTTCTATAGAAAATTTTGTCAAACTTTTATTTCTATAGAAAATTTTGTCAAAATGTTATTTCTATAGAAAATTTTGTTAAAATTTTATTTCTATAGAAAATTTTAAGAAAATTTTATGACTATAAACATTTTGTCAAACTGAGTTACATTCGTATTTGATCGATCTTTTTTGATTTAATATATACCACGTATGGACTTTCATACAATTTAGAAGACGGTGTTAGGAGGTTTTAAGATACCTTGCCATCGGCAAGCGTTACCGTTAAGTAATTCGATTGTGGATGGCAGTGTTTAGAAGAAGTTTCTACGCAATCCATGGTGGAGGGTACATAAGCCTCGGCCTGGCCGAATTTACGGCCGTATATACTTGTTTATAACTCGCTTTTGTCATATTTTTAATGGGTAATTTTAATTTTTTTTCTTCCAAATAAAATAAAATGTAACAAGTTATTCAAATTTTGTCGAAAAAAATGCTAAATCTATTCTAGAAAAATTCCGAATTTTTTAAAATGTTTGAGGTCAAACGTTACAGTCAAGCGTTACAATGCATTAAAGATCATAAAAAATTATGCAAAAGTATTTATTTGGCAAAATATCGCAATATTTTTTAATTAACATCCAATCTAAGGTATTTATTATTCTCAAAATGTATGAATATTTTTCAAAAAGCCTTGTCTATAGGAGGTTTTTCGTATTTCGATTTTTACGGGAAATTTAGTTTTTCTAAAAAAAAAATATGAAAATTTTATTTTAATAAGGAATTGTTTAAAAATTTAATTATTGTGGAAATTTTGTTAAAATTTTGGTTTTGTTTTTCTAAATATATATTTTTTAATTTACTCAAAATTTAATTTTTTAATTTGCTCAAAATTTTAATTTAATTTTTCAAAATTCCTTGTTTATAGGATATATTTTCAAAATTTTATTTTTTGTACGAGCATTTTTCAAAAATCCTTCCTATAGAAGTTTTTTGAAAATGTTTATTTCTACGGGAAATTTAATTTTTGTAAAAAATGTTATCAACATTTTCTTTTTATAGGAAATAATGTAAATATTTTTTGTTATCGAATATTTCGCCATAATTTTTTATTTATTTTTTTCCTTTTTTCCAAAAAAAGGTGTGGTGTTTTGGTATTCAAATAAAAATATCAATTTCGAGATAAATGTTCGTAATAAATCATGTGACTTTAGACTTATCTTTACGCATGTTCGAAAAGCAGGAACACACAACGTAGTTAATCAGAAGATTTCGGTTGCCATTGGTAGACTTTCAGAGGATGGATAATTTGTCAAGCAATAAATCCTAGGATTTCCGAAATCAGCTGCGATAATTTGGCTTATTGGTATAGCCTTCCTGGTGGAAATGGGCTGCATTAGTAACGAGGATTTTTCGGTGGTTTTCTGGGCAACATTTTTGAAGCGAATTTTAATAATTTCCATGCATAGTTGAATCGTGTATTATTACTTTTCCCATTTTTGGCAATGGCATAGTTTCTATTTGTCAAAGAGAAAAAGCTTAAAATGTAACTGTTACCGAAATATCTGCTAGTTCAAAAACAAACACGAAAACATTTTTATCAATGTTACCTTTTCCATTAATTTTTTATGAAATAAAATATATTTTTTATACCCACCACCATAGAATGGTGATGGGGGTATAATAAGTTTGTCAATCTGTTTGTAAATCTATAGGTATTCAAGGGCCACAAATAGGTGTGGCGAAAATGGGGCGTATGGGTCCATCTATTGGTATAGCCCACATAAAGTGTGATACGGTCAAAATTTGGTCAATATAAACTTGACGTATTTCTTTCAATTTTGCATTTAAAAAACCTGAACACCCCTCATTTTGAAGGTGTGTGTGTAGAATGTTGCTCCTATTTTGATTTTGGAATTCACTCTTCAGTTGTCAAAATGCCGTCCAAGCAAGAAGAGCAGCGTATCAAAATTTTGCTCGCGCATCGCGAAAATCCGAGCTACTCGCACGCAAAGCTGGCAAAATCGCTAAAAGTTGCCAAATCAACCGTTACAAATGTAATTAAAGTGTTTGGGGAACGTTTGCAGACAGCCAGGAAGTCTGGATCGGGGGGAAATCGAAAACCGGAAGCCGCTGAGACGACAAAGAGAGTTGCCGGTAGTTTCAAACCTCTCTCTCCGAGATACCGCAAATAAGCTGGGTGTATCGTCTACAACCGTGCATCGAGCCAAGAAACGAGCCGGACTATCGACTTACAAGAAGGTAGTGACTCCAAATCGCGATGATAAACAAAATACAACGGCCAAAGCGCGATCCCGGAGGCTGTACACGACGATGCTGACGAAGTTTGACTGCGTGGTAATGGACGACGAAACCTACGTCAAAGCCGAATACAAGCAGCTTTCGGGACAGGAGTTTTATACGGCAAAAGGAAGGGGACAGGTAGCAGATATTTTCAACCACATAAAACTGTCAAAGTTCGCAAAGAAATATCTGGTTTGGCAAGCCATCTGTACCTGTGGCTTGAAAAGCAGCATTTTCATAACTTCCGGGACTGTCAACCAAGAAATTTACGTGAAAGAGTGTTTGAATAAACGTCTGCTGCTTTTTCTGAAGAAACACGGTTGTTCCGTACTGTTTTGGCCGGATTTGGCATCTTGCCATTACGGTAAAAAGGCCATGGAGTGGTACGCCGCCAACAACGTGCAGGTGGTTCCCAAGGACAAGAACTTTCCCAACACGCCAGAGCTCCGCCCAATTGAGAAATACTGGGCTATTGTCAAGCGGAACCTAAAGAAGACCAAAAAAAAAAAACTGCTAAGGACGAGCAGCAGTTCAAGGCAAACTGGCTTTCTGCGGCGAAGAAGGTGGACAAGGTGGCTGTACAAAATCTGATGGCAGGTGTCAAGCGTGAGGCCCGGCAATTCGGATTTGGAAAAGGAAAATATTTTCCTGAATTTTATACTAATTGAACTTGAAAAAGAAATTTAATTTGATTTTTTAAATAACCGATTTCACCGATTTACACGCATGTTCCTTTGACCAAATTTTGACCGTATCACCCTTTATAGACCGATCTCCCGATTTTACTTCTTGGGATTCTAGAAGCTGTATTTATTATCCGATTTGTCTGAAATTGAAAATCTAGAGGTATTTTAGAACCACAAAAAGGTGTGTAGAAAATGGGGTGTATCGGTCGATGTTTTGGTCTAGCCCCCACATAGACTGATCTCCAGACTTTACTTCTTGGGCTTCTAGAAACTGTATTTACTAGCCGATTGGCATATAATTTGAAATCTAGAGGTATGCAAGGACCACAAATAGGTGAGGTGAAAATGGGGCGTATCGGTCCATCTTTTAGTCGGTCCATCTTTGGCTTACAGAAACTGTATTTACTAACCGATTTGCCTGAAATTGAAAATCTACAGGAATTTTAGAACCACAAAAAGGTGTGTCGAAAATGGAGTGTATCGGTCCATGTTTTGGTATAGCCCCCATATAGACCGATCTCCCGATTTTACTTCTTGGGCTTCTAGAAACTGTATTTACTATCCGATTTGCCTGAAATTGAAAATCTAGAGGTATTTTCGGACCATCAATTGGTGTATCCCACATGGGGTGTATCGGTCGATGTGTTGGTGTAGCCCCCACATAGACTGATGTTCAGACTTTACTTATTGGGCTTCTAGAATAGTTTTTAACCAATTTGTCTGAAATTGGAATTCTAGAAGTATTTGAGGACCAGTAAGAGGTGTGTCGAAAATGGTGAATATTGGTCCATGTTTTGGTATAAACCCCATATAGACCTACCTCCCGAATTTATTTCTAGGATTTCCGATTGAACTCCTTGGGCTTCTAGGAACCGTAGTTTTTATCCCATTTGCTCGAAAATGTAAATATACTGGTATTATAGACCCTCAAAAATCTGTATCGCATTTATTTTTACCGGTTCATTTAGTAAGGCATCGATATAAGCCGATTTCTCTTCTTGAGGGTACACCCAAAGAAAAAATATTTTGCTCTGGAATGAAATTTTAGACAAACAAAATTCCCCTTTGGTATAAAGTATTTTCGTTTAGAGCAAATTAATCCGAATTTTTGATAAACGATTCAACGATTGTCTCTAAAATTTGTGTCAAAAGGAAACATGGCCTGTCTAAAATTTCGTTCCTCAGAAAAGAAAACTCTTCCTTCAGTGTATAGCGGGCGCACTGCTCATGAAAATGGCTTGAAACTGAAAGTAAAATTTCCAGATTATACCAGATTTTCGGCCCGGCCGAACTTATTTCTGTATATAATTGTTAAAAATTAAATTTAAAACTTTATCAACGTCTATGTATAAAAATTTGTAAAGTAAAAGCTACTGAAAATAATATTGTGGTAGGTGAGGCCATTGTGGAGGATATTAAAAAAGTATCGCATTACTTTTTTATGCGTTTCAATTCTATTTCGCTGTATATTCATTTTGTCTCCTCGAATGGCCATTTTGTTATTATATTTTCCAGTCACCTTTATTTTGTGTCCTAGCAAAAAAAAAAAAAAAAATGCTGAGTTCTCGTTAAGCTCATTTTTATTGTGCTATTCCGACGTGGATTTGTGGAATGCACAATGGCATGTGCGCTATTAAGAATTTAAAAACTGCTGATCTCAAGAATGAGATCAGAAAGTTTTACATCGTCTTAAACTTCAATGGAGAAATAAAAGTCTAAACACAACTTTTTGGCTAACGAAGTTGAGTTTTTGTATTTTAAAAATGGACTTTAAATTTTATGGAATATCGATTTTAACGGAAACAAGTAAGGAAAGTCTAAAGTCGGGCGGGGCCGACTATATTATACCCTGCACCACTTTGTTGATCTAAATTTTCGGTACCATATCACATCCGTCCAATGTGTTGGGGGCATATATAAAGGTTTGTCCCAAATACATACATTTAAATATCACTCGATTTGGACAGAATTTGATAGACTTCTACAAAATCTATAGACTCAAAATTTAAGTCGGCTAATGCACTAGGGTGGAACACAATGTTAGTAAAAAACAAGTAAGGAAAGTCTAAAGTCGGGCGGGGCCGACTATATTATACCCTGCACCACTTTGTAGATCTAAATTTTCGATACCATATCACATCCGTCAAATGTGTTGGGGGCTATATATAAAGGTTTGTCCCAAATACATACATTTAAATATCACTCGATTTGGACAGAATTTGATAGACTTCTATAAAATCTATAGACTCAAAATTTAAGTCGGCTAATGCACTAGGGTGGAACACAATGTTAGTAAAATAATATGGGAATATATTTAAATCTGAAGCAATTTTAAGGAAGCTTCGCAAAAGTTTATTTATGATTTATCGCTATATATATATGTATTAGAAGTTTAGGAAAATTAGAGTCATTTTTACAACTTTTCGACTAAGCAGTGGCGATTTAACAAGGAAAATGTTGGTATTTTGACAATTTTTTCGAAATCAGAAAAACATACATATGGGAGCTATATCTACGTCTGAACCGATTTCAACCAAATTTGGCACGCATAGCTACAATGCTAATTCTACTGCCTGTGCAAAATTTCAACTAAATCGGAGTTAAAAATTGGCCTCTGTGGTCATATGAGTGTAAATCGGGCGAAAGCTATATATGGGAGCTATATATAAATCTGAACCGATTTCAATCAAATTTTGCACACATAACTGCACTACTAATTGTACTCCTAGTGCAAAATGTCAAACAAATTGGGCCAAAACTCTGGCTTCTAGGACCATATTAATCCATATCGGGCGAGAGATATATATGGGAGCTATATCTAAATCTGAATCGATTTCAGCCAAATTTGGCACGCATAGCTACAATGCTATATCTACTCCCTGTGCAAAATGTCAACCAAATTGGGCCAAAACTCTGGCTTTTAGGACCATATTAGTCCATATCGGGCGAAAGATATATATGGGAGCTATATCTAAATCTGAACCGATTTCTTCCAAAATCAATAGGGTTCTATTCTGACCCAAATTAGGAACATGTGCCAAATTTGAAGGCGATTGAACTTAAATTGCGACCTAGACCTTGATCACAAAAATGTGTTCACAGACAGACGGACGGACGGACGGACAGACGGACATGGTTATATCGACTCAGGGACCCACCCTGAGCATTATTGCCAAAGACACCATGTGTCTATTTCGTCTCCTTCTGGGTGTTACAAACATATGCACTAACTTATAATACCCTGTTCCACAGTGTGGCGCAGGGTATAAATATGGGAAACGTTTAAACCGGAAGCAATTTTAAGGAAACTTCGAAAAGTTTATTTATATGTATTAGAAGTTTAGGAAAATTAGAGTCATTTTTACAACTTTTCGACTAAGCAGTGGCGATTTTACAAGGAAAATATTGTTATTTTGACCATTTTTGTCGAAATCAGAAATACATATGTATGGGAGCTATATCTAGATCTGAACCGATTTCAACCAAATTTGGGACGAATAGCAACAATTCTAATTCTACTCCCTGTGCAAAATTTCAACTAAATCGGAGTTAAAAATTGGCCTCTGTGGTCATATGAGTGTAAATCGGGCGAAAGCTATATATGGGAGATATATCTAAATCTGAACCGATTTCAACAAAATTTGGCACGCATAGCTATAATGCTAAATCTACTCCCTGTGCAAAATTTCATCCAAATTGAGCCAAAAGTCTTGCGTTTAGGACCATATTAGTCCATATCGGGCGAAAGATATATATGGGAGCTATATCTAAATCTGAACCGATTTCAATAAAATTTTGCACACTCGACTATACTACTAATTGTACTCCTAGTGCAAAATTTCAACCAAATTCGGGCAAAAATCTGGCTTCTGGGGCCATATAAGTGCATATCGGGCGAAAGATATATATATGGGAGCTATATCTAAATCTGAACCGATTTCAATCAAATTTTGCACACTTGACTATACAACTAAGTGTTATGTTTGTACAAAATTTCAAGCAAATCGGTATAAAACTCTGGCTGCTGGGTCCATATTAGTGCATATCGGGCGAAAGATATATATGGGAGCTATATCTAAATCTGAACCGATTTCTTCCAAAATCAATAGGGTTCTATTCTGACCCAAATTAGGAACCTATGCCAAATTTGAAGGCGATTGGACTTAAATTGCGACCTAGACTTTGATCACAAAAATGTGTTCACAGACAGACGGACGGACGGACGGACGGACGGACAGACGGACATGGTTATATCGACTCAGGAACCCACCCTGAGCATTATTGCCAAAGACACCATGTGTCTATCTCGTCTCCTTCTGGGTGTTACAAACATATTCACTAACTTATAATACCCTGTTCCACAGTGTGGCGCAGGGTATAAAAATCGAAAAGTAGATATTGAGGCTAAATTATTAGGCTAAAATCGACTTTTGCAAAATTGGAGAAAATTATGGTGATGGAGGTATAATTAGTTTGCCATTCCATGTCCCAGCAAAAAAATTTGGAATTTCTTCCAAAGGCACAACTTTAAAAGCACTTCCAGAAGATGCACTCCTAGTGATGTTCTTTATTTTAACTACCCAAGGTCCTTTAATTCAATTTTGTATAACTTGTTTTTTCATACTTTTTTTTTTGTTTCAACTAGGTTAAAAACAGAGTAAGAATTCATAAAATGGTTCAAATCATTTAAATTTTGTCGAAAAAAAAAGTTCTAAATCCAATCTGAAAAAATTGTGAATTTTTGAAAATATTTGAGGTCAAACGTTTCCGTCAAGCGTTAGAATCCATTAAAAATCATGAAAAATTATAAAAATTATTTATTTGACAAAATATCACACCCAAAGAAGTGATGCAATTTCATTGCAACGGCTGTTAAAATGGAGGACTTCCGTCCTATGACAAGTCCATGTTAAATTCATCGCTTCTGCGTCAATTTTGCACAACTTCCGGATCCAAAAATAACATTTTCATTACTTTTTTGGCGAGGCTTTTTTTTGCTGGGGTGTAACACATAGAAATATCTATTTCCGACTATATATCCCAGCAAAAAAATCGTCGCCAAAACAGTAGTGAAGAGGGTTTTTTTTTTTTTGATCAGAAAGTGATACAAAATTAGCACTGAAGCGATGAATTTAACTTGAGATTGTCATAGGGCGAATGTCCACAATTTCAACGGCTGTTGCCCCGAATTTGCATCAAATCTTAAGGTATTATCCGAATTCAGTGTTTTGGGATATTTTGCCAAATAAATGATTTTTATAATTTTTAATTCATTCTAATACTTGTCTAAAAGATTTGACCTCAAATATTTAAAAAAAATTGCATTTTTTGCAGGGATTTAAAATTTTTTGTTTTGGACAAAATTTAAGACATTTATACCATTTTAAAAAAGCTTGCTCAAGTTTTACCCTATTTGAAACAGTGAGTTAAAATTACCCATTAAAATTAGTGAAAAAATTGAGTTATAAATAATTGAATTTAACAGAATTTCCTGTGTAGTTAAAATAAAGAACAATTTTTTTCGTGGGAAAGTGTATATGTTTGATCAGGATGAAATTCTAATATGAGCTAACGATTTCCGTCCGTACTGAAATTTAGAGCACACAACAAGTCGGTCAACAAACAGATCAACTTCGAAGACGGGCTATATCGGCCAATGAGATTGAAAAGACGAAGTTTTCATTCTGATCCCTATTGGAAACCCCCTCACCTTTTATGATTTCATCCCATTGTGCTTGTTACAGTGTTTGTTGTTCGATGTAAGTAAGAGTATGAGTGCATGACGTTTGCGGTTGTGAGTTTCCGTTTCTCTGGCTATATCCTGAGTCAACAATTTCCCTTGCTTTTGTATATTTCTGAAATAGTCAGACAGTGTATGGACCTTTATTATCACAAAGCCACCACCACCTTCACTAGTACTTAGTAACAGATACTACCTGCTGCTTTTCATTCGTTAGCTTTTCCCATGCCTTCAGAGATAGAGGACAAGCCAAGAGTAGCAACAACAATAGAGGATGAGTAATTTAGATATCTTTGTATTATTTTGGCATTATTTTCTTTTTCGAAGCACCATAATTTTCCGCAACCATAGCTTAGGTGAATAAGGGAAAATTGCTTCCGTTGTTTTTGTTTTGTTTGTACTCAGTTTCATTCAATGACATACCATAATGTTTCCTATATCTCATGGCGATATTTGTTGCGTTAGCTATATATGTTTTATTGTGGATTAATGTGAATTTTCCTATAGGAAAGTCAACTTAAAGCAATTCAAATATTTGTTTTTTTTTCATAAAAGTATATGAATTTTTTTTTTGTTTCTTTATTGAAAGTACCGCTTTAAATAATTTATATATAAAGCCGAAATATAAAGAGATTCGTTTTTTTTCACCCAGCAAACAATGTGAGTGTTCTTCCAAAGTAATTACTTCTAGTGATGGGCTAAATCGTCACTTCGCCAGAATCTTTCCAAAAGTGATATATAAAAATCCAAGCAAAATAATGGAAATTTCCAAAAAATATTTGAAAAGTGTAACGATTCATTTTTCGGCTAAAGTGGAAATTGTCTTTACATAGGCAATCGAAAAAGTAAAGAAAAAATTTAATTTTTTTAAATATTTTACCTTTTTATACCCATCACCACAGAATGGTGACGAGGGTATAATAAGTTTGTCATTCCGTTTGTAACACATCAAAATATCGATTTTCGACTATATAAAGTATATATATTCTTAATCAGGGAGAAATTCTAAGACGATATAAGCATGTTCGTCTGTCCGTCTGTCTGTCTGTTGTAATCATGCTGCAGCCTTCAATAATTGCGGAATCGTCCTGAAATTTGGCACAGATTCGTCTTTTGTTTGCAGGCAGGTCAAGCTCGAAGGTGGGCTATATCGGTCCAAGTTTTGATATATTCCCCATATAAACCGACTTCCCGATTTGGGGTATTGGGCTTATAAAAACCGTAGTTTTTATCCAATTTGCCTGAAATTGAAAATCTAGAGGTACTTGAGGACCATAAAAAGGGTTGCTAAAAATGGTGCCCATCGGTCCATGTTTTGGTATAGCCCCCATATAGACCGATCTCCCTATTTAGTTTTTGGGCTTCTAGAAAGAGTATTTTCTATCCGATTTGCCTGAAATTGAAAATCTGGAAGTACTTTTGAACCTTAAAGAGTGTCTCGAAAATGGAGTGTATCGGTCCATGTTTTGGTATAGCCTCCATATAGAACGATCTCCTGATTTTATTTCTTGAGCTTCTAAAAACTGTATTTAATATCCGATTTGCGTGAAATTGGAAATCTAGAGGTAATTTGGGACCATAAAGAAGTTGCGCCGAAAACAGTGAGTATCGGTCAATGTTTTGGTATAGACCCCATATAGACCGATCTGCCGATTTTGCTTCTTGGGCGTCTAGAAACTGTATTTTCTAACCGATGTGCCTGAAATTGAAAATCTAGAAGTATTTTAGGACTATAAAGAGAAGAGAAAATCTAGAAGTATTTTAGGAACATAAAGAGGTGTGTCGAAAATGGGGTATATCGGTCCATGTTTTGGTATAGCCGCCATATAGACCGATCTCCCGATTTTGCTTCTTGGGCGTCTAGAAACTGTATTTTCTATCCGATGTGCCTGAAATTGAAAATCTAGAGGTATTTTGGGACCATAAAAAGGTGTGTCGAAAATGGGGTAGGTTAGGTAAGCTTAGGTAGCAGCCCGATGTATCAGGCTCACTTAGACTATTCAGTCCATTGTGATACCACATTGGTGGATTTCTCTCTGAGTGCTGCCCGATTCCATGTTAAGCTCATTGACAAGGGACCTCCTTTTTATAGCCGAGTTCGAACGGCGTTTCACATTGCAGTGAAACCACTGAGAGAAGCTTTGAAACCCTCAGAAATGTCACCAGCAATACTGAGGTGGGATAAAACTTTTTGGTGTTCGGTCGAAGTAGGAATCGAATCCACGACCTTGTGTATGCAAGGCGGACATGCTAACCATTGCACCACGGTGGCTCCATGTTTTGGTATAGCCGCCATATAGACCGATCTCCCGATTTTTATTCTTGGGCGTCTAGAGACTATATATTCTAGCCGATTTGCTTGAAATTGAAAATCTGGAGGTATTTTAAACTCACAAATAGGTGTGTCGAAAATAGTGCTATCGGTCCATGTTTTGGTATAGCCGCCATATAGGCCGATCTCCCGATTTTTATTCTTGGGCTTCTATAACCTGTATTTATTACCCGATTTGCCTGAAATTGGAAATCTCGAGGTATTTTGGGACCACAAATAGGTGTGCCGAAATTGAGGTGTATCGGTCCAATTTTTGGTATTCCCCCATATAGACCGATCTCCCGATATTACTTCGTGGGCGTCTAGAGACTATATGTTCTAACCGATTTGCTTGAAATTGAAAATCTGGACGTATTTTAAACTCACAAATAGGTGTGTCGCAAATGGTGCAACCGGTCCATGTTTTCGTATAGCCCCTATATAAACTGATCTCCCGATTTTACTTCTTGGACTTTTAGAATTCGTAGTTTTCACCCAATTCGTCTGAGAGTGGAATTCTAGAGGTTGTAACGACTCTCCAATCTGACCCTAACTCCTCTTGACATCGGCTACCATAGGTCCCGGGCGTGCTCAGTGGAGGGTGCGTTCTTTTGGCAAGGAAGTTAGATCCGAGTCCGCTACATACTGAATAAAATATATGGTTAGCATCATAGACAATAGATTCATATAGATGTCCCACACCTCTCTTCAAAAACAAAGTGTCAGTTCCAAAAATTAATTTTCTGACATTTCGTTTTGCTTTTTTTCGTTAAGAGAGATTCTTTTGTATTCGTTGTCCATTCACAATAAATTTTTTATGAGGAGTTTTTTATTACAGAACACCTTGTTGTGTTAAAAAGAGTACCAAAAATCTCTCAATTCTCTTGATTTTCTTCGTTTATTCTTAATCTTCGGAACTGTCAAACTTAGTTTGACACCCATGGGACATCTATATGAATCTATTGTCTATGGTTAGCATATGTATTCTCCTCCGATTTTATTATTATTATTATTTTTTTTGTTTAATAACGACAGATGCATATGTCTTTTAAAGGGGATAGAAGTCGTGAGTTTAGATATCTAGATGGTAATGATATCTAGTGTTGATCGGAAAACCCTCCCTGCCATGCCGACCATTATCCATTTCGTCAGCCCTTTTATCATTCTATACGGTCACATCTTCAATTTCGAATTAATGGACAAGAAATTTAGTACATGATAATGGTACAATTAATTATTAAGCATAAATGGGTCATGGCTACTACATTAGTAAATTATAAATAGGAAAACAAATTGTAAAAAAAAATCTTATATATAGTGTAAATTAATACTAAAAAACTTGTAGTACTCACAAATATTTAATCCATTCGCTGGGTCGACAAGCGCTTGTTGACAATTACAGCTTCCAAATTTTAAAAATTTATAGGTTAATATAATAAAACTAAATCATATACTATATATAGATGTCCAACTTGGGGTTTCCAAAATTATTTGTTTGATACAGTTTTGTCATCAAGTTGTAAAGATCAAAATTGAAAATTAGGGTCCGAGCAATGTTCTAAATTCAGGGTCCTTAATCTTAGTTAATCATGTTCAAGTATTTAATTTATTTTCTCTTCGGGCGATGAGTTTTTATTATTTTTTCGGGAGATGAGTTTTTATTATTATTTTTTTTTTCGACATAAGAAGGGACTTTGGTTTTGGTCAATTCTGTCTGCAACACATTTTCGTTTTCATTCGAATCGAATTTAAGCTGTGGGATAAAAGTCCCACAGCAAGGTCCAAATTAAAATCTTTTATATTTTGTTCCAGGTTATTGTGTTCCAACAGATTAATATTTTCCCACGGATTACAAAATTCTTGTCAAAAATCAACTTGAATATCCTCTCCTAACACGAGAAAATTATTAATATTTCTACCTAATTTAATTTATTAAAACTTACCGCTTATGTCGAAATGCAATTTTTTCGCAATTTTTCAGATATTAAAAGGAAATTACCTAATTCTTTCTCTCTTTTTTTTCAATGACACAATTTCCTTTCAGTTGAAATTAGAAATGAATAGATTTTTTTTTTCTAATGACTTAAAATGAAATTGACTAAAACTACTTCGGTAGTTGAAAAAACTATACTAAAATCTACAATTACGAGAATCAGGTACTCACAAGGTATTATTATTATACCCTCCACCATAGGATGGGGGTATATTAACTTTGTCATTCCGTTTGTAACACATCGAAATATTGCTCTAAGACCCCATAAAGTGTATATATTCTGGGTCGTGGTGAAATTCTGAGTCGATCTGAGCATGTCCGTCCGTCCGTCCGTCTGTTGAAATCACGCTAACTTCCGAACGAAACAAGCTATCGACTTGAAACTTGGCACAAGTAGTTGTTATTGATGTTGGTCGGATGGTATTGCAAATGGGCCATATCGGTCCACTTTTACGTATAGCCCCCATATAAACGGACCCCCAAATTTGGCTTGTGATTGCTCTAAGAGCAGCAAATTTCATCCAATCCGGCTGAAATTTCGTACATGGTGTTAGTATATGGTCTCTAACAACCATGCAAAAATATCGGTTCATAATTACATATAGGCCCCACATAAACCGATCCCCCGATTTGGCTTGCGGAGCCTCTAAGAGAAGCAAATTTCATCCGATTCGGCTGAAATTTGGTACATGGTGTCAGTATATGGTCTCTAACAACCATGCAAAAATTGGTCCACATCGGTCCATAATTATATATAGCCCCCATATAAACCGATCCCCCGATTTGGCTTGCGAGGCCTCTAAGAGAAGCAAATTTCATCCGATCCGGCTGAAATTTGGTACGTGATGTTAGTATATGGTCTCTAACAACCATGCAAAAATTGGTCCACATCGGTTCATAATTATATATAGCCCCCATATAAACCGATCACCAGATTTGACCTCCGGAACCTCTTGGAAGACCAAAATTCATCTGATTCAGTTGAAATTTGGTACGTGATGTTAATATATGGCCTCAAACTCCCATTGCAAAAATTGGTCGATATCGGTCCATAATTTGACCTCCAGAGTCCCTTGGAAGAGCAAAATTCTTCCCTTTCGGTTGGAATTTGGTACGTGATGTTAGTATATGGTATCCACCAACCATGCAGGAATTGGTTCCTATCAGTCCATAATTATATATAGCTCCCATATAAACCGATCCCGAGATTTGACCTCTGGTGCCTTTTGGAGAAGCAAAATTCATTCGATCTGCTTGAAATTTGTTACGTGGTGGTAGTATATGATATTTAACAACCATGCCAAAAGTGGTCCATTTCAGTCCATAATCGTACATAGCCCCATATAAACCGATCCCGAGATTTGGTTTTGGAACCTCTTGGAGGAGCAAATTTCATCCGAGTGAGTTGAAATTTGGTACATTGTGCTAGTATATGGTCGTTAACAACCATGCCTAACTAGGTCCATATCGGTCTATAGTTATATATGGCCCTCAGATAAATCGATCCCCAATCACACAAAAATTGGTCCATATCAAGTTCATAATTGTATATAGCCCCCATATAAGCGACCCCCTTATTTCAATTCCATATCGATTCGTAATTATTTGTAGACTTAACTATACATAACTTTTTTGTCTAATATATACCATGTATGGACTAAATCACAATTTAGAAAACGATGTTAAGAAGTTTTAAGATACCACAACCCAAGTAATTCGATTGTGGATGATAGTCTTTCGTAGAAGTTTCTACGACATCCATGGTGGTAGGTACATAAGATTCGGCCTGGCCGAACTTGCGGCCGTATATACTTTTTTTTTTTTAGTTTTAATTCAAAGATTCAAAATATAAATTAATTTAAAAATAATTCCTTTAAATCAAAAATGTTTTTCTTTACCCAAAATTCAATGATTCGAGAACTACATTGAATTAAAAAAATAATTAAAAACAAGTATATACGGCCGTCAGTTCGGCCAGGCCGAAGCTTATGTACCCTCCACCATGGATTGCGTAGAAACTTCTTCTAATCACTGCCATCCCCAATCGAATTACTTGGATTGCGGTAACACTTGCCGATGGCAAGGTATCTTAAAATTTCCTAAGACCGTAGTATATACCACGTAGTACATACGTGGTATATATTAAACTTAAAAAGAACGATTGAATACGTATATAATTAAGTTTGACAAAATTTTCTAAAGAAATAAAATTTTGACAACATTTTCTATGGAAGTAAAATTTGGAAAAAATTCTCTATAGAAATACGATTTTAACAAAATTTTCTTAGAAATAACATTTTGACAAAATTTTCAAAAGATTTAAAATTTTGACAACATTCTCTATAGAATTAAAATTTTGACAACATTTTCTATAGAAATAAAATTTTGCCAAAATTTTCTATAGAAATAAAATTTGAAAAAAATTTCTATAGGAATAAAATTTTGACAAAATTTTCTATAGAAATAAAATTTTGCTAGATTATTTTTGACTCGAGTGGCAACCATGATTATGAACCGATATGGAACAATTTTTGTGTGATTGGGGATCGGCTATATATAACTATAGACCGATATGGACCAATTTTGGTATGGTTATTAGCGGCCTTATAACACCACGTTGCAAATTTGAACCGGATCGGATGAATTTTGCCCCTCCAAGAGGGGAGGTCAAATCTCTTTGCCCCTCCGGAGGTCAAATCTGGGGATCGGTTTATATGGGGGCTATATAATTATGGACTGATATTGGCCAATTTTATTTTAGTATTTTATTTTATTCTCAGGATTGCCATAGAAATATTTGCATTATATTTCCCTTCGATTTTCGCCAACATATGAGCCAACGATTTGAGCCAATTTTCAAAAATATCAATTTGAAAAATTTGAGTTTGAAGATTATATAAATTTGACTTCGTCTCTTTCTTTAAAAAAAGTCGATTAGTCCAATAGAAGGTATTTATATTCCTACTACTAATACTAAATTTCAGCATAATCACTTCAACATTAACTTAAATCTTCAATGTTCGTTTCGTAAACGAATTTCAAGTGTTTCTTCAAACCAAGCCAATGAAATTCTTAATTTGGGTGTGACAATTGGGGTATATCATTAACAACAAAAAAAAAAAAACACATTTCGCATAACTTTCAATGACTCTTTTAGATATCGTTGATTGTTTAACACCAACTTTCTCTTCAAATGTGGAAATTGGTTTGCCATTCCGTTGGCTCCTCATACCCCTAATAAACTAATGTAGAGGACTTGCTGACTGTATGGATGACTAACACAAGCAGTGCTTACACAATGTGTGTGTGAGTGTGAAAATCACTGCCATGAACTTAAGTTGTCTCTACCATGTCGCTGTTGATCCTTAGCTTGTACTCGTTAAGGTGAGTACTGCAGCTGCTAAATTTGTTCCTTGGCTTTGTCATATAATCCCCTGTAGGAGTTGCCATTTTGACGTGTTCCCAAATATCATATCACACAGAGCTGCAAACCCCACCATACCAAGGAAATTCATTCATCCAGCCAACCAACCAACCATTCATTCAATTGTACTGCTCTTTATTGCATGTCTCAATGGCGTGAAGTTTTACATTTGCTCCGGTATTGTAGAGCGTTGCCATTTTTATGAAATTGCGTTCTAGCTAGTGACTTTGCTTGGTTAGTATTTTTTCCTGTTCAGTGAATATCAGCACCATTCTATGACAAAAAAAAAACAAAAGGTAAAACAACCAAATGAGCCACGACGGAGGCAAAGGTGCACAGTTTCAGTTGTTTGCGGATGAAAATGACTTTGGCAGACAGACAGACAATAACAAGGTAGAGTCATTGAAAGAGGCAGGTAAATGGCAACCGCCTACTTTTGTGTCATCAACGGGCACAAGTTGTAGAGCGACAAACAATGGAAAGGGAAATATTAATAAAAGAAAGCGAGACCTCATTTTGAGTGCAGAGAAAAGAAAACAAAAAGGAAATTCAAATGTATACACGAATATGGGTCATTACAGATGGTATATGTATGAAACTGTATCTAAATGTTTGGAGTTCAAGGCACTAGCGGAAAAAAACTAGCCTGCAGAACATACCAAAGTAACATTTTGAAATCGAATTCGACACTTCCGACTTTTGATATCGCTCGACTTTTTTATGACTTGTCAGCTTGAAAATAACTATATCACATTCCATTTTCAGTTCAATGTAAATTTTAGAATATTGTTGTTGAAATTCGATTAGCCGATATGGGTTACTATCATAGAACGATTTCTCCATCTTAGCCAACATCGATTTCACAAGATTTGGAAAAAACCAATAAGTAAATTAATCGATTTTGAAGATTACCAATAGTCGACTTCAACTTTTCAAATGTTCTGATAAAACTAGACTATTCGACAACGAATTTCGACGTTGGTATCCCCAGAATAATCCTTTTGCTCAGGTTAGGTTAGGAAGTATCGTGATTTTCTCATCGGCTGGGGTAAGCTCAGTCGTCCTCAGGTGTCCGTAAGGACTCACTAAACCTTTCGGTATAAGAACATAAGTATTTATCTCATTCGAGTAAACTATTAATTAATTCGGTTTTATTAATTGAAACTAGTTTACAATCTACTTGTGTGATATATGACAATATCTCTTTATATGATCAAGACCTGATGTGAGCAGGAAATCTGGATGTCGTCAATCTGTAGATAATCGGGAACTGGTATGTTCTGTGAGATGAAAAAAGGGTAGTAATGAGTGGCCGTTGTTGAGAATTCCGTTCGTTGATGATCGATGGTGGATGAGAACGTCGGCTCGTAGATATTTGGCAATTGATGAGGAATTCGGTTCGTTGATAGTTGGTAGTCAATGGGAAATTCGGTGCGTTGATGATCAGTAGTGGTGGGGACGTCTGTTTATTGATGTTCAGTAGTTGATAAGAAGCTCGGATCGTTTATAATCGGTAGTAGAGGACGTCGGTTCGTTGATGATCCGTATAGCAGGCGCTATAGTAGTCCGGGTTTGATAATCGGCTACTGTCGGTTTTGGTGTTCCACATTGCACTTAGAGAATCTTTGAAACCCCCAGAAATGTCACCCGCATTACTGAGGTGGAATAATCCACCGCTAAAAAACTCTTTGGTGTTTGGTCGAAACTGGGTTTGAACCCACGACCCTGTGTATGCAGGGCGGGCATGCTAACCATTGTACCACGGTGGCTCCAGTAAGTCCAAAGGTCTCTGTGTGGAATAGTAGGGCCGAAGGTCTTTGTGTGGAACAGCAGGCCCGAAGGTTTCTATGGGGGAGCAGTAGGCCCGAAGGTTTTTGGGGGGAACAACAGGCCCGAAGGTCTCAGTGGTGAAACTGTAGGTCCGAAGGCCTCTGTAGGGAATAGTAGGCCCGAAGGTATCTGTGGTGGAACAGTCGGTCCAAAGGCTTCTGTGGGAGCAGTAGGTCCGAAGACCTCTGTGTGGAACATTAGGTCCGAAGGTCGCTGTGTGGACCAGTAGGCCCGAAGGTCTCTGTGCTGGAATAGACGGTCAGAAAGTTTCTGTGGGAGAACAGTAGGCCCGATGATTTCAGTGTGGAACAGTAGGCCAGAAGGTTTATGTGGGGAACAGTAGGTCCGAAGACTTCTGTAGGGGAACAGTATGCCCGCTGTGGTGGAACAGTTGATCCGAAGGTCTCTGTGTGGAACAGTAAGCCCGAAGGTCTCTGTGGTGGAAAAGCAGGCCCGAAATTTTCTGTGGGGAACAATAGGCCCGGTGGTCTCAGTGGTGGGACTGTAAGTCTGAAGGTCCCTATGGGGAACAGTAGGCCTATGGTGAAACAATAGGCACGAAGATCTCTGTAGGGAACAGTAGGCCTGAAGTTCTCTGTAGTGGAACAGTAGGCCCGAAAGTTCTGCGGTACTATTTATTTCTCATCTTGGAATAAATTCCTTAGAAGACGAGATAAAATATAACCGAACTAATAGCAGAGCGATGTGCAATGAGCCGTCCGTGGAACGATTGGCATCTATTTGTATACAGAAAGATAATGTTATTATCCAATGTCTCAGTCAGTCGCCTATTCGAATCTTTGTTTTTGGCAAACGTTAACAATGTAAGCAATTCATTCGATGAACTAATTGGGAACTCTCGTCGCCCTTCCGATCGTTGCATTGGTACACATCGCTTTATGTGTCTCTCCTGCCCATTCATCCAACTCAGCCCGCTTTTCCTCTCTTTGGCTTTCTAGGTGCACGGTCATTATTCTCATTTCCTCCTGACTGTTGTCCTACTCTCCTCGATTAGTTCCTTAGTTTTTTCTTATGTGGGTCAGCCCATAGAATGTTCGTCGCCCTTCCGAACGTTGCTTTGGCCCAGATGACTTTATGTGTCTCCCATGGCTATTCATCCAACTCGGCCTGTGGTGCCTCTATTTGGCTTTCTAGGTGAACGGTCATTATTACAACGGTCCTCCTGACTTTCGTCCTACTCTCCTTGATTAGTTCTTTAGTTTTTTTTCTTATCTGGGTCAGCCCATAGAATTTTAGTCGCTCTTCCGATCATTACATTGGTCCACATCGTTTTATGCGTCTCCTGTGCCTATTCAACCAACTCTGCCTTCTAGGTGCCCGGTCATTATTCCCCCGAATCTTCTGACTGTCGCCCAATACTCCTTGATTAGTTCTTCAGTATTTTTCTTTTTCTTATTTGGGTCACCCCATAGTATTTGCGTCGCCCTTCCGACCGTTGCATTGGTCCAGATCACTTTATGTGTCTCCCGTGCCCACTGTATTGTCTAAGTTCACTTCCCCATGTGTACTCGCTCTTATCGTTAGTTCATTTGCCTTTACGTTTCCTCTTATTCCGACAACCATATGATGCGGATCATGCCGTATTCCGAGTATTCGTTGATGATGTTTTTGCACTCAAATAGGGTTCGCGATCGAACCGTAATGCCTGCTATTGCCTTCATTGTCCGTGGGAATCTGACAATATGTAAAAACGTTCTCTTGTTGTGGTCTCGTGTTACCGGAGCACAGTACAATCCTGCAGGCAGGTGCAGGTGCTTGCCATTCCGTTATGGCATGGGAAGCCCTTCTACCTGTAGGATTGTACTGTGGTCCGGTATCCGTAATAGGATCGTGATGTCTGAGTTCTGTAGAAATAAAATTTTGAGAAAATTGTCTACAGAAATCAAACTGTGAGAAAATTTTCTATAGGACCATGGGTGGTGACCATGTAACATGGTTTTCGCAACCATGTTATTTTCTCGGAAATCATGTATCTGTTTCTTCTAGCAGGTTATATTTGACGAGAAAATAACATTTCAGCGACAAACATGTTACATGGTCACCATACAAAAATAACATTTTGCTCTTAAAACATGTTTGAGGTAATCATATTCCTTCTCTGCGTGTAGAAATGAAATTTTAACAAAATGTTCTATAGACAGGAAATATTGACAAAATTTCCTATAGAAATTAAATTTCCACAAAATTTCCTATAGAAATGAAATTTTGACAAAATTTCCTATAGAAATGAAAATTTTAAAAAATTTCCTATAGCAATGAAATTTTGGCAAATTTTCCTACAAAAATGAAGTTTTGACAAAATTTCTTATAGAAATGAATTTTTAACAAAATTTCCTATAAAAATTAAATTTCCACGAAATTTCCTATAGAAATGAAATTTTGACAAAATTTCCTATAGAAATGGAATTTCGAAACATTTTTCTGTAGTAATTAAATCCACGAAATATCCTAGAGCAATGAAATTTGGCAAGTTTTCCTACAAAAATGAAGTTTTGACAAAATTTCCTGTAGAAATGTAAATTTGACAAAATTTCCTATAGAAATGAAAATTTGACAAAATTTCCTATAGAAATGAAAATTTGACAAAATGTCCTACTGCAATGAAATATTTACAAAATGTCCTATAGCAATGAATTATTAAAAAAATTTCCTATAGAAATAAAATTGTCTATTTTTTTCGAAATTTAAACTATGAATCACTGTGTTCTTTTTTATGTAGAGTTAATTTTTTCAAATCTTCAATTTACATTTCATGGACAACTATTTCACATTTTATACCAATCATGTATTACCCCATATGTAGAATCTCATTAGACATTGCCATCATAAGCTTTTACTCTAACCTTTTGTTCAGTAGTTCAGTACCATTTGGAATGTATTTTACAGTCATGCTTGGAATACTATTTTCTCGTCTCTTGTTGTTGTTGTTGTTGCTGCTTTTCATGGCTGCATTACATATTAAGGACATTCTGATAGTCCTTCATAAATTTATTTGAATCTCTTCGTGTGCACGTGTGTGTATATGTGTGAATGTATATGGATATCAATCTTTATAAACTATGTTCGTAGTATTTGTACTTCCACTTCATTTGCCATTGAGGTGTTTTGTTGTTGTTGTACTCCTGCCTTCATTGTCTTCATTTGTTTGTCATCAATGTCGAACTTAACGTTGATTGAATACAAATAGAAAATATACATAATTTTCCATTTGTAAGTCTTTTTCCGTTCTGCCACAAATATTGTATTAGATAGCATCAATAAAAATGTCATTTATTAGAGTGGAACGTTGATCTGTTGTAAGAAATGTTTGGTTGGGTATGCTTGGCAAATGAAAATAGCACACGTGCACAAGGGATGTTTTTATACTACAGGATAAGAGAACAAAAACAAATATTAATCATCAAAAATCGCTAAATTGTTCTTCAGCGATTAAGATCAAAACATTTTTGCATGCGTTTGAACCAATTGTGGGAGCACTTTTGTCACTCTGATTGAAGTATCTGCAACGTTCCTACGCCTGCAAATTTTGTTGTTTTCAATAGAAAAAAAAATTGACAAAATTTCCTATAGAAATAAAATTTTGACAAAATCTTCTTTAGAAATAAAATTTAACAACATTTTCTATAGAAGTAAAATTTTGAGAAAAATTTCTATAGAAATCAAATTTTGACAAAATTTTCTGTAGAAATAAAATGTTGACACAATTTTCTATAGAAATACAATTGTGACTAAATTTTTTATAGAAATAAAATTGTGACAAAATTTTCTGTAGAAATAAAATTTTGAAAAAATTTTTATATTTCCTATAGAAATAAAATTTTGACAAAACTTTCTATAGAAATAAAATTTTTTATAGAAATAAAATTTTGACAAAATTTTCTATCGAAGTTGGCAAATTTTTTTTTATATAAATAAAGTTTTGACAAAAGTTTCTATAGAAATAAAATTTTCACAAAATTTTCTAAAGAAATAAAATGTTGACAAAATTTTCCATAGAAATAAAATGTTGACAAAACTTTCCAAAGAAATAAAATTTTGACAAAATTTTCTATAGAAATAAAATTGTGACTAAATTTTCTATAGAAATAAAGTTATGAAAAAAATTTCTATAGAAATAAAATTTTCTGTAGAAATAAAATTTTGACAAAATTTTTATATTTTCTATAGAAATAAAATTTTGACAAAATTTGCTATAGAAATATAATTTTGTCAAAATGTTCTATAGAAATAAAACTTTGACAAAAATCTCTGTAGAAATAAAATTTTGAAACTTGTATTCTCCGCTTCTTTGGCTCGGAATCAATACCAGAATTGTTAAAGTGAAGACAAAATCTTTGGAAACGCGCATGCTTTTTTTTTCAGCGTATATGGAATTTCAGGTGTATTTGATGACAAATACTCTGCCAAGCCAGCATATATACCATATATATCGGGAGGTTATCACATGGGAGCTATACCAAAACGTGGACCGATCCGCACCATATTCGCTAAACGGACCGAAAATTCCTCTAAATTTTGAATTTCAAGTACGATTTTCTCCTCTCGCACAAATATTAACAAATTAAGACCAACCTCAACTACACTGAAAAAAATATTGTCGTGAGGTCACAGATTTCATCTCTTTAAAATCCGAATGCAAATTTGGCTTAGCATAGAAGACGTATTTCTCTACACCGAAAGAATTCTCTTCGTTAATTTTACGAAAAATTCTTCATTAACTATTCTTCCTGAATTCTTCATTAAAATAACGAAATTTTCATTAATTTTCGTAAATTTTACGAAGAACATTTTACGAATATACGAAACTTCTACGAAACATTCTACATTAACTTTTCTTCGTAAAAAGTTCGTACTTTTAACGAAACTTTCTTCACATTTCATGAATTTTGTGAAGAAGTTTTTACGAATATTTTACGAAACATTCTGCGTTAAAATTTCTTCATAAAAAGTACGAAACATTTTCTTTGAAATAACGAAGAAGTTTCATTGAAGTTGTAAAATTTCCGTTCACGGCATTAAATTGTCTTTTATAATGTGCTTGAGTGTATACCTTTATTCTATTTTTTTATGCAAGTCTATTCTACTTCTCATTTGGGTGATAGTGCGCTATGAATAAAAGTGAAGCAATAAAACTAAAAATTATTCAAAAACTTAAGATGTAAAGTAGTGATGTCATTTTTCACACTTGCAACTACAACCAAATGCACTTTCGACTATAATTTTTTTTCTAAAAGTTCGAACATTTTTCAGAAAAAAGTACGAAAGTTTTTCATAAAATGTACGAACATTTTTCATAAAAACTACGAAAAATTTTTCATAAAAAGTACGAAACATTTTCATAAAAAGAACGAAATTGTTTCATAAAAAGTACGAAGATTTTTCATAAAAAGTACGAAGATTCTTCATAAAAAGTACGAATTTTTTTCTTACAAACTACGAAAATTTTGGAAGAACTTTTCTTCGTAAAAAGTACGAAATATTTCGTACTTTTAATGAAAAGTTTCTTTGGTTGTAAAACAATGACAAATTTCGTACTTTTAACGAAATTTGTCGTTCTTTTTACGAAGAAAATTCTTTCGGTGTAATATAAAGTTTTTTCCTTGTCCAAAAGTCGATAAACTTTTCAATGAAGTCGCATTGTCCTTATAATTAATTGATTTCACTTAAAAATGGGTATCATAACATGAAAGAAAAAAATTTTGGGCTAAGGTTAACATGACTTTAATAATTCAGAAAAATTCTTTAAATTTAATGAAATTGCCTTTAAATTTGTTGTCTTTTTGCATCTTGACTACAAAGCAAAAAATCTTTGAAATATAGGACATGTTTTTCAACACTTTATTTTAAGGACGTTTTTTTTACTTGAAACATAGCATAATTTCTACTGAAAGTCCAGTCTTAATTTGGAAAATAAAGTTGTCGTTAACTCGTTCTTAAAGGACTTTAATAGCATACGAAGATAAAAGCATAGAAATAAAATTTTGAAAAAAAATTTTATATAAATAAAATTTTGACAAAATTTTCTATATGTTAGAAATAAAATTTTGACAAAATTTTCTAATGAAATAAAATGTTGACAAAATTTTCCATAGAAATAAAATTTTGACAAAATTTTCCAAAGCAATAAAATTTTTACAAAATTTTCTATAGAAATAAAATTTTGACAAAATTTTCTATAGAAATAAAATTGTGTCTAAATTTTCTATAGAAATAAAATTTTCTGTAGAAATAAAATTTTCTGTAGAAATAAAATTTTGACAAAATTTTTATATTTTCTATAGAAATAAAATTTTGACAAAATTTTCCATAGAAATAAAATTTTCTATAAAAATAAAATTTTGACAAAATTTTCTATAGAAGTAAAATTTTGACAAAATTTTCTATAGAAATAACATTTTGACAAAATTTTCTACAGAAATAAAATTTTGACAAAATTTTCTATTGAAATAAAATTTTGACAAAATTTTGTATAAGAATAAAATTGTGACAACATTTTCTATAGAAATAAAATTTTCTGTAGAAATAACATTTTGAGAAAATTTTTATATATTGTATAGAAATAAAATTTTTACAAAATATTCCATAGAAATAAAATTTTCTATAAAAATAACATTTTGACACAATTTTGTATAAAAATAAAATTTTGACAAAATTTTGTATAGAAATAAAATTTTGACAAAACTTTCTGTAGAAATAAAATTTTGACAAAATTTTCTATAGAAATAAAATTTTGACAAAATTTTCTATAGAAACAAATTTTTGACAAAATTTTCTGTAGAAATAAAATTTTGACAAAATTTTCTATACAAATAAAATTTTGACAAAATTTTCTATAGAAACAAATTTTTGACAAAATAATATTTTGTTGTTTGGTAGCTTTTTTGTAAAATTTTAACCAAATTTTGGTAGATTATTTTTGGCTGGAATGGCAACGGTGATCAAGGCTCATTTCCAAAAATTGACTCAAAGAGTTTCTCTATAAAAATCATGAAAATATTGTTTCAGGTCATATAAACCACGCCAATACGAGCCCCGTGAATGATTAAATATCAATCAAATCGAAAATTGGGTCATATCGGTCCATAACCTATCAAGAACTAAAGTGGCTTACACAATTCAAAAAACAAAATTACTTCGGTCCAAAGATCTTGACTCTCCTTATTGATTCCAAGCCAAATGTGCTGCTTTTTTAAAATAAAGACATGTTATTGGCGACCTATCTGACTTTAAATCTAGGAACAATAAAATAAAAATGTCGTTTATTAAAATTTCATTATTTTCCCCGGTATGTTAGTAATGCTATTCCCGTTTCAAAATCCAAATTATAACGGATATTTCAAAGTAAAAACGTTTTCCTATATTCCAAAAAAAACATTAAACCAAAGATGAAAACTCCTCCAAATAAATATTAGCCTTATATTTGAAGAGTTTTTAAAATAAATATAAAGATTCACTACTTTAGTTAATTTAAGGGCGATTTCTTTAACTCAAAACTGCGTTGCTTTCCCTTAAGGAAAATTGGCCTTAGTTCAAAGACATACGACTTTAACGCAGGGATGCAAATTTCTAAAATTTGTGTCCTAAATTTACTAAAAAATTGAATTGAAAGAAAATTTGATTTTTCTAAATTTGGCTATAAAACCCTTATTTATCAACCGATCTTACTCAAAGTTGGCTAAATTTAATCTTCTATAGCACAAACTATATGAGCAAAAAATCATCGAATTCGGTTCAGATTTAGATATAGCTCCCATATATATGCATAGCTCGATTTTCCCAAATTTGGCCATAGAACCCTTACTTATTATTAACCGATCTTACTCAAAGTTGGCTAGATCCAGTTCATCGAAATCGGTTCAGATGTAGATATAGCTTCCATATATGTATCGCCCGATTTTGAAAAATTCGCACCTAACAACCTTAAGTTTGACCATACAGGCCTCATTTCTTAACCGATTTTACTCAAATTTTGCACAAGGTAACCTTTTGTGGTATTAATCAAACCCGCAAAATATTATGCAAATTGGTTCAGATTTAGATATAGCTTCCATATATATGCATTGCTCGATTTTCCCAAATTTGGCCATAGTACTCTTATTTATTAACCAATGTTACTCAAATTTCAAATTTTGATGTACTAGCCCATCGTATTTATACGTACTTGTAGCTCTTATATAAGAATATTGCCCGATTTTTACAAATTTGGATTTAATACCCACACTAATTGAACTATTTTCTCTTTTTTAATAATGGGATCAATATTAGTGGCATACTAACTCCGTAGGTGCAATATCAACTACAGCCAGTGTTGCTAGAAGTAGGGGAAATTCCCTATATGTAGGGTTTTGCTAATATTTAGCGTCTTGTAGGGACGTAGGGCCACAATGTAGGGATATTTTCACTCAACTTTGTAATAATATTTACATTAGAAGCTGGCAAGGCTTGATTTTTAATAATGTGTGGTAACAACAGTTACCACTCGTGCCAAAAAAAAAAAAATCTAACGAACTTTGAAGATTACCACAAATCTACCAAACAAATATTTCTATAGAAATTTTTGTCAAAACTTTATTCCTGTAGAAAATTTTGTCAACATTTTATTTCTATAGAAAATTTTGTCGAAATTGTATTTATATAGACATTTTTTTTTTAAATATTATTTCTATAAAAAATTTTCTCAAAATTTTATTTCTATGGAATTTTTTCTCAAAATTTTATTTGTATTGAACTTATTGTCAAAATTTTATTTCTATAGAAAAATTTCTCACAAATATGTGTTTATAGAAACTTTGTCCAAAATTTTATTTTTATAGGGATTTAACAAAAACATTTCTATTTTGGGTAGAATTCTACCAACTGTGGCAACCGTGGTGGTACTACAAATTTATATTCTAAGTTATATACGTTGCATATTCATGTTTTAGGATAATAAAGTACTTAGAACCATTTTTGTTTTTTTTTTTTTTTAATTTATTTAAATTTAACGAAAAATATTGTAGGGAAAATTGTTTGGGAATGTAGGGAACTTTTTTTGTCCTTGTAGGGTAAACCGAACATTTTCCCTGGCAACACTGCCTATGAGCTATATTCAGATTGATACAAAGCACCCATAAACATGTACCCCTTAATTTTCTTAAATATGCAACTGCGGTTTATCTCCCATACCTATATCAATGTTATGTTACCTCACAAATGCTTATGTTTACTAATTCAGTAAGGGCGGTTTAGGGTATGATAGAGTCGGCCCCGTCTGACTTTCTACTTTACTTACTTGTTATAAAGGGTGATTCTTTTGAGGTTAGGATTTTCATGCATTAGTATTTGACAGATCACGTGGGATTTTAGACATGGTGTCAAAGAGAAAGATGCTCAGTATGCTTTGACATTTCATCATGAAAAGACTTACTAACGAGCAACGCTTGCAAATCATTGAATTTTATTACCAAAATCAGTGGCAGAAAATCCGCTTTTTTATCGACAAATTTTGTTCAGCGATGAGGCTCATTTCTGGTTGAATGGCTACGTAAATAAGCAAAATTGCCGCATTTGGAGTGAAGAGCAACCAGAAGCCGTTCAAGAACTGCCCATGCATCCCGAAAAATGCACTGTTTGGTGTGGTTTGTACGCTGGTGGAATCATTGGACCGTATTTTTTCAAAGATGCTGTTGGACGCAACGTTACGGTGAATGGCGATCGCTATCGTTCGATGCTAACAAACTTTTTGTTGCCAAAAATGGAAGAACTGAACTTGGTTGACATGTGGTTTCAACAAGATGGCGCTACATGCCACACAGCTCGCGATTCTATGGCCATTTTGAGGGAAAACTTCGGAGAACAATTCATCTCAAGAAATGGACCGGTAAGTTGGCCACCAAGATCATGCGATTTGACGCCTTTAGACTATTTTTTGTGGGGCTACGTCAAGTCTAAAGTCTACAGAAATAAGCCAGCAACTATTCCAGCTTTGGAAGACAACATTTCCGAAGAAATTCGGGCTATTCCGGCTGAAATGCTCGAAAAAGTTGCCCAAAATTGGACTTTCCGAATGGACCACCTAAGACGCAGCCGCGGTCAACATTTAAATGAAATTATCTTCAAAAAGTAAATGTCATGGACCAATCTAACGTTTCAAATAAAGAACCGATGAGATTTTGCAAATTTTATGCGTTTTTTTTTTTTTTTAAAAGTTATCAAGCTCTTAACAAATCACCCTTTATTTTCAATTAATTATCAAAATTTTATTTTGAAAATTTTTGCTTTTCTTTTCCTGAATCTGACGTAATTCTTCACTAAATAAGAGGAAATACATTTTAACATAAATTCCTGTACTGTCTTGTTGTGCCACTTACTGATAATCATTTTTAATTAAGAGTTTTTTTTCTGAAAAACAAATAAATTGGTATTTTTCTGGCTCGTCCTAAACAATTTTCAAATCATATGGTTCAATTAAGTTGTTAACCTTTATTTCGAAAACAAATTCATATTTTAAAAGTCTGTTGCCAGTTTTCCACATAATTGTTTACACTAAAAAAAAAAACTATTTTGCTATACGTGATTTGATTTAGTTTGGTAAGGAATTGAAGAAGGCAATATTTTATATAACTCTGTGGGAGAAGAAGCAACTGAACATTTTTCTTGTTTGGGCGAAACTGGTATTGAAACCATGAGCTTGGCATGTTAGGTTTGTGTGCTAACCACGGTTTTACCAAAAACTACCAAACAAAAAAATCAGTAGAAAATTTTGTTAAAATTTTATTTCTATAAAAAATTTTGTTAAAATTTTATTTCTACAGAAAAATTTGCCAAAATTTTATTTCTATAGAAAATTTTGTCAAAATTTTATTTCTATAGAGAATTTTATCAAAATGTTATTTCTATAGAAAATTTTGTAAAAATTTTATTTCTATAGAAAATTTTATGAAAATTTTATTTCTATAGAAAATTTTATCAAAATTTTGTTTCTATAGAAAATTTTATCAAAATTTTACTTCTGTAGAAAATTTTGTCAAAATTTTATATCTATAGAAAATGTTGTCAAAATTTTATTTCTATAGAAAATTTTGTTAAAATTTTATTTCTGTAGAAAATTTTGTTAAAATTTTATTTCTGTAGAAAATTTTGTCAAAATTGTATTTCTATAGAAAAATTTGTCAAAATTTTATTTCTATAGAAAAATTTGTCAAAATTTTATTTCTATAGAAAATTTTGTCAAAATTTTATTTCTATAGAAAATTTTGTCAAAATTTTATTTCTATAGAAAATTTTATCAAAATTTTATTTCTATAGAAAATTTTATGAAAATTTTATTTCTGTAGAAAATTTTTTCAAAATTTTATTTTTATGGAAAATTTTGTCAAAATTTTATTTCTATGGAAAATTTTGTGAAAATTTTATTTTTATGGAAAATTTTGTTAAAATTTTATTTCTATAGAAATTTTTTCAAAATTTTATTGCTATGGAAAATTATGTAAAAATTTTATTTCTGTAGAAAATTTTGTTAAAATTTGGTTTCTATAGAAAATTTTATTCCTACAAAAATTTTATGAAAATTTTACTTCTGTAGAAAATTTTGTCAAAATTTTATATCTATAGAAAATTTTGTCAAAATTTTATTTCTATAGACAATTTTGTTAAAATTGTATTTCTGTAGAAAATTTTGTCAAAATTGTATTTCTATAGAAAATTTTGTTAAAATTTTATTTCTATAGAAAAATTTGTCAACATTTTATTTCTATAAATTATTTTGCCAATACTTTATTTGTATAGGAAATTATGTTTAAATTTTATTTCTATAAAAAATGTTATCAAAATTTTATTTCTGTAGAAAATTTTGTCAAAATTGTATTTCTATAGAAAATTTTTTTCAAAATTTTATTTCTGTAGAAAATTTTGTAAAAATTTTATTTCTATAAAAAATTTTGTGAAAATTTTATTTCCATAGAAAATGTTTTTCATTCTTTCATTTCTATACAAAATTTTGTCAAAATTTTATTTCGATGGAAAATTTTGTCAAAATTTTTAATTCTATAGAAAATGTTGTTAAAATTTTATTTCTATAGAAAATGTTGTCAAAATTTTATTTCTATAGAAAATTATGTGAACATTTTATTATTGACCTCTGATTGCGAATGGCGTTTAACATTGCGTTCAAACCACTTGAGAAGCTATGACACACATTTAAAAAATATCCCCCACTCAAAAGTTTTGGTGTGTGGTCGAAAGCGGTATCAATAAAAATACGATCTTTTTCCGTGAGTGTATTTTGCCTAAATTCAATTATGGTACTAGAAATTTTATTTCATCTTTCCCTTTGTAGAAAATAAGTCAAAATATATGCGGGACACTTGCCGATTGTGGAAAATTGTTTTGGAATAAATTGATTCATTTAATTTGCTGATGTTTATCAAAACAAAAAAGTGCTGCCTTACAAATGTTTTTTTTCACTGATTATTTTCGTTTTTGTTTCCCAAAGAGTTAAGACGAACAAAAAGGGGTACTGTGTAGCAAGAGTTTTCCCATGTTTTCTTTCGTGTTGTTGATTTATTTTTATTGAAAAAACAAATATTTATTTGACATCTTGTTTTTTTAAATTGGCAAATACGAAGAGGAAAGAAGCCTCTAAGGCTGGAAGATGGAATTCGGTTCTTTGTTGATGGGGAAAATTGTTACTCGTATTTCGTTAACTTGTCAAACACCATCTGCTGTAATTGATTTCGCTTGTAATCTTTTTAATTTATACAATACTGTATATTCACGAATATTCCTACAGCAAATAGAATATAATTTTTGGGGGGAAATGAATATTTTTTATATTGTTCTGCAATAATGAAGGGTATATATGGTCTTCTGTGGTAATGGAAGAAAGATAGCAAAAATGTATTCGATTATATGAGAGAATATGGTATAATTATGAGTAGGAATCCGAAGTCTAGAATATTATTTTGTATGAATAAATTTAATGTAGAAATATTTGTCTCTTTTCAGGTATGTTCTATAAAATGTAGGTAAGAAAAATTTGTATTACTTTTTATGAAGAGTTAAAATTCAATTTATACTTCGTCTTTAAAATTGGTATATTTATATTAAGATAACTTTTATTGTTCTCTAAAGTTGTCTTAAACATAAACCAAATAAAATACGAATTAAAGCGAACACTATAAAATATACTATATATAACACAATTACGATATCTCCAATTGCATATGGAAGGACACAATCAAATTATTCATCTCATATTAAAAAAAAAAAACAAAAACGTATGGCATTTTGCTACAGTGATATGATTTTGAATTTTTCAATTCCATTGACACTAAATGTTCACCATTTGCTGCTTTTGTCATTATTAAATTTTCAGATTCGTTTCAATGAATGAATCTTCCACCCCTAGAAAATATTTTTTGTTGACTGATATCAATACTCGTATGGGATACAATGAAAGTGTTCCCGTATATTGTGCGCTGGTATCAAGGACACAAGAGTGGCCACAATAACAGGAGTACGTATCTGACTTTGAAGTGTGTACCAAGGGGACTTTTCATAGATGCAGTAATCCAGTGTAACGTTTTAATCTCATCCATCCCTGGAGTATAATACAAATGTTCCCATGAATCTCATACCCTTTTGTGTGATCAAAATTTCTTCGTTTCTTGTTTCGCTTATATTACTACACTGAAAGTAATCTGACATAGTGATAGTTATGACAAAGTTCGGATAAAAAGGATGGACGAAAAAGATTGCTTAGATTGATCTTCTCATAATGTCGTTTGCCATGGCTCAAAAGTAAATGATTCAGTTGTAATGACACTCTTTTATTCTACAGAAATCTATTTCTAAGAATGTGCGTAAAAATAAATTGTAAATTTTACTAGCCGAGACACAAATCAGGTAGTTTTTGCCTGCCCATCTAATGGGTTAATTACAATGTGGGGAGATCAAATATTTAATAAAAATCAGCACTTTCCACTGTACATGCGCAATATATTTGGTGTTAAACGAAAGATCGTGAAGAGTACTATACAAAACAAGCAAATTTCGATCTCATACGATAAATGTTAGTTTTGCTGCTTTATTTTCTAAAGATGAAAAATATCGATTTTATTAAAAATAAAATTAGTTTGCGCGAATTTACAACATATAGGGCACCAGTGCCCACAGAAATGTCGTTGTTGTTATTCACATCGACTATATGGGAAGGAATAGATGACCGTTTGGCTGTAGTGATTTAATGCCGAACTGATAAATAAAATAACGCTTAGGTTAAATGGTTGATTTGAGGAACGAACTGCTGCCGCATGAACAGCATATCACAGGCTTTTCAACTTTTTTAAAATTTGGAAAAGTCTGCGTTTCAAATTTTTCAATACTTGGAAAAGTTTTTTTTTAAATTTGGGGAATTTCGGTTTTGGATTTGTTTACGTTTGTAAAACAAAAACTAATCTTATTTGGCAAAATTTTATTTCTATAGATAATTTTGTCAAGATTTTATTTCTAAAGAAAATTTTATCAAAATTTTATTTATATAGAAAATTTTGTCAAAATGTTATTTCTATAGAAAATTTTGTCAAAATGTTATTTCTATAAAAAATTTTGTCAAAATGTCATTTCTATAGAAAATTTTGACAAAATTTTATTTCTATCGAAAATTTTGTGAAAATGTTATTTCTATAGAAAATGTTGACAAAATTTTATTTCTATAGAAAATTTTGTCAAAAATATGTTGCTATAGAAAATTTTGTCAACATTTTATTCCAATAGAAAATTTTGTTAAAATTTTATTTTTATAGAAAATTTTGTCAAAATTTTATTTCTATACAAAATTTTATCAAAATTTTATTTCTATAGAAAATTTTGTCAAAATGTTATTTCTACAGAATATTTTGTTAAAATTTTGTCAAAAATATGTTGCCATAGAAAATTTTGTCAAAATGTTGTTTCTATAGAAAATTTTGACAAAATTTTATTTCTTTAGAAAATTGACAAAATTTTATTTCTATAGAAAATTGACAAAATTATGTTGCCATAGAAAATTTTGTCAAAATTTAATTTTTATAGAAAATTTTGTCAAGATTTTATTTCTTTAGAAAATTTTGTCAAAATTATGTTGCCATAGAAAATTTTTTCAGAATTTTATTTCTATAGAAAATCTTGTCAAAATTTTATTTCCGTAGAAAATTTTGTTAGAATTTTATTTCTGTAGAAAATTTTGTCCAAATTTAATGTTTATAGAAAATTTTGTCAAAATTGTATTTTTATACAAAATCTTGTCAAAATTCTATTTTTATAGAAAATTTTGTCAATATTTTATTTCTATCGCAAATTTTGTCAAAAATTTATTTCTATCGAAAATTTTGTCAAAAATTTATTTTTTTAGAAAATTTTGTCAACATTTTATTTCTATAGAAGATTGTATTAAAATTTTATTTCTAAAAACAATTTTGTCAAAATTTTATTTCTATGGAAAATTTTGTCAAAATTTTATTTCTATAGAAAATTGACAAAATTTTATTTCTATAGAAAATTGACAAAATTATGTTGCCATAGAAAATTTTGTCAAAATTTTATTTCTATAGAAAATTTTGTCAAAATGTTATTTCTATAGAAAATTTTGTCAAAATGTTATTTCTATAAAAAATTTTGTCAAAATGTTATTTCTATAAAAAATTTTGACAAAATTTTATTTCTATAGAAAATTTTGTCAAAATGTTATTTCTATAGAAAATGTCGACTAAATTTTATTTCTATAGAAAATTTTGTCAACATTTTATTCCAATAGAAAATTTTGTTAAAATTTTATTTTTATAGAAAAAAAAAATGTTATTTCTATACAAAATTTTATTAAAATTTTATTTCTATAGAAAATTTTATCAAAATGTTATTTCTATAGAAAATTTTGTTAAAATTTTGTCAAAAATATGTTGCCATAGAAAATTTTGTCAAAATGTTGTTTCTATAGAAAATTTTTACAAAATTGTATTTCTATAGAAAATTGACAAAATTTTATTTCTATAGAAAATTGACAAAATTATGTTGCCATAGAAAATTTTGTCAAAATTTCATTTTTATAGAAAATTTTGCCAAGATTTTATTTCTTTAGAAAATTTTGTCAAGATTTTATTTCTTTAGAAAATTTTGTCACAATTATGTTGCCATAGAAAATTTTTTCAGAATTTTATTTCTATAGAAAATCTTGTCAAAATTTTATTTCCGTAGAAAATTTTGTTAGAATTTTATTTCTGTAGAAAATTTTGTCCAAATTTAATGTTTATAGAAAATTTTGTCAAAATTGTATTTTTATACAAAATCTTGTAAAAATTCTATTTTTATAGAAAATTGTGTCAAAATTTTATTTCCATCGCAAATTTTGTCAAACATTTATTTCTATCGAAAATTTTGTCAAAAAAATTTTTTTTAGTAAATTTTGTCAAAATTTTATTTCTATAGAAAATTGTATTAACATTTTATTTCTATAAAAAATTTTGTCAAAATTTTATTTCAAAGGAAATTTTTTCAAAATTTTATTTCTATAGAAAATTTTGTCAAAATTTTATTTCTATAGAAAATTTTATCAAAATTTTATTTCTATAGAAAATTTTATCAAAATTTTATTTCTATAGAAAATTTTGTCAAAATTTTATTTCTATAGAAAATTTTGTCAAAATTATGTTGCCATAGAAAATTTTGTCAACATTTTATTTTTATAGAAAATTTGGTCAAAATTATATTTCCATACAAAATTTTTTTCAAAATTTTATTTCTATAGAAAATTTTGTCAAATTTTTTTTCTATAGAAAATTTTGTCAAAATTATGCTGCAATAGAAAATTTTGTCAAAATTTTATCTTTATAGAAAATTTTGTCAAAATTATGCTGCCATTCAAAATTTTGTCAAAATTCTATTTTTATGGAAAATTTTTCAAAATTTTATTTCCTTAGAAAATTTGGTTAAAATTTTATTTGTATAGAAAATTTTGTCAAAATTATGTTGCCATAGGAAGTTTTGTCAAAATTTTATTTCTATAGAAGATTTTTTCAAAGTGTTATTTCTATTAAAAATGTTGCTAAAATTTTTTTATAAAATTTTATTTGCAAATTTTTATATCTATAGAAAATTTTGTCAAAATTTTATTTCTATAGAAAATTTTTCGAAATTTTATTGCTATGGAAAATTTTGTCAAAATTTTATTTCTGAAGAAAATTTTGTCAAAATTTTATTTCTGTAGAAAATTTTGTCAGCATTTTAGTTCTATAGAAAATGTTGTCCAAATTAAATTTTTGTAGAAAATTTTGTCAAAATTCTATTTTTATTCAAAATTTTGTCAAAATTCTATTTTTGTAGAAAATTTTGTCAAAACTTTATTTCTGTAGAAAATTTAAAATGTTCTAAAATTTAAAATTCTATTGTTATAGAAAATGTTGTCAACATTTTATTGCTATAGAAAAAATTGTCAAAATTTTATTTCTGTTGTTTTTTTGATTTCAGATTAAAACTATACGTTGACTAAACTACAAGTGTAGCTTAACCAACAGAGGAAAAGAATGTTTGTCAAATTTATTTGGGCAAAGCCCTATAGACTGTAATATGGTTGGATGGACGCACGTTTCAGAATTACCACATTCCTCATCAGCATCCTCTACTTGCAGCAAAACTATCAACCAATTATCAGAATAAATTCAGGCAGTTCATTAAACCCAACAATAAACCACACTTGCACCCTCCGAAAAAAGGCTTTACATTGATAGAGCCGGCTTATGCCGAATTAAATTCGTACAAACATCTCTCTTTTCCTTTGCCACCGTCAAATCATCGATTTGAGTGAAGTTGGCTGGGTTTTAGTTTGAGCGTGCTTCCTCTTCTTTCTTTCATTCGTTTTGTTTTTTTTTTTATTGTTGGTTTTTGTGCTTTAATCATTGTTATTGTTTTTATTGCAGCTTAAAACCATACATTGACTAAACTACAAGTGTAGCTTAACCAACAGAGGAAAAGAATGTTTGTCAAATTTATTTGGGCAAAGCCCTATAGACTGCAAGATGGTTGGATTTTATTTCTGTAGAAAATTTTGTCAGAATTTTATTTTTGGAAAAATTTTGTCCAAATTTCATCTTTATAGAAACTTTTGTAAAAAATTTATTTGTGTAGAAAATTTTGTCAGAATTTTATTTCTATAGAAAATTTTGTCAGAATTTTATTTCTATAGAAAATTTTGTCCAAATTTAATTTTTATAGAAAATTTTGTTAAAATTCTATTTTTATACAAAATTTTGTCAAGATTTTATTTTTATAGAATAGAAATAATAGTCAAAGTGTTATTTCTATTAAAAATTTTGCTAAAATTTTATTATGAAATCTTATTTGGCAAAATTTTATATTTATAGAAAATTGTGATCAAATTTTATTTCTATAGAAAATTTTGTTAACATATTATTTCTATAGAAAAATTTGTCAAAATTTTATTTCTATAGAAAACTTTGTGTTGTACTCTTAGTTGGAGAGGAATATTTTGCAAAATCTAACAAATCGATAAGGATTCTACCAAACAGTAACAAGTCTACCATTTTTGGTAGAATTGTACCAAGTGTGGCAACCTTGGTAACCATATAATTTTTCACTTGGAATTGTCAAAGAGTGTACAGTTTTCACCACCAGTAATGATGCCATGTTTCTCTGTTGTTTCATTTGTGGCAGCGGTTCCCACGCTTCCCGAAAATGCTGGTTTTTGACCATCAAAACTTGGCATATTGAGAGCGAACAAAATTTGTTGTTAACACTCCGGGCAAATGACATATACTGAAAATTAAGGCTATGAAATGAGGTTTTAGTGTGAATATAGTTTCTGTGTGATGTCAATATCTCGAATTGTCAATCCCGCATTATTAATTTTCCCACACAATAATTTGTTTTTAATAAAAAAAATTACAAAGTCCAAAGAAAAGTAAATTAGAACGTGCTGTCATAAAAGAAATTTTTAATTTCAAAATTTTCTTCAGTGTATCATCATTTTGTAGTTTGTTATTTTGTATGTCCCTCATGAGACCAAAAACGATGATATTTGATGGTATCAATTTCGACATTTATAAACGAACAAATTCATTGATTTTTATATGTTAGTGCTTTGTTGCGTGGTTGTTGGTATTGGTCGGTCGTCCTTTGGTTTTTATTTTCCTTTCTTTTGATATGTGCCATCAATGCCATAGATTATTATTTCATTTATGTTCAATTTTCAACACTTTCCCCTGACCCAGAGCTTTGATGTTTCAAGTTTGTACTTTTTAGGGACGTGAGTTTAACTTTATACCAATTATGTGAAGTAAAGCGAAACAAACAAAACTACGCAGCAAAACTGAAAAGTTTTCTTTTTTTTAATATTGCTGCTGTAACCTTAATAAGTTATCACGTGTGCAAAACTTCGTATTTATTTCATGAATGACCACCAAAGAAAATTAAATTAAGAAGAGTGGGGAAAATTCCAATGACGATGTATGGATTATCTGTTATGTGAATGTAATGATGGTGAATTGTGCGATTTAAAGATAATATTTAAAATTTTTAAAATTTTTTGGATTGATGCTTTAATTTTGAGGAAATTTTAAGAGACAAATGGAAGTATGAAACTTAGATAGTTAAATGGAAAATATAAGACTTGGCATTACTTCACGATATTCCTTAAATGAAGAGTAGCCATAACAGATTTAAAGACTTTACAAATGAAAGCACGTTTGTAAAGTCTGTAAATCGAATAAATAAAATTCATATCAGATTGTGCTTTGTGCCAAGTGAATATTTGTATCAAACACAAAAATAGCAAAGAATTATTATTTGAGCTTTATACATATATAAGATTAAAGAACCAGATGAAATAAGAGACGCTGATCTATACACGTCTGACTATATATCTTTCCATTCGGACGAATGTAGTTTTCCATAGTTTTCAATAAAGGTCGTACAGTGGTAGATGGTCTAAAATTTATAGTTTTGTTTATTATTATTTATTGTGAATTCAATTATTTTTGTATTTGGTTTTCAGCTGAAAATGGAAATCATTCATCACTTTACTCAAATTGTAAAATCGTTGTAAACCAATGAATTAATGAATATGGCAACAGGGTGGTGTTCAAATAACCAAATACAAATTTGCTTCGACAATGCAATACGGCGAAACCATAATAGGTTAATCCTTTGAATTAAAAATTTGCAAAGGAAGCCCAATCAGATTAGTTTCCTGTCGTCGAATATTACTTTAATCAACGTTGATTGCTAGACAACATTTGATTTCTAGTTTCTCTTAATTTGCGACAAGTACTTCAATTGCAATTAAATTAATATGGGATGTTATAATATCTTGTATTGTATGATAATTTGTGAATCGCAATTACACAAAACCGATTTTGAATATTGGGTTCAATAAATTGAAAAATCGAATTAGTGCTTAAAAAAGAGTCAAAATCGATTGAATATGTTATAGCGATGTCCGTCTGTCTTTATATGTAATTTGGTGTGCAAAGTACAGCTCGCAGTTTAAGTCCGATCGTCCTCAAATTTGGAACAAAGTTTTACATTGGTTCAAAGACAATCGCTATTGATTCGGTTCAGATTTAGATATAGCTGCCATATGTATTTATCACCGATCTGATTATAATTGACGTATTTATCAACGTATTTTCTCAAAATTTCGGGCAGCCAAATATTTTGGGACTTTCGTAAGATATGCAAAATACTTGCCAAATCGGTTCAGATTTAGATATAGCTCCCATATATATATTTCTATTGAAATTTGACAAAATTTTCAAAAGAAATAAAATTTTGTCAAAAATTTTCAATAGAAATAACATTTTCACAAAATTTTGTATAGAAATAAAATTTTAACAAAATTTTCTATAGAAATAACATTTTCACAAAATTTTCTATAGAAATAAAATTTTAACAAAATTTTCTATAGAATTAACAATTTGACAAATTTTTTATGACATTTTCCATAAAAGTAAAATTTTGACAAAATTTTCCATAGAAGTAAAATATTGACAACATTTTCTTTAGAAATAAAATATTAACAAAATTTCTATTTATATAAAATTTTGACAACATTTTCCATAGTAGTAAAATATTGACAACTTTTTTTTTAGAAATAAAATTTTAACAAAATTTCTATAAATATAAAATTTTGACAAAATTTTCTATAGAAATAAAATTGTGACAAAGTTTTCTAACATATAGAAATAAAATTTTAAAAATTGTGACAAAGTTTTCTATAGAAATAAAATTTTAACAAAAATTTCAATAGAAATAAAATTTTGACCAAATTTTATAGAAAAATAAAATTTTGACAAAATTTTCTGTAGAAATAAAATTTTCTATAGAAATAAAATTTTGACAACTTTTTTTTTGAGAAAAAATATGCCCGGTTCCAAAGATTTTATCTCTACACTAATGACTTGGGTATTGATTCCGAGCCAAAGAAGCGAATAATTGAAGTACGGATACCTTTCAAGTATAACTCCCTTTTAAATTTGGGTTTTGCGTACTTAGCTCTAGGAAACAAATTTTAATCTATTAGTTTTTCAGCTTTTCTTTTTTCTTCATGTGCTTTCAAAGTTCTTTAAAACCTATTAACTGCAGCTTAAGTTTCCAAATTCATGTTATGCTTCAAGTAAAAACGTCTTTACAATAAAGTATTAGAAAATTTATCCTATTTTTGAACGATTTTTTGCTTTGTAGTGGAGATAAAAGTCAATAAACTTCACGAAGAATTATGAAACCAACTAACTATACGGACAAAACGACTTAATTGAAAAGTTCATTAATTTTTGGACAATGAAAAAAACTTTATATCAAAGAAATGTGTTTTCTATTATAAGCAAAAGTCGTATTCACTTTTCGGACTCGGCTGTAAAGAGGAAATCTCTCATTAATAAGAGAGAAGTTCACCACACTGAAAAAAAGTGTGGGTTCACTGTTTTTTCAGTGTGGAAGAAAATTTTTGGTTAATTTTAGAAAATTAAGAAAATTGTAACTAAACAGTATTACAAAAGCTGACATCACGCCGATATTACAAAACTAAGTAAATATTTGTCAACAAATTCAAGAAAATTTACTAGACATAATTCATTTTGTTTTCACTTATTAAAGAAAACTTTGCAGTTTGAGGAAAAAATTTGGAATTTGAATTTAAAATTGCAAGAATGTCTTTAGTGCCATACGAAGTTCAAGATGGTCGCATTTTTAGTAAAATTTACAAATTTAAAGAAATAATGAACCAATTTGTGATAAGCAGGGCTTTGGAGTCGAGTCAATTTTGCTCGACTCCGCCTCCGACTCCGACTCCAGCATTTCTTATTAGCCTCGACTCTGACTCCAGGGGTGTACCTAAATCTCATTTTAACAGTATTCCAATTGCATTTTTAAGGTTCCAAAAATAGACCGATATAAGTACGAGTATTCTATTTTGCCATATTTGTTTATATGTCCAAAAGAACTCTTATTTTAAATGATGATATGACTCGACGATAAACCTCAGTATTTTTGTGATGTAAAGAAATCTACATTTTAATTTCAGTGCAATAAATTAAAATACTACACAAGACTATATAGAGACCACATCAAAATATGGGTAGACAACAATAATCTCCAGAATATGTATTTATAAAAACACAAAATTTCAAAAAATAATTACGCTTCCAGAAGTTTTAGAAGTAAAGTCCTGGTATTGGTCTATATAGGCATTTTATAAAAAATAAATTTACATAAAAAAGAAAAATAATATTAAATTAAATGTCGGACTAATCAGATAGAATGAAAAATGTAATGTGTCGGATATATCGGATATATAAAAAAAAAACATAAACTGCCAAAAATTAGGACGGGCGGAATTTTAAATAACAACTACCATACAACATATGACAGGAATAGCTCGACAGTTACCAATATTGTTTCTATAGAAATAAAGTGGTGAAACATCGATTTACAAATGGTCTATCAGTTATGGCAGTGGTTTAATCTAAAATTACAGCTTCCAAAGACATCGGGTGTACACCCAGAGAAGGAATATGATCACCTCAAACATGCTTTAAGAGCAAAATGTTATTTTTTGGGTGGTGACCATGGCATGGTTTTCGCAACCATGTTATTTTCTCGGAAATCATGTATCTGATTTCGGCAAGCAGTTTATATTTGACGAGAAAATAACATGTTAGTGACAAACATGGTCACCATACAAAAATAACTTGAAACATGTTTGAGGTGAACATATTCCTTCTCTGTGTGTATATTGCTCAAGTAATTATGTAGGGCTATCTCAAAATCTGCGCCGACGGGAAAATCCCGCATTTGTTTATGAATCTCAAATAACTCTAAATTCAAAATTTCTGATAAATCTTATGAAAATTTTAGACTGGGAAAAATTTCTTTAAAAAATGGGAAGTTGGATTTAAATGTGTTGCTATATCACAAAATTGTCCGGTATGACATATCTTCAAACTCGACATGCCTGCCAAAAATTCAGAACGTTAGGTTCTACTGTTATATTGCCTTAAAATTGTACCTTTATCAAGAGTATATACAGGGTCAAAAATCGATATTTTAATATGTTAAAAATGGACAATGCAATTGACCAATTCAGCTCTTATTCTAGTCAAACATAATTTTTACATCACCGTGAAATTTCACCCATATAAATACACTTTGAATGGCCTGAAACTTCGTTTTTCGTTGTTCGATTGAAACCCCTAATGGAATCTAATTTGTCGAAATATTTCTTTATGTTAGTTAGAAAGATATGAAGTGTCTTTCACATTTTATTTCGCCGGAGTCGAGCAAAATTTCTACGACTCCGGCTCTGACTCCAGCAAAATCTTCAGACTCCGACTCCAAGACACCGACTCCGGCTCCTACTCCACAGTTCTGGTGATAAGTACGAATTTGTGTATAAATTTTTCTTGTTTTTTAGTCAATTTAACTATCATACGCAAAAAAAAAAATATTCGAGTAAAGAAAACTTTCTCCAAACATAATAATTCCATGAACTAAAATATAATTAAATTGGCACCAAACCTAAGGACAAAAAGCCTTCTATGAATAGTTTATTGAAAAATATTTGTATCAGAGTTCTGTTACGGAAACCTAGCAATCGTAATTGTCCTTATACTATTTTTGGTATTTCTGCGTAGTAAAGAAATCACTTTTCTCTACTACAAATAATTTTTACTTGATAAAAAGTCGATAAACTTGTCAATGAAAGTGTTTTGTCCTTAGAGTTAGATGATTTGACTTTAAACTGGATATCTAAGAGAAACTTCTGTGGAAGTGAGGTCAAATTGTCAAAAAAAAAAAAAATAATCCTATTTTTATACCCTCCACCATAGGATGGGGGGTATATTAACTTTGTCATTCCGTTTGTAACACATCGAAATATTGCTCTAAGACCCCATAAAGTATATATATTCCGGGTCGTGGTGAAATTCTGAGTCGATCCAAGCATGTCCGTCCGTCCGTCTGTTGAAATCACGCTAACTTCCGAACGAAACAAGCTATTGACTTGAAACTTGGCACAAAGAGTTGTTATTGATGAAGGTCGGATGGTATTGAAAATGGGCCACATCGGACCACATTTACGTATAGCCCCTTATAAAACGACGCTCAGATTTGGCTTGCGGAACCTCTTGGAGGAGCAAAATTTATCCGATCCGGTTGAAATTTGGTACATGGTAGTAGTATATGGTCTCTAACAATCATGTAAAAGTTGGTCCATGTCGGTCCATAATTATATATAGCCCCCATATAAACCGATCCCCAGATTTGGCTTACGGAGCCTCTAAGAGAAACAAATTTCATCCGATCCGGCTGAAATTTGGTACATGGTGTAAGTATATTGTCTCTAACAACCATGCAAAAATTGGTCCATATCGGTCAATAATTATATATAGCGCCCATATAAACCGATCCCCAGATTTGGCTTGGGAGCCCCTAAGAGAAGCAAATTTCATCCGATCCAGCTGAAATTTTGTACATGATGTTAGTATATGGTCCCTAACAACCATGCAAAAATTGGTCCACACCGGTCTATACCCCCCATATAAATCGATTCCCAGATTTGACCTCCAGAGCCTCATGGATGAGCAAAATGCATCCGATTCGGTTGAAATTTGGTACGTAGTGTTAGTATATGGTCTCTAACAACCATGGATGAATTGGTCCATATCGGTCCATAATTATATGTAGCTCCCATATAAACCGATCGCTAGATTTGACCTCCGGAGCCTCATGGATGAGCAAAATTCATCCGATTCGGTTGAAATTTGGTACGTGGTGTTAGTATATGGTCTCTAACAACCATGCAAAAATTGGTCCGTACCGGTCTTAATTATATATAACCCCCATTTAAACCGATCCCCAGATTTGACCTCCGGAGCTCTTGGAAATTTATCGGATCCGGTTAAAATTTGGTACATTGTGCTAGTATATGGACGCTAACAACCATGCCAAAATTGGTCCATATCGGTTTATATTTATATATAGCCGATCCCCAAAAATAATCTACCAAAATTTTATTTCTATAAAAAATTTTGTCAAAATTTTATTATTATAGAAAATTTGGCAAACAGAACATTTTATCAAGATTTTATTTGTATAGAAAATTTTTTCAAGATTTTATTACTATAGAAAATTTTGTCAAAATTTTATTACTACAGAAAATTTTATCAAGATTTTATATCTATAAAATTTTTTCAAGATTTTATTTCTATAAAAAATTTTGTGAAAATTTTAGTATTATAGACAATTCTGTAAAAATTTTATATCTATAGAAAATTTTGTCAAGCTGAATTATATACGTATTTTATTGGCCTTTTTTGTTTAATATATACCCCGTATGGAATAACTTACAATTGAGGAGACGGTGTTAAGAAGTTTTAAGATACCTTGTCATCGGCAAGTGTTACCGCAACCCTTCCGAATGAAAGAAGCTATCGACTTGAAACTTGGCACAAGTAGTTGTTATTGATGTAGGTTAGATGGTATTGTAAATGGGCCATATCGGTCCACTTTTACGTATAGCCCCCATATATACTGACCCCCAAATTTGGCTTAGACTCTAAGAGAAGCAAATTTCATCCGATCCGGCTGAAATTTGGTACATGGTGTTGGTATATGGTCTCTAACAACCATGCAAAAATTGGTCCACATCGGTCCATAATTATATATAGCCCCCATATAAACCGATCCCCCGATTTGGGTTGCGGAGCCTCTAAGAGAAGCAAATTTCATCCGATTCGGCTGAAATTTGGTACATGGTATTGGTATATTTTCTCTAATGACCATGCAAAAATTGGTCCACATCGGTCTATAATTATATATAGCCCCCATATAAACCGATCCCCCGATTTGGCTTGCGGAGCCTCTAAGAAACGAAAATTTCATCCGATCCGGCTGAAATTTGGTACATGGTGTTGGTATATGTTCTCTAATGACCATGCAAAAGTTGGTCCATATCGGTCCATAATTATATATAGACCCCATATAAATCGATTCGATTTGTCCTCCGGAGCCTCTTGGAGGAGCAAAATTCATCCGATACGGTTGAAATTTGCAACGCTAATATCCTAATATCCTAATGCCAAAATTAATATCTAATATCCATGCCAAAATTGGTCCATAACGGTCTATAGTTATATATAGCCGATCCCCAATCACACAAAAATTGGTCCATATCGGTTCATATTCATGGTTGCCACTCGAGCCAAAAATAATCTACCAAAATTTTAGTTTTATGGAAAACATTGTCAAGATGTTATTTCTATAGAAAATTTTGTCAAAATTTTATTTCTATAGAAAATTTTCTCAAAATTTTATTTCTATAGAACATTTTGTAAAAATTTTATTTCTATAGAAAATTTTGTCAAAATTTTATTTCTAAAGAATTTTTTTCCAAATTTTATTTCTATAGAAACTTTAAACTTAATTATATACGTATTTAATCGGCCTTTTTTAGTTTAATATATATTTAATATATATGGACTACCTTGTAATTTAGAAGACGTTGTTAGGAAGTTTTAAGATACCTTGCCATCGGCAAGTGTTACCGCAACCCAAGTAATTCGATTGTGGATGACAGTCTTCAGTAGAAGTTTCTACGCAATCCATGGTGAAGGGTACATAAGCTTCGGCCTGGCCGAACGTACGGCCGTATATACTTGTTTTTCTTGATTTTTAGTTACTTTAACTATCGTACGCAAAAAAATATTTGAGTACTGAAAACTTTCTCCAAACATAATAATTCCATGAACTAAAATAGAATTAAATTGGCACCTAACCTAAGGACAAAAAGCCTTCTATGAATAGTTTATTGAAAAAACCTTTGTATCAGAGTTCTGTTACGGAAACCTAGCAATCGTAATTGTCCTTATGATATTTTTGGTATTTCTGCGTGGTAAAGAAATCACCTTTCTCTACTACCAGGGCTGTGGAGTCGGAGTCTTGCAGTCGGAGTCTAAAGATTTTGCTGGAGTCGGAGCCGGAGTCGTATAAGTTTTGCTCGACTCCGACTCCGGCGGAACAAAATTTGAAAAACACTTCATATCTTTGTAACTAAAGAAATATTTCGACAAATTAGATTCGATTGGGGTTTTTAATCGAGCAAGGAAAAACGAAGTACTGGATTTCAGGCCATTCAAAGTGTATTTATGTGGGTGAAATTTCACTGTGATATAAAAAGTAGGTTTTACTGGCATATGGGCTGAATTGATCAATTGTATAGTCCATTTTTAACATAATAAACTATCGATTTTAACCATAAATATGCTCTTGATAAATGTACAGTTTTGAAGCAAAATAGCAGTAGAACCTAACGTTCTGAATTTTTGGCAGGCATGTCGAGTTCGAAGATGGGTCATATATACCCATATAAACCCATCTCCGATTTGTTTTTCCCAGTCTAAAATTTTCATAAGATTTGTCAGAAATCTTGAGTTATCCATAAATAAATGCGGAAATTTCCCGTCGGCACAGATTTTGGATATGGAGATAATTACTTGAGAAATCTCCATATACACCCGATGTCCCTGGAAGCTGTAGTTTTTAATTAAATATCTGTCAACGTACTATTTGAGGCAGTCTTTTGGGAGAAAGTTTGTTTCATCAAATCCACTCGAAATTCTTTACATTAAATTAATGGCCTGAAATGTCTATAACTTATAGACCATTTATAAATCGATGTTTCACCATTTTACTTCTATAACTGTCCATCTATTCCTGTCATCTGTTGTATGGTAGAGCTTATTTAAAATTCCGCCCGTCCTAATTTATAGCAGTTTATGTTTGTTTTATATGTCCGATATATTCAATTTTTTAACATCTAAACTTTTTATCTGATTAGCCCGACATATTGATTTTTGTATATTTCTTTTTTATATAGATTTATTTTTGTTTATAAAATGCCTATATAGACCAATACCAGGATTTTAATTCTTAAACATCTGGAAGCCTAATTATTTTTTGAAATTTTGTGTTTTTATAAATTCATATTCTGGAAATTGTTGTTATCTACACCCTCAAAAAATCGCTTCTGTAACATATACCCCAAACACATTTTGCTTCAAGCTTATGTATTTTCAGGATTGGTGCAAACAAAATATTGTTTGTATTGTTCAAACATATTTATTATGTTTCACCTTAGGGCATACAATGGTAGTAAAAAATTTTAATGAAATTTTCTTTGTGGGGATATATTTTTAAAACGTTGGCATCACGCCGATGTCATAAAAATAAGTAAATATTTTTCGACAAATTCAAGAAAATTTATTAGACATGACTAAGTTTTTCACTTGTTAAAGAAAATTTTGTAGTTTAATGGAAAAACTTGGAGTTCAAAATTGCAAGAATGTCTTTAGTGACATACGAAGTTCATGATGGACGCATTTTTGGTAAAATGTACAAATTTAAAGAAATTCTGAACTTATTTCTGGAAGACACGAATTTAGTTAATCTTTATGCTACATTTGAGTATATTTTTTTCCTCGGGTTTAGTTAATTTAACTAACGTGCACAAAAAATTATTAGAGTAAAGGAAACTTTCTCCAAATATAATAATTCCATGAACTAAAATAAAGTTAAATTGGCTTTAGTGAAATAGAGAGTTCACTTTTTTTTGAGTGTAGTTTATGAACATTATATGCGTGCACTTAAAAATATTGTGTTAAAAAAATTGTGTTCCAAACATTTTTTATTACTTTAAAGAAATCTTTGTAATATAGGACATGACCTTTAAGATTTTTTTTTTGGGATTTTTAAAAAAATTGTTTCATAGTATCAAATATGTAAAATCTAAATTTACGAAAAGTGAAGTCCATCTTAAATGCATTCGTAGAGTATTTCATCGCTTCCTTGGCTCAGAATCAATACCAAATTTATTAAAGACAAAATCTTTGGAACAGGGTTATCATATATTCAGTGTATCATGTAATACGTTACGACAAGATTTTCTCAAAGGAAATTATTATATGTGATCTATGGTGGTGGGTATTTAAGATTCGTTTTATCGCCGTATAGACCTATTTATGAAGCCTATATGCCAATGCATTAATCAATACAATGATTTTAATATTTGGTTTTTTTGTGAAGAATTTCAAATTCAAATTATTTGCCAATTGAAGCATTTTAGCACTTTTGCACGTAAACTTTTCGTGTTGCACGCAATTTTTGTACTACCCTCTCGGAATCACACACACCCATACACCCACATATATTCCTTACACATGGCATTTGATTGGCAATCTACATGAAATTGTATTTTTAGTTTTGTTCAAAACATAATTGGATAAACCAATATTTGTGTACTGTCAAACTTCTCAAATATCAATATTCTGTGATTGCCAGACTACTCACAAAATTCCACAAAAATCTGAATAAATATCTGTAATAGACCATCAATAAATTGAATATCAATTGCATTCAAATGACTATGTGTGTGTGTGTATGTTGACTTAAGAGCGCAATGTGGCAAATGCCGTGGTAATTCTGAAAAGAATTTCAACAATCAACGGATATGCATGTCAATGGCATTTCCATATTTTATTACATTGTACGCGTGAATTGTTATGAATTACAAATGTTTTGATATTGAGAATTCTAAGCGATGGATTAATGTTAAAAATATTTATTTTTGTCACATTTAATAAGAATGATACCGCCTTGGCGTGTCGAAGGAAATTTAGTGTAAAAAAAAGTAAGAAATACTTAATACTGAGGCCGACTGAGATTTAAAGAAGTTGAATTGGACAACTTTTAAGAGAAAATAAAATTTTGACAACATTTTCTTAAGGAAATAAAATTTTAACAAAATTTCGAATGGAAATAAAAGCTTGACAAAATTTTCTATAGAAACAAAATTTTGACGTTTATAGAAATAACACTTTAACAAAATTTTCTATAAAAATAAAATTTTGAGAAAATTTACTAAAGAAATGAAATTTTAACAAAATTTTCTATAGAAACAAAAATTTGAAAACATTTTCTATAAAAATAAAATTTTGCGAAAATTTTCTATAGAAATAAAAATTTGAACAAAAAAAATGTCTATAGAAATAAAGAAAGAAGTTTTAAGCAAAATTTTCTATTGAAATAAAATTTTGACAAAATTTTCTATTGAAATAAAAATTTGACAAAATTTTCTGTAGAAATAAAATTTTGACAAAAGTTTCTATAAAAATAAAATTTTGACAAAATTTTCTATAGAAATAAATTTTTGAAGTATATAGAAATAATACTTTAACAAAATTTTTGAAATTGAATTTAGAATTTGACGAAAATGTCTATAGAAATAAAGAAAGAAGTTTTTAACAAAATTTTCTATTGAAATAAAATTTTGACAAAATTTTCTATAGAAATAATATTTTGATAAAATATTCTATAGAAACCAAATTTTGACAAAATTTTCTATAGAAATAAAATTTTGACAAAATTTTCTATAGAAATAAAAATTTTACAAAATTTTCTATAGAAATAAAATTTTGACAAAAGTTTCTATAGAAATAAAATTTTGATAAAATTTTCTATAGAAATAAATTTTTGACAAAATTTTCTATAGCAAAAAATTTTGAGAAAATTTTCTATAGAAATAAAATTTTGACAAAATTTTTCTATAGAAATACAATTTTGAGAAAATTTTCTTTAGAAATATAATTTTAACAAAATTTTCTATAGAAATAAAATGTTGACAAAATTTTCTGTAGAAATAAAATTTTGAGAAAATTTTCTATAGAAATAAAATTTTGACAAAAAATAGCAAAAAATAATCTATATCTGTCCATAAAAATAATTGTATAATTAGCAAAAAATTTTGACACAATTATCTATAGAAAAAAAAATTTAACAAAAATTTCTATTGAAAAAAAATTTTTGATCAAATTTTCTATACAAATAAAATTTTGACAAAAATTTTCTATAGCAAAAAAATTTAGAGGAAATTTTCCATAGAAATAAAATTTTGACAAAAAATATCTATAGAAATAAATTGTTGACGTTTATAGATATAACACTTTAACAAGATTTTCTATAAAAATAAATTTTTCAAAATTTTTTCTATAGAAATAATATTTTCATAAAATATTCTATAGAAACCAAATTTTGACAAAATTTTCTATAGAAATAAAATTTTGACAAAATTTTCCATAGAAATAAAAATTTGAGAAAATTTTTTATAGAAATAAAATTTTGACAAAAGTTTCTGTAGAAATAAAATTTTGATAAAAGTCTCTATAGAAATAAATTTTTGACGTATATAGATATAATACTTTAACAAAATTTTCTATAAAAATAAAATGTTGACAAACTTTTCTATAGAAATGAAATTTTGAGAAAATTTTCTTTAGAAATATAATTTTAACAAAATTTTGTATAGAAATAAAATGTTGACAAAATTTTCTGTAGAAATAAAATTTTGACAAAATTTTCTATAGAAATAAAATTTTAACAAAAATATCTACAGAAATAAAATTTTGACAAAATTTTCCGTAGAAAACAAATTGTGACAAAATTTTCTATAGAAATAAAATTTTGACAAAATTGTTTATAGAAATAAAATTTTGACAAAATTGTCTATAGAAACAAAATTTTGACAAAATTTTCTATAGAAATAAAATTTTGACAAAATTTTCTATAGAAATAAAATTTTGACAAAAGTTTCTATAGCAAAAAATTTTGACACCATTATCTATAGAAATAAAATTTTAACAAAAATTTCTATTGAAAAAAAAAATTTTGATCAAATTTTCTATACAAATAAAATTTTGACAAAATTTTCTATAGCAAAAAATTTTGACGAAATTTTCCATATCAATAGAAATAAATTTTTGACGTTTATAGAAATAACACTTTAACAAGATTTGCTATAAAAATAAATTTTTGAAAATTTTTTCTATAGAAATAAAATTTTGAGAAAATTTTCTATAGAAATAAAATTTTGAGAAAACTTTCTATAGAAATAAAATTTAAAAAAAAATTTCTAGTGAAATAAAATTTTATCTAATTACACAATTATTTTTCGAGCTTTATGGACAGATATAGATTAAATCTATATCTGTCCATAAAGCTCGAAAAATAATTGTATAATTAGATATAATGCATTTGGACGTCAATTGCCTGTTTCGGTATCAGGCTAACATGTAATGAAATAAAATTTTGACAAAATTTTCTATAGAAATAAAATTTTGACAAAATTTTCTGTAGAAATAAAATTTTGAGAAAATTTTCTTTACAAATATAATTTTGACAAAATTTTCTATAGAACTAAATTTTTGACGTTTATAGAAATAACTTTAACAAAATTTTCTATAAAAATAAAATTTTGACAAAATTTTTCTATAGAAATACAATTTTGAGAAAATTTTCTTTAGAAATATAATTTTAACAAAATTTTCTATAGAAATAAAATGTTGACAAAATTTTCTGTAGAAATAAAATTTTGACAAAATTTTCTGTAGCAAAAAATTTTGACGAAATTTTCCATAGAATTAAAATTTTAACAAAAATATCTATAGAAATAAAATTTTGCCAAAATTTTCTATAGAAATAAAATTTTGAGAAAATTTTCTGTAGAAATAAAATTTTTACAAAATTTTCTATAGAAATAAATTTTTGACAAAATTTTCGATAGAACTAAAATTTTGACAAAATTTTGTCAAGATTTTTTTATAGAAATAAAATATTGACATAGTTTTCAGTAGAAATAAAGTATTGAGAAAATATAAGTAAATTTTTGACAAAATTTTATATAGAATTAAAGAAAGAAATTTTTAGCAAAATTTTCTATTGAAATAAACTTTTGGCACAATTTTCCATAGATATAAAACTTTGCCAAAAATGGAATTTTTCGAAACATTTAAAATTCAAGGGATGATCAAAAAATTATAAATAAACTTCTAAAATAACACTTCTTTTGAAGAAACATATTTTTTCATAATAACAACAAAAATTTGGTCAAAAGCTTCAAAATATTATTTTTTAGTTTTTTTGGTAAAATTTTCATCAAATTTTGGTAGATTATTTTTTGGCTGAAGTGGCAACCGTGAGGATGGCCCATCATCCAATTCTGTATATATTTTACCTTTATTAAAAAATAAATAGAAAATGTTCCACAAATGGTTTTTTGCGTTTATCCAGGGGTGATCTATGAATTTTGTCCACTTCTGATGCAGTTCTTTTGGAGAGGTTTTGAAAATGCGTTAGTTTCATATCACAAATAACCACCGCACAGTAGTTCCAAATTGCTTTTTTTGGAAATATATCCGCAACTTTTGAACGGATAAAAATATTAACATATTTTGTCTTTGTTGTGTTTTATTCTAAGTTTGCAAGTTTGTTGATCCCTAGTGGATCCACGGGCTGACCAGTAGGCATTGGTCACCTCGGGAGTATGCAATTTTGAATTGGCAGTCAAAACTTTAATTATGAGCCGATTTTTGTTTAAATTGCCAATTGTGGGATGAAAAGAAATTGCACTCCAATTTGATTTAAAGTTTTTATTCGGATGTATATGTTCACCCAGTTTGAGAAAATATGACCCTAAAACCCACATTTTTTCATGTCAGCGATGGTTCTTCCAAATAATTACACTTTAAGATTATGTCTTTTCGATATTGAATAGCACGGTAAAGTGTATTTTAAAAAATTACAATTAATAGCATAACTTTTGTGGATCACTATATAAATTTTTGTATTAAATTTTAAAAAAGTAAAATAATTTATTGGACCAAAATTTTTTTATTAACATTTATTTTGTTTTCTTTTTTTTAAGTGGCTTCAAGACTTTGCTTCTCAAGAAACCACATATTCTGATAGGAAAGAATTGTTTCTCTAAAAAGTAAAATAATTCATTTGACCAAAAAATGTTTATTATCATTTTTTAATGGCTCCACAAATTTGCTACACGAAAAACCATATATTCCTATTTTGATATCAAAGAATTTCTGGTTTTGCTAAAAATCGCAAACCATCAGTCAAGCCCATTTACATTTGTGATACACAAAAAGTGTCGCCAACTTGTCGTTGCCATTTTCTTAAATGAATTCAAAATACGAGACAAAAATTGCAAATATATGCCAGAAGTTTGTCCTTCTTATTGGATTTTCATGGAGAAAATCATTTCAAGTCATTTTTATTTTCCTTTTTAAGCACTTTTCAGTGATAGTATTTACCCTTACACACCCGGCTTATTTAGTACACGTGAAACATTGGAATATTTTATTTTTAACACTTTAAAAGACAACTAAGAAGAAAATAATAATAAGCTATAAATACAAGAAGAATATCAACTTTATCTATACTGATATTGCTGATATTATGCAAATATAGAAGAATTGCAAATTTGTAATTAGATCGCTTGAATTCGAAACTAAAATTCTCTTCCGTATTCCTACACGATATGAGAGTTATAACCAATTTCGATCCATTTTTTTTTATTATTTCAAGGACGTACATTAACTGCTAAAGGGCCTCAAAATGGGATAGTCATACTATACACCGAAAAAAATTGCCGTGAGGCCAAAGATTTCATGTCCTTAAAATACGAATTTTGTTTAGTACAGAAGACATATTACTCTAGTATTAAGTGTTTTATTTGTCCTAAACCCGATGAACATTTCAGTGAAGTCGTTTTGCCCATTGGCTGTCTTAATGACCAGTGGTTGCTTCCTGCTAATTTATCGACAGTGTGCTCAAAATAAACGCCAAATATTATCGCATAATGTCCTAAAGACAGTATTGAATCCCTGGAATTTTGTGGACCATCGACATTCCAACAACCGACGTCAACTGAAAATGCCTTTAAAAGGAGGATCCTCGCTTCATTTCTGGAGCACAATGACCAACAAAATGCCCGAATCTCAATCCGTTGGAGTTTTGGCGCCTGGAACATTTTGGAGAGTAAACTTGGCATTAAAAAATACCAAAGTGACGATTATCTCCAGAAGGTCTATATATCGCAGATTCATTGTCCAAAAGTTCCAAAAAGGACAAGAAATGCACAGAAAATTAGACGTGAAAGTTCAAAAATGCTGCTTTGCTTGCTCGAAAATGATCAGTTACCGAGTTTGAGAAGCCATTCCAAATTGTGCAGTTTGTGAACCAATAAAATGAACAAATTTACATGCCAAAGAGGTCAGCTGAAAACTTAAACCTACTATTGGCTACTAGAATTCAAGCGCCACCGATAGGAATGTTGTGGCCCGTTATAACGGCCGATAGCTGCTTTTATCTCAAGTTCGTCGACCGCGGGTTCAAAATAAACACCGATATTATCGGGAAAATATCCTAGGAGGATACAGTATTGAAGCCCTGGGCTTCCAGGGACCATGGACATTCCAAAAGAACTCAGTACACGTCAACGGAAAATGTCTTAAAAATGAGATTCCTCACTTCATTTCAAAAGCATAATGGTCATCAAAATCTCTCGATTTCAAGCCCACTTTTGTGAGGCATTTTTGGAAAATAACGTAGCTGCGCTTTGCTGCGCCTTCCGAAGCGTATTTGTAAGAACATTTTGCGTTAACTTAGTCAACCATAAGCTTCGTGCTGAAAACAAATTCGAAAAGATTTTAATTCTTTCAAGCAATTCGGACTACTTGCTTTTTCATTTATAGGTACAAATACGGCGGATATGCATATGTAAAATGGTTCGTATTAAAAAATGTCGGGGAGAGGGTGTACCCTTTCCTCCATATTTTTTAAATAATGTTCTGTATTCAAGTAGTTGGACAATCTTCCATATTTCTTGTGAATTTTAAGGGTGGTTTGTCAAGGAAAGGTATCCTTCTCCTCAACATATCGGAAAATTAAGCACTATATTATAATAACATACAAAGATTTACTGTTTCCCATCCAATAAATCGGAAAAAGCAAAAGTAGTAAAAAATGTTACCACATTAACATTTGTTAAAATGTTGGAAAATGATGCACCCTCTACGTTGGCTGCCAATTTCATGTAAATTTAAGTTCTTTACTAAAAAGAAGTCTGCCAGAAGCCTGTGCAAAAATCATAAAATTATGTACCGAGTTCCCATTTACGGACAATCCTCTACTTTCAATTTAAGAAAAAAAAAAAAAACACGGACAAAAGGGAAACCTCTCCCCACCTTCGCTCCACTCCGACCTGATATCGGACTATCACGTACCCTATATTAATTTCACAACTACTCAATGGTCCCTATAAATTCCATCGAAGTAAATTTACAAAGTTTATTTCAATTTTCCCCTTCCCCAACCAGATATCGAAAAATCATATACTAATTTAAAAATCATGTATAAATTCAGTCACCTCCTCCCACGTTCCCTGTAAATTTCAAGTAGATCGGAGATGTTTACATTTTGCTCTATTGTTTCTCCTCTGTAGTGGACATCGGTAGTGAAAGGGTTAAAGTACCAAAGATAACAAATTCGAAATAAATCTAAACTAATTCTAAAATTTTTTGTTATTTCCGAAACTGTTTGCTTTTGAGCAATAATCCACCATGGATTGCGAAGAAAGTTCTACTAAAGACGATATAGATTCTATGTTAGACAAAAAAAGGAAAACTAAATTGTCCCATGACGTGTCCTTTGGAATGAGTCCAACACGTGTCATAAAGTGTAAATTTATCCCGTCAATGACAAACCCATTAAAGTTACCGGTCCCTTCCATACATTTTGAGCAGAACTGAGACTGGTCCATACACACCAAGGACTAGTCTTGATTTTTGGGGATGCAAGCGTCTTATTTTGCGGACAAGAGCCCGAAAAATACTGGCAACACTGACTGTGATATAATCCACGGTTGCCACAGTTGGTAGAATTTTACCAAAAATGGTAGATTTTTTATTGTTTGGATGTTTTGATAGGTTTTGCGAAATATTTCTGTAGAAACAATGTTTGACAAAATTTTCTAAAGAAATAAAATTTTGACGAAATTTTCTAAAGAAATAAAATTTCAACAAAATTTTCTATAGAAATAAAATTTCAACAAAAATTTCTATAGAAATAAAATTTTGACTAAATTTTATATTGAAATAAAATGTTCACTAAATTTTCGAAAGAAATAAAATTTCAACAAAATTTTCTATTGAAATAAAATTTTGACTAAATTTTCTAAAGAAATAAAATTTTCACAAAATTTTCGAAAGAAATATTTCTGTAGAAACATTTTTTGACAAAATTTTTCATAGAAATAAAATTTTGACAAAATTTTCTATAGAAATAAAATTTTGACAAAATTTTCTATAGAAATAAATTTTGAAAAAAAATTCTATAGAAATAAAATCTGAAAATTTTACATTCAGTTTCAAGCAATTTTCATGATCAGTGCGCCTTCTATACCCTCAAGAAGTGAATATGGAGACAGTACCACATGGACCGATAAAAACTTAATCCGATACACGTTTTTGTGAGCCTAAAATACCAAAATATTTAAAATTTCAGCCAAATCGGATAAAAACTACGGTTTCTAGAAATCCAAGGCGTTAAATCGGGATATCGTTCTTATGATGGCTATACTAAAATATGGACCGATATTCACCGTTTTCGGCACGTCTCTTTATGGTCCTAAAATACATCTAGATTTCTAATTTCAGGAAAATTGGATAAAAACATCGGATTCTAGAAGCCCAAGAAGTAAAATCGGTCTATATGGGGGCTATACCAAAACATGGACCGAAACTCACCATTTTTGGCACACCTCTTTATGGTCCTAAAATACCTCTAGATTTCCAATTTCATGCAAATTGGATAAAATCTACGGTTTCTATAAGACCAAGACCCTAAAGCGGGAGGTCGTTTTATATGGGAACCATACCAAAACATGGACCGATGCTCACCATTTTTGGCATACCTCTTTATGGTTCTAAAGTACTTCTCGATTTCCAATTTCAGGCAAATTGGATAAAACCTACGGTTTCTATAAGACCAAGACCCCAAAGCGGCAGGACGGTTTATATGGGAACCATACCAAAGCATGGACCGATGCTCACCATTTTTGGCACACCTCTTTATGGTTCTAATGTACTTCTCGATTTCCAATTTCTGGTAAATTGAATAAAAACTACGGATACTAGAAGCCCAAGATGTAAAATCGTGAGATCGGTGGGGGCTATACCAAAACATGGGCCGATATTCACAATTTTTGGCGCACCTCTTTATGCTCCAAAAATACCTCTAGATTTCCAATTTCAGGCAAATTGGAAAACAAGTACGGTTTCTATAAGCCCAAGAAGTAAAATCGGGAGATCGGTCTATATGGGAGCTATACCAAAACATGAACCGATACTCACCATTTTTGGCACACCTCTTAATGGCCATAAAATACTTCTAGATTTCAAATTTCAGGTAAATTGGATAAAAACTTCGATTTAAGCCCGATTTATAAGCCCAATACCCCAAATCGTGAGGTCGGTTTATATGGGGACTATATCAAAACCTGGACCGATATAGCCCATCTTCGAACGTGACCTGCCTGCAGACAAAAGACGAGTTTTGTGCAAAATTTCTGCACGATTGCTTCATTATTGAAGACTGTAGCGTGATTACAACAGACAGCCAGCCAACCAGACAGACGGCCATGGCTAACAGGTTGGCTGATAAGTCCCCGGTCTAACAAAGAAAAGCAAATTGTTTTGTCAAAATTCGTTTTTATTATTCAACATAGTTCACTTCAAGAGCGATACAACGATTATAAAGACCTTCCAATTTTTTGATACCATTTTGGTAGTACTCCTTCGGTTTTGCCTCGAAATAGGCCTCAGTTTCGGCGATCACCTCTTCATTGCAGCCAAATTTTTTTTCCTGTGAGCATCCTTTTGAGGTCTGAGAACAAGAAAAAGTCGCTGGGGGCCAGATCTGGAGAATACGGTGGGTGGGGAAGCAATTCGAAGCCCAATGACTTGTGGCACGGTGTGTTGTCTTGGTGTTCACTCAAAATCATTTTGTGGATTTTTTTAATGTTTTCGTCGGTAACCACCTCTTTCGGGCGTCCACTGCGTTCACCGTCCTCCGTGCTCATTTCACCACGCTTGAATTTTGCATACCAATCAATTATTGTTGATTTCCCTGGGGCAGAGTCCGGAAACTCATTATCATGGCAAGTTTTTGCTTCCACCGTATTTTTTCCCTTCAGAAAACAGTATTTTTCAAAATAACAAAAGTTGCTTCACAAAAGACGCTCTATCTCACAAACTAATTGACTTACAGACGTCAAATTTTGGCACGAATCATTTGAAGGTTGGTGCTATATAAAAATAATATGCATTTAATACTAGCGACGCCATCTATGTGTCAGACTGGGGACTTATCAGCCAACCTGTTATACTTTATATAGTTGGAATATCGATATTTCGATGTATTACAAACGGAATGACAAACTTATTATACCCCCATCACCATGGGGGTGTTGCGTATAAAAATATAGATCTTTACTTTCGTACATCACATATCAGCAACCCTTTGGAAGATTGAACAAGAAGAGCTCCCGAAATTCTATATCCATTGGAAACTTAAAAATTAGATAATGGAGATTGTCTCTAATTGCCTATACACTAAGATCATAAAATTACTCTGTTCAAGTTCGAAGAAATTTTACAGAGTATTTTTTTTACAGAGAGAAATTTTACAGAGTATATTTTAAGATTGCTAGTCTGTAAGGATTGTAATCCATAGACTTAAATAAATAAATAAATAAATAAATTTCACAAAATTTCTTTAAATCCTATGGCAATTCAATTTATTGATATAATGTCATGTAGACTCACGTTGATTCGATTTATATGCTAGTTTTGAAGTTGAAAGACTTATGATTTAATGTCATATTCGATGGATTATAAACTCCACCTTTGCTGAATTGATTTCTTTATTCGCCTTTGTTTTTTTTTTTCTAATTAAACAGTGATACGGTCAAAATTTGGTCAAGGGAAAACGCGTGTAAATCGGTGAAATCGTTTATTTAAAAAATAAAATTAAATTTCTTTTTCAAGTTTAATTAGCATAAAATTCAGGAAAAATATTCAGTTAGGCTTTCGCTTTTCCAAATCCGAATTACCGGGCCTCACGCATGACACCTGCCATCAGATTTTGTACAGCCACCTTGTCCACCTTCTTCGCCACAGAAAGCCAGTTTGCCTTGAACTGCTGCTCGTCCTTAGCAGGTTTTTTGGTCTTCTTTAAGTTCCGCTTGACAATAGCCCAGTATTTCTCAATTTGGCGGAACTCTGGCGTATTGGGAGGGTTCTTGTTCTTGGGAACCACCTGCACGTTGTTGGCGGCGTACCACTCCATGGCCTTTTTACCGTAATGGCAAGATGCCAAATCCGGCCAAAACAGTACGGAACAACCGTGTTTCTTCAGGAAAGGCAGCAGACGTTTATTCAAACACTCTTTCACGTAAATTTCTTGGTTGACAGTCCCGGAAGCTATGAAAATGCTGCTTTTCAAGCCACAGGTACAGATGGCTTGCCAAACCAGATATTTCTTTGCGAACTTTGACAGTTTTATGTGCTTGAAAATATCTGCTACCTTTCCCCTTCCTATAAAACTCCTGTCCCGGAAGCTGCTTGTAGTCGGCTTTGACGTAGGTTTCGTCGTCCATTACCACGCAGTCAAACTTCGTCAGCATCGTCGTGTACAGCCTCCGGGATCGCGCTTTGGCCGTCGTATTTTGTTTATCATCGCGATTTGGAGTCACTACTTTCTCGTAAGTCGATAGTCCGGCTCGTTTTTTTTTTTTTTGGCTCGATGCACGGTTGTAGACGATACACCCAGCTTATTTCGGCATATCGGAGAGAGCAGGGTTTCGCTTGAAACTACCGGCAACTCTCTTTGTCGTCTCAGCGGCTTCCGGTTTTCGATTTCCCCCCGATCCAGACTTCCTGGCTGTCGACAAACGTTCCCCAAACACTTTAATTACATTTGTAACGGTTGATTTGGCAACTTTTAGCGATTTTGCCAGCTTTGCGTGCGAGTAGCTCGGATTCTCGCGATGCGCGAGCAAAATTTTGATACGCTGCTCTTCTTGCTTGGACGGTATTTTGACAACTGCAGAGTGAATTCCAAAATCAAAATAGGAGCAGCATTCTAATGAGGGGTGTTCAGGTTTTTTAAATGCAAAATTGAAAGAAATACGTCAAGTTTATATTGACCAAATTTTGACCGTATCACGCTTTATGAAATTTGTAGTAAGATTAAGTTTTTTACAGTGCATCTCCTCGAAATAACCTTCTACACCTACACTTATGTCGTTATTCACTTTTATTTTTTTTATTACATATTTATGCTTCACCCTGCCTTTTGCTACTAGAACACTCAACGTTTGTGCAAATATATTGGCAATAATATTTCCAAGCTTTGTTTTTACCTTCATATTCTTCTCATCTTTAATATCCTTGGCAATGGCACTAGAAGCACCATTTATTGTTGGCTTATATCGATGATTGGTTGCTTGGTTGACTAAATGACTGGCTGGCTGCCTGACTGTGCTGGACGTATCTCCTTGGCATTTATTATTGTGGTATTATTGCCCATATATAGATATACATTACAAACAATCTACAACGTAGAGGGAAGAAACCTCAAGTATTTAGCTGGGCAATTGGAAACAGCCTGTAAGTAAGGATGTATTATGATCGCCTATAACTACTATCGAATGCCATAGTTAAGAGAAAAAATATGAAGAACGTGATTTCATGCTAATTGTATAATAAAGCACAAATATTCTATTGCCCTGAATGGTGATTAAGTAGAAATGCCATTAAAACATATTGATCTAAGGTCATTGGGAATGGTGATAATAACACGAAGATATATATGTACATATAAACATAACTGAAGGCAGTGGAAATAGTAGCACTTACATTTTTAATGGTGTGGGTAGCCATAAGGCGGAAAAGGAACGTGTGAAAACCCTGAAGATAAATAAATTAAGGTCATTTGCACAAGGTTATTGTGATAATGTGGGACTAAATGATTTCTAAATGAAATGTTCTATTACATACAATGAGAGTAAGAGAGGTTTTTGTAGCTTTGGCAATGGTTTAAGTTGCAGGCCTATGGAGCGTATGAGTTGTGTAATATTCCAATATATAGAGTATACGCAACAGGGTACCATATTTGCTAACTGTGATGAGTGTTGCCAGTATTGGGGATTTTTCCTCAAATTGGTGGACATTTTTGTAGTTGGGGACTTGGAGATTTGGTGGGGAATTTCCACAAATTTTGGGAATTTTTGTGGGGAATTTCGGTCAGTTTAACAAATCAGGTTTTGAGCTATGGTTTATATGAAATTCCTTACTACTACATGCTTAAAACGGGCCTTAAAGAAGTACAAAGAATATTCAAAATATGAAAAAAATCTATTCCAAGAGCTATTTTACAATTTACTTTGTTTCTAAAAAAATGTGAAATTATTTCGTAAGGTCTTGGGTCGAAGTGTTGGCCCCTCATCTGCATACATCACTGATTTGGGAAATATATATTAAACATATATATGTTAATACCCCATGATCTAGTTTACGAATTCGCAAAACGCAAAATTTTTCTCAACTTCTATTTTCCAAACCACGAAGATGTATAATACGAAATTTCTACACACTGTCCTTATGGATAAGGAAATCAATTGGCAGAAATTTCTTGGCAAAAGAAGGAGTGGCCCAGAAATTATTGACAATTCAAAATTTTGCGTTTTGCGAATTCGTAGATCAGAACATAAGGGATAGAGGTCATATCGGAGCAACAACGCCATTTGATTGATCGCCCAATTTTATTTTACATGTTGACCCAATTCCTATTTTTATTTCTCGAGCATTTGATTTACTTAAGACACAAATTCGATGACTATACCAATAATTAATTCTGACGAGGGATTGTATCAGATACTATTTTGAGCACCCGTCTCATTTTTTGGATTTTGAAATCTTAATATTATTGCAACTCGCAAACTGGTATAACAAAAATTGTATATTTTTAAAATTTTCAGATTATGACGGATTTTTTACAGCAGAGCCTATTCCGTTTTTCAAAAAAACTTGCCAAAAACTGTATTGGAAATTTTTGTGGGGAATTTTAAATTAAATTGAGGATTTTTGGGGATGAAAGTGTCTTATTTTGGGGACAAGAGCCAACAACACTGACTGTGATATAATCCACGGTTGCCACAGTTGGTACAATTTTACCAAAAATGGTAGATTTTTTACTGTTTTTTGATGTTGTGATAGTTTTGCGAAATATTTCTGTAGAAGCAATTTTTGATAAAATTTTCTAAAGAAATAAAATTTTCACAAAATTTTCTATAGAAATAAAATTTCAACAAAATATTCTTTAAAAATAAAATTTTGACAAAATTTTCTATTGAAATAAAGTTTTGACGAAATTTTCTAAAGAAATAAAATTTTCACAAAATTTTATAAAGAAATATTTCTGTGGAAATAATTTTTGACAAAATTTCCATAGAAATAAAATTTTAACAAAGTTTTCTGTAGAAATAAAGTTTTGACAAATTTTCTATAGAAATAACATTTAGATAAAATATTCTATAGAAATGAAATTTTGACAAAATTTTCAAAAAAAAAATAAAATTTTGAGAAAATTTTCTATAGAAATAAAATTATAACAAAATTTTCGATATAAATAAAATGTTGACAAAATATTCTATAGAAAAAAATTTGAAAAAAATTTTATAGAGATAAAATTTTGACAAAATTTTCTATAAAGAGAAAATTTTGACAAAACTTTCTATAGAAATAAAATTTTGGTGAAATTTATAGAAATAAAATTTTGACGAAATTTTCGAAAGAAATAAAATGTTGAAAACATTTTCTATAGAAATAACATTTTGATAAAATTTTCTACAGAAATAAAGTTTTGATAAAATTTTCTATAGAAATAAAATTTTGAAAAAATTTTCTATAGAAATAAAATTTTGACAAAATTAAAATTTTGACAAAATTTTCTATAAAACAAGTATATAAAGCAGTAACTTCGGCCGGGCCGAATCTTAAATACCCACCACCATGAATCAAATATTATAGTTTCCTGTGAAAATTTCAGAGGGATTTGATGACAAGCAGATCAGTTCAACCAGTACACTTCCCGAAGATAAATTCAAAGATTTTACCTATGAAGACTGGATCAGATTCTCGATTTATAAGTTTTAGAGGAATCATAAACATCGTGTGCAAGTGTGCAAGAAAACGATGAAATAATGCCTTGATTTAAGATCTAACATCTGTACATTTTTACCCCCATTATTTAAATGATTACCAGAAGTAAAATCTGGAAACTATAATTCAGTTTCAAGCAATTTTCATTATCAGTGCACATGGACCGATATTCACCATTTTCGGCACACCTCTTTATGTTCCTAAAATTCTTCTAGATTTAAAATTTCATGCAAATTTGAAAAAACGATGGTTTCTAAAAGCCCAAGAAGTCAAATCGGGAGATCGGTCTATTTAGGATATAAACCAAAACATGGACCAATACACGTCATTTTTGGCTCTCATATTTAAGGTCCTAAAATACCTCTAGATTTCTCATATCATGAAAATTAGATAAAAACTACGGATTCTAGAAGCCAAAAAAATAAAATCATTTCTTGCACACCTACTTATATTCCTAAATATCTCCAGATTTTCGATTTCAGGCAAAGTGGACAACAATTACGGTTTCTAGAAGCCCAAAAATTAATATCGGGAGATCGGTCTATCTGATGGCTATATCAAAACATGGACCTATACTCACCATTTTCGGCATCGCTTTTTATGGCCCTAAAATACCTCTAGATTTCCAATTTGAGGCAAGTTGGATAAAAACTACGGTTTCTATAAGCCCAAGAATAAAATCTGGAGATCGGTCTATATGGGGGCTATACCAAAACATGGGCCGATACTCACCATTTTCGGCACACCTCTTTATTGTTCTAGAATACCTCTAGATTTCCAATTTCAGGCAAATTGGATACAAACTACGGATTCTATAAGCCAAAGACCCCATATCGGGAGATCGGTCTATATGGGGGATATACCAAAACCTGGACCGATACTCACCATTTTTAGCACACCTCTTTATGGTCCTAAAATACCTCTAGATTTCAACCAAATTGGATAATAACTACGGATTCTAGAAGTCCAAGAAGTAAAATCGGGAAATCGGTCTATATGAGGGCTATACCTAAACATCATCCGATTGTCTCCATTTTTGGCACACCTTTTTATGGTGCTAAAATACCTCCAGATTTCCAATTGGATAGAAACTATCGATTCTAGAAGCCCTAGAAATATAATCGGGAGATCGGTCTAAATGGGGGCTATACCAAAACATGGACATATACTCACCATTTTTGGCACACCTCTTTGTGGTCATAAAACACTTCTAGATTTCCAATTTTTACAGTTTTTATAAGCCCAAAACCCCATATCGGGATGTTGGTTTATATGGGGACTATATCAAAACTTGGACCGATATAGCCCATCTTCGTACTTGACCTGCCTGTAAACAAAAGACGAATCTGTGCCAAATTTCACGACGATAGCGCCATTATTGAAGGTTGTAGCGTGATAACAACAGACGGACATGCTTATATCGTCTTAGAATTTCTCCATGATCAAGAATATATATACTTTATATGGTCGGAAATCGATATTTCGATGTGTTACAAACGGAATGACAAATTTATTATACCCCTGTCCCCATTCTATGATGGTGGGTATAAAAAGGCAGAAAGTCTTAATTCATAAATTTTTGAAAAAAATTGAAAGGTCGAAATTCAGATTTACAAAATTTTAAAATGTCGACTTTTTCAAATTATTAGAAGTTCGAATTTTCCCAATTTTCAAAATATCGACAAGACATAAGTCTGCAAATTTCCAAGAGGTTGAAAATTCTACTTTCCAAATTTTGAACTCGAAAAGTCGACTGTTTCGAATTCTTCGATATGATGCTTCATGAAAATGGGGGTTATCTTTATTTTTAATTAATTAATTAGTTTTATTTATTAGTTTATTTAATTAAGTTCATCTTCATTTATATTTGGGCCTCATAAAGGAATTGCAGAGGCATAATATTTCTTATTATAAACTATTTGCAAAATGAATATAATTTTTATGTTAGAAAATTTATTTTTTATTAATAGTCATTAATTGATTTTATTTTAGTTTTGCCAAAGATGATAATAGTTTCCTTATTTTAAGTAGATTTGGCTTACTTTAATGACATGAACTAATAATAGAGTACACAATTTTACCGAATTCGAAATATTCTAAATATAATTAATATTTTTTGAACATTTGTGAATCTTAATTACAATGCCTTCTCATGTTTCCCAAAATAGTAAATTTTACCCGTCTTGAACTTGATATAGCGTTAAAGACATTTTAACAATTTTAACTTCAGTTTTCTCCTTCTATTATGACGTTTTTCTTGAACAGCCGCAAAAGATTATTACGTATTGGTGGACGATAACAAAATCGAAAGCTTCTTACGAAATACCTATTATTTCTATAATGTATAATAATATTACACAAAGTGAGAGGATAGAAAATTGTCACTTATTTTGAACCAAGTTTTTTTTTTGTAGATGCCCTAAAGGTAGCATATCATTTAATATCCTTTGCACCTGTACCCTTATCCCCATCAATGGAAAACTCTGAACAATAGCCCAAAGCAAAGAGTAATTAATTAACGCTAATGAGTTTTGTACTCTTTTTTTATACAAGCGCATCTCTTCTCCAACACTTCCAGGTAATGCCAGAAAAAACACAACAAGAAAAACCCCGAAAAAACATGACATGACATAAACATGCTGGGGACATTATTTGGGTTGCGATTGTCTTCTGTCTTCAATATTTTATTTTGTTTTAAGAATTACAACCAACTTTTAGAGAAAAACAAAACTTTTCCAAAGTACAAACCAAAAAAATATGAAAACACTTCAAGAGAAATAAGGTAGGGAGAAATGTGTAAGGACCAAGAAAAACAAAAGGATTTTTTGTACCTGTTTACTGCTTATGGATGTCTTACACAAAGTAAGATCATAGCTTATGATATTTGTCATTATTTTGATTATCATAATCTCCATCATCATCATCATCATCAGCGGCAGTAACAGCCTTAATGTTGCCTTGGTGTTGCTTGTGTCACTATAGATAATGGATTCAAATATTCTATTCGTACTATTCCAAAATGCCTTCGAAAGTGATTTCCAAGAATTTTGAAATGTTTTTTTTTTTTTTTTTTAAGAAAAATACCCACAAATGCCTAAAGTCTACATATAAATATTTACCCATAGAGTATGTGTGCTCTTGTGATTGTATGTATGTGTGTGTATAAAGTGGGTGTCTTTGAATATCCTCTTCAGATCCTTTAGCTTTAACATAATGTGAGAATACACATTTTACAAATACTCTCTCTCTCTCTCTCTGTCTCTCACTCATACATTCTCATTCCTTAGGCCCTTCCGCATTATTGAAGCAAACATACTTGCCTGTTAGCCATTCACCCAAAATGCGGCACATGTAAGTCAAAGTAAGCAACAAAAAGAAACTTATGAAGCTACAAAAGTATCTTGAAGTAGCCATATAAAACTATCATTATGGTTGACAGCTCCGTTTGTGTTGGTTCGTTTATTTTCAAGAGCAGTTTTAACTATTTCAGGATTTTTAAGTTTACTTGAGGAATACAAAAACGGGTTTCTTTTGTATATAGCCGAATAAAAGACAGCCAAATTCAGATTTGGCTTCAAGAAAAAAATTAAATAAAAGCAAAAATCGGTGGGAGCTGCATATGCTTCCGAATATTACGTACCCTCCATCGTGGATTGCGTAAAAAAGTTCTACTAAAGATTTTCATCCACAAAAGAATTATTTGGGTTGTGGTAACAGTTGTCGATGGCTACGTCTGGGTTAACAATATTTATAGCTGGGTTAGGTGCTAATTATGAATTTACTTTAAAACAAGTATATACGGCCGTAAGTTCGGCCAGGCCGAATATTATGTACCCTCCACCATGGATTGCGTAGAAACTTCTACTAAAGACGGATTGCGGCCGACGACAAGGCATCTTAAAACTTCTTAACATCATCTTCTAAATATTACGTATATAACGTATATATTAAGTTCTTGATCGGTATATAAGGAAGAAATAGTTACGAACCGATATGAAATTTGTGCGGTAATTATAAAGCCAGAATTGAAATATGGGGGTCGCTGTTCATACCATTATGAACACGATTCTATCAAAAATTGCAGATATTTTACTGTTTGGTAGATTGGTAGAATTCTTGATGTTTTGGAAGATTTTGCAAAATATTCCTCTCCAACTAAAAGGTGCTTCATAAATTTTCTATAGAAACAAACATTTGACGAAATTTTCTATAGAAATTAAATGTTGACAAAATTTCCTATAGTACTAAATTTTGACAAAATTTTCTATAGAAATATAAAATTTTGACAAAATTTTCTCTGGCAATAAAATGTTGACAAAACTTTCTATAGAACTAAAATTTTGAGAAAATTTGTATAGAAATATAAAATTTTGACAAAATTTTCTATGGCCATAAAATTTTGAGAAATTTTCAACAGAAATAAAATTTTGCAAAATAAACAAGTAAGGAAAGTCTAAAGTCGGGCGGGGCCGACTATATTATACCCTGCACCACTTTGTAGATCTAAATGTTCGATACCATATCACATCCGTCAAATGTGTTGGGGGCTATATATAAAGGTTTGTCCCAAATATATACATTTAAATATCACTCGATTTGGACAGAATTTGATAGACTTCTACAAAATCTATAGACTCAAAATTTATGTTGGCTAATGCACTAGGGTGGAACACAATTTTAGTAAAAAAATATGGGAAACATTTAAATCTGAAGCAATTTTAAGGAAACTTCGCAAAAGTTTATTTATGATTTATCGCTCGATATATGTATTAAAAGTTTAGGAAAATTAGAGTCATTTTTACAACTTTTCGACTAAGCAGTGGCGATTTTACAAGGAAAATGTTGGTCGAAATCAGAAAAAACATATTCATGGGAGCTAAATCTAAATCTGAACCGATGTCAACCAAATTTGGCACGCATAGCTACAATGCTAATTCTACTTCCTGTGCAAAATTTCAACTAAATCGGAGTTAAAAATTGGCCTCTGTGGTCATATGAGTGTAAATCGGGCGAAAGCTATATATGGGAGATATATCTAAATCTGAACCGATTTCAACCAAATTTGGCACGTATAGCAACAATGATAATTCTACTCCCTGCGCAAAATTTCAACTAAATCGGAGTTAAAAATTGGCCTCTGTGGGCAAATGAGTGTAAATCGGGCGAAAGCTATATATGGGAGCTATATTTAAATCTGAACCGATTTGGCTGATATTTTGCAAGTTTTTCGAGACATAAAATATTCGGATGTACCACCACGTACAACCGGATCGGATGAATTTTGCTCCTCCAATAGGCTCCAAAACCAAATCTCGGGATCGGTTTATATGGGGGCTATATATAATTATGGACTGATATGGACCAATACCTGCATGGTTGTTAGAGACCATATACTAACACCATGTACCAAATTTCAGTCGGATCGGATGAAATTTGCTTCTCTTAGAGGCTCCGCAAGCCAAATCAGGGGATCGCTTTATATGGGGACTATATATAATTATGGACCGATGTGCACCAATTTTTGCATGGTTGTTAGAGACCATATACTTACGCCATTTACCAAATTTCAGGCGGATCGAATGAAATATGCTTCTCTTAGAGGATACGGAAACCAAATCTGGGGATCGGCTTATATGGGGGCTATATATAATAACTGGCCGATATGGACCAATTTTTGCGTGGTTTCTAGAGACCATATACTAACATCATGTACCAAATCAGATGAAATATGCTTCTTTTAGAGGCTCCACAAGTCAAATCTGGGGGTCCGTTTATATGGGGGCTATACGTAAGAGTGAACCGAAATGGTCCATTTGCAATACCTACCCACCTACATCAATAACAACTACGTGTGCCAAGTTTCAAGTCGACAGCTTGTTTCGTTCGGAAGTTTGCGTGATTTCAACAGACAGACGGACGGACGGACATAGCTAGATCGACTCAGAATTTCACCACAATCAAAATTTTATTTCTATAGAAATTTGTGTTAAAATGTTATTTGTGTCAAAATTTTACTTCTATAGAAAATTTTGTCAAAATTTTATCTCTATAGAAAATTTTGTAAACATTTTACTTCTATAGAAAATTGTGTCAAAATTTAATTTGTATGAAAATTTTCTCAAAATTTCTAAAAAAATTTATTTCTATAGAACATTTTTTCAAAATGTTATTTGTATTATTTAGTCAAAATTTTATTTCTAAGAAAATTTTGTCAAAATACTATTTCTAAGAAAATTTTGTCAAAATATTATTTCTAAGAACATCGTGTCAAAATTTTATTTCTAAGAAATTTTTTCAAAATACTATTTCTAAGAAAATTTATATGGGGGCTATACGTAAAAGTAAACCGATATGGTCCATTTGCAATACCTACCCACCTACATCAATAACAATTACTTGTGCCAAGTTTCAAGTCGATAGCTTGTTTCGTTCGGAAGTTAGTGTGATTTCAACAGACAGACGGACGGACATAGCTAGATCGACTCAGAATTTCACCACAATCAAAATTTTATTTCTATAGAAAATTGTGTCAAAATTTTATTTCTATAGAAATTTTTGTCAAAATTTTATTTCTATAGAAAATTTTGTCAAAATTTTATCTCTATAGAAAATTTTGTAAACATTTTACTTCTATAGAAAATTGTGTCAAAATTTAATTTGTATGAAAATTTTCTCAAAATTTCTAAAAAATTTATTTCTATAGAACATTTTTTCAAAATGTTATTTGTATTATTTAGTCAAAATTTTATTTCTCAGAAAATTTTGTCAAAATACTATTTCTAAGAAATATTTGTCAAAATATTATTTCTTAGAAAATCGTGTCAAAATTTTATTTCTAAGAAATTTTTTCAAAATTCTATTTCTAAGAAAATTTGTATGGGGACGGACATAGCTAGATCGACTCAGAATTTCACCACAATCAAAATTTTATTTCTATAGAAATTTGTGTTAAAATTTTATTTCTATCAAAATTGGGTCAAAACTTTATTTCTATAGAAAATTCTGCAAAAATTTCATTTCTAAGGAAATTTTGTAAAATTTTATTTCTAAGAAAATCTTTTCAAAATTTTATTTCTAAGATAATTATGTCAAAATATTATTTCTAAGAAAATTTTTGTCAAAATTTTATTTCTATAGAAAATTTATTCAAAATTTTATTTCTATAGAACATTTTGTCAAAATTTTATTGCTATAGAAAATTGTATCAAAATTTTTTTTCTATAGAAAAATTTCAAAAAATTTTATTTCTATAGAACATTTTTTCAAAATTTTATGTCTATAGAAAATTTTGTAAAAATTTTATTTCTATAGAAAATTTTCTAAAATTTTATTTCTGAAGAAAATTTTCTCAAAATTTTATTTATACAGAAAATTTTCTCAAAATTTTATTTCTATAGAAATTTTTCTCAAAATTTTATTTCTATGGAATATTTCCTCAAAATCTTATTTCTATAAAAAATGTCAACATTTTATTTATATAGAAACTTTTGCCAAAATTTTATTTGTTTAGAAAATTTTGTCAAAGTTTTTTGTTTCTATAGAGAATTTTTGAAGTACCTCTTCGTTGGAGGGAAATATTTTGCAAAATCTATCAAAACCTATACAATTTTACTAATCTACCAAGTATTAAAAAATCTAAAATTTTTGGTAGAATTCTACCAACTGTGGCAACCGTGCTCAGGGCCGTCCCCGAGCCTTATTGCCAAAGACACTATGTGTCTCTCTCGTCTCCTTCTGGGTGTTGCAAATATATACACTAACTTATAATAACCTTTTCCACAGTGTGGCACAGGGTATAACAATTAAGAAATAGTCTCTGCTGTGGAAAATCAGTAATAATAGGTAATTTAAAAATTTAAAAAAAATATATAAAATTATTGTTTTCGAAACTAACACCAGGAGACCAGACCCAACTGTTCGAGAAACACAACATCAGGGGTCCAGTGATCGTCTTTCAAATGTTCGAGAAATAAAAATGTCCCTATACATTTCACCAATACTGTGATACAAAGTATAATAAATTTGTGTATTATAAAGAAAGATCAGCATGAGATCCATCTTTAGTATACCGATGATCTTAGAAATAAATTCTTAGTCGATTTCACGATCTACATCTATCTGTTCATGTATTTTTGCATAATATAGTTCGCAGATTAATTCCGATCGTCCTCAAATTTAGCAGTTTAGACCTTACTTCTACTCAAAGACGATCCTTATTGATTTTGTTAAAAATCGGTTCAGATTTGAATATAGCTGCCATATATATTTATCTTCGAGTTGGTAGTAATTCATATATTTATCAACCGATCTTCTTAAAATTTCGTACATCCGAATGTTTTTTTTTTAATTTTTCATAAAAAAAAAAATAATTTAATAACTCAAATAGTGTAATTTGGCCTTCGCCAGAATTTATTTACATTGCAAAGTTATTAAAAAGTCTTTTGATTTTACATTAATGTTAAATCTTTATCTTGCATTTTCGTTAACAATGAAATTTATTAATTCGTTTAAATCTGTAGAATAGGATTTTATATTACCCTTGCAAATACAGGGATAAATTTCCTTTAATTTCCATAATCGGCAGATCTCTGTTGAATCTTTCATTTTGTAGTAAACTTCTGTTCGGTTCGTTATCTCGGAAAATCCTTTTACACAGACTTGTTGTAGACTCAATCTGAGGACGAATAGATTTGAATGGCAATGCATTTTTCAGCTGCTTGTTATCAAGTTGGCAACAAATGACTGGAACACATACATACACACACACTCAAACGAATTCTCTCATTCACTTTGACTATCATAGTGAAAAGTAACTGTGCACTTCTTGACACTTTTGTTTTTAAACTTGTCCTTGATAAGGATGTTATTCTGAGCTAAAGCCCAGAATGCTGTTGTTTGATACTGTTGCTATTCCTCCTTGTATTCTCATTCACTCTCTCAAAAAAAAAAAATAGCTTTTGGCATTTCTGGTTTGGTTTCCTCGGTATGTTCCTTAAACCATGTTGCAGCTGCCGTTGTGGTAAATGGTGATAGAGTGCATATACATCTGAGTGTGTGTGTGTGGATAGATGTTTGTTTGTTTGTTGTGTAACTGATTTGCATTTGCCGTTGTTGTTGTTGTTGTTTTAATGTTGATGTTAAAGCGGATGTTAATGTGCGGACGTTTGTGTTCTTGTAGTTGTTCTAGTCGTCTTTTTTTTATATCCACTTAAATGGTTGTTAGCGTTATTTTTGCTTTTGTTGTTGACGGTGTCCTTCCGTTGTTAGTTGATTATGGTGAATATGAGTGTTTGAGTGAGCTCATGAAGTGTTGCCAGCTGTGTTATACACTTTAATTTCTGTTTAACTCGGGCACAACAGCTTTACTAGCCTTCCTTTTGCTCCTTGCTCAGATCGGTTTCGTAACTGATGACTGACCCTCCACTATAGGATGGAGATATACTAATTGAGTCATTTCGTTTGCAAAACCTTGGTTATTACTTAAAGGTTTATCAATACTCGTATAGATATTCTGGGTTAATGTAGTCACTGCCCTATCATAACAGGTTTACTGATAAGTCCCCGGTCTGACACATAGATGGCGTCGCTAGTATTAAATGCATATTATTTTTATATATTACACTGAAAAAAAAAATATTGTCGTGAGGTCAAAGATTTCATGTCTTTCAAATACGAATGCAAACTTTGCTTAGCATAGAAGACGCATTTCTCTAATATAAAGTTTTTTTTCCTTGTCCAAAAGCCCATAAACTTTTCAATGAAGTCGTATTGTCCTTATAATTAAGTAATTTCACTTTAAAATTGGTATCATAACATGAAAGAAAAAATGTATGGGCTAAAGTCAATTTGACTTTAATAATTCACAAAAAATTCTTTAAATTCAATGAAATTTTCTGTAAATTAGTTGTCTTTTTGCAAAAAATCGTTCAAATATAGAACATGTTTTTCAACACTTTATTTTAAAGACGTGTTTTACTTGAAACACAGCATAATTTCTACTAGAAGTCGAGTCTTCATTTGGAAAATAAAGTCGTCGTTAACTTGTTTTTAAAGGACTTTGATACCATATGAAGAAAAAAAGCTGAGAAAGCGAAAAATTAAAATTTGCTTCCTAGAAGCAAGTACACAAAACCCGATTTTAAAAGAGAATTGTGTCTTAAAAGTATCCTTACTTGTATTCTCCGCTTCTTTGGCTCGGAATCAATACCAAATTTTTTAAAGTAAAGACAAAATCTTTGGAACCGGGTATGCTTTTTTTTCAGTGTACCAACCTTCAAATAATTCGTGTCAAATTTTGACGTCTTTAAGTCAATTAATTTGTGAGATAGAGCGTCTTTTGTGAAGCAACTTTTGTTATTGTGAAAAAAATGGAAAAAAAGGAATTTGGTGTTTTGATAAAATAATGTTTTCTGAAAAACATCAAAAAAATCCACAAAATGATTTTGAATGACCGTAAAATGAAGGAATCCGATCCCAAGATTTGACCTCCGAAGCCCCTTGGAAGAGCCAAATTCATACGATTCGGTTGAAATTTGGTACGTGATGTTAGTACATGGTATCCAATAACCATGCAGGAATTGGTTCATATCAGTCCGTACAGGGTGATACGGTCAAAATTTAGTCAATATAAACTTGACGTATTTCTTTCAATTTTGCATTTAAAAAACCTAAATACCCCTCATTTTTAAGGTGTGTGTGTGTAAAATGTTGCTCCTATTTTGATTTTGGAATTCACTCTTCAGTTGTCAAAATGCCGTCCAAGCAAGAAGAGCAGCGTATCAAAATTTTGCTCTCGCATCGCGAAAATCCGAGCTACTCGTACGTAAAGCTGGCAAAATCGCTAAAAGTTGCCAAATCAACCGTTACAAATGTAATTAAAGTGTTTGAGGAATGTTTGTCGACAGCCAGGAAGTCTGGATCGGGGGGGAATCGAAAACCGGAAGCCGCTGAGACGACAAAGAAAGTTGCCGGTAGTTTCAAGCGAAACCCTAATCTCTCTCTCCGAGATGCCGCAAATAAGCTGGGTGTAGTCTACAACCATGCATCGAGCCAAAAAAAGGAGCCGGACTATCGACTTACAAGAAGGTAGTGACTCTACATCGCGATGATAAACAAAATACGATGGCCAAAGCGCGATCCCGGAGGCTGTACACGACGATGCTGACGAACCGACTACAAGCAGCTTCCGGGACAGGAGTTTTATACAGCAAAAGGAAGGGGAAAGGTAGCAGATATTTTGAAGCACATGAAACTGTCAAAGTTCGCAAAGAAATATCTGTGGCTTGAAAAGCAGCTTTTTCATAGCTTCCGGGACTGTCAACCAAGAAATTTACGTAAAAGAGTGTTTGAATAAACGTCTGCTGCCTTTCCTGAAGAAACACGGCTGTTCCATACTGTTTTGGCCGGATTTGGCATCTTGCCATTACGGTAAAAAGGCCATGGAGTGGTACGCCGCCAACAACGTGCAGGTGGTTCCCAAGGACAAGAACCCTCCCAACACGCCTGAGCTCCGCCCAATTGAGAAATACTGGGCTATTGTCAAGCGGAACCTAAAGAAGACCAAAAAAACTGCTAAGGACGAGCAGCAGTTCAAGGCAAACTGGCTTTCTGCGGCGAAGAAGGTGGACAAGGTGGCTGTACAAAATCTGGTGGCAGGTGTCAAGCGTGAGGCCCGCCAATTCGGATTTGGAAAAGCGAAAGCCTAACTGAATATTTTTCCTGAATTTTATACTAATTGAACTTGAAAAAAAAATTTAATTTGATTTTTTAAATAAACGATTTCACCGATTTACACGCGTTTTCACTTGACCAAATTTTGACCGTATCACCCTTTAATTATATATAGCCCCCATATAAACCGTTCCCCAGATTTGACCTCCGGTGCCTTTTGGAGAAGCAAAATTCATCCGATCTGGTTGAAATTTGGTACGTGGTGGTGGTATATGATATTTAACAGCCATGCCAAAAGTGGTCCATATCAGTCCATAATCATATATAGCCCTCATATAAACCGATCCCGAGATTTGGTTTTGGAGCCTCTTGGAAGAGCAAATTTCATCCGAGTCAGTTGATATTTGGTACATTGTGCTAGTATATGGACGTTAACAACCATGCCTTACTAGGTGCATATCAGTCTATAGTTATATATAGCCCTCAGATAAATCGATCCCCAATCACACAAAAATTGGTCCATATCAAATTCATAATTGTATATAGCCCCCGTATAAGCGACCCCATATTTCAATTCTGTCTCTCTACCACGTATAGACTAACTCACAATTTAGAAAACGATGTTAAGAAGTTTTAAGATACCACAACCCAAGTAATTCGAAGTTTCTACGCAATCCATGGTGGAGGGTACATAAGATTCGGCCTGGCCGAACTTACGGCCGTATATACTTTTTTTTTTTTTTTTTTTTTTGTTTGAAAATTTCATTTAATTTCGGTGAAGTTCTTTTAGGGTATCAAGTAGTCCACTTGAACCGACTTTGGCTATTTTTCTTGCTTTTAAAGTTTTGCTTTAATTTTAACATGATTATTATTTTTGTTGTTTTCATGTTTTAAACAATTTGTACTCAGTGAAAATTGAATTTAAGTCTTGGCTCATGGTTGAGCTCGTACCACCATCCTCACTTATGGGTTATGGTGTTTTTGAAATTCTGTGTGTTTCTCTTTTTTTTCGAAACGCCATATTGCACTTTGGGACTAAACTTTATCTGATGCTGCTGGTGTTGTTCCCTCTGAAATTTATTCCTTTTGTTTGATGGTGGTAAAACATTTGTTGGTTGCCTCATAAACTCATGCTCCTGGAGAAGAAGAAGAAGAAAACAACACAAAGACTCAACCTCGTTGCTGGGAAATGAAGGGCATAATAAAGATATTGTGTGAGAAAAAATTATACTTTCCAGAAGTTGAAATACTCAAACATACAACAACAACAACACTAACATTGTGCTATGGCAAAAGCAACAAAATCAAAAAGTTTTTACATTAACTATTGCTAAATTGCAGAGCGTAAAAATACTTGATGTGGTGTATTCGGAAAGTTATGAGATTGAACAGCAAAAAGCGACACGTAATTAGTCAGACTCCTTCTTGTTGTCGTCGTTGTTGCTATTATTGTTGTGTTGCCATACAATAGCTGAGCAATTAATCTCAATTATATTTTACCTATAGCAAAATTTGCTCAAAATGAAATGAATATAAGTTGGAGAAGAAGCTTCAACAATTTGTATGCTCACGATTGTTTTAAGACAATTGGATAAATTTAGTAAGCGGATGAATGAGAATTCGCACACAGAGCATTTTGTTTCTGTTTTGCTTTAATCACAAAAATGATAGTATCAATCACAGAATTAATTAGAAACAAGTAAGGAAAGTTTAAAGTCGTGCGGAACCGACTATAGTATACTCTGCACCATCTTGTTGATCTACATTAAATAGGTGTGCGGAAAATGGTGTGCCCGATCTCCTGATTTGACTTCGTGGGCTTCTAGCCACAGTAATATTTATCCGATTTACCTGAAATTAAAAACCTAGAAGTTTTTTGTGTCCATAAATAGGTGTTTCGAATATAGTTTGTATCTGTCCAAGGTTTAATGTAGCCTCCATATAGCCCGATCTCCCGATTTGACTTGTTGAGCGTATAGATATACGAACTTTTATCTGTCCTGCCCGAAATTCAAAATCTAAAGGTATTTTAGGTTCATAAATAAGTGCGCCGAATATGGTGTGTAACGGTCCATGCTTTGAAATAGCACCCATATATCCCGATCCCCTGCGCGGTAATTGGAGGGCCAGAATAGGTTTGTATGGGGTTTATATATGATTATGGACGTTACACCGAAAGAAAAAGCGTTCGTCACATTGACGATTGAGTTTCATCAATGCGTTTTCGTCTATGCGATGAATAGTTTCGTCCATGGGAGTATTTCGGTAGTCCACGTGACGAAATCAATCATCAAAGACAATTTTTGTTCTTTTCATAGTTCGTCACATTGATGATCTAGTTTCGTCTATGAGACGAAATTATTTTCTTCCCGATTCAGCGAAAGTTAACCAAAATTAACATTCGATTTAAATTAATTTCGTTTATATGAAGTCCCAATATATGAATTATTCATATTAATAGAAGTTGGACAAAAGTTTTAAGTGTTTTATTTTCATGATGTATCAAGGATGCTGGTTTTCGTCAATGCGATGAAAGAATCTTCAAATTGCTGAAACACACTTTTCTCTGAAATGTGTATCAAAAAATCTCAATGCTAACTAAAACATAAAACGATATACGGTGTACATAGTATATAGATGTTTGTAATTTACATTTTTCCATTAGTACTAAAGTGAACCACCTTAAAGTCGAATCAGTAGTCAATGTGACGAAACAGTGTTCAATGTTATGATAAAATTCATACGTTCTGTAGATGTGTGTTTATTCCTCTACCTAAAAAAACACACACACTACCAAATGCGCTTGCTACGTTTTGTTTTTAAAATAACTGTACGCAGCTTTTATTAATGAGAGCTAAGTTATTTTTGTTGGGTATTTCATGCTCTCTCCACATTTAACTTAACTCAAACGAGTATTTGAGCAAACATTTGTTCACCTGTTTGTTTTTAAATTGGCTTCCAAGACCTATGAGAACAATAAAAGTCGTCAAATTGACGAAAATAGTAATCAAATAGACGAAAAGTTTCATCTACTCCGTTGACATGTATTCAAATACTAATGCAATAACACATCCATACCAGGGATGGAAAATACAATTTTTATGAAAGTACAAAAAAGGTATTTTTTTGAGCGGAAAGGTACTTTTTACTAAATTTCAACAAAAATTTCACTGGAAAACTATTGTCAAGAGACTAAATTTTAAAGAAGATAAAATTTTGACAAAATTTTCTATATAAATAAAATTTTGCAAAAATTTTCTATAGAAATAAAATTTTGCAAAAAAATCTGTAGAAAAAAAATGCTGCAAAATTTTTTCTATAGAAATAAAATTTTGCAAAAATTTCCTATAGAAATAAAATTTGTACAAAATTTTCAATTGAAATAAATTTTTGACAAAATTTTCTATAAAAATAAAATTTTGCAAAAATTCTATATAGAAATAAAATTTTGACAACATTTTCTACCGAAATAAAAAATCGATAATATAGAATCACATTCTTTTTTCGAATAAAACATTCTTGAAGTTCAATAAAATCCGGTTTTTGACTACGTCTTTTACAAAATCGAGATTTTCTTCCCACATGAACATGTTTGTTTTGCCATATTTGTAAAAGACTATTAGCAAATAAGGTTGATAAAGACTTTCTCAAAATATTAAAATATTTTGTCAAAGCTATTGTACCATAAATCTGATATCGACTCAAAAATGTCTACACAAAAGGTACTAAATCATTCGCGGGGGTACTACGGTACTGACCGGGGTGAAAAAGTATTGAAAAAAGTACTATAGTACTGCATTTTCCATCCCTGATCCATACGTAGTTGTGTGGTAGAAATATTGTTTTTTTTTTTTCTGTGCGGTAAGAACATTTCAAATGGTTCCTCTCAGTTGTTGAGTTTAGTCCAAAGTGTAAAGGTGGTCGCGCGTGCCGAAAATAAAGGGCTAATGCTTAAAGATGTGAAAGTGAAAAGAAAAACAAAAATGTGAGTAAAAATAAAAAAACATGAAGTGTTATATATGGAAAAAAAATTTAACCAAAATGACGAGTTTTTTATTTTTTGGTCAATTTCTTTTTTTAACATTTATATGTTATATGTTTATGGAAGTATTTCAAAATTTACAGATAAATGCCGCAACATTTTCGTTCTGTGAAAACCGAATACGGATAAAGAAATTAAAGAATAAAGATGAATTGGATGAGGAAACAATTCAAAACGAAAAGGAACAGTTGGGCACAAAAAGGGTGAGTTAAAGTTTGTTCTAAAAAGATCAAATATATTTTAAAATTCTTCTTTATAATTTTTTTACTCCACAGGATGAACCCATAAAACTTTTCATCCTTGGTGATCTAAACACTAAAAAGGTAAAAGGTAACAGAATGTTTGTGTGTCTAGATGGTCAATTTATCAAAATCAACAGCTTTGGTAGATGTGTATGAACAATTTTGTATACGTTTTTACTTCGTTAGTTGTACATATTTCAAATAAATAAAATTTAAATTTAATTAAGATAAAAAACAATATGGTTCTTTATTAAAAGTGTCGTTGAAAATATTTCTAATAATCAATTTATCAATTTGATGTTTACATCGTCTTGATGAATCGATTAAATTAAATTGATGAATCTATTACATCATATTGATGAATGGATTACGTCAAATTTAGGGAAAGAGTTCATCGCTATGACGATGGCGTTTGTAGCGATGACGAACGAGAATCGTACTTTTGAAGAAATGCATCAGCGCATGGATGAAAGAGAATAATCGCAGATACGAAAAATATCATCACATAGATGAAATACATTCATCATTTGGACGTAACATAGTTGTATATGGGATGTAAATAAGTTCATCACAGGGATGAATTCAATTCATCGCTATGACGAAAAAATCGTCAATGGGATGAAATGTTACGTTAGCTCATTTTTGACGAAAAATTCGTCACCGTGATGTAAAGATTCATCCTCATGACGTACTTTTTCCTTTCAGTGTATGGACCAATTTTGGCATGGTTGTTAAAGACCATATACTAACACCACGTACCAAATTTCAATCCCACGGCGGCGGGCTCTTTGCACCGGATTGACCCGTTCAATACAATTCACCGGCTGCCACATCAGTGTATGTGTTGTTTCGTCCGTATTTTTGTGTTGCCTTCCCGGTTTGCTTTTGGTCCGAGCCGGAATAGAAGAGAACCCCGGACCATGGTACTGTGCAGTTTGCCGAAACCAAATTCACCATCGCTCGGTTTCGGTGAAGTGTAACCAATGCTTGGAATGGGTTCACTTTCGGAATTGCTTCGGCTTAACATCGCTACGGGAGTATAGTCATACTGACTACGTGCCAGGATTCTATTGCAACGACAGCAACAGACTATGCGACCCCCCGACATCTCCCGCACAACAATATTCTCCGCCACAGCATATGGCACCTAATATTGTTGTACCAGTTCCGGAAAGTGCATCATTTTTGCAATTTAATTGCAATGGGCTCCGAGGTAAGATTAGCGAGATCGTGGACTTTATGAATCGGAAAAGGATCAGGGTCACGGCGATCCAGGAAACTAAGCTGAATCCCACCTACAGCCTACGCCATTGTGATGGATATAATGTGCTACGATAGGATCGCACAAGAAATGGAGGTGGTGGCCAGGCTTTCCTAAAGGGTGATACGGTCAAAATTTGGTCAAGGGAAAACGCGTGTAAATCGGTGAAATCGTTTATTTAAAAAATCACATTAAATTTCTTTTTCAAGTTCAATTAGTATAAAATTCAGGAAAAATATTCAGTTAGGCTTTCGCTTTTCCAAATCCGAATTGCCGGGCCTCACGCTTGACACCTGCCATCAGATTTTGTACAGCCACCTTGTCCACCTTCTTCGCCGCAGAAAGCCAGTTTGCCTGCTCGTCCTTAGCAGTTTTTTGGCCTTCTTTAGGTTCCGCTTGACAATAGCCCAGTATATCTCAATTGGGCTTGCCAAACCAGATATTTCTTTGCGAACTTTGACAGTTTTATGTGCTTGAAAATATCTGCTGCCTTTCCCCTTCCTTTTGCCGTATAAAACTCCTGTCCCGGAAGCTGCTTGTAGTCGGCTTTGACGTAGGTTTCGTCGTCCATTACCACGCAGTCAAACTTCGTCAGCATCGTCATGTACAGCCTCTGGGATCGCGCTTTGGCCGTCGTATTTTGTTTATCATCGCGATTTGGAGTCACTACCTTCTTGTAAGTAGATAGTCCGGCTCGTTTTTTGGCTCGATGCACGGTTGTTGACGATACACCCAGCTTATTTGCGGCATCTCGGAGATAGAGGTTAGGGTTTCGCTTGAAACCACCGGCAACTCTCTTTGTCGTCTCAGCGGCTTCCGGTTTTCGATTTGCCCCCGATCCAGACTTCCTGGCTGTCGACAAACGTTCCCCAAACACTTTAATTACATTTGTAACGGTTGATTTGGCAACTTTTAGCGATTTTGCCAGCTTTGCGCGGGAGTAGCTCGGATTTTCGCGATGCGCGAGCAAAATTTTGATACGCTGATCTTCTTGCTTGAACGGCATTTTGACAACCTTCAAAATGAGGGGTGTTCAGGTTTTTTAAATGCAAAATTGAAAGAAATACGTCAAGTTTATATTGACCAAATTTTGACCGTCCTTTATTACACCGTTCCGTGCAGTATAGACCTATTCCGCTTTTGCCAGACACTAGAGACCCGTATATGGAATGTATGGGGGTAGCAGTCAACTCTGGGGCTGCCAAGATAGATCTATACAATGTGTATCTATCGCCGGTTGGTAGCTGTGCTCCAGGTTATAGGCCAAACATTGAGTGGCTGTTGTGCGGGCATAACCGGTTGGTGCTAGGAGACTTTAATGCCCACAATGAACTTTGGCATTCTTCCTAGGTAATGACCAGAGGGGCACAGCTTTGGCAGAGCTGATAGATGACTCCACATTTTGCACGGTGAACGAAGAGGCGAGAAATATGGGTGATTGCCTGGTCTGATAAATGACGTATCCTGGCAACCCGTCATTTCACTGGCATCAGATCATCTCCCCATAATTCTCACCATTAACCGACCCTCCGATTTCATAACCTCTGAACGCCGCTTCAGTGAGCTCCCATCCCCTCCCATGTTCATGTTGCCCAGAGGGTGTTCCGGGACATCATCAACGCAGCAGCCGCTCACTTCATTCCAGCTGGTCGAATTGCCGAAGTGAGGCCCAACTTCCCCGCCGAAGCGGCGGTACTCCCAATCGAGAGTGATGAACGCCGTCGTGCTAACCCTGCTGATCCTAGAATCAGGGAACTGAATCTAGAGATTAGTAAGGTAGTCGACGAGCACAAGCGTAACACTTGATTAGAGCACCTGAAACAATGTAACCTAGGCACAGGAACAGGTAAATTGTGGTCAACAGCGAGAGCCCTCTCGAACCCGGCTACTAGGGATGATGGTATTTCAGTCACCTTTGGCGACGTTACACTGACTGATCCAAAGAGGTGCGCCACATTATTCAACCGACTGTTTGTCGAGCACCCCGAGAGTGATAGAGCGAAAAGGAGATCCATTCGTTGCATCCATGGTCTCCGAGCCGACTACACACCACAGTTTACCATAGCCGAAGTTACCGAAGTCATCAACAGCGCGAAACCATCCAAAGCGCTGGGCCCTGATGGAATCTCTATGCTAATGCTGAAGCATCTGGGAATACTGGGAGTTGAGTATTCATTAAACCCGATGTCTGGAAAATGGGTAGGGGGATTGCACAGCTAAAATCCGGCGAAGACTCGATCAAGGGGAAACGTACAGACCGATTTCGCTTCTCTCATCAGTATGCAATACAATTGAGGCACTACACCTCCCCAGCCTTGTGGAGAATTTTCCAGCTGCTAATCATCAACATGGATTCGGCAAAGTACACAGTACGACATTGAATAGTAGTACAGTGAATAATACATACCTGCCAGAACGCTGTCCCTAGAACTGCGACTGGGTGTCTCGGCAGCACACCCCTGGATCACCTCTATGTGGGGACAAAGATCATCTCGGTGCGAAGACACAACTACATGTTGTCAAAACAGTATCTCCTGGGTTGTTATCGCAGTAATCATCCAAACCATCATCTCATGGATGCACAACCATCACCCAGGAACGTAAGGGTTAATATAAATCATCTAGAGCGCGAGATCCAGCGCTACAAAAGAGAGCCGCAAGATCAAGCAGCGTACCCGGCAGGTTTGAACAGGATTCATGAGGATACTGTAGCTGAAGCGGTGAGAAATTACAAGGTTAATCCTGTTCTCGGAGTCCGACCACCGCCCATAGCACCGGATGAAAGAGACCTCCAACGGCAGACTAGGATAGTTTCAGCCCAATTAAGATCAGGCAAGTGCAGCCGACTCAATTCCAATTTGGAACCAAGGGCCACACGACACGCGCCATCTTTTCTCTTGCCCAGCTAAACCAACCCGACTTACCACCAGATCACTCTGGATACAGAGCGCAGAGTTCCTCGATCTTGCTACAAGCTGAAGTACCAACGCGTATAACATAAAATTGATTAAATCACAATAAACTGTTGCTCCTCTAAGAGGCTCCGGAGTTCAAATCTGGGGATCGGTTTATATGGGGGCTATTTATAATTAGGGACCGATATGGACCAATTTCTACATAGTTATTAGAGACTATATACATAAACCATGTACCAAATTTCAACCGGATCGGATGAAATGTGCTCCAAGAGGCTACAGAGGTCAAATCTGGGGATCGGTTTATATGGGAGATATGAGTAAAAGTGGTTCAATATGGCCCATTTGCAATACCATCTGACCTACATCAATAACAAATACATATGTCAAGTTTCAATTACATAGCTTGTTTCTTTAGGAAGTTAGCGTGATTTCAACAGACAGACGGACTGATGCTTAGATTGACTCGGAATTTCACCACGACCCAGAATACATATATATATTTTATAGGGTCTTAGAGCAATATTTCGATGTGTTACAAACTGAATGACAAAGTTAATATACCCCCGACAAAGTTAATATAAACGCGTGTAAATCGGTGAAATCGTTTATTTAAAAAATCAAATTAAATATCTTTTTTAAGTTCAATTAGTATAAAATTCAGGAAAAATATTCAGTTAGGCTTTCGCTTTTCCAAATCCGAATTGCCGGGCCTCACGCTTGACACCTGCCATCAGATTTTGTACAGCCACCTTGTCCACCTTCTTCGCCGCAGAAAGCCAGTTTGCCTGCTCGTCCTTAGCAGTTTTTTTGGTCTTCTTTAGGTTCCGCTTGACAATAGCCCAGTATTTCTCAATTGGGCGGAGCTCTGGCGTGTTGGGAGGGTTCTTGTCCTTGGGAACCACCTGCACATTAATGGCGGCGTACCACTCCATGGCCTTTTTACCGTAATGGCAAGATGCCAAATCCGGCCAAAACAGTACGGAACAACCGTGTTTCTTCAGGAAAGGCAGCAGGCGTTTATTCAAACACTCTTTCACGTAAATTTCTTGGTTGACAGTCCCGGAAGCTATGAAAATGCTGCTTTTCAAGCCACATGAACAGATGGCTTGCCAAACCAAATATTTCTTTGCGAACTTTGACAGTTTTATGTGCTTGAAAACATCTGCTACCTTTCCCCTTCCTTTTGCCGTATAAAACTCCTGTCCCAGTAGCTGATAGCCTTTGTAGCTAATGCTATTTCTTTTTTTCTTTATACTTGCCTTATATTTATATAAGCTAAGTTAAATTTAATAAATAAATAACTCCTGTCCCGGAAGCTGCTTGTAGTCGGCTTTGACGTAGGTTTCGTCGTCCATTACCACGCAGTCAAACTTCGTCAGCATCGTCGTGTACAGCCTCCGGCATCGCGCTTTGGCCGTCGTATTTTGTTTATCATCGCGATTTGGAGTCACTACCTTCTTGTAAGTCGATAGTTCGGCTTGGTTTTTGGCTCGATGCACGGTTGTAGACGATACACCCAGCTTATTTGCGGCATCTCGGAGAGAGAGGTTAGGGTTTCGCTTGAAACTACCGGCAACTCTCTTTGTCGTCTCAGCGGCTTCCGGGTTTCGATTTGCCCCCGATCCAGACTTCCTGGCTGTCGACAAACGTTCCCCAAATACTTTAATTACATTTGTAACGGTTGATTTGGCAACTTTTAGCGATTTTGCCAGCTTTGCGTGCGAGTAGCTCGGATTTTCGCGATGCGCGTGCAAAATTTTGATACGCTGCTCTTCTTGCTTGGACGGCATTTTGACAACTGAAGAGTGAATTCCAAAATAAAAATAGGAGCAACATTCTACACACACACACCTTAAAAATGAGGGGTGTTCAGGTTTTTTAAATGCTAAATTAAAAAAAATACGTCAAGTTTATATTGACCAAATTTTGACCGTATCAACCTTTATGTCTTTCAATTCGTCTAATGTGCACCATTTCTCCCAAATATCCACCAGATGTAATTGTTTTTATCTGCTTATCTGTTTTGCACTCAACTTTAAAAGGTTTTAATATTTCCAACGATTTTCGCAAACGAAAGAGGTGCAGCCTTTTTTAATTGGATTTAATTTTGTGTTCTCTTTTATTTTGTTGTCATTTTGAATAGCTTGTGCTTCGAATTTAATTTGGCATTTAATAGTCCGTTTAATTTCCCTTGGGAATAAATTAGACAAAAAAACATCCGAAACTATAAGTTTTTTTGCACATTACTACGGGCTATATTAAGGCAATATAAAGCTGTTTTAAAGTAATTTTGCTATGTAATCCTTTTTACATTACTTTAATTGCTAATTCAAATTGGCAAACTAATACATGCTACCCCTATTCAATTTTGTATAAGGTCAAGCATTTTTATTTCTAATTTAAGTAAAACTTTTTCTAACTATTTTTTTCGACCAGTTTACATTTACAAGAGTATAAATTAAAACCCTTATAAAAAATTCAATTTCTATTTAAGCTTTTATAAAAAAATCTTATGGTAATTTGGTATGAAATTACATTTCAAATTTCGTTTTTCTATGGAATATTTTAACTTTCATCTAATTCCCAATTGAACTAAGGTTTCTGGTTCTATTACTAGGCCATAATGGTAGAACCATGCAATGTTGACATATTTCGTTCTTAACGTTGAACCATGAAATTACATCTGGTGATAGCTTAATATGACCACCAAACACCAGTAGCCAAGGTCTTTTTTCTGGCTCGATTGTTGCCCAAGGACCCCGAAGGACGAAGATCAATTTCTGAACATATTTCATAAGCCATACACATGCACGAGGCCCACAAATGAACGAATTTATCAACGTGAGGTGAGGACTAGCCTCCATGCAAGCATGCTCACTACCATCCATAGCAATTTAAAATGCAAATTGATGCACTACTCTGGCTATTTGACACTACGTCAGTTGGTGAAATAAATGAATGGCTTTGAGGTATAGGTTTGATAGTTTGGCGTAGCGTAAGAATGTTACATGAATTGGGAAAATAAAGAGCAAAAAATTTTTAAAGCTGGTTTCCAAGAGAAAACGTGTTAAGGCATTTGCACTGAAGAAACAGTGGACCCACAAGGAAGAAAACTTTTGGTTAATTTTAGAAAATTTTGAATATTTTTATAAAATTTTAACTAAACAGTATTACAAACGCTGGCATCATGCCGATATAATAAAAATAAGTAAATATTTTTCGACAAATTCAAGAAAATTTATTAGACATAATTAATTTTTTTCACATGTTCAAGAAAATTTTGTAGTTTGAAGGAAAAAATTTGAGTTCAAAATTGCAAGAATGTCTTTAGTGACAAACGAAGTTCATGATGGACGCATTTGTAGTAAAAGTTACAAATTTAATGAAATAATGAACTATTTTGTGAGACATACGAATTTAGTTAAATCTTTATGCATAATTTGTGTATAATTTTTCCCCGTTTTTTAGTTAATTTAACTAATGTTCGCAAAAAATTATTAGAGTAAAGTAAACTTTCTCCAAACATAATAAATCTATGAACTAAAATAAAGTTAAATTGGCTTTAGTGAAATAGAGAGTTCACTTTTTTTTGAGTGTGGCCAGTTATTCAGGGTTCAGTTAGACTATTCAGTCTATTGTGATACCACAGCTGGTGAAATGCATTCTTACGTCTTCTATGTCCTCAAGAATTCAGATCCTGATATCGGCCTATACGGGAGCTATATCAGAATTTGAACCGAGAAACATTAGATCTCTTTGTAAGCTTGAAAAAACTATGAATTTAAAACTTAGGTCAAGCTGATGAAAATTACAAGAAATCAAATCGGGAAATCGCTTTACTAGGGACCTATACCCCAGCAAAAAAAGCGTCGCCAAAAAGGTAATGAAAATGTTCTTTTTGGATCCGGAAGTGGTGCAAAATTGACGCAGAAACGATGAATTTAACATGGGCTTGTCATAGGACGGAAGTCCTTCATTTCAACAGCCGTTGCACTGAATTTGCATCACTGCTTTAGGTGTGATCCGAATTCAAAGTTTTGGATGTAAATTAAAAAATTCTGTGATGTTTTGTCAAATAAATAACTTTTATAATTTTTAATGGATTATAACGCTTGTCGGAACCGTTTGACCTCAAATATTTTCAAAAATTCACAATTTTTTCAGATTAAATATAGCATTTTTTTTCGACAAAATTTAAATGTGTACCGTTTTATGAATTCTTACTCTGTTTTTAACATATTTGAAACAAAAAAAGTTAAAATTACCCATTAAAAGTATGAAAAAAACAAAGTTATAAAAAATTGAATTAAAAGAACTTCCTGGGTAGTTAATATACAGAACATCATTGGGAGTGCATCTTCAGGAAGTGCTTTTAAAGTTGTGCCTTTGGAAGAATTTTTGCTGGGTACCTTAACGCGAAGTGATATTAATCAACTGTAACAATGCTTTATAACTATCTAAAATACATCCGCATTTCTAATCTCAAATGAATCGGATAAAAAATGCTGCGTAGACATGCCAAAACAAGAAGACACAGCCGAAAGCTCGGCAGAGCCGGATCGTAAATACCACCACCATGAATCAAATATAATAGTTTCCTCTGAAAGCATGGTTGCCACTGCTTCCAAAAGTAATCTTCCGGGACTGTCAACCAAGAAATTTACGTGAGAGAGTGTTTGAATAAACGTCTGCTGCCTTTCCTGAAGAAACACGGTTGTTCCGTACTGTTTTGGCCGGATTTGGCATCTTGCCATTACGGTAAAAAGGCCATGGAGTGGTACGCCGCCATTAATGTGCAGGTGGTTCCCAAGGACAAGAACCCTCCCAACACGCCAGAGCTCCGCCCAATTGAGAAATACTGGGCTATTGTCAAGCGGAACATAAAGAAGACCAAAAAAACTGCTAAGAACGAGCAGCAGTTCAAGGCAAACTGGCTTTCTGCGGCGAAGAAGGTGGATAAGGTGGCTGTACAAAATCTGATGGCAGGTGTCAAGCGTGAGGCCCGGCAATTCGGATTTGGAAAAGCGAAAGCCTAACTGAATATTTTTCCTGAATTTTATACTAATTGAACTTGAAAAAGAAATTTAATTTGATTTTTTAAATAAACGATTTCACCGATTTAGACGCGTTTTCCCTTTATCAAATATTAGGTTAGGTGGCAGTCCGATGTATCAGGCTCACTTAGACCATTCAGTCCATTGTGATACCCATTGGTGAACTTCTCTTTTATCACTGAGTGCTGCCCGATTCCATGTTAAGCTCAATGACAAGGGTCCTCCTTTTTATAGCCGAGTCCGAACGGCGTTCCACATTGCAGTGAAACCACTTAGAGAAGCTTTAAAACCCTCAGAAATGTCACCAGCATTACTGAGGTGGGATATTCCACCACTGAAACACTTTTTGGTGTTCAGTCGAAGCAGGAATCGAACCCATGACCTTGTGTATGCAAGGCGGGCATGTTAACCATTGCACCACGGAGGCTCCTAAAAAATTTGATATTGAATTTATAGAAAATTTTGTTTCTATAGAAAATTTTCTCAAGTTTTTTAGAAAATTGGGAAAACATTTTCCCAAAAAGGGAAGCAAAATTTTATTTCTATAGAAAAATTTCCCAAAATTTTATTTCTATAAAAAATTTTGTCAAAATTGTATTTCTACAGAAAATTTTACCAAAATTCTATTTCTATAGAAAATTTTGTCAAAACTTTATTTCTATTGAAAATTAAAGTAGCTCTTAGTTGGATAGAATATTTGGCAAAATCTACCAAAACATGAAGAATTTTTCCAATGTACCAAAAACTCGAGCATTTTGTCAAAATTTTATTTCTATAAAAAATTTTGTCAAAATTTTATTCCCATAGAAAACTGTGTCAAAATTTTATTTCTATAGAAACTTTTGTCGAAATTTTGTTTCTATAGAAAATTTTGTCAAAATTTTGATTCTATAGATAATTTTGTCCAAATTTTATTTCTACAGAAAATGTTGTCAAAATTTTATTTTAATAGAAAATTTTGTCAAAATTTCCGTTTAAATTATATCCCTATAGAAAATTTTATGAAAATGTTATTTCTACAGAAACTTTTGTAAAGCTTTTATTTCTATAGAAAATTGTGTTAAATTTTATTTCTATAGAAATTGAATTATTTTATTTCTACAGAAATTGAAGATTTTGTCAAAGTTTTATTTCTATAGAAAATTTTGCCAAAATTTTATTTCTATAGAAAATTAGGTCAAACTTTTATTTCTGTAGAAAATTATGTATACATTTTATTTCTATAGACAATTTTGTCAAAATTTTATTTCTTTGGAAAATGTTATTTTTATAAAAAAAATTTTCAAAATTTGATTTCTATAGAAATTGAAATATTGTATTCCTACAGAAATTAAAAATTTTGTCAAAAATGTATTTCTATAGACCGTTTGGTAAAAATTTTATTTCTACAGGAAATTTTATCAAACTTTTATTTCTATAGAAAATTTTTCCAAGATTTTATGTCTATGAAAAATCTTGTCAAAATTTATTTCTATAGAAAATTTTCCCAAAATTTTATTATTATTTTTATAGAAAATTATGTCAAAGTTTTATTTCTATAGAAAATTTTGTCAAAATTTTATTTCTATACAAAATTTTGCCAAAATGTTATTTTTATAGAAATTTTGGTCAAACTTTTATTTCTACAGAAAATTATGTATACATTTTATTTCTATAGACAATTTTGTCAAAATTTTATTTCTATGGAAAATTCAGTCAAAATTTTATTTCTATAGAAAATTTAATTTTTATAAAAAATTTTTTCAAAATTTCATTTCTTTAGAAATTGAAATATTTTATTCCTACAGAAATGGAAAATTTTGTCAAAATTTTATTTTTATAGAACATTTTATAAAATTTTTATTTCTATAGGACATTTTATCAAACTTTTATTTCTATGGAAAATTTTGTCATTATGTTATTTTGATAGAAAATTTTCCAAAAATTTTATTTCTATAGAAAATGTTGTCAAAATTGTATATCTATAGAAAATTTTGTCAAAATTTTATTTCTATAGAAAATTTTCTCAAAATTGTATTCCTATAACAAATTGAAGTAGCTCTTAGTTGGAGAGAATATTGGGCAAAATCTACCAAAACATGAAGAATTCCAATCTAACAAAATGTAAAAAATGGTGCCATTTGTGCCATTAACTGTGGCAACTGTGTCTGAAAGCCCCACGTCGTAACGCGTTACTTGAAAATGTATTCAATTTCAGGTGGATTTTAAGGAACATACTGCATCAAGTAGGCCGGTTCAAATTTACCGGTGGTAAATTTGGAGTTTCTACATATGGAGACTACTTCAGTTTTTGAATTTATAAAAATAAGCTTTATTTGAGTTTTAGAGGAATTTTAAACATCTCGTATAAGCGCACAAGAAAACAATGAAATGTCGTCTTGATTTGATATCTAGATGCCGTAGATTTTTACCCCCATTATTCGAGTGATTACAAGAAGAAAAATCTGAAAATTGTATCTTTAGTCTCGAGCAATTTGGATGACATTCATGATGAGTCTGTATAGAGGCTTGACCAGAAAGTGGGCCAATAAATACTAAATTTGACACAGGTATTTGTGGTCCTAAATTATATCTAAATTCAGGCACATTGGATAAAAATTACGGCTTCTAAAAGCGCAAGCTGTCAAATCGGGGGATGATCCAAGTGATCCAAGTTTGCACTACTTCCGGATCACAAATTGGGGATCCAAACTACTTTTTTGGAAGCTCTTTTTTTACTGGGTAGCTTTGCAATAATTGTCTCCAAAATATTTCTTATTTGCCGTAATATAAACAATTTAAGAATCAAAAGAAAACTCTGTTTGTCTCAAATTTCGTTCCTTGCAAAAAGAAAACTCTTCTTCCAGCGTACAGAGAATTTTCTAATCAACATATCCTAACTGTTTAACCTGCTTTTATCAACGTGTCACTGGTTTATTGAAACAAATTGAATATATCAGAAATCTCATACCATCATTGTATTTCACATGGCGTTTTCCTTTATTTCCTAAATGCACAGGACCATTTTACTTTTGAAGGTCGTCTTGGTCTATGACTTCTAACTGTCATCCAAGTAAAATGCAAATATGTCAGTCACTCAGTGCTTCCAGACCTCAAATAAATTTCAAAGAACTATGGCTCCATAGTAGAGGTCCCATGAAAAATAGAAAGGAGAAGTTCGTATCTATGCGATATTTGCGTTTGAAGCTAACGAAACAAGGGAGTTTTATGTAAAACAAGGAAGGAAATGAAGAAAAAATTAAATTACATTTGGATGTTTTATTAAGTGAATGATGGTTGAATGTGTTTGTACTTTGATGGTTTCTAAGCTGGTTTTCTTTGACTCTCTATTTTGTGGTTCCGAAGCAGTCAGTAGCAGAAGCGGTGGTTTTCCATTATTTTAATTTATGCGATTTGCTATACCATGGTCATTGTAATCAAGGGAAAATTTACATTTTTGAACCGTGACGTTTTGCAGGAAAATGCATATTAGGATCCAATCAACAAAGGTTATGCCAATAGTTTGTGTGTGTGTGTGAGAGAGAGAGAGGTACCAGTCATTCCATGGCATATTGTCTTTTGATCAAACGCATATTTTAGGAATTTTCTTGTAATTGCTTATTGTTTTCCCTGAAAGCTAATTTTAATATTTTTGTTTGGTATTAAACAAATAGCCAAAAGAATATTGTTAATGAACACAATTTTATGCTCTATCAAAATTGGATGAGTGGTATACAAAATTTTGATTTTTTTTACTTACATATTGCAATATTGAAGTTTGATTAAATAAAGATATTCATATTATTGTTAAGCTTTTGACTACCAATACAATCCTCAGAGGTCATTCCATAATACTTCTACACTAAAAACAAGCATGCCCGGTTCTAAAGATTTTGTCTTTACTTTAAAAATGTTGGTATTGATTCCGAGCCAAAGAGGGGGAGAAAGGATACTTTTAAGACACAATTCTCTTTTAAATTTGGGTTTTGTGTACTTGCTTTCCTAGAAGAAGAAAATTTTAATTTTCCGATTTTTCAGCTTTTCTACTTCATATGCAATGAAAGACCTTTAAAAACGAGTTAACGACAACTTTATTTTCCAAATTAGGACTCGACTTCCAGTAGAAATTATGCTATGTTTCAAGTAAAAAAGTCTTTAAAATAAAGTTTTGAAAAACATGTCCTATATTGGAACGATTTTTTTCTTTGTAGGCACGATGCAAAACGACAAAAAATTTAAAGACAATTTCATTAAATGTAAAGAATTTTTCCGAATTATTAAAGCGAAGTTGACCTTAGCCCAAACATTTTTTCTTTCATGTTACGATACCCATTTTTAAGTGAAATCACTTAATTATAAGGACAATACGACTTCATTGAAAAGTTTATCGACTTTTGGACAAGGCAAACAACTTTGTATTACAGAAATGCTTCTTCTATGCTAAGCAAAATTTGCATTCGTATTTTAAAGACATGAAATCTTTGACCTCACGACAATATTTTTTCAGTGTATACACTCAAAAAAAGTGGACTCTATATTTCACTCAAAATTTTAATTAAACTCCCAGCAAAAAAAGCGTCGCCAAACAAGTAATGAAAATGTTCTTTTTGGATCCGGAAGTGGTGCAAAATTGACGCAGAAGCGATGAATTTAACATGGGCTTGTCATAGGACAGAAGTCCTCCATTTCAACAGCCGTTGCACTGAATTTGCATCACTTCTTTAGGTGTGATCCAAATTCAATGTTTTGGATGTAAATTAAAAAATTCTGTGATATTTTGTGAAATAAATCATTTCTATAATTTTTTATAATTTTTAATGGATTCTAACGCTTGTCGGAAACGTTTGACCTCAAATATTTTCAAAAATTCACAATTTTTTCAGATTGGATTTACCATTTTTTTCGACAAAATTTAAATGATTTGTACCATTTTATGAATTCTTACTCTGGTTTTAACCTATTTGAAACAAAAAACTTTAAATTACCTATTAAAAGTATTAAAAAACCAAGATATACAAAATTGAATTAAAAGAACTTCTTGGGTAGTTAAAATAAAGAACATCATTGGGAGTGCATCTTCTGGAAGTGCTTTTAAAGTTGTGCATTTGGAAGAACTTCCAAATTTTTTTGCTGGGCTGTATTACAAGTACATATGTCACGCAGATTTCACACAAATAAGTAAATATTTTTCGACAAATTCAAAAAGATTTGTAAGACATAATTATTTGTAAACAAGTATAAACGGCCTTAAGATCGCCCAGGCCGAATCTTATGTACCCTCACCATAGATTGCGTAGAAACTTCTACCACAGACTGTCATCCACAATCGAATTACTTGGGTTGCGGTAACACTTGCCGATGGCAATATATCTTAAAACTTCTTAACACCGTCTTCTAAATTGTAAGTTAGTCCATATGGGGTATACATTAAAAAAAGGCCGACTAAATACGTAACATATATAATTCAGTTACAATTTTGACAGAATTTTCTATATAAATAAAATGTTGAACAATTCTCTATAGAAATAAAATATTGCCAAAATTTTCTATAGAAATAAAATTTTGACAAAATTTTCTATAGAAATTAAATTTTGACAAAAGTTTCTATAGAAATAAAATGTTGAAAAATTCTCTATAGAAATAAAATTTTGAAAAATTTTCTATAGAAATAAAATTTTGACAAAATTTTCAATAGGAATAAAAAAAAAATTCTATAGAAATAACATTTTGAAAAATTTTCTATAGAAATAAAATTTTGAAAAATTTTCTATAGAAATAAAATTTTGACAAAATTTTCTATAGAAATAACATTTTGACAAAATTTTCAATAGGAATAAAAAAAATGTCTATAGAAATAAAATTTTGAAAAATTTTCTATAGAAATAAAATTTTGAAAATTTTTCTATAGAAATAAAATTTTGACAAAAGTTTCAATAGGAATAAAAAAAATTTCTATAGAAATAACATTTTTAAAAATTTTCTATAGAAATAAAATTTTGACAAAATTTTCAACAGGAATAAAAAAAATGTCTATAGAAATAAAATTTTGAAAAATTTTCTATAGAAATAAAATTTTCAAAAATTTTCTATAGAAATAAAATTTTGACAAAATTTTCTATAGAAATAAAATTTTGACAAAATTTTCAATAGGAATAAAAAAAAATTCTATAGAAATAACATTTTGAAAAATTTTCTATAGAAATAAAATTTTGACAAAATTTTCTATAGAAATAAAATTTTGACAAAATTTTCTATAGAAATAAAATTTTGACAAAATTTTCTATAGAAATAACATTTTGACAAAATTTTCAATAGGAATAAAAAAAATTTCTATAGAAATAACATTTTTAAAAATTTTCTATAGAAATAAAATGTTGACAAAATTTTCAATAGGAATAAAAAAATGTCTATAGAAATAAAATTTTGAAAAATTTTCTATAGAAATAAAATTTTGAAAAATTTTCTATAGAAATAAAATTTTCAAAAATTTTCTATAGAAATAAAATTTTGACAAAATTTTCTATAGAAATAAAATTTTGACAAAATTTTCAATAGGAATAAAAAAAATGTCTATAGAAATAAAATTTTGAAAAATTTTCTATAGAAATAAAATTTTGACAAAATTTTCTATAGAAATAAAATTTTGACAAAATTTTCTATAGAAATAAAATTTTGAAAAATTTTCTATAGAAATAAAAGTTTCAAAAATTTTCTATAGAAATACAATTTTGACAAAATTTTCTATAGAAATAAAATTTTGACAAAATTTTCTATAGAAATAAAAATTTTGAAAAATTTTCTATAGAAATAAAATTTTCAAAAATTTTGTAAAGAAATAAAATTTTGACAAAATTATCTATAGAAATAAAATGTTGGTAGATTATTTTTGGCGATATGGACCAATTTTTTGTGTGATTGGGGATCGGCTATTTTGTCGTGACTGTTAGCGGCCACATACTAGCGTAATGTAGCACATTTCAACAGGATCGGATGAAATTTGCTTGTCTGAGGGGCTCCGGAAACCAAATCTGAGCGTCAGTTTATATGGGGGCTATACGTAAAAGTGGTCCGATATGGCCCATTTTCAATACCATCCAACCTACATCATAACAACTACTTGTGCCAAGTTTCCAGTCGATAGCTTGTTTCATTCGGAGGTTAGCGTAGTTTCAACAGACCGACGGACAGACGGACGGATTCTAAGCAGAACAATATTTCGATGTGTTACAAACGAAATGATAAAGTTAATATACCCCCATTCTATGATGAAGGGTATAAAAAGTGGAGTTCAGAATTGCAAATGGTTAGCTTGCCCACCCAACATACAAAGGGCCATGGCTTCAAATCCAGTTTCGCAGCTCCTTTGTTTTTAAGCTAAACATGGAATCACTCATGGGTGATCGACACCAGAAATTTGGTTTTTATACCCACCACTGTAGAATGGTGTTTGGTTGTCATTTTGTTAGTATGTTATGTATATACTACTGTACGTCTGTCTGTAGGCTGTAATCATGCTATGGAGCTATCGTTCTGAATTTTTGATACAGATTCATTTTTTGGTTGCATGCAGGTTAAGTTCGAAGATGAGCTATGCCAGTCCATGTTTTTGTTATAGCCCCATATAAACCGATCTCCCGATTTGTATTATTGTGCTCCTGGAAACTGTAGTTTTTGTCCGATTTGCCTGCAATTGGAATTATGGAAGTATTTCAGGGCCACAAATAGGTGTGCCGTATGTGGTGTATAAGTCCATGTCTTGGTATAGCTACTATTAGACCGTATCGATTCATGGTTTGATATAGCTCCCATATAGACCGATCTCCCGATATGACTCCTTGGGATTGTAGAAACAGCTATATATATTCGAATTGCCTGATATTAGAAATGTAGACATATTTTAGGACCTGAAAGACATGTGGCAAATTAAGATTTTATTTGCCCGTTGGAAGCCACCGTGGTGCAATATTTAGCATGTCCCTCTTGTATACATAAGCTCGTGGGTTCAACCCAAGTTTCGACCGAACACCAAAAAGATTTTCAGCGGTAATGCTGCCCTTTCAGTAATGCTGGTGACATTTCTGAGTGTTTCAAAACTTCTCTAAGTGGTTTCACTGCAATGTGGTATGCCGTTTGGACTCAGCTATAAAAGGGTGGTCCCACGTCATAGAGCTATACATGGAAACGGGCAGCATTCAGTGGTATCACAATAGACTGAATAGTCTAAGTGAGCCTGAAATATCGGGCTGTCACTATACCTAACCTAAACTAACATATCGGTACAGTCTCCATATAATCGGATAACAAAATTTCACTTCTTGGAGGGATAGAACACTCACTGGATTTTCGTATTCATTCTACACAATTTAGATTTGGAATCTAGTTTTTACTTCATTATTTTCTTGCACGCTTGAGATTTTCACAAAGCGTTATTAAATCCAGGAAAATGTAATCCTCTGTTATACTTTTTGACTACACCTCACAAAATTGCACCCTCTTATAGAAGAAAAAATTAAAAGAGTAGAGAAAAAATCGTTGGCGCCAAATCAGGACCATTTTAACCATACAGTAGTTTATTCTTACTATTTTTGGGAATCGTATAAAATTTTTTCTGCTTTAGTTCATATTGAATGTGTAATATCATTGAACTTTATACCCACTTTAGTTCATAAACTACTGAAGTTTCTTTTACGGTGCCTATATAAACTTCACAATTTGACTTCGGGTAGAGTATTTTTGACCCGATATTTTTGTGGTGGTATGTTTTTTTTTAAATCCACCTCATATTCATATATATTAAATTAACCCGCTAGGACGTTGAGCTTTCAGAGGAAAATATTGTACCTGATTCGTGGTGATGGGTATTTAAGATTCAGTCGAACTTAGTGCCGCATATAATTGTTTATAGTTATATTCTCCACGATAGCCGGTTTTTGGATGGCTTGACAACTGACCCGAATTGTAATCTGTCTCAAAAAGTCGAATCTTCAATCGCTTTATCTTATGCTGAATACTCATTAGAAAGTCGTAAAATGCGACGGGTTTTGAATAATAGCAAAGGTCGAAATCGCTTTTTATACCCTCCATCATAGGATGGGGGTATATTAACTTTGTCATTCCGTTTGTAACACATCGAAATATTGCTCTAAGACCCCATAAAGTATATATATATTCTGGGTCGTGGTGAAATTCTGAGTCGATCTAAGCATGTCCGTCCGTCCGTCTGTTGAAATCACGCTAGCTTCCGAACGAAACAAGCTATCGACTTGAAACTTGGCACAAGTAGTTGTTATCGATGTAGGTCGGATGGTATTCAAAATGGGCCATATCGGTCCACTTTTACGTATAGCCCCCATATAAAGGGACCCTCAGATTTGGCTTGTGGAGCCTAAAACAGAAGCAAATTTCATCCGATCCGGCTGAAATTTGGTACATGGTGTTGGTATATGGTCTCTAACAACCATGCAAAAATTGGTCCACATCGGTCCATAATTATATATAGCCCCCATATAAACCGATCCCCAGATTTGGCTTTCGGAGCCTAAAAGAGAAGTAAATTTCATCCGATCCGGCTGAAATTTGGTACATGGTGTTGGTATATGGTCTCTAACAACCATGCAAAAATTGGTCCACATCGGTTCATAATTATATATAGCCCCCAATAAACCGATCCCCAGATTTAGCTTGCGAAGTCTCCAAGAGAAGCAAATTTCATCCAAGCCGGTTGTAATTTGGAACATGGTGTTAGTATATGATATTTAACAACCGTGCCAGAATTGGTCCATATCGGTCCATAATTATATATAGCCCCCATATAAAACGTTCTCCAGATTTGACCTCCGGAGCCTCTTGGAGGAGCAAAATTCATCCGATCCGGTTCAAATTAGGAACGTGGTGTTAGTATATGGTCGCTAACAACCATACCAAAATTGGTCCAATCACACAAAAATTGGTCCATATCGGTTCATAATCATGGTTGCCACTAGAGCCAAAAATAATATACCAAAATTTTATTTCTATAGAAAATTTTGTCAAAATTTTATTTCTATAGAAAATTTTGTCAAAATTTTATTTCTATAGAAAATTTTGTCAAAACTTTATTTCTAGAGAAAATTTTGTTAAAATTTTATTCGGTTCATAATAAAATTTTCATCATTTTCAAAATTTTATTGCTATAGAAAATTTTGTCAAAATTTTATTTCTATAGAAAATTTTGTTCAAATTTTATTCGGTTCATAATCATGGATGCCACTCGAGCCACAAATAATCTACCAAGATTTTATTTCTATAGAAAATTTTGTCAAAAGTTTATTTCTATAGAAAATTTTGTTAAAATTTTATTTCTGTAGAAATTTTTGTCAAAATTTTCTTTCTATAGAATATTTTGTCAAAATTTTTATTTCTATAGAAAATTTTGTGAAAATGTTATTTCTATAGAAAATTTTGTAAAAATTTTATTTCTGTAGAAAATTTTGTCAAAATTTTATGTCTACTTTATCAAACTGAATTGGATCGATCTTTTTTGATTTAATATATACCACGTATGGACTTACATACAATTTAGAAGATGGTGTTAGGAGGTTTTAAGATACCTTGCCATCGGCAAGCGTTACCGCAACTTAAGTAATTCGATTGTGGATGGCAGTGTTTAGAAGAAATTTCTACGCAATCCATGATGGAGGGTACATAAGCTTCGGCCTGGCCGAACTTACGGCCGTATATACTTGTTTAAATCTGGAAATTTAGACCAACACCAAAAATAAAAAGTCAACATTCCATAGTTTGAGAAGTTCGACAATCTCTAATCCCAATGGTCATAAGAATAATTATATTAAGCATTGTAATCAGAATCAAATAGTTGACTTGTCAACATTTACCATAGTCGATTTTTCGAAATTTGCAAAAATATTTTTTTTTTTTCAAAAATTGGATTAGTCAAATTTTCGTGTTTACAAAATGTGCAAAAATCTAATTTTATTTAATTTTTTCTTTCAAATTTTGAGTGCGGTTAACCCAGATAATTTTCACACTCACTTTAATCCTAGGTATGTTTTAAATAATTTTTAAATTATTAATAGTCTTTACATAGTTAATATAAAAATTTTGCTTCATATTCCTCTTTTAACTCAATGTCGACCTTTTTGGTTAAAAGTCGATTAGACAAACCCCAAAAGTGAATTACAGTGAAACCTCTGCAAGGTGGAAAGCGACGGTCGCCTAATTTGTATCCACATGAGGAAGGTGTCCAGTTATGAGAGGTTAATTTTAATGTGGTAACATAGCAAACGTCCCCAGACAACTGTCCACATTTGAGAGGTGTCGGGTTTTCAATGTGTCCAAATTTATAGGTTTCACTGTAGTCGATTTTTGAAAAGAGTTTTCAATTCGATAGTCGAATTTGAAAATTACAAAAAAGTCGAATAGACGAAAAAGTGATTTTTCGACTTTTGTATCCCCACATTGTACTACCAATCTGACAATCAAATTTATGATTTTTTTTATCTTTTTAGAGCGAAATTTTTGTTGAATTATTTTGAAAACTTATAATTGAACTATTTTTGTTGGAGGATTTTTGTTTTGAAAAATAAAACACACAGACAAAAAATTTCACGAACAATTTTCCAATTAAAATCTTAAATGAGTTTTAAAAAATATTCAATTAAAAATTTAATTGAATCAATTTTTAATTGAAATAAAAATCAATCACACTAATTAATAGTATCAATTAATTTTTTAATTGAGTTTCAATTAATTTTCTAATTGATACTATCATTGAATTGATAGATTGAAGACATTCCAATTAAAAAATTAATTGGATCAAAGAATTTCGTGATTGAATCAAAAAAAAATATTTTTTTATGTGCAACTATAAACTATTTTTCATAAAAAATGTTGCTTAATTTCATTCGAGGTGAATCGACATGACCAGCGGAAAATAAATCCTGCAATTATAAATTCTACTAGTTTATACACCTATCATTTCATTATATCATCTGTACCAACTATTGACGTCATATTCTATTATTATTAAAAATTATTCTACTTCATTTTCCCTAGCTGAAAAATTCTAATCAAATACCCTTAACGTATGATTTCATATGCAGATATGGCAAACATTTCCCATTAACTTTATGACAGTTTTTTTTTCAAATTATTTCTGCTTCTCATCATTCCAAGATCAGGAGGATTTTGCATAAAGCATAAAGCCAATACTTGTCACAATGAAATCCATTCCCGCTGAGTTTGACAAAATATTTGCCTGTGTCCTGCTGAGTTAATGCTAGTTTTTTGTATTTTGCCACTTGTGAAAAATAATAGTAATTTATATTTATAATGAGATTTTGAGTTAAGGATACTTGCATTGTGTATGCTGGTATACAAATTTTCTAAATTCATTTCTCAAAACTGAACTGAATACTGGGGATGGACATAATGATTTACCATGACGACATGCAATCAAAGGCACTCTTTTCATGGTGGATACTTTTTCAAGGAACTATTCAAGTTCTACATCTCGATTGGGAGGATTAAATTATTACTACTGTAGACTAAAATTTAAGTGAAATTAACAAATGTTGTAAAAATTTCATTTCTATAGAAAATATTGTAAAAATTTTATTTTTATAGAAAATTTTCTCAAAATTTTATTTCTATAGAAAATTTTCTCAAAATTTTATTTCTATAGCAAATTTTCTCCATTTTAACCATACAGTAGGGAGCCACCGTGGTGCAATGGTTAACATGCCCGCCTTGCATACACAAGGTCGTGGGTTCGATTCCTGCTTCAACCGAACACCAAAAAATTTTTCAGCGGTGGATTATCCCACCTCAGTAATGCTGGTGACATTTCTGAGGGTTTCAAAGCTTCTCTAAGTGGTTTCACTGCAATGTGGAACGCCGTTCGGGTCGGCTATAAAAAGGAGGTCTATTGTTATTGAGCTTAACATGGAGTCGGGCAGCACTCAGTGCTAAGAGAGAAGTTCACCAATGTGGTATCACAATGGACTGAATAGTCTAAGTGAGTCTGATACATCGGGCTGCCACCTAACCTAACCATACACGGCCCTGAGACTTTGCTAGATGTGGCAAAGACTGAGTGTTCAATATAAACACTGCATGCCGTCTTGGTCCATCCACTTCATCCAAACGACCAACCTTCCAATCAGCTGTTGGAAGATCTGGATTGCATCGTTTCAGTCTATTTAAAATAGATTCAGGGTCAGAAGGGTTTGCAGGTATCCACGCATGTGCTCTAGGTCTAGCCGGTAACTCTAGAGCAGCTCCTTCCAAAATTAGTATCAGAGCAGCTTTAAAAAATTCTATAGACCTCTGGTCCTCAAATGCGACTAGCTTAAAACGTCCTTGACACCAACTAGCCTCTTGGCGTCGAGGATCTGGGCCGGGAAACTTTCCCAGCACCTGTGAGTAGACGCCAGACAGAGCATTCTCAATTTCCCCCCATTTTTGCTTTGGAACCATACCGTCCAATGCTCTTTTATTAATGATAGCCATCACAAGGCTGTCTTTAGCAACTGAGGCAAACGATCTTTGATCCCTTTTGGAGGATGGCAGCTCACCCGGTGATCGTTCCCTTTTTCAAGCCTCAAGAATTCCTATTCTACTGAAAATGGTAGATTGGTAGAATTCTTGATGTTTTTGTAGATTTTGCAAAACATTTCTCTCCAACTACGAGATACTTACATTTTCTATATAAATAAATTGTTGACCAAATTTTCTTTAGAAATAAAATTTTTAGAAAAATTTTTATAGAAATAATAATTTTAGACAATTTTTGTACAAATACAATTTTGAAAAAAAAAATCTATAGAAATAAAATTCTAAGAAAAATTTCTATAAAAATAAAATTTTGAGAACATTTTCTATAGAAATACAAGTTTTATGAAATACTTCAAAATTATTTTTTTTTAATTTGGTAGATTAGTAGTATAATATTCTTGTAAGTTTGGTAGCTTATTTTTGGCACGAGTGGCAAGCATGGCTGTACCCCATGAATGGAACGATGACAGTAGCTTTTTATCGTTCTCCGTTGAAGTGATAAAAGGCCTTACTATTTTAAAAGAGACGCCAAGGTGACAACAACACTCAAATAATAGGTTGGCTGATAAGTCCCCGGTCTGACACATAGATGGCGCCGCTAGTATTAAATGCATATTATTTTTATATAGTACCAACCTTCAAATGATTCGTTTCAAAATTTGACGTCTGTAAGTCAATTAGTTTGTGAGCTAGAGCGTCTTTTGTGAAGCAACTTTTGTTATTATGAAAAAAATGGAAAAAAGGAATTTCGTGTTTTGATAAAATACTGTTTTCTGAAGGGGAAAAAATACGGTGGAAGCAAAAACTTGGCTTGATAATGAGTTTCTGGACTCTGCCCTAGGGAAATCAACAATAATTGATTGGTATGCAAAATTCAAGCGTAGTGAAATGAGCACGGAGGACTGTGAACGCAGTGTACGCCCGAAAGAGGTGGTTACCGACGAAAACATCAAAAAAAACCACAAAATGATTTTTAATGACCGTAAAATGAAATTGATCGAGATAGCAGAGGCCTTAAAGATATCAAAGGAACGTGTTGGTCATATCATTCATCAATATGTGGATATGCGGAAGAGCATACATTTGACCAAAAATAACAACGTGTTGATGATTCTGAGCGGTATTTGCAGCTGTTAACTCGTAATACACCCGAGTTTTTCCGTCCATATGTGACAATGGATGAAGCATGGCTCCATCACTACACTCCTGAGTCCAATCGACAGTCGGCTGAGTGGACAGCGACCGGTGAACCGTCCCCGAAGCGTGGAAAGACTCAAAAGTCCGCTGGCAAAGTAATGGCGTCTGTTTTTTTGGGATGCGCAGGAATAATTTTTATCGATTATCTTGAGAAGGGAAAAACCATCAACAGTGACTATTATATGGCGTTATTAGAGCTTTTGAAGGTCGAAATCGCGGCAAAACGGCCCCATATGAAGAAGAAAAAAGTGTTGTTCCACCAAGACAACGCACCGTGCCACAAGTCATTGAGAACGATGGCAAAAATTCATGAATTGGGCTTCGAATTGCTTCCCCACCCACCGTATTCTCCAGATCTGGCCCCAGCGACTTTTTCTTGTTCTCAGACCTCAAAAGGATGCTCGCAGGGAAAAAATTTGGCTGCAATGAAGAGGTGATCGCCGAAACTTAGGCCTATTTTGAGGCAAAACCGAAGGAGTACTACCAAAATTGTATTTTGGAAGGTCGTTATAATCGTTGTATCGCTCTTGAAGGGAACTATGTTGAATAACAAAAACGAATTTTGAAAAAAAAAATGTGTTTTTCTTTGTTAGACCGGGAACTTATCAGCCAACCTGTTAGGAAGTCCTACTCCACCCGCAGCATAACCCAAATATTGCTCTTTCTGATTATCAATTGTTTCAAACGATGACGTTTGGACCTGGATGATCAGTATTTTCGTTCTTATGAGGAAGACAAAAATTGGTTCGACTCACGTATTGAACCAGAGGTAGAGATGATTTGTCGTCGCAATATCCGTATATTGGCAGAAAGAGGAGAAAAAGGAGTGGCCGAAAATATATCAGTTTGTTACAATGTTTTCGGAATAAATTCACAAACATTTGAAAAAAAAAAACAAGTATATACGGCCGTAAGTTCGGCCAGGCCGAATCTTATGTACCCTCCATCATGGATTGCGTAGACACTTCAACGAAAGACTGTCATCCACAATCGAATTACTTGGGTGTGGTATCTTAAAACTTCTTAGCATCGTCTTCTAAATTGTGAGTTAGTCCATACATGGTATATATTAGACAAAAAAGTTATGTATAGTTAAGTCTACAAATAATTACGAATCGATATGGACTTGTTGCACGTTACGTAGATAGCCAGAATTGAAATATGGGGGTCGCTTATGTGGGGGCTATATACAATTATGAACTTGATATGGACCAATTTTTGTGTGATTGGGGATCGATTTATCTGAGGGCCATATATAACTATGGTTGCTAACGACCATATACTAGCACAATGTACCAAATTTCAACTCACTCGGATGAAATTTGCTCCTCCAAGAGCCTCCAAAACCAAATCTCGGGATCGGTTTATATGGGGCTATGTATGATTATGGACTTACATGGACCACTTTTGGCATGGTTGTTAAATATCATATACTACCACCACGTACCAAATTTCAAGCAGATCGGATGAAAATTGCACCGGAGGTCAAAGCTGGGGATCGGTTTATATGGGGTTATATTTAATCATGGACTGATATGAACCAATTCCTGCATGGTTGTTGGATACCGTATACTAGCATCACGTACCAAATTTCAACCGAATCGGATGAATTTTGCTCTTCCAAGGTGCTCCGGAGGTGAAATCTGGGGATCCGTTTATGTGGGGGCTATATATAATTATGGACTGATTTCGACCAATTTTTGCATGTGTGTTTGAGGCCACATATTAACACCATGTACCAAATATCAACTGAATCAGATGAATTTTGGTCTTCCAAGAGGCTCCGGAGGTTAAATCTGGTGATCGGTTTATATGGGGGCTATATATAATTATTGACCGATGTGGACCAGTTTTTGCATGGTCATTAGAGACTACATACTAACACCATGTACCAAATTTCAGGCGGATTGGATGAAAATTGCGTCTCTTAGAGGCTCCGCAAGCCAAATCTGGGGATCGGTTGATATGGGGGCTATATATAATTATGGACCGATGTGGACCAATTTTTGCATAGTTGTTGGGGACATGTACCAAATTTCAGCCGGATCAGATAAAATTTTCTTCTCTTAGAGGCTCCGCAAGCCAAATCTGGGGATCGGTTTATATGGGGGCTATATATAATTATGGTCCAATGTGGACCAATTTTTGCATGATTGTTAAAGACCATATACTAACACCATGTTCCAAATTACAACCGGCTTGGATGAAATTTGCTTCTCTTGGAGACTTCGCAAGCCAAATCTGGGGATCGGTTTATTGGGGGCTATATATAATTATTGACCGATGTGGACCAATTTTTGCATGATTGTTAAAGACCATATACTAACACCATGTACCAAATTTCAGCCGGATCGGATGAAATTTGCTTCTCTTAGAGGCTCCGCAAGCCAAATGTGGGGATCGGTTTATATGGGGGCTATATATAATTATGGACCGTTGTCGAACAATTTTTGCATGGTTGTTAGAGACCATATACTAACACCATGTACAAAATTTCAGCCGGATCCGATGAAATTTTCTTCTCTTAGAGGGTCTGCAACCAAATTTGGGGGTCCGTTTTTTGGGGGCTATACGTAAAAGTGGACCCATATGGCCCATTTGCAATACCATCCGACCTACATCAATAACAACTACTTGTGCCAAGTTTCAAGCTTGTTTCGTTCGGAAGTTAGCGCGATTTCAACAGACGGACGGACATGCTCAGATCGACTCAGAATTTTACCACGACCCAGAATATATATACTTTATGGAGTCTTAGAGCAATATTTCGATGTGTTACAAACGGAATGACAAAGTTAATATACCCCCATCCTATGGTGGAGGGTATAAAAATTGTGTTGCTGAATTTAAACGTGAAGCGTTGAAGATGAACCACGTAGTGGACGTCCAAAAACAGCAACAACAACAGAAATTGTAGCCAAAATACTTGATATGGTATTAAATGATCGACGTATAAAAGTGCGTGAAATTGCTAATATCATGGGCATCTCAAATGATCGAGTTCATTTAATTTTGCATGAAGAACTACAGATGAAAAAGCTTTCTGCAAGATGGGTGCCGCATTTGTTAACAGTCGATCAAAAACGCATAAGAATGAACATTTCTCAAGCTTGTTTGGATCGTTTTAAGCGAAATAAAATGGATTTTAAGCATAGTTTCATAACTGTTGATGAGACATGGATCCACCACTATACTCCAGAGACAAAAGAACAATCCAAACAATGAACTGAAGCTGGAGGAAGTGTCCCAAAAAAGGCAAAAACAATTCAATCGGCTGGTAAGGTTATGGCAACGGTTTTTTGGGACTTCAAAGGTATTTTATTGATTTACTATCTGCAAAAGGGTAAAACAATAAATTCAGAGTACTATTGCAACCTTTCGGATCAATTAAATGTACAAATTCGAGAAAAACGTCCTGGCTTACAACACAAAAAAATAATTTTTCATCAAGACAACGCACCAACGCACAAGAGTGTTTTAACAATGGCTAAAATCAACGAATTAAAGTACGAGTTGCTTGACCACCCACTTTATTCTCCTGATTTAGCTCCCAGTGACTTTTACTTGTTCCCAAATCTAAAAAAAATTCCTTGCTGACAAGCGTTTTACCACAAATGAAGATGCAATTACAGTTTTAAACCACTATTTTGAAGACCTTGAGGAAAACTATTTTAATCAAGGGATAGATTTGCTAGAAAAGCTTTGGACTAAGTGTATTGAAGTTCCAGGAGATTATATTGAAAAATAAAAATATTTTTGAAAAACTAACTATTCTCTTTCATTGATATGCTAAGAAGTTTCCGAACCGCCCTCGTAATGCTCTTTCTGATTATCACTTGTTTCAAACGATGACGTTTGGACCTGGATGATCAGTATTTTCGTTGTTATGAGGAAGTCAAAAATTGGGTCGATTCACGTACACCCTCAAAAAAAAATCCTTCTCTAACATATGTTCCAAACATATTTTGCAGGAAGCACATATTTTATTGGATACTGCCGAAACATTAATATGTTTGTTTTATCTAAACATATTATATCTTTTGAAGCATTTTGAGCCCAAAAATATTATATGCTTGGAAGAATTTTCCCCAAAGAAGATTGTGCTCATTCACTCACATAATTTTCACTTCCACGAAATTTTTTAGTTCTTGGCACCTTTTTCTGTAATACAAATAATGTTGAAGAATTTATTCAAATTTATAATTTTTTTAAATTTTACCTTTTGCCTAGACGCACAGATAAAAATAAGTTTGAGAACCAATAACTTTTGTTGGAAAACCAATAACAAAATTTGTTAATTTTCCTGCAACAAACTAATTTGTACTTTTAATAACCATTATTACAAAAAAGTTGTTAGCAATCGTTACTATCAGAAGGCAACAAATAATTTGTGTTCTCAATAACATAATTTGTAAGTAATTTGTTGAGTACAAAATATTAGTTGCTGAACGTTACGTTTAATCCTCAACAAATCTTTTTGAATTTGAACGAACAAATTTGTATGTGGTTTGTTGGAGTCTATCAATGACCTGTAACAAATTTATTGGTGTATTGACAAAAAATTTAATTGAAATTAAAATTGACCGAATTATGCTATGAATTGTACCAAAATTGCAAAATTGCCGGAACAATTTTGGATATATTTTGTTAAGTACACACAGAGAAGAAATATGACCAAAATGTTATTTTTGGACGGGAAACATGTAAATGTATGACTATTTTAAATTTGAGTAGTCCAGGGTCTAGCAAACATTTTGACAACTTCTTGTCCAGTGCTAAATATTCTAGTTAATTAGAATTGTAATAACTCTGATCCCGATATTAATATGGGTTTATCAATTATCTCATACAACAAACACATTTAAGAAACTATCAAACTGAAAAATATAAATTTTTCACAGACATTTATAAATGCTTTTCTGTATTCTCTGATGAGTGAGCTCTTTGCTTGGTATCATACACGTGCATGCATGCATGCACATGTGCTCATACTCATTTTGTTCTAACGGTATTCTTCGCACACTTCTTTTAGCTTTCGTACATATTCTCAGCGATGTGCGCGTAACCAGTCTTGTATTTTTGTTTTTGTTTTCATATCGAAAGCAGTCAACTATTTTCGCAACAAAACAATTTGTTGAAAATTCAGAATATTTCTATTATTTCCTCTGTCAAGCATTTACAAACACATTTCAACAACAAATGCCTCATATTCAATAGACAAATTTGTTGAGCATCAGCAGATTTTACATACAAATAAAGTTGTTAATATTTATTTGCAGTTATTTTTTTGTGTGCGGAGAATCGAGCCGAGGACCATACAGTTTTTAAGCCAACTCACTATCCACTGGGCTACCTTGCTGTTATAGTCACCTGTAGACAATTATCGTTATAAGTTACATTTATATAGCATAGTTTGCAGCGCCCACGAGCCCATGCAAATATAACATTATTTTATAGAAACATACATTCGTTGACCACGTGGAGCAGTGGTTAGCATGTCTGCCTTGCAAAGGGTCGTGGGTTCAATCCCTGCTCCGATCGAACACCATTTTTTTTTTAACTTACACTTTTATATTTAACCTATATACAATTTTTATAATGAAACTTCGAAATGTGGTTTATTAAAGATTTACAGTGAGAAACAGTGCTTGATATAAACGAAATGGACTGAGCTTTTGGATAAATGTTATTTTTTTATTGCAAAAATAAAATATTTGTAACAAAAAACTGTTTTTGGTATAAAAGTTTGAAATTTTGGAAGGAATTCAAAAACTCTAACAAAAGAAGAACGTGGAGTCGAGTATCAACATACATAAATAATTTTATACTATACACATAAATTTATTTAGGCGTGAAAAGTTTTGTTACTAGCATTTAACACCATTTTAAATGCATTTAAAACTTATCGTGTTTTGTACTTAATGTCATTTTTATACCCTGTGCCACACTGTGGAACAGGGTATTATAAGTTAGTGCATATGTTTGTAACACCCAGAGGGAGACGAGATAGACACATGGTGTCTTTGGCAATAATGCTCGGGGTGGTTCCCTGAGTCGATATAACCATGTCCGTCTGTCCGTCCGTCTGTCTGTGAACACATTTTTGTGATCAAATTCTAGGTCGCAGTTTAAGTCCAATCGACTTCAAATTTGGCACACGTTCCTGTTTTGGGTCAGAATAGAACCCTATTGATTTTGGAAGAAATCGGTTCAGATTTAGATATAGCTCCCATATATATATTTCGCCCGATATGCACTCATATGGATCCAGAAGCCAGAGTTTTATCCCGATTTGGTTGAAATTTTGCACTAGGAGTACAATTAGTAGTATAGTCGAGTGTGCAAAATTTGATTGAAATCGGTTCAGATTTAGATATAGCTCCCATATATATCTTTTGCCCGATATGGACTTATATGGCCCCAGAAGCCAGAGTTTAGGCCCAATTTGGTTGAAATTTTGCACATGGAGTACAATTAGTAGTGTAGTCATGTGTGCCAAATTTGGTTGAAATCGATTCAGATTTAGATATAGCTCCCATATATATCTTTCGCCCGATATGGACTAATCTGCTCCTAGAAGCCAGAGGTTTGGCCCAATTTGATTGAAATTTTGCACTAGGAGTACAACTAGTAGTGTAGTCAAGTGTGTTAAATTTGATTGAAATCGATTCAGAATTAGATATAGCTCCCATATATAGCTTTCGCCCGATATACACTCATATGACCACAGAGGACAATTTTTTACTGCGATTTAGTTGAAATTTTGCACAGGGAGTATAGTAAGCATTGTTTCTATGCGTGCCAAATTTGGTTGAAATCGGTTCAGATTTAGGTATAGCTCCCATATATATGTTTTTCTGATTTCGACAAAAATTGTAAAAATACGAACATTTCCCTTTTAAACTCGCCTCTGCTTAGTCGAAAAGTTGTAAAAATTACTGTAATTTTCCTTTTCTTCGAATACATATATATCGAGCGATAAATCATAAATAACAGTTCGTGAAGTTTCCTTAAAATTGCTTCATATTTAAATCTTTCCCATATTTTTTTACTATCATTGTGCATTAGCCGACTTAAATTTGGAGTCTATAGAATTTGTAGTAGCCTATCAAATTCTGTCCAGATCGAGTGATATCTAAATGTATGTATTTGGAACAAACCTCTATATATTCAGCACCCAACACATTTGACGGATGTGATATGGTCTCGAAAATTTAGATCTACAAAGTGGTGCAGGGTATTATATAGGTGGCCCCGCCCGACTTTAGACTTTCCTTACTTGTTACCTTTAAGGCCGGTATTAAGTTGGCATTATCGCTCTAAAATGAACCTGTTTTGCCTTTCACTTTTCTTTAATAATTCATTTTAAAGAAAAGACACTTTTTAAATTGTTGCTTTGGATCATTCCCCACCAAGTTATAATACAATTTCCCAAAAAAAGTTGTAACGTTATTCTGTTCTTAGAGATTCGTGTTTTGTCACTAAAATGAAAAATAATTTTATCTGCAACACTCGAACTTAATGCCCGCTTTTATTCTTGAAGGTGTCGGTCAAATCCTCTTGGACTACTTATTAATAAAGAGGAACTAAATTTTGTTTTTTTACTGTTTAATTTTTCACTTTTTGCCCCTTTTTTCATTTTACTGTTCCAACTCTAAAAAGAGCATAGTGCTCTTTCGTTATTTTTATGGAGATCCCATTGTAATTTTGGTATATTTTCCACCGTATTTTCTTTTTTAATTTCCTTTGCCTGAATATTTTGACTTACTCGTCGTACGTTCCGATTTCTTTTAATGAACCAAGAAAAAATTGTGCCCATAATGACAAAATGATAAACAAAACACATGTCCACACATACATAAAATGCTGCTCCCAAGGCGAAAACACATGCCGTTTTTTTTTTTAATGTCTATTCTCTTGGTTCCGAAGTCTCTTTACTCCGAATACTCATTCTAATATTCAGATTAAATAATATTTTGGCCTTATCATAAAACAGTTTTCCGGAACAACATACAAGCAGTTTCACAGAAATTGGTTTCTTTTTATTCTTTCGCTGTGTTATGTTGATATCTTTCGTCAACATCCCGCTTTCCATCTCTATTTCTTTCTCTATTTCTTTCTCTCTCTCTCTCTGTCGCTCTCTGAATAAAATATCACAACATATATATGTCAGGGATGGAAAATACAATTTTTAATAAAGTACAAAAAAGGTATTTTTTTGACCGAAAAAGTACTTTTCACTAAATTTCAACAAAAATCCTATTGGGTGATTATTGTCCAGAGCTTCGTTAGACTGAATTTAAAGCGAATAAAATTTTGTTTGTCAACTCCTCAATTTAAAAAAAAAAATTGAAAAAGTTTTCCACAGAAATAAAATTTTGAGAAAATTTTCTATAGGAATAAAATTTTGGCAAAATTTTCTATAGAAATAAAATTTGGACAAAAATTTCTATAGAAATAAAATTTTGCCAAAATTTTCTATAGAAATCAAATGTTGACAAAATTTTCTATATAAATAAAATTTTGAAAAATTTTCTATAGAAATAAAATTTTGACAAGATTTTCTATAGAAATAAAATTTTGAAAAATTTTCTATAGAAATAAAATTTTGACAAAATTTTCTATAGATATAAAATTTTGACAAAATTTTCTATAGATATAAAATTTTGACAAAATTTTCTATAGATATAAAATTTTGACAAAAATTTCTATAGAAATAAAATTTTGGGAAAATTTTTTATAGAAATAAAATTTTGACAAAATTTTCTATAGAAATAACATTTTGACAACATATTCTATATAAATACAATTTTAACAAAATTTTCTATAGAAATAAAATTTTGAAAAAATTTTCTATAGAAATAAAACTTTGAAAAAATTTTCTTTAGAAATAAAATTTTAACAAAATTTTTGATAGAAATAAAATTTTGACAAAAATTTCTATAGAAATAACTTTTGCCAAAATTTTCTATAGAAATAAAATTTTGACAAAAATTTCCACAGAAATAAAATTTTGACAAAATTTTCTATAGAAATAAAATTTTGACAAAATGTTCTATAGATATAAAATTTTAACAAAATTTTTTATACAAATAACATTTTGACAACATATTCTATAGAAATAAAATTTTGACAAAATTTTCTATAGAAATAAAATTTAAACAAAAATTTCTATAGAAATAAAATTTTTCCAAAATTTTCTATAAAAATAAAATCTTGACAAAATTTTCTATAGAAATAACATTTTAACAAAATTTTCTATAGAAATAAAATTTAAACAAAAATTTCTATAGAAATAAAATTTTTCCAAAATTTTCTATAGAAATAAAATCTTGACAAAATTTTCTATAGAAATAAAATCTTGACAAAATTTTCTATAGAAATAACATTTTAACAAAATTTTCTATAGAAATAACATTTTGGCAAACTTTTCTATAGAAATAAAAAAACATATTTTATAGAAATAACATTTTGACAACATATTCTATAGAAATAAAATTTTGACAAAATTTTCTATAGAAATAAAATTTTGTCAAAATTTTCTATAGAAATAAAATTTTGACAAAATTTTCTATAGAAATAAAATTTTGACAAAATTTTCTATAGAAATTACTTTCGCCAAAATTTTCTATAGAAATAACATTTTGACAACATATTCTATAGAAATAAAATTTAGACAAAATTTTCTATAGAAATAAAATTTTGACAAAAATTTCCACAGAAATAAAATTTTGACAAAATTTTCTATAGATATAACATTTTAACAAAATTTTCTATAGAAATAACATGTTGACAACATTTTCTATAGAAATAAAATTTTTATAAAATTTTCTATAGAAATAAAATTTTGACAAAAATTTCTATAGAAATAAAATTTTGACAAAATGTTCTATAGAAAGAGAATGTTGACAAAAACCAAAATAAAATTTTGACAAAAAGAAAAATATTTTGACAAAATTTCTGTAGAAATATAATTGTGACAAAACTTTCTGACGAAATAAATTTTTGCAAAATAATATTTTTTGGTAGTTTTTGATTCGCATTATTTTAGTAAGCGATCGATAACTTCTCATCTAGAAAATGTTCATGTGGAAGCGTAGTATAGAAACGCGTGCTTTTTTCGACTAAATCATTCTTGAAATTCAATAAATTGGTGTTTTTGACTATGGCTTTTACAAAATCGCGATTTTATTCCCGCAAGAACTTGTCTGTTTTGCCAAATTTGTAAAAGATTATTAATTAACAAGTTTGTTAAAGACTTTCTCAAAATAATAAAATATTTGGTCAAAACTATTGTCTACACAAAAGGTACTAAATCATTCGCGGGGGTACTACGGTACTGACCATGGTTGAAAAGTATTGAAAAAAGTACTATAGTACTGCATTTTCCATCCCTGATATATGTTTATTCGAAATTTGTAAATTTATATATGTCTACATTCACACATATTATTTTTATGAAACATTCATGCCCCAAACATAATATATTCTGACATATTAATATATGTGTCCCAAACATTTAGTGTTAGTTTAGGAACATTACATGTTTGCATTTAAATATATTGTGTTTAAAAATTGTGCCCGAAACACATTTTGCTTATATCGGAACGTATGAAAAACATATTTTTCTAACAGTGTATTGAACCAGAGAGATGGTTTGTCGTCGCAATATCCGAATATTGGCAGAAAGAGGAGAAAAATGAGTGGCTGGCAATATATCAGTCTGTTACAATGTTTTCGGAATAAATTCTCAAACATTTGAAAAAAATAACGCATTTTTAATTTACGATCCCAAATTGATGTTCGAACTAAGTTACAAAAAGTATGTTCTTTACAATTCAACTTAAGTATAAAATTAGGGAACATTCATTGATAAGAGAGAAGTTCGCCATCTGTGTTGTCTCATAAGTGTGCCTTTAGGAACGGCCAATCATCATAACCTATCCTTTTTTTTTTTTTTGCTTATAAAAGAGGCCTAGAATATTCTTTACCACCGAATGGTTTTGCTCATTTAAAATTTTTGCTTATCATTATAAAATATGGCATTCATGTGTTATTTTGTGCTTTCTTTGTTTTTAGGACAAAAGGACCATCATTATGCATAACAAAAACAAACAAAAAACAAAATATTTTAGTATGTGCCAGTGTTTGAATGTTAGTGAAATATTTATGTAGAAGGATGAAGGATGGATATGGGTTGAATATCGGTCTGTATTACTTTTTTAATTCATCATAAATATAAAACAACAATAGTCGGACAAAATGTTTTCAGTTTTTCAACAAAAAAAGGTTTCTTGACTCATGGCAGCTTATGACAGGCTTCATCTCATCTCATTATTAAGAGGTATTTTTGCTATACAAGTTTTCCTTTTCCCACAATATTCTCCAGCAGTAATGAGCATATGTTCATATCTCTTGAGTGAGGAAGACCAAATGATAAGGCCTTAAGGGTTTTTTAATGATTTACCCTTAATTTTATTGATTGATGATGATGATGATGATGATGATGCCAATATATTGACATAACACAGATGCATATTTAATTTATTCATTATATCGTTATGTAATGCGAATAATAATTTTTATAATAAAAATTATTCTGATATGTGATTGGCCGTATTCACATGAAATGTTGTCAACATGTTACGATGCTAGGGGAAATTTACATTTGCACTCTAAAGGGCACTTATCGGTATTATAATAATTTAATTATATTTTTGTTGAAATTACCACGAGCTTATTGGCTTTGAATGGACTGTTGATGGTTGTGTAAAAATGATATTGAATAAATTACATATAGTAAAGCGAGTAGGTTTTAAAATTAAAAATGAGCAAATTACTGAAGGAATAAAAATGAATTAAGGATTTTCTTTTTACTTCAACAATTTTATGATCCAAACTATGTTTTGATTAAAAGAAAATTATTACTAGCAAACATGTTAGTCCAAGATAAATAATTTCCTTTCGGCATACCTATTTGTGGACCCAAATTACTTCTAGATTTTTTAGTTCAGACAAATCGGATAAAAAATCGGAAAAATTATTTCTAGAGAAAAATATGTCAAATATTTTATTTTTATAGAAAAATTTGTCAGAATTTTATTTCTGTAGAAAATTTTGTCAAAATTGTATTTCTATCCAAATTTTTTTTCAAAATTTTATTTCTATAGAAAATTTTCTCAAAAATTTATTTCTATAGAAAATTTTGTCAAGATTTTATGTCTATAGAAAATTTTGTCAATGTTTTATTTCTATAGAACATTTTGTCAAAATTTCTTTTCTATAGAAAATTTTGTTAAAATTTTATTTCTATAGAAAATTTTGTCAAAATTTGATTTCTATAGAAAATTTTGTCAAAATTTTATGTCTATAGGAAATTTTGTCAAAATTTTATTTCTATAGGAAATTTTGTCAAAATTTTATTTCTATAGAAAATTTTGTTATAATCTTATTTTTATAAAAAAAATTGTTAAAATTTTACTTTTATATTTTTTTTTTTAATTTTTGTAAAAATGTTATTTCTATAGAAAATCAATCAAATCATAATTTTATTTTTATAGAAAAATGTGTCAACATTTTATTTCTATCGATATTTTAACAATTTTATTTCTATAGAAAATTTTGTCAAAATTTTATTTCTATAGACAATTTTGTCAAAATTTTATTTCTATAGAAAATTTTGTTTAAATTTGATTTCTATAGAAAATTTTATTTCTATAGAAAATTTTGTCAAAATTTGATTTCTATAGAAAATTTTGTCAAAATTTGATTTCTATAGAAAATTTTGTGAAAATTTGATTTCTATAGAAAATTTTGTCAAAATGTTATTTCTATAGACAATTTAGTCAAATTTTTATTTCTATCGAAAATTTTATCAAAATTTTATTTCTATAGAAAATTGTGTCAAAATTTTATTTCTATAGACAATTTTGTCAAAATTTTATTTCTATAGACAATTTTGTTAAAATTTTATTTCTATAGAAAATTTTGCCATAATTTTATTTCTATAGAAAATTTTGTCAAAATTTTATTTCTATAGAAAATTTTGTCAAAATTTCTTTTCTTTAGAGAATTTTGTTTAGAATTGTATGTCTATAGAAAATTTTGTCAATGTTTTATTTCTATAGAACGTTTTGTCAAAATTTCTTTTCTATAGAAAATTTTGTTAAAATTTTATTTTGTCAAAATTTGATTTCTATAGAAAATTTTTTCAAAATTTTATGTCTATAGGAAATTTTGTCAAAATTTTATTTCTATAGGACATTTTGTCAAAATTTGATTTCTATAGAAAATTTTGTCAAAATTTTATTTCTATAGAAAATTTTGTTATAATCTTATTTTTATAAAAAAAAATTGTTAAAATTTTACTTTTATAATTTTTTTTTTAATTTTTGTAAAAATGTTATTTCTATAGAAAATCAATCAAATCATAATTTTATTTTTATAGAAAAATTTGTCAAAATTTTATTTCTATCGATATTTTAACAAAGTTATTTCTATAGAAAATTTTGTCAAAATTTTATTTCTATAGACAATTTTGTCAAAATTTTATTTCTATATAAAATTTTGTTTAAATTTGATTTCTATAGAAAATTTTGTCAACATTTTATTTCTATAGAAAATTTTGTCAAAATTTGATTTCTATAGAAAATTTTGTCAAAATTTGATTTCTATAGAAAATTTTGTCAACATTTTATTTCTATAGACAATTTTGTCAAATTTTTATTTCTATAGAAAATTTTATCAAAATTTTATTTCTATCGAAAATTTTGTCAAAATTGTATTTCTATAGACAATTTTGTCAAAATTTTATTTCTATAGACAATTTTGTTAAAATTTTATTTCTATAGAAAATCTTGCCATAATTTTATTTCTATAGAAAATTTTGTCAAAATTTTATTTCTATAGAAAATTTTGTCAAAATTTTATTTCTATAGAAATATTTGTCAAAATTTAATTTCTATAGACAATTTTGTCAACATTTTATTTCTATAGACAATTTTGTCAAAATTTTAATTCTATAGAAAATTTTGCCCTAATTTTATTTCTATAGAAAATTTTGTCAAATTTTGATTTCTATAGAAAATTTTGTCAAAATTTGATTTCTATAGAAAATTTTGTTTCTATAGAAAATTTTGTCAAAATTTTATTTCTTTAGAAAATTTTGTCAAAATTTTATTTCCATAGACAATTTTGTCAAAATTTTATTTCTATCGAAAATTTTGTCAAAATTTTATTTCTATAGAAAATGTTGTCAAAATTTTTTTTCCATAGACAATTTTGTCAAAATTTTATTTCTATCGAAAATTTTGTCAAAATTTTATCTCCATAGAAAATTTTGTCAATTTTTTTTTTTATAGAAAATTTTGTCAAAATTTTATTTCTATAGAAAATTTTGTTAAAATTTTATTTTTATAAATATTTGTTTTTATTTTTTTTTTTTTGTTAAAATTTTTGTAAACATTTTATTTAGATGGAAAATCAATCAAATCATAATTTTATTTTTATAGAAAAATTTGTCAAAATTTCTTTTCTTTAGAGAATTTTGTTTAAAATTTTATTTCTATAGAAAATTTTGTCAAAATTTGATTTCTATAGGAAATTTTGTCAAAATTTTATTTCTATAGAAAATTTTGTTATAGTCTTACTTTTATAAAAAAAATTGTTAAAATTTTACTTTTATAATTTTTTTTTTAATTTTTGTAAAAATGTTATTTCTATAGAAAATCAATCAAATCATAATTTTATTTTTATAAAAAAATGTGTCAAAATTTTATTTCTATAGACAATTTTGTCAAAATTTTATTTCTATAGAAAATTTCGTTTAAATTTGATTTCTATAGAAAATTTTGTCAAAATTTGATTTCTATAGAAAATTTTGTCAAAATTTTATTTGTATAGACAATTTTGTCAAATTTTTATTTCTATAGAAAATTTTATCAAAATGTTATTTCTATAGAAAATTGTGTCAAAATTTTATTTCTATAGACAATTTTGTCAAAATTTTATTTCTATAGACAATTTAGTTAAAATTTTATTTCTATAGAAAATTTTGCCATAATTTTATTTCTATAGAAAATTTTGTCAAAATTTTATTTCTATAGAAAATTTTGTCAAAATTTCTTTTCTTTAGAGAATTTTGTTTAATATTTTATGTCTATCGAAAATTTTGTCAATGTTTTATTTCTATAGAACGTTTTGTCAAAATTTCTTTTCTATAGAAAATTTTGTTAAAATTTTATTTTGTCAAAATTTTATTTTGTCAAAATTTGATTTCTATAGAAAATTTTTTCAAAATTTTATGTCTATAGGAAATTTTGTCAAAATTTTATTTCTATAGGACATTTTGTCAAAATTTGATTTCTATAGAAAATTTTGTCAAAATTTTATTTCTATAGAAAATTTTGTTATAATCTTATTTTTATAAAAAAAAAATTGTTAAAATTTTACTTTTATATTTTTTTTTTAAATTTTTGTAAAAATGTTATTTCTATAGAAAATCAATCAAATCATAATTTTATTTTTATAGAAAAATTTGTCAAAATTTTATTTCTATCGATATTTTAACAAAGTTATTTCTATAGAAAATTTTGTCAAAATTTTATTTCTATAGACAATTTTGTCAAATTTTTATTTCTATAGAAAATTTTATCAAAATTTTATTTCTATAGAAAATTTTGTCAAAATTTTATTTCTATAGACAATTTTGTCAAAATTTTATTTCTATAGACAATTTTGTTAAAATTTTATTTCTATAGAAAATCTTGCCATAATTTTATTTCTATAGAAAATTTTGTCAAAATTTTATTTCTATAGAAAATTTTGTCAACATTTTATTTCTATAGAAATATTTGTCAAAATTTAATTTCTATAGACAATTTTGTCAAAATTTTATTTCTATAGAAAATTTTGTCAGAATTTTATTTCTATAGAAAATTTTGTCAAAATTTTATTTCTATAGAAAATTTTGTTAAAATTTTATTTTTATAAATTTTTGTTTTTATTTTTTTTTTTGTTAAAATTTTTGTAAACATTTTATTTAGATGGAAAATCAATCAAATCATAATTTTATTTTTATAGAAAATTTTGTCAAAATTTCTTTTCTTTAGAGAATTTTGTTTAAAATTTTATTTCTATAGAAAATTTTGTCAAAATTTGATTTCTATAGAAAATTTTGTCAAAATATTATGTCTATATATATAATTTTGTCAAAATTTTATTTCTATAGGAAATTTTGTCAAAATTTTATTTCTATAGAAAATTTTGTCAAAATTTTATTTCTATAGAAAATTTTGTTATAATTTTATTTCTATAGAAAATTGTGTCAAAATTTTATTTCTATAGACAGTTTTGTCAAAATTTTATTTTTATAGAAAATTTTGCCATAATTTTATTTCTATATACAAGGATATACAAGGAACTTCCTTTTTATAGCCGAGTCCGAACGGCGACGGGAAATCCCAAATATCAAATTGCGTATTTTTCATTGATAGTTAATGAAGTTTATAAAAATTAATTTTAATGCCTAACCATATGGAAAAAAAATGTATAGCACATTTATATTATAGCCTCTACTTTATAATAGTATCGAGAAACAAATCAAAACTAAGTTGGGTTAGAGTTTGGTGCGATTTTCGAATGTCCTCTATAGTGCACAACGGTAGTCAAAGGGTTAAGGAAAATTTAAAGAAGTCTTTTGGAAATTGTTTAGTTCAGAACCGATCTGGCTGCATATTTTTCAAACAATTTAACATTTTTAACATTGAAAAAAATATTTTGTTTGGGACTATTGTCTGCTTGTAAGCTGATTATTATGAAGGGTATTTTGATATACGAGTATGACAAAATTATTGATTATGACAAAATATCACATAAGTTTGTAATATTTTATTTATTTATGTGATATTTATTTGTGTTTGCATGACATTTAAGCCTATGAATTGAAAATATTACTGTATACCTTACATAAAAAAAAAATAAACCAAAAAATAATCAACCATTTTTTCAAAATACAGTCATCCCTCTTGACATAACTGAAAATATAATTTCATATACGATTCACTTCAACTCAAATCCAGACAAGAGTTTTTCCTCCGCGTTTTTGCGAAGTCAACATTTGCAAGTCAATGATGCCGATGATGAGGTTGACAAAAGAGCCTGCTGTTAGTGATTTGAGTGCATTTGTGCCACATGATAGAATATTTCAGTTTTCGCAATGGAACATCAATATGGGGGATTCTTTTCAAGGTTTGTGTCAAAACTCTTGTGAACATAAATCCATAGTAATCCACTTGAAATCAGCTTAAATCAAATCAAACACGAAACGCACACATCAACATTTCATTGAATGATGGTTCCCTATCATAAGAATTGTAGTTGAGTTCATATAGCAATAAGGTATAACGATATAATATCGTAAATTGCTAAGGAAAATGATATACTACCGTTGATTTTATCCAATGCCAGTAGCAACAAAAAAAAAAAACATCCTTGACAGTAATCCTTTTAGTGATGTTGCACTCATTTGTATTCACATTTAATTGGCTCTTCTTGTCACTGATGCTTTTTAACCGTCAGCTTGATATTGGTTGACGTTAAATAGGGAATTATACGTTAAAAATATATCATTAAAATTTTAGGAATAGATATATGAATATATCGATGGTTCTCATGGCGAATAAAAAGGAATTAACAAACAAGTATATACGGAATTAATTTCAGCCTAGCCGAATCTTAAGTACCCACCACCATCATGGATTGCGTTGAAAATTCTACTAAAGACTGATCCACAATCAATTTTCGCACGGTAATTAAAGAGACTAAATTTAAACGGATCGGACGAAATTTGTTCCTTTGTTTTTTGGGTCCGGTTTTTATGGGCGCTATATATTATTATGACCGATATGGACCAACTTTTGCATAACTAGTAGAAAGCATATACTATAGAAATACAATTCTGGCAATATTTACTATTGAAAATTTTGACAAATTTTTCTACAGAAATAAAATGTTGACAAAATTTTCTATAGAAATAAAATTTTGAAAAAATTTTAAAAAGAAATAAAATTTTGACAAAATTTTCTATAGAAATAAAATTACGACAAAATTTTCTATAGACATAAAATTTTGAAAAAAATTTAAATAGAAATAAAATTTTGACCAAATTTTAACCAGAAATAAAATTTTGACAAAATTTTAAATAGAAATAAAATTTTGACAAACATTTTCTATGGAAATAAAACTTTGACAAAATTTTCTATAGACATAATATTTTTGACAAAACTTTCTATAGAAATAAAATTTTGACAAAATTTTCTATAGAAATACAATTTTGAAAAAAAATTTCTATAGAAACAAAATTTTGACAAAATTTTCTATAGAAATAATATGATTTGATTGATTTTCCATAGAAATAAAATTTTGACAAACCTTTTTATAAAAATAAAATTTTAACAAAATTTTCTGTAGGCATAAAATTTTGACAAAATTTTCTATACAAATAACATTTTTGACAAATTTTTCTTAAGAAAATCAAATTTTGACAAAATTTTCCATCGAAATAAAATTTTAAAAAAGTTTTTATAGAAATAAAATTTCTAAGAAGTTTTCTTTAAAATTTTACAATTTTTTTATAAAAATAATTTTTTTTTATAAAATTTCAACAAAATTTTCTACAGAAATAAAATTTTGACAAAAAGTTTTATAGAAATAAAATTTTCTATAGACATAAAATTATGAAAAAATTTTAAATAGAAATAAAATTTTGACAAAATTTTAAACAAAAATAAAATTTTGGCAAAATTTTATATAGAAATAAAATTTTGACAAAATTTTTTATAGAAATAAAAGTTTGACAAAATTTTGACAAAATTTTCTATAGAAATAAAATTTTGATAAAATTTTCTATATAAATAAAATTTTGACAAAATTTTCTATAGAAATAATATTTTTGACAAAATTTCATGTAGAAATAAAATTTTGCCACATTTTCTATAGAAATAATATTATGATTTGATTGATTTTCCATAGAAATAAAATTTTGACAAACGTTTTTAAAAAAATAAAATTTTAACAAAATTTTCTGTAGACATAAAATTTTGACAAAATTTTCTATACAAATAACATTTTTGACAAAATGTTTTTAGGAAAATTAAATTTTGACAAAATGTTCTATAGAAACAAAATTTTGACAAAATTTTATATAGAAATAAAATTTTAAAAAAGTTTTTTTTATAGAAATAAAATTTTAAAGAAGTTTTCTTTACAGTTTTACAGTTTTTTTTTTTTTAAATAAAATTTTAACAAGTTTTTTTTTTATAAAATTTCAACAAAATTTTCTATAGAAATAAAATTTTGACAAAATTTGCTATAGAAATAAAATTTTGACAAAATTTCCTATAGAAATAAAATTTTGATAAAATTTTCTATAGAAATAAAATTAGGATTTGATTGATTTTTCATATAAAAATAAAATTTTAACAACATTTTCTGTATAAATAAAATTCTGATAAAATTTTCTGTAGAAATAACATTTCTGAAAAAATTTTCTATAGAAAATTCAATGTTGACAAAATGTTCTATAGAAATAAACTTTTGACAAAATTTTCAATAGAAATAAAATTTTAACAAAATTGTCTATAGAAATAAAATTTTGATAAAATTTCCTGTAGAAATAAAATTTTTACAAAGTTTTCTATAGAAATAAAATATTGACAAAATGTTCTATAGAAATACAATTTTGACAAAAATTTCTATAGAAATAAAATTTTGAGAAAAGTTTCTACAGAAATAAAATTTTAACAACATTTTCTATAGAAATAAAATTTTGATAAAATTTTCTATAGAAATAAAATTAGGATTTGATTGATTTTTCATATAAAAATAAAAGTTTAACAACATTTTCTATAGAAATTAAATGTTGACAAAATTTTCTATAGAAAAAAAATTTATAAAATTTCCTGTAGAAATAAAAGTTTGACAAAATATTCTATACAAATAAAATTTTTCTATAGAAATAAAATCTTGACAAATTTTCTACATATGTAAAATTTTAACAAATTTTTCTATACAAATAAAATTTTAACAAAATTTTCTATAAAGTCAATTTATTTTATAATTATCATTTTCGCTTTAGGTCATGGTTAGGTTAGGTTAGGTGGCAGACCGATGTATCGGGCTCACTTAGACTATTCAGTCCATTGTGATACCACATTGGTGAACTTCTCTCTTATCACTGAGTGCTGCCCGATTCTATGTTAAGCTCAATGACAAGGGACCTCCTTTTTATAGCCGAGTCCGAACGGCGTTCCACATTGCAGTGAGACCACTTAGAGAAGTTTTGAAACCCTCAGAAATGTCACCAGCATTACTGAGGTGGGATAATCCACCGCTGAAAAACTTTTTGGTATTCGGTCGAAGCAGGAATCGAACCCACGACCTTGTGTATGCAAGGCGGCATGCTAACCATTGCACCACGGTGGCTCCCGTTTCGACATGTAATTCTGGCAGTTATGTTGCAGTCTCAAAGTTAATCGGCTTGCAATTCTAGAACTGATGTTGCAGCTTCAAAGTTAATCAATGAGGTTCCGGGATGCAGAAGAACTAGAAAATATTATGAATATAAATTTTATGACCCGAAGTTTATATCGAAACTAACCCTGAAGCTACTATTATGCCTAAAACGACTGTCAAACTTCCAAAAATTCCACAGCCTTCAGGATGGTGATTGGTGAACTTCTCTCTTATCACTGAGTGCTGCCCGATTCCATGTTAAGCTCAATGACAAGGGACCTCCTTTTTTTATAGCCGAGTCCGAACGGCGTTCCACATTGCAGTGAAACCACTTAGAGAAGCTTTGAAACCCTCAGAAATGTCACCAACATTACTGAGATGGGATAATCCAACGCTGAAAAACTTTTTGGTGTTCGGTCGAAGCAGGGATCGAACCCAGGACCTTGTAGGAACAGGACCAAATACGCCCGTGCAAGGCGGGCATGCTAACCATTGCACCACGGTGGCTCCCTTCGCTTTAGGTCATTCTATCACAGTCCATAAAACTTCGACACATTTACATATTTATACACCCAAATAAATTGTCACTACTAGCAGTGATCACAAAATAATAAATAAACTTATAAAATAAAATAGTAAAACATTTCATTCGAAGAAATAATTGTTTTCATAATAACCACGAAAAATTGATTAAAAACTACAACTACCGAATAAAAAACTCGTATTTTTTATTCGCTAGTTGTTTGCTAAAATCGTCTTTGGTAGATTATTGTTTAACTATTAATGAAAAAATGGAATTTTGGGATTTGAGATGTTATATGCCGCTAGTAAATATACACTCACACAAAATGTATAGCTTATGTAATGAACGATTCTTTTTAGATTCTTCTTTATATGCCGAATATCGCTTATTTTCGTAAGGCGATTTGGTCACAATTGAAAAATCATTTTTTCAGAGCAAGAACTCTTTATATACGAGTAATTGAGGTAGGCTTTTAAAATTACATTTTTTTACATGCAGTTAGTACAAGTAAAAAAAAAGTAAACATAAAGTCTTTAATATTAGGCTTAATTCGGTTGTGAATGGGTTAAGGTAGAATTAAATGCACTGCGTTGCTAGAAGTGTTGTCTTTTGCATATAAGACAATTTAATCGAGCTCTTCCTGTCATACATTAAAATCAACCCTTCAATCAAGATTCCACGAAAAAAGGCCTCAATGAAATAGGGTCCCAAAACAAATTTGAAATAAGGCCCCAGAAATTGGGGTTGCAGCTCACAGGTACACAAACAAAAAGTAGATTGGAAAGAGTCAAGGATTAACTTCGATTTTACGAAAGAGGCCAATTTGGTTTTCTTCGATGAGAAGCCATTCAAAATTGAGCAGTTTGTGAGAAAACAAAATGATCGCGTTTACTTGAAATTAAACTGAAATTTACACCTTCGATTGGTCACCAGAACTCAAGCAACGCCAATGGTATTGGTGTGGGCCGCCATAAATGCCGATCTTCGCTCATCACTTGTATTCATCGATCATGGGGTCAAAATAAATGCCGCTTGGGATGGGCCCAAATACCGCAGTACTACTTTCATACCGCATGTGATGACATTATCGGCTGTTTAAAGGCCATAATTTGTGTCAAAGGTAGGCAGATCGTTCAAATCCCAATTGTTTCTAAAATTGGATGTTTTTCAGATTTTTTTCTTTTTTAACAATAAAACTAATATAAAATTAAACAAGTATATACGGCCATAAGTTCGGCAAGGCCTAATCTTATGAACCTCCATCATGGGTTGCGGTTGTGTTTTCTTTTTTTTTTAATTTCATATAGCTCTTAAAATAACACCCTTTAATATTCAACTTTAATCTTTTCTCACAATATATATATTTCCAAATACGCCCGTGTTTTTCTCGAGAAATTGTTTGTTAGGGAAATATCCTGCGGTGTGATTGCATATTCATTGGTAGTGCTAAAATAAAAAACAAAAAATAAAACAATCGTCTACACTACGCCAATGTTAATATTCCTTGTTCTCCATGGTTGTGGTATTTTTACTATACTAGACAAAAAATAACATCACCCAAATATTTTCCTGCATTGTTGATGTAATACCTTACCGACCCAAAAACATGCAGCACAAAGAACATGGTGATGAATGATTGAGTGCAAGTATTTGGAATAGTATCTTTTTGTTTGTCGGAACTTGTTTATCTATTGATGAATTAAGAGGAAAAACTAAAATCAAATTTCCCATGTAAATTCAAGGATTTTCATCCAACCATATATACCCGAAAAACATATACACATACACTCACCCACAATAAACAAAAACGTATTGAAATGAATTCGTTTTCTCTGGGTCTAGTTCCTGCATCAGTGATGTCAGATGTAAGGAAAATCGGTTTTTGGGGAATTTTATTTTTAAATTACAAGCATAAGGAAAATTCTAAGATATTTCATTTTTATCATAAATGTATGAATTTTATTTTAAATTTTAAGGAAAATTCTCAAATATCACCCGAAAAAGACAATGTAACTGAATTTCCGTTTAAATTTCTTAAAAAATCTATACTGACGTTAATTTATATAATAAAAAGGTGATTTTCTAAGAGCTATAGGAAAAGTTTTCAAAAATTAAAAGCACATAAAATTCAGAAGAATTAAAGAAATCTGCATTTGACTCGATAGAACCCAAATAATTTATATTTGAAAATTGTTTCATGAAAATTTTGACCGTGATTGTCTCTCAAATGGTCCATCCACTTAGTCAAATTTTAGCAATACCTTTGCAATATTTCGGCCAGCATCTCTCGAATACATCTGTCAATTTTGTCTTCCAAAGTGTCAATTGAAGCTGGATTGTCTGTACAGACACGAGCTTTAACAAAAAATTTTCTAACGTGAAATAAAATGTTCACCGAACTTGCCTCACAATAACTCCATTGTCTTTAGAAATATTGGCCATAGCAGGTCCCTTAGTCGATCTATCCATGCCCGCCTGTCCGTCCGGCTGTCCGTCAGTAAACACATTTTTGTGATCTAGGTCGCAGGTTTAGCCCAATCGAATTCAAATTTGGCACACATATGTGCTTTGGATGAGAATAGGAACTCACTAATTTTGGAATAAATCGGTTCATATTTAGATATAGTCTCATATATACTTTTGATCGGATTTACTTTCTTTTAGCCACAGACGCAAAATTTTTACTCCGATTTACATGAAATATTGTTGAGGTAATAGAATTGACATTCTAACTATGCATGCCAAAAAGGATCAAAATCGATTCAGATTTTGATATAGCTCCCACATATAGCTTTCGTCCGATTTACACTCATTTGACAACAGTGTTACCCCAAAAATTCTAAAATTTGCCACAAAGAGTACACTTAATATTTTAGCAATGTGTGCCAAATTTGGCGGAAATTGGTGCAGATTTAAATAAAGCTGTCATATATGTATATATCTGTTCGATGGGGGGAAATATTGATTCCAAACAACTGTTGCTACAGTTGGTAGAATTTTGCCAAAAATGATGGATTTTTTACTGTTTGAGAGATTGGCAGAATTTTTTATATTTTGGCAGATTTTGCAATGAGGTACTTCAACAATTTTCTGTAGAAATAAACTCTTTTTTCTATAGAAAAAAATTTGGACACTATTTTCTATAAAAATAAAATTTTGACAAAATTTTCTATAGAAATACAATTTTGATAAAATTTTCAATAGAAATAAATTTTTAACAAAATTTTGTATAGAAATAAAATTTTGACAAAATTTTCTATAGAAATAAAAAGTTTACCAAATTTACTACTGAAATACAATTTTGACAAAATTTTCTATAGAAATAAAACTTTGGCAACATTTTCCATAGAAATAAAATTTTGACCAAATTTTCTATAGAAATAAAACTTTTAACACATTTCCTATTGGGATACAATATTTACAAAATTTTCTATAGAAAAACATTTTGAACAAATTTCTATAGAAATAAAATTTTTACCAAATTTCCTATTTAAACAAAATTTTGACAAAATTTTTACAGATTTATGTAACCTAGAGATACAATTTTGAAAAAAATTTGTATAGAAATAAAATTTGGACAAAATTTTCTTTATAAATAAAATTTTGACAAAATTTTCTATAGAAATAAAATTTTGACAACATTTTCTATAGAAATAAATTTTTGATAAAATTTTCTATAGAAACAAAATTTTGACAAAATTTTCTAAAGAAATAAAATTTTGACAAAATTTTCTATAGAAATAAAATTTTTACAAAACTTTCTATAGAAATAAAATTTTGACAAGATTTTCTATAGAAATAAAATTTTGATAAGATTTTCTATAGAAATAAAATTTTGACAAAATTCCTATAGAAATAAAATTTTCTATAGAAATAAAACTGTGGCAACATTTTCCAAAGAAATGAAATTTTGACCACATTTTCTTTAAACACATTTCCTATTGAAATAAAATATTGACAAAATTTTTATATAAATAAATTTTTGACAAAATATAGAAAAACATTTTGACCAAATTTTCTATAGAAATAAAATTTTTACCAAATTTCCTATTGAAATAAAATTTTGACAAAATTTTCTATAGAAAAAAATGTTTGCATAATTTTCTATAGAAATGAAATTTTTACAAAATTTTATATAGAAATAAAATTTTGACAAAATTTTGTATAGAAATAAAATTTTCTAAAGAAATCACATTTTGACAAAATTTCCTATTGCAATAAAATTTTGACAAAATTTTCTATAAAAAAAAAATTTGCACAATTTTCTATAGAAATAAAAATTTTACCAAATTTCCTATTGAAATATAATTTTGACAAACTTTTCTATAAAAATAAAATTTTATTGCTTTAAGCTTAAATCAAAAACAACAATATTGATTGAAGAGTAAACCAACAATAACAAACAAAACGAAATGAAATTATGACAAAGTTTTCCATAGAAATAAAATTTTTACAAAATTTCCTATTGAAATAAAATGTTGACAACATTTTTTATAGAAATAAAATTTTGACAAAATTCCTATAGAAATATAATTTTCACAAAATTTTCTATAGAAATAAAATTTTTGACAAAATTTTGTATAGAAATAAAATTTGGGCATTGTTGTTGTTTTTTATTTTCAGCTTAAAACCATACATTGACTAAACTACAAGTGTAGCTTAACCAACAGAGGAAAATAATGTTTGTCAAATTTATTTGGGCAAAGCCCTATAGACTGCAAGATGGTTGGATGGACGCACGTTTCGGAATTACCATATTCCTCATCAGCATCATCGACTTGCAGCAAAACTATCAACCAATTATCAGAATAAATTCAGACAAACAACAATGCTTAAAGAACAAAACCAAAAATAACAAAACAAAACGAATGAAAAAAGAAGAGGAAGCACGCTCAAAAATAAACCCAGCCAAATGCACTCAAATCGATGATTTGACAGTGGCATAGGAAAAGAGATATGTTTGTTTCGAATTTATTTCGGCATAAGCCGGCTATCATACAAAACCTTTTTTCGGAAGGTTCAAGTGTGGTTCATGGTTGGGTTTAATGAACTGCCTGAATCTATTCTGATAATTGGTTGATAGTTTTGCTGCAAGTAGAGGATGCTGATGAGGAATGTAGTAATTCCGAAACGTGCGTCCATCCAACCATCTTGCAGTCTATAGGGCTTTGCCAAATAAATTTGACAAACATTATTTTCCTCTGTTGGTTAAGCTACACTTGTAGTTTAGTGAATGTATGGTTTTAAGCTGAAAATAAAAAAAAACAACAACAATGCTTAAAGAACAAAACCAACAATAACAAAACAAAACGAATGAAAACAAAATTTGGCAAAATTTTCTAAAGAAATAAAATTTTGGCAAAATTTTCTATAGAAATAAAATGTTGGCAAAATTATCTATAGAAATAAAATGTTGGCAAAATTATCTATAGAAATAAAATTTTAACATAATTTTATACAGAAATAAAATTTTGAAAAATTTTCTAAAGAAATAAAATTTTGGCAAAATTTTCTATAGAAATAAAAATTTTACCAAATTTCCTATTGAATACAATTTTGACAACATTTTCTATAGAAATAAAATTTTATTGCTATAACTTAAATCAAAAACAACAATATTGACTGAAGAGTAAACTAACAATAACAAACAAAACGAAATAAAATTTTGACAAAATTTTCCATAGAAATAAAATTTTGACAAAATTCCCTATTGCAATAAAATGTTGACAAAATTTTCTATAGAAATAAAATTTCGACAAAATGTTCTATAGAAATAAAATTTTAAAAAATGTTCTATAGAAATAAAGTTTTGACAAAATTTTCTATATAAATAAAATTTAGACAAAATTTCTATAGAAATAACATTTTGACAAATTTTTCGAGAGAAATAAAATTTTGACAAAAACAGAAAATTTTAGTCACTTATTTCAGGGAATCTACCCTGCTATTACATCTTGATTGTCATACCTTACTTGTTTGAATTTTATTAATTTTTTGGCGTAGGGCTTAGGTAAAAAAAGCACGTCTTTTAAGTTACGTGGGGAATTAAAAAAAGCCCTCTGGCATCCCTGCATTATGCATTACAGTTCAAGAGAATAAAACAACAAAAACAATAATAAAAATGAAAACCCCAATGACAATGGCAACATTGCTTCGAAAGATTTTCTCTATGGAAGTGTTGTTGTGGGATTCGATAAAAAGGTTTTCATTGTACCGAAGTGCTCCCAGTGTAAACTAGAAAAATAAATAAATATCTACGTAAGGAGAGTGCCAAAATTTCAAATATAAGGCTACTAAATCTAGATCTACATCAATCGAAATTTTTATTTCGGAAAGAAGAACATATTTCTTGGTAACATTGTAATGGAATGGAATTTTAATTTTAATATTTTGGTTTGATTTGGAATTTGAGAAACAAAAGTTTAAAAAACTCTTTTTTCTACCCACGTTTAAAATCCCACTCAAGAAACAAACACACACACTGCTATGCATTCACCTACACCATTATAAACAGATGCCTTTGTAAGGACACATAAGTAGCAGCTATGTATACTTTTTTCACTTTGATATCCTTTCGGTTGTTGCAAATCATTGGGGCTGTCTCAGGGTTGTCACTATTGCTGTTTTGTTTCACATCACCATCATGTTTTGTCGATGGTGGTGGCGGTGTTGTAGTCGTATCCTCTTTTGTTGTCGAACACAAGAAATTTAAATAAATCTCTTAAAAGGTAGAAATTTCATTGTTAAATTTTGTGTGGTTTACAATTTGCGTGTTACCTTGCCCTAGGGCTCCCCCACCCTAGTCCTTCTCCTGTTGTCATCCTTATTGGCAAGCAATGTCCTTCGCTATGCTATGAGTTTCAAATGTAAATATTGATTTGTGGTTTTCACCAAGAGTAACACGAATTGGTAGACAGAAGATGTTCGTGTAGATGGCCCATCATCGCCTTCATTTACACAAATTTTGCTTATGGAAATTTGTCGACATTAAGGAAAGGCAACTAAGGATGACTAGAATGGTGTTTAACCCAGCGAACAGAGTTTTGGTATAAACATTTATTACATGGATCATTTATTCTTAAAAGTTCTAATAATCTGCAATATAATTTAAATGTGAGCTTGGTGCTGCAACAAAAATAGAGAACTTTTTTGACACTTAGCACTGAACCCGCCAGGGAAAAATTTTTGGTTAATTTGAGAAATGTTTAAAACAAACTATATAATAATATGGCTGATATGTAATACAACAAGACAAAGTCCTATATTTTTATTGTGTTTTTAACTTTATTGTTCAAAAGCAAAATGTTATAGAAATAATATCAAATATTAGAATCAGGCACAAATTATGGCATTCCAACGACCAACAAAGCCATCACATGATGCACCATAGTGGCTGTGCGGTATTTCGGTCAATGTCTGGAAAAGTGCCATGTTGAGATGAGCGACAATTTCGAACTTTTTTGTGGCAACCAAAAAATGACCCAGGAGTAAAAGTTCAAAGAAATGAGATCCCGAGATTGTGGTGGCCACTGTTCCATAGAAATAAAACGAGGAGTCTCGTTTTAACCACTTCTTGTTCCTGTTTACGGTCGAGTCACAAATGTGTCCGACATTCACGGTTGCAAATTTAATTTACCAAAATTTGGAGAAAATTGTACCAAAAGTCTTAAGTCATTATGTTTTTATAATTTTGTATTCTAAATTTTGGAGTAGTCTTTATTGTAATTTAATATATATTGGCCCATGGCTTCAAATTACAAAATCGAGAAAATAAATAAAAAAATAAATAAATAAAAAAAAAATAAATTTTACACAAAATTTTTTATACAAATAAAATTATTACAAAATTTTCTATAGAAACAAAAAAAAAAAAATGAGGAACTTTTCTATAGAAATAAAAATTTTACAAATTTTTCTTTAGAAATAAAACTTTGACAAAATTTTCTATAAAAATAAAAAATTTGCAAAATTTCCTATGGAAATAAAATTTTGAGAAAATTTTCTATAGAAACAAAATTTTGAGAAAATTTTCTACTAAATTTAAATTTTTTCTACTAAATTTAAATTTTTTCAACATTTCATTTCTATGGAAAATTTTGTTAAAATTTTATTTCTACAGAAGATTTTATAAAAAATTTAGTTTTACAAAATTTTGGCAAAATTTCTAAAGAAAATTTTGTCAAAATTTTATTTTTATAAAAAATTATTTCAAAATTTTATTTCTATAGAAAATTTTATCAAAATTTTATTTCTATAAAAAATGTTGTCAAAATTTTATATTTCTTTAGAAAATTTTCCTACAATTGTATTTCTATTGAAAATTTTGTCAAGATGTTATTTCTATAGAAAATTTTGTTAAAATTTTATATTTCTTTAGAAAATTTTGCTAAAATTTTATTTCTATGCAAAATTTGATCAAAATTTTATTTCTATAGAAAATTTTGTTAAAACTTTATTTCTATAGAAAATTTTGTCAAAATTTTATTTCTATAGAACATTTTGTCTAAATTTTATTTCTAAAGAAAATTTTGTCAAAATTTTATATTTCTATAGAAGTATGTCAAGATTTTATATTTGCAAAGAAAATTCTTTTTATAGGAAAATTTTCAAAATTTTATATTTCAATAAAAAATTTTGTTAAAATTTTATTTCTATGGAAAATTTTGTCAATCGGTCCATAAATATTTCTATTGAAACTGTTGTCAAAATTTTATTTCTATAGAAAAAATTTTCACAATTTTATTTCTATAGAAAATTTTGTCAACTTTTTTTTCTGTAGAAAATTTAGTCAAAATTTTATATTTCTATATACATTTTTTCGAAATTTTATTTTTATACCCTCCACCATAGTATGGGGGTATACTAACTTTGTCATTCCGTTTGTAATACATCGAAATATTGCTCTAAGACCCCATAAAGTATATATATATTCTGGGTCGTGGTGAAATTCTGAGTCGATCTGAGCATGTCCGTCCGTCCGTCTGTTGAAATCACGCTAACTTCCGAATGAAAGAAGCTATCGACTTGAAACTTGGCACAAGTAGTTGTTATTGATGTAGGTCAGATGGTATTGTAAATGGGCCATATCGGTCCACTTTTACGTATAGCCCCCATATAAACTGACCCCCAAATTTGGCTTAGACTCTAAGAGAAGCAAATTTCATCCGATCCGGCTGAAATTTTGTACATGGTGTTGGAATATGGACTCTAACAACCATGCAAAAATTGGTCCACATCGGTCAATAATTATATATAGGCACCATATAAACCGATCCCCCGATTTGGCTTGCCGAGCCTCTAAGAGAAGCAAATTTCATCCGATCCGGCTGAAATTTGGTACATGGTGTTAGTATATGATCTCTAACAACCATGCGGAAATTGGTCCACATCGGTCCATAATTATATATAGCCCCCATATAAACCGATCCCCAGATTTGACCCCCGGAGCCTCGTGGAAGAGCAAAATTCAACCGATTCGGTTGAAATTTGGTACATGACGTTAATATATGGCCTCAAACACCCATGCAAAAATTGGTCGAAATCGGTCCATAATTATATATAGGCCCCATATAAACCGATCCAAAGATTTGACCTCCGAAGCCCCTTGGAAGAGCAAAATTCATCCGATTCGGTTGAAATTTGGTACGTGATGTTAGTTCATGATATCTAACATCCATGCAGGAATTGGTTCATATTAGTCCATAATCGTATATAGCCCCCATATAAACCGATCCCAAGATTTGGTTTTCGAGCCACTTGGAGGGGCAAATTTCATCCGAGTCCGTTGAAATTTGATACATTGTGCTAGTATATAGCCGTTAACAACCACGCCTAACTAGGTCCATATCGGTCTATAGTTATATATAGCCCTCAGATAAATAGATCCCCAATAACACAAAAATTGGTCTATATAAAGCTCATAATTGTTTATAGCCCACATATAAGCGACCCCCATATTTCAATTCTGGCTCTCTACGTACCGTGCAAAAGTCCATATCGATTCATAATTATTTGTAGACTTACCTATGCAAACCCTTTTTGTCTAATATATACCACGTATGGACTAACTAAAAATTTAGAAAACGATATTAAGAAGTTTTAAGACCCAATTAATTCGATTGTGGATGATAGTCTTTCGTAGAAGTTTCTACGCAATCCATGGTGGAGGGTACATAAGATTCGGCCTGGCCGTATATACTTGTTCTATATAAATTTTTTTCAAAGTTTTGTTTCCACAGAAAATTTTGTCAAAATTTTATTTAGAATTTTTTGTAAAAAAAATTATTTCTATACAAAATTTTGTCAATATGTTATTTATATAGCGACTTTTATCAAAATTTTATATTTCTATAGAAAACTTTGTCAAGATGTTATATTGCCATTGAAAATTCTATCAAAATTGTAATTTTATAGAAAACTTTGTTAAAATTTTTATTGCTGGGTTGGTGAAAATTTTGTCAAAATGTTATTTCTATAGAAAATTTTGTTAAAATTTTATATTTCTTTAAAATTTTGCCAAAATTTTATTTCTATGGAAAATTTTATCAAAATTTTATTTCTATAGAAAATTTTGTCAAAATTTTATTTTTATTAAAAATTTTTTCACAATTTTAAACTTACAGAAAATTTTTTCAAAATGTTATTTCTATAGAAAATTTTGTTAAAGTATTATTTCTATAGAAAATTTTCTCAAAATTTTATATTTCTATAGAAGTATGTCAAAATTTTATATTTGTAAAGAAAATTCTGTCACAAATTTTTAATATAGAAAATTTTTCAAAATGTTAAATTTCTTTAAAAAATTTTGTTAAAATTTTATTTCTATGAAAAATTTTGTCAATATGTTATTTCTATTGAAACTGTTGTCAAAATTTTATTTCTATAGACAAATTTGTCAAACTTTTATTTTTATAGAAAATTTTGTGAAAATTTTATTGCTATAGAAAATTTTGTGAAAATTTTATTTCTATAGAAAATTTTTTCAAAATTTTATTTCTATAGAAAATATTGTTAAAATTTTTATTGCTGGATTGGTGAAAATTTTGTCAAAATTTTATTTCTATAGAAAATTTTCTCAAAATTTTTTATTTCTTTACAAAATTTTGCTAAAATTTTCTTTCTATGGAAAATTTTGTCAAAATTTTATTTCTATAGAAAATGTTGTCAACATTTGTATTTCTATAGAAAATATTGTTAAAAATATATTTCTATTGAAAAGCTTTGTCAAAATTTTATTTCTATAGAAAATTTTGTCAAAATTTTATTTCTGTTGAAAATTTTGTCAAAATTTTATTTTTATTAAAAATTTTGTCACAATTTTAAACTTACAGAAAATTTTGTCAAAATATTATTTCTATAAAAATGTTGTAAAAATTTTATTTCTATATAGAACATTTTCTCAAAATTTTATATTTCTATAGAAGTATGTCAAAATTTTATATTTGTAAAGAAAATTTTGTCACAATTTTTTAATATAGAAAAATTTTCAAAATTTTATATTTATTTAAAAAATTTTGTTAAAATTTTATTTCTATGAAAAATTTTGTCAATATGTTATTTCTATTGAAATTGTTGTCAAATTTTATTTCTATAGAAAAATTTGTCAAACTTTTATTTTTATACAAAATTTTGTTAAAATTTTATTACTATAGAAAATTTTGTGAAAATTGTATTTTTATAAAAAATTTTATTAAATTTTTTATTGCTGGGTTGGTTTACCAAAACACTTTAAACAACAAACCTATCACCTCATCTACCTTCGATTCTGATTTCTTAACCTCTTCTCGTCCTTTAAATGACAAAAGTGGAACGTGTATACGAAGATTCAACAGAGACCTCCTACTGATTCAATACACATGATTCAACACCACCAATTTACAATTCGAGGAATGGTGTTAAATAACATTAAGTCAATGAAGGATATCATTTGTGGTTTACTTTTCCCATCTTTTTCTATTCTCTCAGTTTGGTATGCACAAAGTGTTGCCAAATATTTTAATGCTGCCACTGTTGCTTTCGTTGATAATAACGACGAAATAAGAGTTTATGGCACACAAACACAAAACACATGGAAGGATGAAGATGTTAAGGGTGAGCCGGGCAAAAGCCCAAACACCTGCACACACTTATTCACATACATTTTAAAGAGTTTTCCCCAGGTACATTGGTATTTGTTTGGGCTCCTCAGGTTTGATGTATTCGTCATTCATGGTCTTGAGTGAACGGGCGTAAATGATGATTGTGTAGAGATTACAAAAACAAAAGAAACTGGCTAAAGCCCAGATAGCTAAAGAATCGGAAGAAAAGTCAAAATCACTTTGGAAAATAAATAAATTATTGTATTTGTTGTGATTGTTTGCAACAATGTCTATACATCTTCTTTGCTTTCGCCTTCTGTCTGTATCATTCTTTCCGGGAAAATCAATTCATTGCTCGCTCCAAACAAACACCTGAAGAATATCATTATTTGGGAGGCACAGTGACAACAAAAAAATATAAATTTTGTTTTTAATATTTAATTAAAGAAATAGCATAAAATGCCGAAAAAAATATTGACCTCATATGAAAGATTAGACAACCTAGGACAAGCATTTTACACAATATTAAAATTTATATGTTTTCAAAATAAAGAAATTTTAAATTTCAATTAAAGAAAAGTTAATGATCATTCCTTGAATATTGTCTCATTAAATTTAGGACACGAATTCTTAATATCTCTAAAAAAATCAAAATTTCCTTCAGTAAAAAAACGACATTTTTGATTTAATGGAATAATCTCTAAATTAACCGACATGTTGAATCCTTGAATAAAAAAGATAAAACCCTCAAATATAGGCTAAGACTTACTTTTTGGATTTCGCATCCTTGGTTTAAAGCTGTTATAATTTTGTCTGTTACAAGATTGATTTCTATTCATATATTTATTTGTGAAAAAATAATCAGTCAATTTCAATTTTATAAAGCAAAGAGTTAAAGAAAAGACGATTATAAATTTTAAGCACATTTTATAAAATTTGCAGCATCTGCACCTGAACCGATTTCAACCAAATGTGGCATGCATAGGTAACATACAATTTTAATTCTACTCCCTGTGCACAATTTAAAGCAAATTAGGGCAAAACTCTGGCTACTGAATATCGGGCGACAAATATATATGGCACGCTCATGTGGTGAAAATAGGGTTCCTCATTCTTTGGCACCTGGTCGAGGCGGGGGACCTCCCCTTTGTCGGACTTTTTGAAAATTGGACCAAAGTAGACCGATTTGCTTGAAATTTTCATTGAAGGTTGGGGTTGGCATCTAGACAAAAATCCGCCACTTTATATTTCGATATTTGGTGGCAGAGGGGGACCTCCCCTTTGTTCGAATTTTTTAAAGTACAGTGAAAAAACTAGAATTCTCTAAATTATCTAAGGTTTACAGAGAACTTGCGGCGAGGTTATGAAATTAATATAGGGTGATACGGTCAAAATTTGGTCAAAGGAAAACGCGTGTAAATCGGTGAAATCGTTTATTTAAAAAATCAAATTAAATTTCTTTTTCAAGTTCAATTAGTATAAAATTCAGGAAAAATATTCAGTTAGGCTTTCGCTTTTCCAAATCCGAATTGCCGTGCCTCACGCTTGACACCTGCCATCAGATTTTGTACAGCCACCTTGTCCACCTTCTTCGCCGCAGAAAGCCAGTTTGTCTAGAACTGCTGCTCGTCCTTAGCAGTTTTTTTGGTCTTCTTTAGGTTCCGCTTGACAATAGCCCAGTATTTCTCAATTGGACGGACCTCTGGCGTGTTGGGAGGGTTCTTGTCCTTGGAAACCACCTGCACGTTGTTGGCGGCGTACCACTCCATGGCCTTTTTACCGTAATGGCAAGATGCCAAATCCGGCCAAAACAGTACGGAACAACCGTTTTTCTTCAGGAAAGGCAGCAGACGTTTATTCAAACACTCTTTCACGTAAATTTCTTGGAAGCTATGAAAATGCTGCTTTTCAAGCCACATGTACAGATGGCTTGCCAAACCAGATATTTCTTTGCAACTTTGACAGTTTTATGTGCTTGAAAATATCTGCTACTTTTCCCCTTCCTTTTGCCGTATAAAACTCCTGTCCCGGAAGCTGCTTGTAGTCGGCTTTGACGTAGGTTTCGTCGTCCATTACCGCGCAGTCAAACTTCGTCAGCATCGACGTGTACAGCCTCCGGGATCGCGCTTTGGCCGTCGTATTTTGTTTATCATCGCGAGTTGGAGTCACTACCTTCTTGTAAGTCGATAGTCCGGCTCGTTTTTTGGCTCGATGCACGGTTGAAGACGATACACCCAGCTTATTTGCGGCATCTCGGAGAGAGAGGTTAGGGTTTCGCTTGAAACTACCGGCAACTCTCTTTGTCGTCTCAGCGGCTTCCGGTTTTCGATTTCCCCCCGATCCAGACTTCTTGACTGTCGACAAACGTTCCCCAAAAACTTTAATTACATTTGTAACGGTTGATTTGGCAACTTTTAGCAATTTTGCCAGCTTTGCGTGCGAGTAGCTCGGATTTTCGCGATGCGCGAGCAAAATTTTGATACGCTGCTCTTCTTGCTTGGACGGCATTTTGACAACTGAAAAGTGAATTCCAAAATCAAAATAGGACACACTCACACCTTCAAAATGAGGGGTGTTCAGGTTTTTTAAGTGCAAAATTGAAAGAAATACGTCAAGTTTATATTGACCAAATTTTGACCGTATCACCCTTTAGGGTACCTGATGGGTTCATATGTGTACGGGGAGGGGGAAGGTTATGAACGGGGAGACAACCTTCCTTGCCCCACACTTGAAGGAAAGTTTCAAGAATTTTCAGGGAAGGTTAAGGGTGTTATTCACTTCGGTGTTTGACGATATTTTATCGGGGCAAGTGACGTCTCTTTAAAACAATAGAGCAAAATTTAAACATCTCCGATCTACTTGAAATTTACAGGGAACGTGGGAGGAGGTGATTAAATTAATACATGATTTCTAAATTAGTGCAAAATTTCAACCAAATTGGGGTAAAACTCTGGCTTCCGGGACCATACTAGTCCATATCGGGCGAAAGATATATATGGGAGCTGTATCTAAATATGAACCGATTTCAATAAAATTTGGCACATTTGACTATAGTACTAAGTGTTCTTTTTGTGAAAAATTTTAAGAAAATTAGGGTAAAACTCTGACTTCTGGGGCCATATAAGTCCATATCGGGCGAAAGATATATATGGGAGCTATATCTAACTCTAAACCGATTTCCTTCAAAATCAACAGGGTTCTATTCTGAGCCAAAACACATACTTGTGCCAAATTTTAAGTCGATTGGACTAAAACTGCGACCTAGACTTTTATCACAAAAATGTGTTCACAGACAGACGGACATGGCTATATCGACTCAGGAGCCCATCCTGAGCGTTTTTACCAAAGACACCATGTGTCTATCCGTCTCCTTCTGGGTGTTGCAAACATATACACTAACTTATAATACCCTGTTCCACAGTGCGGCGCAGGGTATAAAAATTGCTTCAAATTGAAAAACTTCCCTTTTTGCATATTTTAAAAAAGTCGCACAAAAAATCGCGTGACGTCAGAAAGGTTGCAAAATGCGACTAAAGTCGGAAACGGTAACACTGATCCCCAATATTCAAAATGATAACTTCCTTTGAATATTCCATAAATCGGGCAAATCGCTATATTAGATATAGCATTTGGTATAGATTTTAGATACGGCCCTCACGAAGTCAAAACAATAAACGAAAAATAATATACACCAAATTCATGACTGTAACCACAGTTAATTGCCACCTTCTCTGATTGTTTCTTTGTAATAGAATATACATCATCTTCCATTAACATTTAAAAAGTATGTACATTTTACGATTCACTGTATTCTTTGATATGTTTAACATTCAGTTTCTTCTGTTCTCGGGGCCGCTTTAGATTTTCTCCCCAACCATTATGGCAATAACTGACATGACAAAATCATCAAGCAAAACAGCCCACACTGTTTAAAGAAGCCTACACGTGGATCCTAAAGGTGTTTTCAAAGAATTTCCTCAGGATATAAACTTAAATTGTAAATTCAATTTGAACATCATAAAATAATTATAGACATTTGTAACAGAATTCTTTCTTAAATAAACTCGTGTTTTTATGGAAAATTTAATAAAATACATCAAAATCCTGATGGATTTTCATTCGCTTAGATAAATGTGTGGAACATTTGAGGCAATTTGATTTCATATGATACAAACAACAAACAGATAAATGATGAATTCTTTGAATTGTTAATTTCATAGTAATGTCAGTGTAACTGATATTTCAAAGCTAATGGCAAAATTCATCTTTTGTAATTTTAAGAAATTCTACAAATTTCAATTAATTCAACGGAATTGGGTTAAGCGAACAAATATTTAATTTTGGAGAAAATAATGTATAGGTATTACAGTGGTGTGTGTAAAAATTCCTTGTAAGGTTTTATGACCTCCCTTTGTCATGACCTGGTTACTTCATTTAGTCCAACTAAGAATGCCGATTAATGACGTTATTCCAAATCATACTACTGCATGTGCATTAAAAAAAAATCCGTAGTTAAACTAACATATCAAAACACGGACTGATAGAGCTCATCTTCGCACATGAACTGTCTGCAAACAATATACGTATATGTGGAAATTTTCAGGACGATAGCACCATCATTGAATTTTGTAATGTGACTACAACAGACAGGCGGACATAGTTACATCGTCTTAGATTTTCTCCCTGATAAAGAATATATAGTTTTTTTATAGTTAGAAATCTATATTTCCATGTGTTACAAATGGAATGACAAATCTCTCAACATTCTATGGTAGTGGGTATAATCGGTAATTTCATATGTGGGACCATAGTGCGTATTAGGACTACTAACTAAAAAGCCTATTTATCATACGCTACATGGTACAAGCGGTCGACACAGTTGGTAAAATTATAAGGGCCGATGTTGAATGTGAACCACACCTAAACGCCAAGTTTTTTTCCGAATTTTATTTGACATTTCTCTATTTCAGACTTAGTCAATTTGAACCATGGAGAAATACACAATCCAACAACGTTTAAATGGTTCCAAGAAATGGCAACAGTGGATGATCAGTTTTCGAAGAAAATCATCTTCAGTGATGAGGCACATTTTCACCTCAGTGGATTCGTCAATAACCAGAATTGCAGCATTTGGGCGAATGAGAATCCAAGAGTGATTGTCGAAAAACCAATGCACCCACAAAGAGTGACTGTTTGGTGCGGTTTATGGGCTGGCGGCATCATGGGGCCGTATTTTTTCCAAAGTGAGGCCGGTCAGGCAGTTACTGTGAATGGTGTTCGCTATCGTGAGATGATAACGAACTTTTTATGGCCCGAATTGGAAGATATGGATGTGGACGATATGTGGTTTCAGCAGGACGGTACCACTTGCCACACAGCTAACGAAACAATGGCTCTTTTGCGCAACAAATTCAATGGCCGTGTTATCTCACGTAATGGCGATGTCAATTGGCCGCCAAAATCATGTGATTTGACACCGTTGGACTTTCTTCTTTGGGGTCATTTGAAAGAAAAGGTGTACGTCGATAAGCCAGCAACAATTCAAGAGCTAAAGGATGAGATAATTCGGCACATTAACGGCATAGAACCTCCATTATGCCTCAGCGTCATCGAAAATTTGGACCATCGGATGAAGGTGTGCCACCGAGGTCGCGGCGCCCATTTGGCCGATATTTTGTTCCATACATAATTGAGTAATACCAATATATCATAATAAAATAAAATTACAATCATTTCCTAAATAGTTTGTGTTTTATTCAAAATCAACATCGGCCCTTGAAATTTTAACCAGCAATAATGGTAGATTTTTTACTGTTAGGTAGATAGGTAGAATTTTACACGTTTTGGTAGATTTTGCTCAATATTCCCCCCACCTAAGAGTTACTTCAATTTTTTATAGAAATAAAATTTTGACAACATTTTCAACAGAAATAATTTTTTTTACAAAATTTTCCATAGACATTGTTGAAACCACTTCAACAACATATTTATGTTAATTTTATTGTTTAATATTGAGTTTTACCTGTAATGAATTGAATACTTTGAATTATCATTGAATTAAAGTTAAGCTTATATATTCGCTAAGTATAGTATTAATAAAATGCGGCAACTCTAGATTTACGAAAAGAAAGCTTTCACTCAATTTAAATCCCAGAGATATTTGTGTCCCTTTCTATTTATTAAACAAATTGCCAAATTTACAATTGAATTATTAATATGTCTGACTGTTGCTTGCTGTGTTTTGTAACCTTACTTGTGTTGCGTCATCGAACTTGGTAAGCTACAACTCTCCCAATAAATTTGTCCACAAACTTCTAACTATTGCGTTTTTGTTCTTGTTTTTCTCTTTACTGATCTACATTTCCTGGAGCCTTTTAACTGAAACTCAAATACAGTCCACTCCAGAAAAGCCTGCTAGGAAATTGTATAGAAAAAAAAATTTAACAAAATTTTCTAAAGAAAAAAATTTTGAAAAAAAATTGTCTATAGAAATAAAATTTTGAAAATTTTGCAAAATTTTCTACAGAAATAATTTTTTTCTAAAGAAATAAAATTTTTACAAAATTGTCAATAGTATAAAATTTTCTAAAGAAATAAAATGTTTACAAAATTTTCTATAGAAATAAAATTTTGTCAAATTTTTCTATAGAAATAAAAAGTTGAGAAACGTTTTCTATAGTACTAAACTTTCTACAGAAATACAATTTTGACAAAATTTTCAATAATAAATTAAATAATAAAATTTTTACAAATTTTTCTGTAGAATAAAATTTTATACAGAAATAAAATTTTTACAACATTTTCAATAGAAGAAGTCAAATATTTAAAATTTTCTGTTGAAATAAAATTTTGACAAATATCTTTATAGAACAAAATTTTCTACAAAAATAAAATTTTAACAAAAATTTTAATAGAATAAAATTTTATATAGAACTAAAATTTGGACAAAAATTTTAAGGAAATAAAATTTTGACCAACTTTTCTTAAGAAATAAAATTTTGAAAATATTTTCTATAAAAATAAAATTTTGACAAAATTTTCTATAGAAATAAAATTTTGACAAAATTTTCTATAGAAATAAAATTTTGACAAAATTTTCTATAGAAATAAAATTTTGACAAAATTTTTTATAGAAATAAAATTTTGACAAAATTTTCTATGGAAATTAAATTTTGACAAAATGTTCTATAAATATTAGATTTTGACAAAACTTTCTGTAGAACTAAATTATGTTTTGTTTGTTATTGTTGTTTGTTTTTCAATCATATTCGTTGTTTTGAATTCAGCTTAAAATAATAAGTTTACTTAACTAGAAGAGTAATTTAACCAACAGAAGAAAAATATATTTGTCACATTTATTTAGGCAAAGCTCGACAGACTGCAGGATGGTTGGATGGACGGTAGTTTCCGAATTACCACATTTCTCATTAGCAACTTTTAATTATGGCAAAATTGTTTATAGAAATAAAATTTTGAGAACATTTTCTATAGAAATACAATTTTGACAAAATTTTCCATAGAAATGAAATTTGACAAAATTTTGTATAGAAATAAAATGTTGACAACAGGTTCTATAAAAAAAAATATTGACAAAATTTTCTATAGAAATAAACTTTTGATAAAATTATCTATAGAAGTAAAATTTTAAGAAAATTTTTTAAGAAATAAAATGTTGACAACATTTTCTATCGAAATAAAAGTTTTACAAAATTTTCTATAGAAATAAAATGTTGAAAAAGTTTGCAAAAATTTCTACAGAAATAAATTTTTTCTATAAAAATAAAATTTTGACAAAATTTTCTATTCTGACAAAATTTGAAAAAAATTTTCTAAAGAAATAAAATTAATACAAAATTTTCTATAAAAATTAAATTTTGACAAAATTTTCTATAGAAATAAAATTTTGACAAAATTTTCTATAGAAATAAAATTTTGGCAAAATTTTCTATAGAAATAAATTGTTTCTATAAAAATAAAATTTTGACAAAATTATCTATTCTGACAAAATTTGACAAAATTTTCTATAGAAATAAAATTTTAACAAAATTTTCTACAGAAATAAAATTTTGGCGAAATTGTCTATAGAAATAAAATTTTGACAAAATTTTCTATAGAAGAAAACTTTTGATAAAATTTTCTATAGAAGTAAAATTGTAAGAAAATTTTCTTTAGAAATAAAATTTTGACAAAACTTTCTAGAGAATTAGATTTTTATATAATTTCTATAGAAATAATTTTTTTACAAAATTTTCTATAGAAATAAAATTTTTACAAAATGTTCTATAGAAATAAAATTTCGACAAACTTTTCTATAGAAATAAAATGTTGACAGAATTTGCAAAATATTGTACACAAATAAATTTTTTCTATAAAAATAAAATTTTGACAAAATTTTCTATTCTGACAAAATTTTCTATAGAAATACAATTTTAACGAAATTATCTATAGAAATAAAATTTTGACAACATTTTCTATAGAAATAAAATTTTGACAAAATTATCTATTCTGACAAAATTTGACAAAATTTTCTATAGAAATAAAATTTTAACAAAATTTTCTACAGAAATAAAATTTTGACGAAATTGACTATAGAAATAAAATTTTGACAAAATTGTATATAAATGTAATATTTTGACAAAATTTTGTATAGAAATAAAATTTTGACAAAAATTTCATAGAAATAAAATATTGACAAAAGTTTCTATAGAAATAAAATTTTTACAAAATTTGCTATAAAAAAAATTTTACAAAATTTTCTATAGAAATAAAATATTGACAAAATTTTCTATAGAAATAAAATGTTGACAAAATTTTCTATAGAAATAAACTTTTGAAAAAATTTTCTATAGAAGTAAAATTATAAGAAAATTTTCTTTAGAAATAAAATTTTGAAAAAATTTTCTAGAGAATTAGATTTTTACAAAATTTTTACAAAATTATCTATAGAAATAAAATTTTTACAAAATTTTCTATAGAAATAAAATTTCGACAAAATTTTCTATAGGAATAAAATTTTAACAAAATTTTCTATTGAAATAAAATTTTGACAAAATTTTCTATAGAAAGAATATGTTTACAAAATTTTCGATAGAAATAAACTTTTGACAACATTTTCTATAAAAATAAAATGTTAACAACATTTTCTATAGAAATAATTTTTTTTATTGTTGGTTTGTTCTTCAATCATTTTCGTTGCTTTGATTTCAGATTAAAACCATACGTTTACTAACCTACAAGAGTAGAGGAGAAGTATATTTGTCAAGCTTATTTGCGAAAAGCCTTATAGACTGCAAGATGGTTGGATGGACGGTCGTTTCGAAATTACCATATTCCTCGCTAGCATCTTCTTATTTTGGCAAAATTTTCTATAGAAATAAAATTTTGACAAAATTTTCTATTGAAATAAAATATTGACAAAATTTTCTACAGAAATAAAATATTGACAATATTTTCTACAGAAATAAAATTGTGACAAAATTTTCTATATAAATAAAATTTTGACATATTTTTTCAAATAAGATTTTTTTATTTGGTAGGTTTTTGGTAAAATCTTCTCCAAATTTTAGTAGATAAATTTTGGCTCGAGTGACAACCGTATTTCCAATCAGGGAAGCTATTTCACATCACTCGTGATTTCGATAGCTGTCTGTTTATTCTTTAAAAATTCACAAAAACTGGGACTGAAAACGTAATGGAACAACAAAATATTTTCTGACCGCATTTTTGAGCTTTTTAGAACAATAGAAGGCTGGAATATGAAAACAAACTACTGACCCAAAAAGCCCAAATAAAAAATTCAGAACTCAAACAAATATATTGGTCATAGAAAAAAATCTTACAAAAAAACAAACTGCTCTTGGTTCTTGAAAAATCTTTGAGTAACATTTTAAAATGTACAAATTTTACCAGTTGTTGTTTGCTAGACCATTACAAAAATATAACAGCAACACCGATTACTGTTTCTTCACACTTTTTTCTATAAGTGTATTATTATAGTATTCCTTTCTAACTTTTCCCACATTGTACAAGCAATAAAAGTTACAAAAATTACCTAACGATAAACATTTGATAAAGTTAAAAAATTCTAAATACTACACAAATACAGTTACATATCCGGATTTTTTTTTTTATTAGACAATTTTAGATAACGTTTCTTTGAACAAATGTAGTTCACCTTTTAAGTTATCTTTTCTGGTATATAAAATCAAAATGTGTCCTGAATTTCTTAACAAATAATCGAAATAAAATTACAAACAGATAATGCACGTATGTCCCTTTGTACCACCCACACACACTACAATACCATTACTAACTTTTTTCATATCCTTCGATGAAAACCAAAAAAAAGAGAGTTTGCTCATTTTATTCATAACATACACTTATGAGATTAAATTTAATGAAAGTTCAATACGTGTTTGGAATTTTTGTCATGGGGTTTCCCCAAATTTTTTATTGAACCTTTTGCCAATGAAAAAATTAAAAATAATTTCACCTACCTCAGTTGATTTGGTTAGCCCAAAAGTTCGCTGGATTTCCCCGGGATAAAAGTTGTGGCTAATGGAAACTTTTCCAACCAAAAGTTTTCAAACAACTTAAAATTTGGCTCTGCGTTTTTTCTTTCGTACAAAAGAGGAATATAAAAATAAAAATGAAATTCGTTGCAAATTTGCCTTATCTTTGAAATTTTGCAAAGTATATGGAAACCGCAAATTCAGTGAAATCGATGCCAAAATTTCTTGCGATGATGTCATAGCCTATTCCATTTACAATAGAAAATTTATAGCTGCATTACATAGTTACAAAGGCATTATTGAAATGAAAGCCAATTATCGGATTGCACAAAATACATGGTACAAAAAATAAATCAAATCATAGTCTCTTGGTGCCAAGTCTGGACTCACTCGCGAGTCACTCTGGATGTGTGTGCTCTGGCGTTGACCTCTTGGTTTTAAAACTTTTGCCGTAGGGGAATATCTAACAGGAGATAACTCACCATCTAACATACAGAAAAACCATTCTGCCCGTTAATACATAGCAAAGTTTCCGTCACGACCGTATTCCCTTGACGTCATCATGAGTGATTAGCTCTTCAAGCCGGGCATGTTGACCATTCCACCATATTGGTCCTTGGGTAATCGAGACAGTACTAAAATGAAGGTCGGTCTTTAATTTTATCTACATTTTCACCAACTGACTTTCCTCAAGTGGCAACCAGTGGTTCACGAAACCATTGGTTGCCACTCTTGCCAAAATTAATGTACCCCAAATTAAAGAAAATATTACCAAAAATCTACCAAATTAAAAAAAAAAAAAACTTTTTCAAAAATTTATCTCTATAGATAATTTTGTCAAAATATTATTTTTAAAGAAAATTTTGTAACAATTTTATTTTTATAGAAAATTTTGTCAAAATTTTATTTCTATAGAAAATTTAATTTCTCTAGAAGAATTTGCCAAAACTTAATTTCTATAGAAAATTTTGTCAAAACTTTATTCCTACAGAAAATTTTGAAAAAAAATTTTCTTTTTACAGAAAATTTTGTTAAAATTTTGTTTCTCTAGAAGAATTTGTCAAAACTTTATTTCTATAGAAAATTTTGTCAAAACTTTATTTCTATAGAAAATTTGGTCACAATTTTATTTCTATAGACAATTTTCTCAAAATTTTATTTTTATAGACAATTTTGTCACAATTTTATTGCTATAGAAAATTTTATTTCTCTAAAAGAATTTGCCAAAACTTTATTTCTATAGAAAATTTTGTCAAAATTTGATTTCTATAGAAATTTTGGTCACAATTTTATTTCTATAGAAAATTTTGTCGAAATTTTATTTCCATAGAAAATTTGGTCAAAATTTTATTTCTATCGAAAATTTTGTCAAAATTTTATTTCTATAGAAAATTTTGTTCAAATTTTATTTCTATAGAAATTTTGGTCAAAATTTTATTTCTATAGATAATTTTGTCGAAATTTTATTTCTATAGAAAATTTGGTCAACATTTTATTTCTATCGAAAATTTTTTCACAATTTTATTTCCATAGAAAATTTTGTCCAAATTTTTTTTCTACAGAAATTTTGGTCATCATTTTATTTCTATAGAAAATTTTGTCGAAATTTTATTTCTATAGAAAATTTGGCCAAATTTTATTTCTATCGAAAATTTTGTCCAAATTTTTTTTCAATAGAAGATTTTATCAAAATTTGATTTTGATAGAAAATTGGTAAATTGATATTTCTGTAGAAAAATTTGCAAAAAAATTTATTTCTAGAGAACATTTTGTTAAAATTTCATTTCTCTAGAATAATTTGTCGAAATGTTATTTCTATAGAAAATTTTGTCAAAATTTTATTTCTATAGAAATTTTGGTCAAAATTTTATTTCTACAGAAAATTTTGTCCAAATTTTATTTCGATAGCAAATTTGGCAAAATGATATTTCTGTAGAAAAATTTGTGAAAATTTTATGTTTATAGAAAATTTTGTTAAAATTTCATTTTTCTAGAAGTATTTGTCAAAATTTTATTTCTATGGAAAATTTTGTCGAAATTTTATTTTAATTCTATAGAAAATTTGGTCAAACTTTTATTTCAATAGAAAATTTAGTCAACATTTTTATTTCTATAGAGAATTTAATCAAAATTTTATTTCAAAAGAAAATTTGGTCAAAATTTTATTTTTATAGGAAATTCTGTTAAAATTTCATTTCTCTAGAAGAATTTGTCAAAATTTTATATCTATAGAAAATTTTGTTAAAATTTTATTTCTATAGAAAATTTTGTCAAAATTTTATTTCGATAGAAAATTGGCAAAATGATATTTCTGTAGAAAAATTTATAACAAAATTTATTTCTAGAGAACATTTTGTTAAAATTTCATTTCTCTAGAAGAATTTGTCGAAATGTTATTTCTATAGAAAAATTTTTTTCTATAGAAATTTTGGTCAAAATTTTACTTCTATAGAAAATTTTGTTAAAATTTTATTTCTATTGAAAATTTTGTCAAAATTTTTTTCTATAGAAATTTTGGTCAAAATTTTATTTCTATAGAAAATTTTGTTAAAATTTTATTTCTATTGAAAATTTTGTCAAAATTTTATTTCTATAGAAATTTTGGTCAACATTTAATTTCTATAGAAAATTATGTCAAAATTGGTTTTCTTTGGTCAAAATTTTAATTCTATAGAAAATTTTGTCAAAATTTTATTTCGATAGAAACTTTCGCAAAATGATATTTCTGTAGAAAAATTTGTGAAAATTTTATTTTTATAGAAAATGTTGTTTAAATTTCATTTCTCTAGAAGAATTTGCCAAAATTTTATTTCAATAGAAAATTTTGTCAAAATTTTATTTCTATCGAAAATGTTGTCAAAATTTAATTTCTATAAAAAATTTTGTCAAAATGTTATTTCGATAGAAAATTTGGCAAAATGATATTTCTGTAGAAAATTTTGTGAACATTTTATTTTTAAAGAAAATTTTGTTAAAATTTCATTTCTTTAGAAGAATTTGTCAAAATTTTATTTCAATAGAAAATTTTGTCAAAATTTTATTGCTATAGAAAATTTGGTCAAAATTTTATTTCTATCGAAAATTTTGTCAACATTTTATTTCGATAGAAAATTGGCAAAATGATATTTCTGTAGAAAAATTTGTAAAAATTTTTATTTTTAGAGAACATTTTGTTAAAATTTCATTTCTCTAGAAGAATTTGTCAAAATGTTATTTCTATAGAAAATTTTGTCAAAATTTTATTTCTATAGAAAATTTGGTCACAATTTTATTTTTATAGAAAATTTTGTGGAAATTTTATTTCTACAGATATTTTGGTCAAAATAATATTTCTGTAGAAAAATTTTTGAAAATTTTATTTTTATAGAAAATTTTGTTAAAATTTCATTTCTCTAGAAGAATTTGTCAAAATTTTATTTTTATAGAAATTTTGGTGAACATTTTATTTCTATAGAAAATTTTGTCGACATTTTATTTTATTTCTATAGAAAATTTGGTCAAACTTTTATTTCAATAGAAAATTTAGTCAAAATTTTATTTCAATAGAAAATTTGGTCAAAATTTTATTTTTATAGGAAATTTTGTTAAAATTTCGTTTCTCTAAAAGAATTTGTTAAAATTTTATTTCTATGGAAAATGTGGTCAAAATTTTATTTCGATAAAAATTTTGTCAAAATGATATTTCTGTAGAAAAATTTGTCAAAATTTTATTCCTATAAAAAATTTGGCAAATATTATTTCTGTAAAAAATTTGTCAAAATTTTATTTCTACAAAAAATTTTCTCAAAATTTTCTTCATATAGAAAATTTTGTCAGAATTTTCTTTCTGTAGAAAATATTGTCAAAATTGTTTGCTATAGAAAAAATTTATCAACATTTTATTTCCAGAGGTAATTTTTGAAGTACATCTTAGTTTAAGAGGAAAAAAATAATGGGGTGTGCTTGCCAAAAGAGTCAGCTTCGATTGTCCACTGGTGGTAATGGTGTGGAGCAGAGAATGAAGCGGACCCATTTTTGTCGGCGGTGGCTACGCTACGCCGATATAAATTTGTCAATTCTGCGGCGGACATTATACAATCAATTTGAAGTTATTCGAATGGTAATGAGATTAGTTGTACAACCACAAATTTACATTTCGTAAAAAAATTTTCTGATCTAAATTATTATAGCAGCTTGAAACTATTATAGCAGCTTGAAATTGATAGATTGTGGGTGGAAGTTTCAAAATTTTGGCAAAAAATACGACAGTTATTAATACATTTTTCTGATTTAAATAGATATTTTTGATTAATTGGCGGCTAAATTTGAGTCGAAATGAGTCGACATATCCGGTGACGTCATCGACTGGCAAAAAATGGTCGGCGGCGACTGAAACCAGCGGCGCCACTCGGCGGCTTCATTCTCTGGTGCGGAACGCCGTAACGGACGATGGTCGCTTCCCGCACGTATTTCATCAACCGTGGGGTCAAAATACATGCAGAATATTTTCGGAAAAATGTCCTACACTGAAAAAAAAGCATACTCGGTTCCAAAGATTTTGTCTTTACTTTAAAAAATTTGGTATTGATTCCGAGCCAAAGAAGCGGAGAATACAAGTAAGGATACTTTTAAGACACAATTCTCTTTTAAATTTAGGTTTTGTGTACTTGCTTCTAGGAAGCAAATTTTAATTTTTCGCTTTCTCAGTTTTTTTTCTTCATATGCTATCAAAGTCCTTTAAAAACGAGTTAACGGCAACTTTATTTTTCAAGTTAGGACTCGACTTCCAGTAGAAATTATGCTATGTTTGATGTAAAAAACTTCTTTAAAATAAAGTTTTGAAAAACACGTCCTATATTTGAACGATTATTTGCTTTGTAGTCAAGATGCAAAAAGACAACAAATTTAAGTTGACAAATTTTCTTCAATAAATGAAAAAATAAATAATTATGTCTGATAAAATTAACTTGTGCAAAAAATATTTTCTTACTTTTGTGATATCAGCATGATATCGACGTTTGTAATATAGTTTTGTTAAAATTTTCTAAAATTAACCAACAATTTTATTACTGGTAGGTTCAATGTTTTTTGAGTGTATATTGGTATCGGGAAATACTTTATGATAAATCGTCTCATATACATTTGTCTTTAACATCATTGATATTCTAAACACAATATATTTGGCACTCATTTAGTCAATACAATTTTTGAAAATCAAAAATCATCCAGAAGGTAAATCAATATTGAAATTGAAAAGTCAAAGTCCAAAGAAGAAATTAAAGCGATGATAGACCAAATCTAAAGAAATTGGTATTCCACACACAACAAAAGAATCTTCATAACAACAACAAAATCATTTGCATTTGAAATTCCCAAAGCATTCACTTGGCCACATAGACTGACAATATCAGAACCCCACCAACCAAGTTACCCATGAATATTCTAGAAGAAAGGATACAAAAATCTGAAGATTATTTAAGGGAAGGATTGACTTTAACGAAAAAGTCAAAAGTATATTGGTTTGTCTGTACTTGGGAGTATGCCTTAGGTATTTGCAGGGAGATGACCTTTTAAAATGAAAACGAGATTTATTCAAATAAGTTTCGTGATGTCTGGAAATGATTTTGATTTGTATAAGAGTAAAAATACTAAAGGTAGCTGCCACAGGCTTTGTGACTAAAATCAATATTTTATTACTTTTCATTCATGGGATGGCATGAAAGATGACTTTGATCAAACGCCAGGTATTTTTGTCAATAGTTTTGATTTAAAGCAAAACCAAGAAACTTTTGTTACAAAAGAAATCCATTTATAAAATTAAAATTTAGATGCAGCAAAAAGAGATAAAAGTAATAAATAAGGCCGTTTATTTTGAAGGATTTTTGAGTTGTAAGTAATGATTGAAAATCTTTACTAATATACTCTAAAAAAACTTTTTGATATAATATGAACGCACAATTTACCCTATATATCGCAAAACGATATATTTACAAAGAAACTTCGACAAATGAGATTTGTATACTAATTTTAATTTTATAGAGCCTTAAATCAAGATAGCTCCCAAAAAAGTCTTCACTTTAAGTAAGCTGAATTTTTCCAATCTTTGATGCAACTAAATTTTTTAGTGATCCCGGTTTTAATACTGCACTTTCAAGAAAACCCCACTTTTCCAAATATTAAATAAATATGGTTTTTTGTATGGCATTGGTATTTTTAGTGCCAAACTTAATCATCGAAATGTCACAGGCGTTAAAATACAACGGATTGAGATCCCCAGAGATGATATCTGAGTCCTGTTAGAATGTCCGCTATTATGCACTAGAAATGAAGCGAGGAAGGAGAAACGCATGCTGAGTCCTCTTAAAATGTCCGTGGTCTGGGGCTGTAATGTTTGTTTGTCAAGGCCCCCAATACAGTCTTCAGGATATTTTCCCGATAATATTTGGTTTTTATTTGACCGAAGCGGGGACTCACCATCAGCCATTATGGTGCCCCACACAATTACCATCAGCGGCCCTTGAATTTTAGAGGCCAATCGAAGATATTTCCAGCTAACCTCTTTGGCAAGTAAAATCGATCTTTTTTTTTTTTTTTTGTTCACAAAATACCAGAATTTTTCGTCCAATTTTTAGACGTGTTACAACAGTACCAGTATCGCAGTAATGAGGAATGGTACAATAAACAACCGATTTATTTACATTTAAATATTGAGGGGCTCCAAAGACAGCCACTTGTACTTTTCCTGCCAAATATAAAGCAATCACAGAGTCACACTCAATTCCATTACGATTAATTTGATTTCTGAATGCAATAGTTTGAAATACTTTTATAAGCTTGCAAACAATAAACTCAACTGTCCCTGGAAAAAATCTGTCGGAAGAGCCGAATTGATACTTAAAGTTGGTTGCAAAACATATTAGCCACACTGTATGTGGTTACTTTATCTAAATCTGAAGCCATTTTGATGAAATGTTACACATATAGCTAGAATGTTAATGTTAATCTATCAGCAAAATTTCACTGACATCGGATTGAAATCTTGGCCTCTGTGGTCATAAGAGTATAAATGGGGTGAGAGAGAGAGAGCGGAATCGAAATCTGGGAGCTATATCAAAACCTCCATGTACAAGTCAATTGTAGTGAATAGTCATGTGAGTCTAAATTGGGCGAAAGATATAAATGGGAGCCATATAAATCGGAAGAGATTTTGATCAAATATTAATTTGAAATCGATTGGAATTAAATTACGACCTAGGCCTTGATCCCAAAAATGAATTCATAGACATGCGGAATAGACCACATCGACTCACGGGCACGATCGCCACAGTTGGTAGAATTCTACCAAAAATGTTAGATTTTTTACTGCTTGGTGGATTGTTAGAATTCTTGATGTTTTGATAGATTTTCCTCTCCAACTAGAGGTGCTTGAATTTTTCTTTAGAAGTAAAGTTTTGAAAAAAATCCCAATAGATAAAAATTTTTAAACTAAATTTTCTATGGATGTAAAATTGTGACAACATTTTCTACAGAAGTAAAATTTTGACAAAATATTCTACCACAGTAAAATTTGGACAAAATATTCTACCAAAGTAAAATTTTAACAAAATTTTCTATAGAACTAAAAATTTAACAAAATTTTCGATGGAAATAAAATTTTGACAAAATTTTCTATGGAAGTAAAATTTTGCCAAAATTTCCATAAAATTCAAATATTGACGAAATTTTCAACAGAATAAAAATATTAACACATTTTTTTATTAATACCCTGTTTCTGTATGTCGAACGACAACCCCGTCGACTGAAAAGCAGTCACTCGAATTCGAATCAGTTTGGGCTTCTCTATTTTTAAAAGTTCATATCGTTTGTATGAGAGTACAGTGATTATCAAAAATGAGTATTTTCAAATTTTTGGCTTGAGAATTGATTCGAATTCCAAAATTGTTTTTACTTTTTTCTTGACACTTATGCCCTGTTCCTGTATATCGAACGAAAACCAGTTCGAAAGAAAGGCAGTCACTCGAACTCGAATGAATTTGGGTTTTTCTATTTTTGAAAGTTCGATTCGTTTGTATGAGAATACATTGATTATTAAAAATGAGTATTTTTAAATTTTTGGCCTGAGAATTCATTCAAATGTTAACAATGCTTTTACTTTTTTCTTGACAATTATTGTATATGTTCGTTTACTACTCGACAACAAAATATGAAGTGACTTGCCTTTCGAAAAAAAGAACAAAAATCAATTTCCTTTCGTTTGGAATACGAAAGAAAGCTTTCGTTCGATATACAGGAACAGGCCATTATTGTATACGTTCGTTTGTTACTCGACAACAAAATATGAAGTGACTTGCCTGTCGACATAGAGAAACCCAAATATATTTTTTTTAATTTGAAATACTCTTGTTCGACATAAAGAAACAGGGTATAAGTTAAAATATTGATTTCTATAGAAATAAAATGTTGAGAAAACTTTCTTTGACAAAATTCTTTTGACAAAATTTTCTATAGAAATTTTGACAAAATTTTCTAAAGAAATAAAATTTTGACAAGACTTTCTACAGAAATAAAGTTTTGAAAAAATTTTCTAGAGAAATAACATTTTGACAAAATTTCCTATAGACAACATTTTCTATAGAAATAAAATTTTGACAAAATTTTCCATAGAAAAAAAATTTTGGCAAAATTTTCTATAGAAATAAAATCTTGACAAAATTTTCTATAGAAATAAAATTTTGACAAAATTTTCTATAGAAATAAAATTTTTGACAAAATTTTTTATAGAAATAAAATTTTTGAAAAAATTTTCTTAGAGATAACATTTTTGACAAAACTTTGTATGGAAAGCAGAAAAACAATCTTAACAAAAATTTCTTTAGAAATAAAATTTTGAAAAAATTTTCTATAGAAATAAAATTTTGATAAAATTTTCTATAGAAATAAAATTTTGATCAAATTTTCTATAGAAATAAAATTTTGACAAATTTTTTCATAAAATTCAAATATTGACGAAATTTTCAACAGAATTAAAATATTAACACATTTTTTTATAAAGTTAAAATATGCATTTCTATAGAAATAAAATTTTGACAAAACTTTCTATAGAAATAAAGTTTTGAAAAAATTTTCTGGAGATATAAAATGTTGACAAAATTTTCTATAGAAATAAAATTTGAACAAAACTTTCTATAGAAATAAAATTTTGAAAAAATTTTCTATAGAAATAAAATGTTGACCAAATTTTCTTAGATATAAAATCAGTAAAATTTGACAAAATTTTCTATAAAAGTAAAATTTAAAAAAAAAAATTCTATGGAAGTAAAATAAAGAAATAAAATTTTGACAAAATTGTCTATAGAAATAAAATTTAAAACAAGTATATACGGCCGTAAGTTCGGACAGGCCGAAGCTTATGTACCCTCCACGTAGTATATATTAAACTAAAAAAGGCCGATTAAATACGTATATAATTAAGTTTAAAGTTTCTATAGAAATAAAATTTTGACAAAATAAAATTTTGACAACATTTTCTATAGATGTAAAATTTGGAAAAAAATTTCTATAGAAATAAAATTTGGAAAAAAATTTCTATAGAAATAAAATTTGGAAAAAAATTTCTATAGAAATAAAATTTGGAACAAATTTTCTATAGAAATAAAATTTTAACAAAATTTTCTATAGAAATAAAATTTTTACAAAATTTTCTATAGAAATAACATTTTGACAATGTTTTCCATAAAAATAAAATTTTGGTAGATTATTTTTGGCTCGAGTGGCAACCATGAATATGAACCGATATGGAGCAATTTTTGTGTGATTCGGGATCGGCTATACATAACTATAGACCGATATGGACCAATTTTGGCATGGATATTAGCGGCCTTATACTAACACCACGTTGCAAATTTCAACCGGATCGGATGAATTTTGTTCCTCCAAGAGGCTCCGGAGATCAAATCTGGGGAACGGTTTATATGGGGGCTATATATAATTATGTACCGATATGAACCAATTCTTGCGTGTTTGTTAGAGACGACATTCTAACACCATGTTCCAAATTTCAACCGAATCGGATGAATTTTGCTCCTCCAGGAGGCTCCGGAGGACAAATCTGGGAATCGATTTCTATGGGGGCTATATATAATTATGGACCGATATGGACCAATTTTTGCATGGTCATTAGAGAATATATACCAACACTATGTACCAAATTTCAGCCGCATCGGATGAAATTGTCGTTTCTTAGAGGCTCCGCAAGCCAAATCGGGGGATCGGTTTATATGGGGGCTATATATAATTATGGACCGATGTGGACCAATTTTTGCATGGTCATTAGAGAATATATACCAATATCATGTACCAAATTTCAGCCGGATCGGATGAAATTTGCTTCTCTTAGAGGCTCCGCAAGCCAAATCGGGGGATCGGTTTATATGGGGGCTATATGTAATTATGGACCGATATGGACCAATTTTTGCATGGTCCACGTACCAAATTTCAGCCGGATCGGATGAAATTTGCTCCTCTTAGAGAGATCGCAAGCCAAATTTGGGGCGTCCGTTTATATGGGGCTATACGTAAAAGTAGACCGATATGGCCCATTTGCAATACCATCCGACCTACATCAATAACAACTACTTGTGCCAAGTTTCAAGTCGATAGCTTGTTTCGTTCGGAAGTTAGCGTGATTTCAACAGACGGACGGACGGACGGACATGCTCAGATCGACTCGGAATTTCACCACCTTCCAGAATATATATATTTTATGGGGTCGTAGAGCAATATTTCGATGTGTTACAAACGGAATGACAAAGTTAATATACCCCCATCCTACACCCAGAGAAGGAACATGATCACCTCAAACATGTTTTAAGAGCAAAATGTTATTTTTGGGTGGTGAACATGTAACATGGTTTTCGCAACCATGTTATTTCCTTGGAAATCATGTATCTGATTTCGACAAGCAGGTTATATTTGACGAAAAAATAACATTTTAGTGACAAACATGTTACATGGTCACCATACAAAAATAACATTTTGCTCTTAAAACATGTTTGAGGTGATCATATTCCTTCTCTGCGTGTATGGTGGAGGGCATAAAAAAGTATATAAGTTTTCTATAATAAAATTTTAATTTTCGTGTTAGATTATAATATCAAAGTACATTGTGTGTAAGTTTTCTCTGTTTGTAGCAGTAGTAATTTTCCTTATTGATGCAAGCTATTATCGTTATGACATTTAAAATTCGACACATTTAAAGGGTGATTCTTTTGAGGTTAGGATTTTCATGCATTAGTATTTGACAGATCACGTGGGATTTCAGACATGGTGTCAAAGAGAAAGATGCTCAGTATGCTTTGACATTTCATCATGAATAGACTTACTAACGAGCCACAACGTCGAATTTTCAGTGAATGGGCCCTAGAAAAGTTGGCAGAAAATCCGCTTTTTTATCGACAAATTTTGTTCAGCGATGAGGCTCATTTCTGGTTGAATGGCTACGTAAATAAGCAAAATTGCCGCATTTGGAGTGAAGAGCAACCAGAAGCCGTTCAAGAACTGCCCATGCATCCCGAAAAATGCACTGTTTGGTGTGGTTTGTACGCTGGTGGAATCATTGGACCGTATTTTTTCAAAGATGCTGTTGGACGCAACGTTACGGTGAATGGCGATCGCTATCGTTCGATGCTAACAAACTTTTTGTTGCCAAAAATGGAAGAACTGAACTTGGTTGACATGTGGTTTCAACAAGATGGCGCTACATGCCACACAGCTCGCGATTCTATGGCCATTTTGAGGGAAAACTTCGGAGAACAATTCATCTCAAGAAATGGACCGGTAAGTTGGCCACCAAGATCATGCGATTTGACGCCTTTAGACTATTTTTTGTGGGGCTACGTCAAGTCTAAAGTCTACAGAAATAAGCCAGCAACTATTCCAGCTTTGGAAGACAACATTTCCGAAGAAATTCGGGCTATTCCGGCCGAAATGCTCGAAAAAGTTGCCCAAAATTGGACTTTCCGAATGGACCACCTAAGACGCAGCCGCGGTCAACATTTAAATGAAATTATCTTCAAAAAGTAAATGTCATGGACCAATCTAACGTTTCAAATAAAGAACCGATGAGATTTTGCAAATTTTATGCGTTTTTTTATTAAAAAAAGTTATCAAGCTCTTAACAAATCACCCTTTACAATTAAAGGGATATTTATACACCCAAAAATTTGTCGCTAATAGGAGTGATCATAATATATAATAAGTCATGGCAATTTTGTATACTAACCCAGAGATTAGTTCAAAAACTTCTAAAAAAACTTATATCAATTGAGTAGATTTTTGCTATTTTTTTTTTTTAATTTTAGTAGATTATTTTTGATTTGAGTGGAAACCTTCCTAAGTATTATTGTCACTATAATACCCTGTCATCATGGTGCAATGGTTAGAATGCTCGCCTTGCATACAAACAGTCAATTCCAATTTCAATTCCAATTTCGAATAAACACCAAAAACCTTTTCGACGGTGGATTATCGAACGAATCAGACATTTTCATTCGGGTTACAAAACCCTAAATTATAGCTCTCATGTATATTAAATATCCTATTCAAACATACCTTTCCTATGGTATATTAGTTGTTCTCCATAATTGAGAAGATTATCCCCGATTTCGATTATGTCAAAATTTAAATCACTACCTATTCGCATTCGAATGTGAATAAGTTCCTTAGCTTCATTAAAAATTCTAAAATCACCCATTTCCTGGTTATATCATGAAAATAATAAAATTAAAAAGCCCACATTTATTGTAAAATTATGCATTTTGTTTTTTATAAAATTGCTAATGTTGCTATATTCGAGCTTTAGAGACAATAAAAAAACAAAACAAAAAAAGCTAACAGCTTAATTTTCAAATCAAAATGGTAATGATGACAAGGCATATTCCATAATCTTGGGGAAAATAAAAAAATTCCAAAAAACAATCACACCAAGCTCCGCTTCATATAAAGATGTTACATGCAAAAAAAAATTAATGTAAATCGTTTTTCCAAAAAAAAAAAAACGAAGTAAAAAAAACACAGATTACAGATTGGTTCCAAAACATGTTCTTTTAATTTCATTTTGTTTTTTGTTTTTTCTCCCTCTTTCAGCCATGTGGCCATCAATGGAAACCCACCCATGCTCGTGTTCGTTTCATATTTGTTGTCTTCATCAAAAACTGTGCAGTAACAAAGCCACCATTTCCCACATTATTTGCCAAGTGGCAAAAGAGATTTGCTGGAACAATTACGACAACCACCATCAATGTCAGATTTGCCAACACCACCACCAGCACCACCGACTAAACCACCAAAACAACCAGGACGAACAGCAGCTACATCAGACTGAATGTAATCATTGTCGTTATTATCATCATTTAAAGCCTGGTTGCTGTCTCATTAAATGCTTAAAATCATATTGGCCAAGAGAACACCACAACCCCCACAACAAGAACAGAGGCAGTTAACTGTTCGAGAAGTACTTAAGCTAAAGCGGCACATTGGCCACCAAATTTCTGAGGAAGAAATTTCCCCTATAAATTTGGCAATAGCTCTATAACCAAATGAGAGACAACAAAACTTTTGATTTGACTAACTAAGGCCTATTACCTTGAATACCTTGGTCACATTGCCAAAAGATATTCAAAAGTAATCTCACTCACCTTCATTGGAATCATCATGGAGTACGCTAACAATAATCATGGTAGCAAAAAGGTGACTTCATTAATTGGGACATTAGACTTGTTGGCATTTAAGCAAACTCATTGCTAAACTAAGGCAGATAGCAAAAGAAAAAATCGAAAATTTTCCAAAAAAAAAAATCGTCCTTGATCATTGGATTTGGAAATACCCTCAAACAAGGACCTTCACAGGATTTTACAAAGAAGAACTTCTTATCTAGCCCACTTAGAGACTGATTGGCCAAAAAAATTTTGGTCATACGAAATTGACAAACGCTACAATGGCACCACCTGCATCCCTTATGATGGTGGCAGCAGCCACAGCCACCTTAACAGCTGGGGTTACAATGGCAGTGGGGGCAGCAACAGCAGCAACAACTGCCTCCAACACGTTACTAACATCTTTGGTAAACATGACAAATCTATCGAGTTCCTCGTTTCCAAGTTCCACAGTGGCCACGGGCCAACTAAATTCGAGCTTAACTACAGGCAGTGGGAGTGCTAGAGGATCATCCATTCTGCACAATCATCACAGCAATAATCAACATCATCCGCATTCCTCCCATCACTCCAATACGCAGCAACAGTCCCATCATCAAAATCCCCAATCTCACAATCACAATCTCATCCATCTGGGTGAGGATACAAATTCGAAATATTTGAATTTTGTTGCCAATGGCCTATTGGACTCCAGTGGTGTGGTGGCAGGTTCTGCCAGTGGTGATTCCCATGTTACCAATGGGGCTATGGAAATCGGTCATTTCGATGATTCCTTTAGTATAAGTAATTTCGGTAGTATTGGTGGTAGTACAAGCACTACCGGTGCCACGGGAGTAACCAGCCTTGGCTCGGACATCACCAGCAGCGGCAGTGGCAGTAGCTCAGTTCCCATTGATGCCCTCAGCGAGTCACATTTAACATTTGTCATTGTCAAATGTTTCATTATCGGTTTCATTATCCTTGCTGCCATTCTGGGCAACATGCTGGTGATTGTATCCGTCATGCGACACAGGAAATTGCGGTAAGTTTTCTTTTGTGCGTGTTTTCTTTATTTGTCAGAAATTGTCCCTTTTTCTATTTGGTGTTGCTGTTGTCTGTTTCATATCTTTTGTGTATGTATGATGAGCTATTTTTATTGGGACTTCATATATGTGGACAAATATCAAATTAGGATGTTATTCTGAAGTGACCAGGTCTCAAAAAAAAACAGAGCAACATAAGTTTTCTGCAAAAGTGCACAGTCCTTAGCGTGGGAATATTTTTTGTAAGTTAGAAATTGTAGTCAAATCAAAAATTCTAGTGATGCCTTTTAACAAAACAAACTCCAAAGCTAATTAAAATTAATTGTTTCAATTAAAAATTTAATTAATATGATTAATTTCCATGGTTGATTTTTTTTTTTTTTTTTTATAAAAAATAGTAACATTTTTATTGGAAAAATATGTCTATAGTGCAGCTGGACTATCAACTAAATCATAAGAACACCATCACCCTCAACAATTTGTAAAACGCGACTAAAAAAACTACCAAACAAAACCACCTTATTTTCCAAAAATTTTCTCAAAATTTTATTTCTATAGAAAATTATGCCAAATTTGTATTTCTTTAAAAAAATTTGGCAAATATTATTTCTATAAAAATTTTGTCAAAATTTTATTTCTATAGAAAATTTTGTCACAATTTTATTTCTATAGAAAATTTTGTCACAATTTTATTTCTATAAAATAGTTTGTCCAATTGTATTTCTATAGTAAATTTTGTCAAAATTTTATTTCTATAGTAAATTTTGTCAAAATTTTTATTTCTATAGAAAATTTTGTCAGAATTTTATTTCTACAGAAAATTTTGTAAAAAATTTATTTCTCTAGAAAATTTTGTTTAAATTTTATTTCTATAGAAAATTTTATCAAAATTTTATTTGTATAGAAAATTTTGTCGAAATTTTATTTCTATAGAAAATTTTGTCAACTCATTTTTATTCCTATAGAAAATTTTGGCAACATTTTATTTCTATAGAAAATTTTCTAATAATTTTATTTCTATAGAAATATTTGGCAACATTTTATTTCTATTGAAAATTGTGTCAAAATTTTATTTCTATAGAAATTTTTGTTATAATTTTATTTCCATAGAAAATTTTCTCTAAATTGTATTTCTATAGAAACTTGTGTTAAAATTAATTTTCTATAGAAAATTTTGACAAATTTTATTTCTTCAGGAAATGTTGTCAAAATTTTATTTCTATAGAAAATTTTGTCAAAATTTTATTTCTATAGAAAATTTTGTAAAATTTTATTTTTATAGAAAATTTTGTCAAAAAATAATTTTTATAGAAAATTTTGCCAAATTTTATTTCTTCAGAAAATTTTATTTCTATAGAAAATCTATTCAACATTTGATTTCTCTAGGAATATTTGGCAACATTTTATTTCTATAGAAAATTTTGTCAAAATTTTATTTCTATAGAAAATTTTGTCAAAATTTTATTTGTATAGAACTATTTGGCAACATTTTAGCTCTATAGAAAATTTTGTCAAAATTTTATTTCTATATAAAGCTACAACAAAATGTGACAACTTACAGAAACTGGTTTCCAGGATACAACAACAATTCGTAAAACTAGGAAAAACACGACTAATGTACGCGTTAGAATTGTTGTTGTATTCTAGAAACCAGTTTCTGTAAGTTGTCACATGTTGTTGTAGTTGACTGTAGAAACAATAAGCATTGTTCGACTGTTCACCACTTAGGTGTATTCTAACAAATTAGCTTTCTAAAAATAAATTTCGTGTTGTTGCATTACTATGTAACAAAACGAAATAAAAATAAAGATTAAGGGACTTGTAAGTTATATGAAAAGATGATGTACAGTGGGAGAAAAGATGATTCAATTTGTAAGAGGAAAATTCCTAGATGTTTTCTCCATAAGGAGTTAGCATAAAGGGCCCAAAATTGAGTTATCTCTCCCAGCCAGATCTATACTAAAGGCTGTGGAAAAGTTAATTCGCCCGAACCGAAACATGTACAGTCCAGGCGTGTATAGATTTGTATCTGGTGTTTTCTTTTCAATGGCTCTATAACCATGTTCCTTAATCTATATCTGTCCATAAAGCTCGAAAAATAATTGTATAATTAGATATAATGCATTTGGACGTCAATTGCCTGTTTCGGTATCAGGCTAACACGAAATATAATAACATTTTCTGTCTATAGAAAATTTTTTCAAAATTTTACTTCTATAGAAAATTTTGTCAAAATTTTATTTCTATCGAAAATTTTGTCAAAATTTTATTCCTATAGAAAATTTTGTCACAATTTTATTTCTATTGAAAATTGTGTCAAAATTTTATTTCTATAGAAAATTTTCTCTAAATTTTATTTCTATAGAAACTTTTGTAAAAATTTTATTTCTATAGAAAATTTTGACAAATTTTTTTTCTTCAGAAAATTTTGTCAAAATTTTATTTTTATAGAAAATTTTGTCAAAAAAAAATTTATAGAAAATTTTGTCAAAATTTTCTTTTATTGAAAATTTTGTCAAAAAAAAATTTATAGAAAATTTTGTCAAAATTTTATTTTTATAGAAAATTTTGTCAAAAAAAAAATTTATAGAAAATTTTGCCAAATTTTATTTCTTCAGAAAATTGTGTCAAAATTTTATTTCTATAGAACATTGTATCAAAATTTTATTTCTATAGATAAGGTTGTCAATCTTTTATTTCCATATTTCCACCGGTACAATGGTAAGCATGGCCGCCTTGCATACAAAATGTCGTGGGTTCGATTCCTGCTTCGACCGAACACCAAAAAAGTTTTTCAGCGGTGGATTATCTCAACTCAGCAATGCTTTAAAAAGGAGGTCCCTTGTCATTGAGCTTAACATGGAATCGGGCAGCACTCAGTGATAAGAGAGAAGTTCACCACTGTGATATCACAATGGACTGAATAGTCTAAGAGAGCCTGATACATTGGGCTGCCACCTAACCTTAACCTTATTTCTATTGAAAATGTTGGCAAAATTTTATTTCAACAGAAAATTTTGTCAAAATTTTATTTCTAAAGAAAATTTTGTAAAATTTTATTTCTATAGAAAATTTGTTAAAATTTTCTTTCTATAGACTTTTTTCCAAAAAGAACATTTTGACAAAATTTTATTTCTATAGAAAATTTTGTCAAAGTTTTATTTCTTTAGAAAATTTTGTCAAAATTTTATTTCTATAGAAAATTTTGTCAAAATTTTATTTCTATAGAAAATTTTGTAAAAATTATATTTCTATAGAAAATTTTGTCAAAATTTTATTTCTATAGAAAATTTTGTCAAATTTTTATTTCTGTCGAAAATTTTGTCAAAATTTTATTCCTATAGAAAATTTTGGCAACATTTTATTTCTATAGAAAATTGTGACAAAATTTTATTTTTATCGAAAATTTTGTAAAAATGTTATTTCTTTAGAAATTTTTGTCAAACTTTTATTTCTATATTTCCACCGGTGAAATGGTTAGCATGCCCGCCGTGTATACACAAGGTCGTGGGTTCGATTTCTGCTTCGACCGAACACCAAAAAGGTTTTTCAGCGGTGGATTATCTCACCTCAGTAATGCTGATGACATTTCTGAGGGTTTCAAAGCTTCTCTAAGTTGTTTCACTGTAATGTGGAATGCCGTTCGGACTCGACTATAAAAATGAGGTCCCTTGCCATTGAGCTTAACATGGTATCGGGCAGCACTCAGTGACAAGAGAGAAGTTCACCAATCTGGTATCACAATGGATTGAATAGTCTAAGTGAGTCTGATACATCATAATTTTGTCAAAATTTTATTTCTAAAGAAATTTTTTTTTGTTAGTTATTGTTGGCTTCTCTTCAATCGTTATTGTTGTTTTTGATCTCAGCTTAAAGCCATACATTGACTAAACTACAAGTGTAACTTTACCAACAGAGGAAAAGTATGCTTGTCAAATTTATTTGGGCAAAGCCCTATAGACTGCAAGATCGTTGGATGTACAGTTGTTTCGGAATTACCACATTCCTCATCAGCATCCTCTACTTGCAGCAAAACTATCAACCAATTATCAGAATAAATTCGGGTAATTCACTCAACCCAAAGTGAACTACACTTGAACTTTCCGAAAAAGAGTTTGATAGTCGGCTACTGCCTAAACAAATTTGCAAGCATATCTCTTTTCCTTTTTGTCGAAATTTTATTTCTATAGACTTTTTTCCAAAAAGAATTTTTGTCAAAATTTTATTTCTATAAAAAATTTTGTCTAAATTTTATTTCTATATTTTTCCAAAAAGAACATTTTTTTCTGTAGAAAATGTTGTCAAAGTTTTATTTCTATAGAAAATTGTGCCAAAATTTTATTTCTATAGAAAATTTTGTCAAAATTTTATTTCCATAGAAAACTTTGTTAAAATTTCATTTCTATAGAAAATTTTCTTAATATTTTATTTCTATAGAAAATTTTCTCAAAATTTTATTTCTATAGACTTTTATTTCTATAGAATTTTGTCAAAAATTTTTTTTTCTAAAGAAATTTTTGTCAAAATTTTATTTTTATAGACTTTTTTTCCAAAAAGAACATTTTGTCAACATTTTATTTCAATAAAAAAAATTTGTCCAAATTTTATTTCTATATTTTGCCAAAAAAAAAAAACATTTTGTCAAAATTTTGTTCCATAGAAAATGTTGTCAAAATTTTATTTCTATAGAAAATTGTGTAAAAATTTTATTTCTATAGAAAATTTTGTTAACATTTTATTTCTTTAGAAAATTTTGTAATTATTTTATTTCTATAGAAAATTTTGTCAAAATTTTATTTCTTTAGAAAATTTTGTCATAATTTTATTTCTATAGAAAATTTTGTCAAAATTTTATTTCTATAAAAAATTTTGTCAAAATTTTATTTCTATGGAAAATTTTGTCAAAATGTCATTTATATAGAAAATTTATGAAGTATTTATAGATTTTTTTTTTTTAACCTACCAAAACATCAAGAATACTACCAATCTACCAAACAGTAAAAAATCTACAATTCTTGGTAAAATTCTACCAACTGCGGCAACCGTGCTCCTAACTCAAATCGGAAAGAAGGTTTTTATGTAAGTGCTGTATCACAAAATTGTCAGGTATGACCCATCTTCGAACTTGACATACCTGCCCGAAATTCAGAACGATGGTTTCTAGGACATCGGTATATCGTCTTAAAATTAGTGTATGGTCTGAAATATATTTTGTATATTCTGAAATCCATTGTCGAAGCAAACGCTTTATTCTGCGGCTTCGTTTTCGTTGTTTATTTAAGAGCTTAAAGGAATCTAAATATTTGTTTAGCTAAAAAAATATGAAGTTTTTCTCAAATTTTGGTTTTGCCAGAGTCAGAGTTGAGCAACATTTCCACGATTCTGACTCCAACTTCAGCAAATTCTTCGGACTCCGCCATGGTAGTAGGTATAAAAATATGAAATAAATCACTATTAATATAACAGTAACTTTTTCACTGGCCACACTGTGAGACAATGATATTTAACATCGTTCATGGATTAGCGAGTTTCAGAATTTGAATCTATTTTTCCCGTATAAATTGTTTTGTGTATGAGTAAGAGAATTATATGTAAAAAATGGAAATATTCTATTTTGAAATTGCAACATTAATTTGTGCACAACTTTTATGTATGGGCATAACCCTTCGAAATATCTTCGAATAAAAATCGTAAGACTTCTCTTAGTACGAACCAATGATATCACTAAAAAATGCTTAAAAATGTTTGAAACTATGAAAAAGAACTATGGTTTCAAAAGGAAGAGGTGTAATATTAAAATTAAAAATAATTTAGCCTCTGAGATTTTAATATTAAAAATAATTTTGCCTCCGAGATTTTATTATTTAATCCTGGACATTTAATACAACGGTTTGAATTAGTTCCCATGTTCTCCTTTCCAAATGTCTGCGGGGTAGATGTAGTTTTAGTTTGTTTGTAATTCTTTTTATTGTTACTAGTGTGTCTCTTTCACCATCAAATATGAAATGCCAGAAGCTACACCAAATCTTCTCATCCACTTGTATTTATTTAAATCATTTTTTTATTTTTGCAAATAAAAACAAAATTAAATAAATGAAGACCCCATGTCATATCAGAATACTTATTTGAGCCTAAATAGCTAGACTAATATCTGTTTATTTCATTTAGCACGATAATTTAAAATATAATGGTCCCATGCTAAAGGGTTATCCTTTTTCAGCAAATATCCCTTAATTAGTCCAAATCTGTATAAACGATTATGAAACTTAAGCAATGCGGGAACCTCTTTTTATGTGGCAAACTACATATGCCAATGTAAATTGCAAATTTAAGTTTTAAAATTAAAACATTTTCATTCTTTTTTGGATTATTTTTAATTTCGTTATCAATCATGAACTTCTGCCCATTTTGAATTGCATAAATTGCTTTTGTCAACAAATTGCAGTTTGAAATACGCTTTTTTTTTAAATGGGTTTCATGGATTGGCAATGACAAATGAAAATGATATCAAATATGACAAAAGGCAACTAAAAACAAATGAGTAAAGTAGTGAGTTAACCATGACCGCTTTTTGTCGAATTGTGATCGGAATCCTACGAACAAAAAACACATGGACACCTGGGCGAACGAACGGACACTTAGCCCAACTGAGGTGGTAAGTCTGAGTCGATCGGTGTATATTTTATGGAGTCTAAAATTAAATATCTCATATGAAAAAAATGTTGAGCAAATTATGAACATATCCACATGAGTTCAAAAAAAATCAAAAGTCGAATATGGCGATTACCTAAAATAGAAAATTTTGTCAAAATTTTATTTCTATTGAAAATGTTTTCAAAATTTTATTTCTATGGACAATTTTTTCAAAATTTTATTTCTATAGAAAATTTTGCCAAAGTTTTATTTCTAAAGAAAATTTTGTCAAAATCTTCTTTCTATAGAATTTTTTCCAAAAAGAACCTTTTGTCAAAATTTTATTTCTATAAAAATTTTTGTCAAAATATGCTTTCTATAGATTTTTTTTTTAAACCATTATGTCAAAATTTTTTTCCTTCAGGAAATTTTATCAAAATTTTATTTCTATAGAAAATTTTGTGTAAATTTTATTTCTATAGAAAATTGTACCAAACTTTTATTTTGTCAAAATTTTATTTCTAAAGAAAATTTTGTCAAAATCTTCTTTCTATAAAATTTTCTCCAAAAAGAATCTTTTGTCAAAATTTTATGTCTATAAAAAATTTTGTCAAAATCTTCTTTCTATAGATTTTTTTCCAAAAAAAAATGTCAAAATTTTATTTCTATAGAAAATTTTGTCAAAAATTTATTTCTATAGAACATTGTGCCAAAATTTCCTTCTATAGCAAATTTTGTCAAAATTTTATTTCTATAGAAAATTTTGTGAAAATTTTATTGCCATAGAAAATTGTACCGAAATTTTACTTCTATAGAAAGTTTTGTCAAGATTTTATTTCAACTTTTTACCTTCAGGAAATTTTGTAAAAATTTTATTTCTATAGAAAATTGTACCAAATTTTATTTTGTCAAAATTTTATTTCTAAAGAAAATTTTGTCAAAATCTTCTTTCTACGGAATTTTCTCCAAAAAGAACCTTTTGTCAAAATTTTATTTCTATAAAAAAATTTTGTCAAAATCTTCTTCCTATAGATTTTTTTTTCAAAAAAACAAAATGTCAAGATTTTATTTATATAGAAAATTTTGTCAAAATTTTATTTCTTTAGAAAATTGTGCCAAAATTTTATTTCTATAGATAATTTTGTCAAAATGTTATTTATATAGATTATATAGACAGATGAGAGATGAGATGGCGATTACCTAAAACTGACTTCGGATAGATTAGTCGAGAAGACGATTTTTATCATTTATTTCATAGAATAAAATATACATATGTAGCAAACAAGAGCTTCCTAAAAAATAGATTGGATGTCAGGATTTAAAAAACTAAAAACTATTTTTTTTTCACCAATATCACTTTTTATACCCACCACCATAGAATGGTGATGGGGGTATAATAAGTTTGTCATTCCATTTGTAACACATCGAAATATCGATTTTCGATATTTCGATGTGTATATATATATATATATATATATATATATATATATATATATATATATATATATTCTTGATCAGGGAGAAATTGTAAGACGATATAGGTTAGGTTAGGTAAGGTTATGTGGCAGTCCGATGCATCAGGCTCACTTAGACTATTCAGTCCATTGTCATACCACAGTGGTGAACTTCGCTCTTATCACTGAGTGCTGCCCGATTCCATGTTAAGCTCAATGACAAGGGACCTCCTTTTTATAGCCGAGTCCGAACGGCGTTCCACATTCCAGTGAAACTACTTAGAGAAGCTTTGAAACCCTCAGAAATGTCACCAGCATTACTGAGGTGGGATAATCCACCGCTGACAAACTTTTTGGTGTTCGGTCGTAGCAGGAATCGAACCCACGACCTTGTGTATGCAAGGCGGGCATGCTAACCATTGCACCACGGTGGCTCCCATGTCATGTTTGATCGTCAGGCCACCTGTCTGTCTATCTGTTGTAATTACGCTACAGTCTTCAATAATGATGCTATAGTCCAGAAATTTGAAACTGATTCGTCTTTTGGCTGCGTGCAGGCCAAGTTCGAAGATGAACATTTTCGGTCCAGGTTTTGATATAGCTCCCACATAAAACCGATTCGGTGCATTGGGCTTCTAGAAACCGTAGTTTTTATCCAAGGTGCCTGAAATTGGAAATCTAGAGGTATTTTAGGACCATTAAGAGGTCTGCCAAAAATGGTGAGTATCGGTCCATGTTTTGGTATAGCCCCCATATAGGCCGATCGGCAGCCACCGTGGTGCAATGGTTAGCATGCCCGCCTTGCATATACAAGGTTTTGGGTTCGATTCCTGCTTCAACCGAACACCGAAAAGTTTTTCAGCGGTGTATTATCCCACCTCAGTATTGATGGTGACATTTCTGAGTGTTTCAAACATTCTCTAAGAGGTTTCACTGCGATATGGAACGCCGATCGGACTCGGCTATAAAAAGGAAGTCCCTTGTCATTGAGCTTAACATGGAATCGGGCAACACTCAGTGATAAAAGAGAAGTTCACTACTGTGGTATCACAATGGACTGAATAGTCTAAGTGAGCTTGATACATCGGGCTACCACCTAACCTAAGCTAACCATATAGACCGATCTCCCGATTTTATTTCTTGGGCTTCTAGAAACCTTAGTTTTTATCCAATTTGCCTGAAATTTGAAATCTAGAGGTACTTAAGAACCATAAAGAGGGGTGCCAAAAATGGTGAGTATTGGTCCATGTTTTGGTATAGCCCCCATATAGACTGATCTCCCGATTTTACTTCTTGAGCTTCTAGAATCCGTAGTTTTTATCCAATTTGCCTAAAATTGGAAATCAAGAGGTATGTTATGGCCACAAATACCTGTGTCGAAAATGGCGTGTATCGGTCCGTCTTTTTAATATAGCCCCCACATAGACCGATCTCTCGATTTTACTTCTTGGACATCTAGAAACCGTAGTTTTTATCCAATTTGTCTGAAATTGAAAATATGGATGTTTTTTACGAAACTGAATGTAAAATTTCCAGATTTTACTTCAAGTAATCATTTAAATAATTATGGGTTAAAAACTATAGATTTTAGATTTCAAATGAAGGCGTCATTTTATCATTTATCTCGCACACTTTCAAGAGATGTCAATGATTCCCCAAAAACTGAACCAAAAATGGTTCTTATAAATTCGTAGATAAAATCTTTTAATTTATCTTCGGGAAGTGTACTGGCTGAATTGATCTGCTTGGGAAAATATCTGTCATTTAACCCCCCTGAAAGCTTACATATTATCAAGTAATCCTCAACGACGAAGAATTTTCAAAGTAAACTATTATATTTGATTCGTGGTGGTGGGTATTTTAGATTTGGCCCGGCCGAACTGCTGTATATACTTGTTTTTATCAATATTTTTTCATATTCTTATTATCTCATTTTAACAATTAAAATTTTTTTTGGTCCGACCAGTGTTTGAACATGGGTTTGTTGGCACAATAAAAGAATAGCATTAGCACAATCAGCCGCAAACGCCATTGAAGACGAAGCATCGGAACGTCAACTCACATTTTTAATTTTTTAACATTGTTTTTTTTTACTTTTTATTGATTTTCTTTTTGGATCCTTAAGGATATAAATTGTCCAACATTTAAATTTTTACTTTACTTAAAAAAAAAAAAAAAAAAAAAAAACAATTCAATATTTCTGTTTCTTAGCAATATAGTATGGTTTCAGGTCGGACGGACAATGCTGAATCGATATTAAACTGCAAACAAATATGAACTTTGATCAATTGAACATGTCTCCTATTCTCTGGTGATTGTCTTTAAGAACCCTTTAAATATGCTTTCATAAATTTCCAGCATTCCTTCGTGGCATTTAGATTTTTCTAAAATGTCGAAGATTTACTCATGTTTTGCAAGCATTTGCAAATATTCTCCACAAATTCCAAGTATTATATTTACCTCTATCACCATCAATGGCTGGCGTCGACCTTGAAACAAAAACGAAACACCCTTAAGGATATAAATTTGAAAACTGTCTGGTACTGTCAATGTCCCAAAGGACATTTTGATAAATTACCTTATCGAAATAAGTCACTAACGCTAAAAAATGTTGGACAAACCAGCCAAAAATAAATATGATTTTTTTTTATGTCTCGTTTTGGCTTCTCATAAATACAAGAAGAAAAAATGTAAACTCATTTGTAAAATATTCCCACACGATATCATCTATCAACAAAAATACACAAAAATAGAAATAAAAAGACTACAAAAATTAAGAAACTCCCTCTAGCACTTAATGTCCATTATCGTTAATAAATGGTCGGGAATGCTCCACCAAGAAAAGTTCAAAGGAGTGATGAGACGCCTTGCATGATGAATATCGATTACACGCTGCTCCATCATTTATGGTTTTATTTTTAGCCATAAAGTGATGAGTGTCATTCACGAAGGCTTAATCAAGTATCTCCAAAACATCTCGAATGCAGTACATAGCCTTTGGGATGAACATCAACCACAAATTATAATCAATCATAGAAATTGCCAGAAGCCATTGTAATTATTTCTCATAAAGCGTTAATGACAATCCATTTTTTTGTGGTTACCTTAATCAATTCGAATAGATTCGAAGAATTTAATAAATGAAATGATTGGTGCAAACATCAATTTCAATTTTTCTCCCACTTCATTTTCCTGAAAATGTGTCTACTCGAAATTTGCCTCAGTATCTATTATTGGTAATCAACTGTCTTTCGATAAGTCTGTGTTCTCGATGGTTTTATTGATGAGGTGGTTTCTCTTATTCAAAAATGGAAAATGAAGTACAATAGCCATGACAAAATTTTCGATAGAAATAAAATTTTGATAAAAATTTTCCATAGAAATACAATTTTTACAAAATTATCTATAGAAATAAAATTTTGAAAAAATTTTTATAGAAATACAATTTTGACAAAATTTTCTATAGACATAAAATTTTGACACAATTTTCTATTGACATAAAATTTTGGCAAAATTTTCTATAGAACTAAAATTTTGGCAAAAATTTCTATAGAAATAAAATTTTGGGAAAATTGTCTGTAGAAATAAAATTTTGACAAATTTTTCATAGAAATAAAATTTTGACATAATTTTCTATAGAAATAAAATTTTGCCAAATTTTTCTGTAGAAATAAAGTTTTGAAAAATTTTTCTATAAAAATAAAATATTGAAAAAATTTCCATAGAAATAAAAATTTGACAAAATTTTCCATAAAAATGAAATTTTGACAAAATTTTCTATAGAAATAAAATTTAGGCTAAATTTTCTATATAAATAAAATTTTGACAAAATTTTGTATAGAAATAAAATTTTGCCAAATTTTCTATAGAAATTCAATTTTGCCAAATTTTTTTGTAGAAATAAAGTTTTAAAATTTTTTTCTACAGAAATAAAATATTGAAAAAAAAATCATAGAAATAAAATTTTGACAAAATTTACTATAGAAATAAAATTTTGACAAAATTTTCTATAAAAATAATATTTTGACAAAATTTTCTATAGAAATAAAATTTTGACAAAATTTTCTATAGAAATAAAATTTTGACAAAATTTTCTATAGAAATAAAATTTTGACAACATTTTCTATAGAAATAAAATTTAAACAAAATTTTCTATGGAAATAAAATTTTGACAAAACTTTCTATAGAAATAACATTTTTATAAAATTATTGATAGAAATAAAATTTTGATAAAATACTTAATAGAAATAAAATTTTGACAACATTTTCTATAGAAATAAAATTTTGACAAAATTTTCTATAGAAATAAAATTTTGACAATATTTTCTACAGAAATAAAATTTTGACAAAATTTTCTATACAAATAAATATTTGACACAATTTTCCATAAAAATAAAATTTTGACAAAATTTTCTATAGAAATAAAATTTTGACAAAATTTTCTATAGAAATAAAATTTTGACAACATTTTCTATAGAAATAAAATTTTGACAAAATTTTCTATAGAAATAAAATTTTGACAAAATTTTCTATAGAAATAAAATTTTCACAAAATTTTCTATAAAAATACAATTTTGACAAAATTTTCTATAGCAATAAAATTTTGACAACATTTTCTATAGAAATAAAATTTTGACAAAATTTTCTATAGAAATAAAATTTTAACAATATTTTCTATAGAAATAAAATTTTGACAACATTTTCTATAGAAATAAAATTTTGATAAAATTTTCTATAGAAATAAAATTTTGACAAAATTTTCAATAGAAATGAAATTTTGCCAAATTTTTCTATACAAATAAATATTTGACACAATTTTCCATAAAAATAAAATTTTGACAAAATTTTCTATAGAAATAAAATTTTGACAAAATTTTCTATAGAAATAAAATTTTGACAAAATTTTCTATAGAAATAGAATTTTGACAAAATTTTCCATAGAAATAAAAAATTGACAAAATTTTCTATAGAAATAAAATTTTGACAACATTTGCTATAGAAATAAAATTTTGACAAAATTTTCTATAGAAATAAAATTTAAACAAAATTGTCTATAGAAATAAAATTTTGACAAAATTTTTTTTTAGAAATAAAATTTTGACAAAATTTTCTATAGAAATAAAATTTTGACAAAATTTTCTATAGAAACAAAATTTAGAGAAAATTTTCCATAGAAATAAAATTTTTACAAAATTTTCCATAGCAATACAATTTTGATAAAATTTTCTATAGAAATAAAATTTTGATAAAATTTTTGATAGAAATAAAATTTTGACAAAATATTCTATAGAAATAAAATTTTGATAAAATCTTTGATAGAAAACATAATTTTGACAAAATTTTCGATAGAACTAAAATTTTGACAAAATTTTCTATAGAAATAAAATTTTGACAAAATTTTCGATAGAAATAAAACTTTGACAAAATTTTCAATAGAAATAAAATTTTGATAAAATTTTTGAAAGAAATAAAATGTTGAAAACATTTTCGATAGAAATAAAATTTTGACAAAATTTTCTATAGAAATAAAACTTTTGGCAAAATTTTTTATAGAAATAAAATTTTGGCAAAGTTTTCTATAGAAATAGAATTTTGACAAAATTTTCACAAAATTTTCTATAGAAATAAAATTTTGACAAGATTTTCTGTAGAAATAGAATTTTGACCAAAATTTCTATAGAAATAAAATTTTGACAAAATTTTCGATAGAAATAAAATTTTGACAAAATTTTCTATAGAAATAAAATTTAGACAAAAATTTCTATAGAAATAAAATTTTGACAAAATTTTCTATAGAAATAAAATTTTGACAACATTTTCTATAGAAATATAATTTTGACAAAATTTTCTATAGAAATAAAATTTTGACACAATTTTCTACAGAAATAAAATTTGGGCAAAATTTTCTATAGAAATAAAATTTTGACAAAATTTTCTATAGAAATAAAATTTTGACAAAATTTTCTATTGAAATAAAATTTTGACCAAATTTTCTATTGTAATAAAATTTTGACTACATTTTCTATAGAAATAAAATTTTGACAAAATTTTCGATAGAAATAATATTTAGATCAAATTTTCTATAAAAATAAAATTTTGACACAATTTTCTATAGAAATAAAATTTTGACAAAATTTTCTAACGAAATAAAATTTTGATAAAATTTACTATATAAATAAAATTTTGATAAAATATTCTATATAAATAAAATTTTGACAACATTTTCTATAGAAATAAAATTTTTGATAGAAATAAAATTTTGACAAAATTTTCTATAGAAATAAAATTTTGACAAAATTCTCTATAGAAATAAAATTTTGACAAAATTTTCTATAGAAATAAAATTTGACAACATTTTCTATCGAAATAAAATTTTGACAACATTTTCTATAGAAATAAAATTTTGATAAAATTTTCTATAGAAATAAAATTTTGACAAAATTTTCAATAGAAATGAAATTTTGCCAAATTTTTCTATAGAAATAAAATTTTGACAAAATTTTCCATAGAAATACAATTTTGACAAAATTTTCTATAGAAATAAAATTTTGACAAAATTCTCTATAGAAATAAAATTTTGACAAAATTTTCTATAGAAATAAAATTTTGACAACATTTTCTATCGAAATAAAATTTTAACAACATTTTCTATAGAATCAAAATTTAGATTAACTTTTCTATAGAAATAAAATTTTGACAAAATTTTCTATAGAAATAAAATGTTGACAAAATTTTCTATAGAAATAAAATTTTGACAAAATTTTTGATAGAAATAAAATTTTGACAAAATTTTCTATAGAAACAAAATTTTGACAAAATTTTCTACAGAAATAAAATTTTGATTAAATTTTTGATAGAAATAAAATTTTGACAAAATATTCTATAGAAATAGAACCCTAATCGGTCCTGATTTATATGTGGCTCCCATGTATCTTTCGGCCCATTTTCACTTATATAACCCCAGAAGCCCGAGTTCTACACTAATTTACTTCAAATTTTGCACATGGAGTACGATTAATAGTACCGTCAAGTTTGCTAAATTTGTTTGAAATCGGTTCAGATTTAAACATAGCTCCCATATGTATTTTTCGCCCGATTTACACCCATATGAGCACAGAACATAAAAGTTTTACTCATATTTTCCTGAAATTTTACACAGGGTATAGAATTAACATTCAAACTATGTGTGCTAAATTTTGTCCAAATCGGTTCTTAGATATAGCTTCCATATGTATATTTTGCCCGATTTAGATTCATATGACCGCGGAGGACAAAGTTCCACTTCGAAAATCCGGAAATTTTGTACAGAGAGTACAATTAATATTTTAGTAAAATGTGCCAAATTATAGCCCCCATATAAATGTGGCTAGTATGCCTACAGTTTACTCCCGAGATTAAACGAGATTTTAGTCCAATTGACTTCATATTTTTTAAAGAAATTGGATTTAACATTTTATTTAAGTGTGCCGAATTAAATCCAAATAGACTCAGGTTTAGATAAAGGCCCCAAATACTCGTATATGTTTTTTTCGATTTGGGCAAATATGACCAGAATACCCACATATAATTTGTTTCCTAAATTCAAGTACGCAATACTCAAATTTTGAGTTAGATCTCTCTCGCGAGATATAGGATTTTGATCAAATCTGGCCTTTACTTTACAACACTACCACGGAAAAGAGTAATGGTAGGAGAAACAAAGATTTATTTATACACATTTAAATACCCCCAGTCTACGGTGGGTGTATAAAAATTCCAGATCTCGAAATGTCGTTTTATTTTTAATTTTTCAAAAAGTCGACAATTCTGATTGCAATTCCTATGATTAACTGACTCAGACCAATGTCAAGGCGTACTATGGATAATACAAGCGAAATTAAATAGATATTGAAATCTTTATTATCTCCATACAGTCTGTCATATAAATCAATGAAAATTATTTTCCCCAAAAAATGGGAATTTGAATTGGTACTACACACAAAGAAAATTTCATAAAAATTGAGCCAACAATAAAAGGAAATATTTTCATCGATACAATGAAAATATTCGTTAATAGTACGAAACATTACGTTGATTAACAGAAAATTCGTCATGATAACGAAAAATTTCGTTGTATTAACGAATTTGTTTCATTGGCCCAATTTTAATGACACATTTCGTTAATATAACGAAACTTTTTCTATTAGTGTATTTAATAATATCTACCCTTTATTACCATAAAAGTATTAAAGAACAATTGTCTTCTTTCTTTTGCGACTTTGCATCTCCTTAATAATTTCATAAACAACGCTTGCTTTTATTTCATTATAAATCTAATTTGTTTTACCTCATTTGTACTTCTGATCCTTAGAAATAATTGGATAAATTGAGAAGCTAGATTATATCCCTATGAATCTAAAAGCCAGTAGAACATGACATTCTAAATTTGCCTGTGATAAGCTAAATTAATTTGTAAAAAGCTTTACAGACTAATGCTTGCAATTTATAATGCTAGCTCTAATGTCTACAGACACAATTAATTACTTAAGTAGACATAATTTATGTAAAATGTAGAATTCTCATGAATGCAAGATAGCCAAAGGCAATGACCCATAAAATTTATACTTTATTACGAATTTGTATGGTACTCAGTCTATTCCCAAGTTTATCTACAAATGTATTTTAAGGTCATCCTACCGACACCAAATCTTACCGAGTTGTACCTGCTAACTAATCCTAATTTAATTGTTACTTAATGCAGCCCACATAGGAGGGCCACCTCAAAATGGTGAAACAAATCCTTTTGTCTGGAAATACATGTAAATGAGTTGACAAGTAACAGAATTCAGCTCTGTCTGAATCTCTCGTCTACGCCCTTTAAACAAACATTTTAAGCATATGGCGTAATAAAGGTGTGCGTGTGTGTATGCTCTTGTTTATTTAATGCTTCTTTGCTTTGATGGGGGAGAGTATCACACTCGCCACCATCCTAATTCTCAGTATATGAGAGAATACATACGTGTAGTTAGTTAGTTCTCTTTTCATGTAAGCATATCTACTAAGTCATTGGAAGCAAACTCACAAAACCATATAAAAGTTTCTACATAACAATTATTTAAGTCGCATTTACGTTTACTATTAAAATATAAGTGTGTATTTAAATTCGTTTTGAGTCTATCCTTTTATGAGTTTGTTTCTTTGTAATTATATTCAACTGAATTTTTCTCACATAAATACCTGGAGTAAAAGTTAGAGTCACTGCCAAAATTTTGTTAACAATTATGAAAGAATTGCAACTTTTTATGAGAATACACTAAAAAAAGTGAACCTATCAGGAAGAAAAACGTGGAAGAAAAACATTTACAAATGCCGATATCACAAAAACAGTATATACGGACTTTAGTCCGGCCGGACCGAATTTTAAGTACCCAGCACCATGAATAAAATATACTAACAGGTTGGCTGATAAGTCCTTGGTCTGATACATAGATGGCGTCGACAGTATTAAATGCATATTATTTTTATATAGTACCAACCTTCAAATGATTCGTGTCAAAATTTGACGTCTGTAAGTCAATTAGTTTGTGAGATAGAGCGTCTTTTGTAAAGCAATTTTTGTTATTGTGAAAAAATGGAAAAAAAGGAATTTCGTGTTTTGATAAAATACTGTTTTCTGAAGGGAAAAAATACGGTGGAAGTAAAAAACTTGGCTTGGTAATGAGTTTCCGGACTCTGCCCCAGGAAAATCAACAATAATTGATGGGTATGCAAAATTCAAGCGTGGTGAAATGAGCACGGAAGACGGTGAACGCAGTGGACGCCCGAAAGAGGTGGTTACCGACGAAAACATCAAAAAAATCCACAAAATGATTTTGAATGACCGTAAAATTAAGTTGATCGAGATAGCAGAGGCCTTAAAGATATCAAAGGAACGTGTTGGTCATATCATTCATCAATATTTGGATATGCGAAAGCTCTGTGCAAAATGGGTGCCACCGCGAGCTCACATTTGACCAAAAACAACAACGTGTTGATGATTCTGAGCGGTGTTTGCAGCTGTTAACTCGTAATACACCAGAGTTTTTCCATCGATATGTGACAATGGATGAAACATGGCTCCAGCACTACACTCCTGAGTCAAATCAACAGTCGGCTGAGTGGACAGCGACCGGTGAACCGTCTCCGAAGCGTGGAAAGACTCAAAAATCCGCTGGCAAAGTAATGGCCTCTGTTTTTTGGGATGCGCATGGAATAATTTTTATCGATTATCTTGAGAAGGGAAAAATCATCAACAGTGACTATTATATGGCATTATTGGAGCGTTTGAAGGTCGAAATCGCGGCAAAACGGCCCCATATGAAGAAGAAAAAAGTGTTGTTCCACCAAGACAACGCACCGCGCCACAAGTCATTGAGAACGATGGAAAAAATGCATGAATTGGGCTTCGAATTGCTTCCCCACCTACCGTATTCTCCAGATCTGACCCCAGCGACTTTTTCTTGTTCTCAGACCTCAAAAGGATGCTCGCAGGGAAAAAATTTGGCTGCAGTGAAGAGGTTATCGCCGAAACTGAGGCCGAAGGAGTACTACCACAATGGTATAAAAAAATTGAAAGGTCGTTATAATCGTTGTATCGCTCTTGAAGGGAACTATGTTGAATAATAAAAACGAATTTTGACCAAAAAATGTGTTTTTCTTTGTTAGACCGGGTACTTATCAGCCAACCTGTTATGAGCGTCAAAAGTATGTCAACACCCAAAAACATTTTACTTTTCGTAAGATTATTGAAAAGCCATAAAACAAATACAGGTTTTATTCAACCAAATATAAAGTTTTATTCAACCTTAGGAAAATAAAAGTGAAAAAACAACAATAACTTTGTAAAATTCTTTCTTATCAACATTTGTATCAAAAAAAACTCCTCGTCCTAGTGAGTCAACACTTGGAGCACAACTTATTTATTATTGACTCACTTGGTTATATTCACCGTTATTTTTGCACGAAGTAATGCTAGAAAATGGTTATTTATATTAACTTTAGTCATTCCTAATTGATACTTGAAGTGAAAAGATCGATTTAATAGAGAAATCGTAGTAAGAACCATGAGAACTGAAATCTCCTTAGAAACCGAGAAAATCATCATCGATTGAAGAGAAAATGGCAAATGGTTCCGCGAAAATTTCCAAAATTGTTGGAAGACACCACACAACTATAAAGAAAATTGTTGATAAATTGAAAAACTACGATCAATTGGACAATTTCAGGTAGTCAGGCCGACCAAAACGATTAAGTCAGAGGGATGCAAGGCGAATTGTTTTCACAGTCAACAAAAAAATTCTGGCACAAGTGCGGTGGAGATTGCAAAAAGATTACAATAGAGACAGAGAGGGCCGTAAACGCAACTACCCAGCAAAAAAAGCGTCGCCAAAAATGTAATGAAAATGTTCTTTTTGGATCCGGAAGTGGTGCAAAACTGACGAAGAAGCGATGAATTTAACATGGGCTTGCCATACGACGGAAGTCCTCCATTTCAACAGCCGTTGCACTGAATTTGCATCACTTCTTTAAGGGTAATCCGAATTCAATGTTTTGGATGTAAATTAAAAAATTCTGTAATATTTTGTCAAATAAATAATTTTTATAATTTTTTATAATTTTTAATGGATTCTAACGCTTGTCGGAAACGTTTGACCACAAATATTTTCAAAAATTCACAATTTTTTCAGATTGGATTTAGCATTTTTTATTTAAAATTTAAATGATTTGTACCATTTTATGAATTCTTACTCTGTTTTTAACCTATTTGAAACAAAACAAGTTAAAAATACCCATTAAAAGTATGAAAAAACCAAATTATAAAAAATTGCTTTAAACGAACTCCCTGGGTAGTTAAAATAAAGAACATCATTGGGAGTGCATCTTCTGGAAGTGCTTTTAAAGTTGTGCCTTTGGAAGAACTTCCAGATTTTTTTGCTGGGTACCGTAAGAAGAATTTAGCATAAAAGTGGGTTACGTGGCCGCCGTCCTCGAAAGAAGCCATACATTTCGGGCCGAATCTTAAATACCCACCACCATGAATTTAATATCATAGTTTCCTGTGAAAATTTCAGGGGGGTTTGATTATTGAAGACTGTAGCGTAATTACAACAGACAGACATGTCTATATCGCCTTAGAATTTCTCCCTGATCAAGAATATATATACTTTATATAATCAGAAATCGATATTTCGATGTGTTACAAACGAAATGACAAACTTATTATACCCCCGTCACCATTCTATGGCGGTGGGTATAACAAATATAGAAAACTAATTTTAATATTCACATACATTGCATTCTTGATGATTGAAATTGTGAGTCAATATTATATATAAGAACTGATACAAGACTTGTCCTTCTAAAGAATATTATATACCTATTTCTATCAGATCTGGTAAACCGAATTCTATCATAGAGATAGCTTCATTTTCGTTTGTAAATCAATTTATGTAGAAATACTAACGACTTGATATTAAGCAGGGTATTAAAATTAAAGCCAAACATGCGAAACATAATCGGTTTTGCGTAACCCATACACTATACTATTGAATGCCACGTTAAGTCTATTTTTGCTCACGGAGTTACAATTTGCGAAGAGTTCAGATCCGTAAATTAAATCCGTTATCAAAAGACTTTTTGCCAGGAGAAGTCGAATATTGACTGGTGTGTATGAATGAGTAACCCATAAAGCACGTAACTTTGCATATGTCTGTCCAACGACTGTGTTTACATGACGTGACCAACTCAAAGTGCTATTGAATACCACTCCTAAATTCTTAGAACTAGTTACTACATCGATTTTCTGACCATTTATCAGAATATCAGCATACGACAAAGAGAACCTTCTATTCTTGTGTATAATCAAACATTTAGACTTTTGTGGACTAAGTAGCAAACGATTGGCCCTTGCCCATTGAAACACACGATCAAGGTCTTGGTTAAGTTTCCCCAAACACTCAGTACCATCACCTACCGGACTACTTCAAAGGATTTCTATGTCGTCTGCATACATAAGCATCTGGCTATGACTGACTATTTCTAGAGGAAGGTCATTGGCGTACATGTAAAATAATAGAAGTCCAATTATAGAACCCTGTGGAACTCCTTTCGTAGCTGGTAAGTGACAATGAAAAAGTATCTTCGGTGTAAACAATCTGTAACCGATTGTTAAAATAGGAAGTAATATAAGAGAGGTAGCAGTAGGTGAGAAATTGAATAATCTTTGAAGTTTCAGACACAACATTGTGTGATCTACAATATCGAAAGCCTTTGAGTGATCTAAGAGGACAAGAAAACTAACATGGTTCTCATCAGTATTTCTTCTAGTTGATTCTGATACTTCTATCAGTGCACTCACACAACTGTGATCTCTGCGGAAACCGGACTGCCTTTCAGATAACAAGTCACCACGAAGAAAATAATCATATATCTGCTTATGTAAAATTTTTTCCAACACTTTGGGAACATAACTCAAAATAGCAATGGGTCGTGACTCTTAATTAGATTTCGGTATCGGAATAATCTTTGCATGGTGGGATAAGTGCTGGAAGTCAGAATTGTGTTAAATGAAAAGAGGTACAAGTTGAGGAAGCAGTATTCGTATAAGCCTGGGGTCAATTCCATCCAGGCTAATAGCATTTGACTTAACAATGAAAAAACTCTCTATGACTTCATCTTGGGTTACGCACCTGAATTCGAAATGATTCCTCTCAGATAAGTTTCCTCCTACACTGTCATCCGTGTCATAGAAGAATATATGTCTGTCGGAGGGGCAGGGATATTAGAAAACATTTCGTTCAAATCATTTGGATCACCATGATAACTGCCCGATGACTTAGACTTCCCAACAGCAATATCATGTATAATTATCAATTTCCCTCTGGAATCTACAGCAGAATTGAAACACGTTGTGTAATATTCGGTTTTCGACGCATTGATATATCTGTTCGTTTTTTTTTTCTCGCCGATGTTTTCTTTGAAAACTCTTCATCGTAGCGGGTTACTTGAAAATATATAGAATTTCAGGTGGATTTAACCCTCTAATGCCCCAATTTTTTGCCAGCTGATTAAATGTTAACGACACAAAAGCAAGAGAACTAAGCAAGAAAAATATATACCGTAAAATTCAGCATATGCTGAGAAGCCTCTTGAATAGTTTCAAATAAATTTTCTTTTTATTTTGCCCATTTTTGTTGTCTTAAGGTGTGTTTTACTAAAAGCTTCCTTATTAAATTAAGTCCGCCTAAAGGCGGTCTTGGGCATTAGAGGATTAATGATAGATACTCTGCCAAGAAAACATATATACATATCCAAACAAGGATATGTACACACAGAGAAGAGATTGGTTGGAAATCGGTTGAAGTAATGAAAATTCTACATTTATAATTAAATATCAATACCAATCTATGTACTATATTTGCAATCATACGTGGGTCTCTACTACAATGTTTCGATTATTTCAATGGATTTACGTTTGTGATAAATGACAGACAGTTGTAGGAGCTAAATATCTCTGCTTTGTAAAATTTTGCCCGTATTCGGATGACACAACCTGTCGTAACTGTCACTTTGTTATCACAACTTACGGATGGCTTTCACAACCGAATGCCATTTGAATTATTGCACAAATGCCATTTCTATTAAAATATTAATTTCATGTCTAAGGAAGACGTATTTATACCCTAAACCACATAGTGGTCAGGGTATAATAAGTTTGAGCGGCCAAAAAATGTGCCTACCAGAAATATTGATTTTAGACCCCATAAAATATATACCGATCGACTCAGAATCACCTCCTGAGTCGATCTAGCGCTTGGTGTCCGTCCATCTGTCCATGTATTTGTTGTTCACAGGATTCCGGTAGCAATTATTAACCGATTTTGATGAAATTTGGTACAGGGAGTTTTTTGGGCACAAGGACGAACGCTATTGAATTTGGAAGAAATCGGATCAAATTTAGATATAGCTCCCATATATATGTATCGCCCGATTTCGACAAATGGGGTCACATTGCGCGTTTTTTCAAACGGATCGTCACCAAATTTGGCAAAAGGTAATCTTTTTCATTGCCCTTCAAGTCTGCAAAATTTCATCCAAATCGGTTCAGATTTAGATATAGCTCTCATATATATGTATCGCCCGATTTTCCCAAATTTGGCCACAAACCCTTTATTTATCAACCGATCTTACTCAAAGTTGGCTAAATATAATCTTCTATAGCACTAACTATATGTGCAAAAAATCATCGAAATCGGTTCAGATTTAGCTATAGCTCCCATATATATGTACCGCCCGATTTTTCTAAATTTGGTCATAAAACCCTTATTTATCGACCGATCTTACCCAAATTTGGCTAAATATAGTCTTCTATAGCACTAACTATATGTGCAAAAAATCATCGAAATCGGTTCAGATTTAGATATAGCTCCCATATATATGTATAGCCCGATTTTCCCAAATTTGGCCGTAGAACCCTTATTTATTAACCGATCTTACTAAGAGTTGGCTAGATCCAGTCCTCTATAGTAACTATATGTGCAAAATTTCATCGAAATCGGTTCAAATTTAGATATAGCTCACATATATGTATCGCCCGATTTTGAAAAATTCGCCATTATAACCTTATGTTTGACCATACAGGCCTCATTTCGTAACTGATCTTACTTAAATCTTGCACAAGGTAACCTTTTGTGGTATTAATCAAACCCGCAAAATATTATGCAAATTTGTTCAGATTTAGATATAGCTTCCATATATATATGCATCGCTCGATTTTCCCAAATTTGGCCATAGTACTCTTATTTATTAACCAATGTTTCAAATTTTGATGTACTAGCCGATCGTACTTATACGTACTTGTAGCCCTTACATAAGAATATTGCTCGATTTTTACAAATTTTTATTTATTACCCACACTAATTTAACGATTTTCTCTTTTTATACCCTAAACCACATAGTGGTCAGGGTATAATAAGTTTGACCGGTTAGGTTAGGTTATGTGGCAGCCCGATGTATCAGGCTCACTTAGACTATTCAGTCCATTGTGATACCACAGTGGTGAACTTCTCTCTTATCACTGAGTGCTGCCCGATTCCATGTTAAGCTCAATGACAAGGGACCTCCTTTTTATAGCCGAGTCCGAACGGCGTTCCACATTGCAGTGAAACCACTTAGAGAAGCTTTGAAACACTCAGAAATGTCACCAGCATTACTGAGGTGGGATAATCCACCGCTGAAATACTTTTTGGTGTTTGGTACTCTTATTTATTAACCAATGTTTCAAATTTTGATGTACTAGCCGATCGTACTTATACGTACTTGTAGCTCTTACATAAGAATATTGCTCGATTTTTACAAATTTGTATTTATTACCCACACTAATTTAACGATTTTCTCTTTTTTAATAATGGGCTCAATATTAGTGGCATACTAACTCCGTAGGCGCAATATCAACACAGCCAGTGTTGCTAGAAGTAGGGGAAATTCCCTATATGTAGGGGTTTTCTAATATTTAGCGTCTTGTAGGGACGTAGGGCCACAATGTAGGACATTTTCACTCAACACAATTTGTAATAATTTTTACATTTTGGTGGCTCTAGAGGAGGAAATTAGAAGCTGGCAAGGTGTGATCATTAACAATGTGTGGTAAACTTTATTCCTGTAAAAAATTTTGTCAACATTCTAATTCTATAGAACATTTTGTCAAAGTTGTATTTCTATAGAAATTTTTTTCAAAATATTATTTCTATAAAAAATTTTCTCAAAATTTTATTTCTATAGAATTTATTGTCAAAATTTTATTTCTATAGAAAAATTTCTCACAAAAAATTGTTTATAGAAACTTTTTCCAAAATTTTATTTTTATAGAGATTTAACAAAAAAAAAATACTAATTTGGGTAGAATTCTACCAACTGTGGCAACCGTGGTGGTAATTTATATTCTAAGTTATATACGTTGCATATTCATGTTTTATGATAATAAAGTACTTAGAACCCTTTTTGTTTTGTAAAATTTTTTAAATTTAACGAAAAATATAGTAGGGAAAATTGTTTGGGAATGTATGGGAAAGTAGGGAACTTTTTTTGTCCTTGTAGGGTAAACAGAACATTTTCCCCGGCAACATTGACTATGAGCTATAGTCAGATTGACACAAAGCACCCATAGACATGTACCTCTTAATTTTCTTAAATATGCAACTGCGGTTTATCTCCCAGACCTATATGTTACCCCACAAATGCTTATGATTACTAATTCTGTAATGGTGGTTTAGGGTATGATATAGTCGGCCCCGCCCGACTTTCTACTTTACTTACTTGTTTTTTTTTTATTTTTAATCTTCAAAACATAATTTGTTACCTGGAGAACTCGGAATGTAATAGATCGGATGAGAAATGCACTTCCTCAATGGTCAAGGAGTGCTCCGAGACACCACTTTAATGTACCAATCTTCACAGTTCCAACAGGTATTTAACCCTAGCATCCAGTCTGTGATTTGATCAATTAATCAAAACTTTTGTCTTTTTGTTTAGTAAAATACTGGCCAGAGATGTTGACAACTTAATTCCGTGCTCAAATATAACTCTCTCAAATATAAACTCTCTCGATAGCTGGCGATGTCGGCAAAAAGTAAATATTTGTAATCTGCTATAATCTCAATAGTAACGATTTTCACCATTTTACGTACATATCAGCTAAACAGGTGCAGATGTTCATGCAATATGTTACGAGATGAGTCTTCAAGTAAATTTCTTATGTGTCCTCTATTGTGTTGGGTATTAGTTATACCCTCTACAATAGGATGGGGTGGAGGGTATCGAGATATGGCTCTGAGACCCCATAAAATATATATATTCTTAGCCGTGCTGAAATTCTGAGTCGATCTAGCCATGTCCGTCCGTCTATTGAAATCACGTTAACTTCCGAACGAAACAAGCTATCGACTTCAAACTTGACACAAGTAGTTGTTATTGATGTAGGTCGGATGGTATTGCAAATGCATATTGCCCCCATATAAACGGACCCCAGATTTGGCTTGCGGATCCTCTTAGAGAAGCAACATTCATCCGATTCGGTTTAAATTTGGTACGTGGTGTTAGGTCCATATCGGTCCGTAATTATATTTACTCACCATATAAACCGATCCCCAGATTTGACCTCGGGAGTCTCTTGGAGGAGCAAAATACATCCGATCCGATTGAACTTTGGTACGTGGTGTTAGTATATGGTCTTTAACAACCATGAAAAATTGGTCCATATCGGTCTATAATTATATATAGGCTCCATAGAATCCGATCCACAGATTTGACCTCCGGAGCCCCATAATTCATTCGACTCGGTTGAAATTTGGTACATTGTGCCAGTATATTGCCGTTATCAACCATACAAAGTCCCTATCGGTCTATAGTTATATAGCCCCCATATAAAACAAACCCCATATTTCAATTCTAGCTCTCTAATTACAGCGCAGAAGTTCATATCGGTTCGATCTTTCTGCGTATTTAGTTGTTTTCGATACGAACATATATTAATTAATTTATTAATCAATGTTTATTTTGTTTGTAGTAAAATTTTTTTGACACATAGGATGATGCGCAAATTCATGGCGAAGGATATACGAGCTGATCTACAACCAACTTAATCGCTAAAAATTATAAATTGTAATTTTCATAATTTACACATACTACAATTAATTAAGATTTATTTTCATTTCATATTTTTAAATAAAATAAAATATAATATTTAATTGGGAAGGAATTGGTTTTTAATTTGGCCATGAGTATTATTAAGGTTGGGCAACACAACCGAATGATGAAGGTAGCTACAACCAATGTCGTCGGCAGACCCAACCAATACCACATTAGGCATTAGTTGTGTCGACCGAATCAGTCGGGTGACACAACTGATAGCCAACTGATAGTTGCTACAACTGCCAAAAGGAGGTTGACAATAAATTTGGTTGTCACAACCAATCTGTATTGTCTGTGTATATACGAACTCGCCAAACCTATTTACGGACCTAAAATAGCTATAGATTTTGAAGTTCTGGCAAATCGGATAGGCGCTCAAGAGGTCAAATCGGAAGATCTGTCTATGCATGGGAGATTCCAAAACATGGACCGATACACAGCATCTTCGGCACAATTAAGTGCCTCTAGATTCCCAATTTTAGGGAAGTCGGATAAATACAACAAATTTCCACACATACATTGTGAAAATACCTTCCAATCAATATCCCAAAAATTAAAGTCATCTTTACTTGTTCCTAATACAATCCTTTTGCAACACTCTCTGTATAATCGCTGCCTATTCACATGCGATTGAGAGAAGCAGATATGGAATACCCACAAAACAAAAAAACAAAACTTTAATTACATGTTAGGACAAATACAAAGAAAGCAAAACTTTCATTTTATGTCACATTCATAATTTTAATGAGCCGTATAAAATGAGGGTGTGGAACTCATTCCATAGGATACAGTAAAAACGTATGTGCGTCTTCTTTTGATGATTTTGAACAGGTGTGATTTTCACACGATTTCTGGCTTCGCCTTATTAGAAATTAGTTCGTTTGAATAGCTGTGTATGTATGTGTGTCTAAATGCCAACCTTAAAATCTTTTTTTCTTTAGGCAAAATTATTTACTTGTATGTATGCACGTGTGTGTGTGTGTGGGGGGGGGGTATGTCTTCGAATGCCTTTATTGACCATAATGAATGTGGTTTAATAGACTTTATGACTTTTGTGGCAGCATTAATAATACTGTGACGCTTAATTTTGATTTATGTTCTTTTTATGATAATTTACAATGTCGCTGGTTTGGTTCAAGGATGTACCCTGCTTTCTCTCGCTCTCTCTAAAGTAGTAAACTCTAGAAATGAATCTTGTTGTTGTTGTTTTTATTGTTTTTATATCAGTCTTAAATGCCCGTGGTGATTTTGTTCGAGGGTGTATACTTATTTGAGCGAAAAAAAATTGTAATTAAATTTTATCTGTTGATGAGGTGTCTGTCATGGCTAGAGGACATGAAGCGAAGAAAACAACATGTTGACGAAAGGAAGTAGCCACAAAATATAACATGGAAAATTTTGTTGCCTATGTTGTTGTTATTTTCCTGTTTAAATTAAAGCCTTATTGGGATTCTGGTCATGTTGAATTTAAATATGTGCAGAATTATTCAAGTTAGACAAAAACATGTAACAGGTTGGCTGATAAGTCCCCGGTCTAACAAAGAACAAGTATATACAGCAGTAATTTCGGCCGGGCCGAATCTTAAATACCCACCACCATGAACCAAATATTAGGGTTTCCTTTGAAATTTCAGGAGGGCTTGAGGACACTTCCCGAAGATAAATTTAAAATTTTCACCTATGAGGACTATATCAGATTCTGGTTTTATAAGAACCGTTTTTGTTTGAGTTTTAGAGGAATCATTAACATCTCTTGTAAGTGTGCAAGAAAATTATAAAATAAAGTCTTGATTTGAAATCTTAAATCTGTAGATTTTCACCCGAGAAGTAAAATCTGGAAATTTTACATTGAGTTTCAAGCAATTTTCATGATCAGTGCGCACGCAAGAAGTGTAGTCGGCCTATATGGAGGCATTACCAAATGGACCGATAAAAACTTAATCCGATAAACGTTTTTGTGAGCCTAAAATACCAGAATATTTACAATTTAGGCAAATCGGATAAAAACTACGGTTTCTAGAAACTCAAGGAGCTAAATCGGGAGATCGTTCTTATGGGGGCTATACTAAAATATGGACCGACACTCACCGTTTTCAGCTCAGCTCTTTATGGCCCGAAAATACCTCTAGATTTCCAATTTCAGGCAAATTGGATAAAAACTTCGGATTCTAGAAGCCTAAGAAGTAAAATCGGCATATCGGTCTATATGGGGGCTATACCAAAATATGGACCGATACTCACCATTTGTGGCACACCTCTTTATGGACCTAAAATACCTAAAAATTTCCAATTTCAGGCAAGTTGTATATAAACTACGGATTCTATAAACCCAAGATGTAAAATCGGGAGATCGGTCTATATGGGGGCTATACCAAAACATGGAACGATACGAACCATTTTCGGCACACCTTTTGATGGTCCTCAAGTACCTCTAGATTTTCAATTTCAGACAAATTGGATAAAAACTACGGTTTCTATAAGCCCAAGACCCCAAATCGAGAGGTCGTTTTATATGGGGACCATACCAAAACATGGACCGATGCTCACCATTTTTGGCACACTTCTTTACGGTTCTAAAGTACCTCTCGATTTCGAATTTCAGGTAAATTGGATAAAAACTGCGGTTTCTATAAGCCCAAGAAGTAAAATCGGGAGATCGGTTTATATGGGGGCTATACCAAAATATGGACCGATACTCACAATTTTTGGCACACGTATTTGTGGTCCTACAATACCTCTAGATTTCCAATTTCAGGTAAATTGGATAAAAACTGCGGTTTCTATAAGCCCAAGAAGTAAAATCGGGAGATCGGTCTATATGGGGGCTATACCAAAACATAGACCGATACTCACCATTTTTGGCACACCTCTTTATGGTCATAAAATACCTCTAGATTTCAAATTTCAGGCAAATTGGATAAAAACTACGATTTCTATAAGCCCAAGACCCCAAATCGGGAGGTCGGTTTATATGGGGACTATATCAAAACCTGGATCGATATAGCCCATCTTCGAACTTGACCTGCCTGCAGACAAAAGACGAGTTTGTGCAAAATTTCAGCACGATTGCTTCATTATTGAAGACTGTAGCGTGATTACAACAGACAGACAGGCAGACAGACAGACAGACAGACGGACATCGTTATGTCGTCTTAGAATTTCTCCCTGATCAAGAATATATATACTTTATATAGTCTGAAATAAAAACACATTTTTATACCCACCACCATAGAATGGTGACGGGGGTATAATAAGTTTGTCATTCCGTTTGTAACACATCGAAATATCGATTTCCGACTATATAAAGTATATATATTCTTGATCAGGGAGAAATTCTAAGACGATATAACGATGTCCGTCTGTCCGTCTGTCTGTCTGTCTGTCTGTCTGTCTGTCTGTCTGTCTGTCTGTCTGTTGTAATCACGCTACAGACTTCAATAATGAAGCAATCGTGCTGAAATTTTGCACAAGCTCGTCTTTTGTCTGCAGGCAGGTCAAGTTCGAAGATGGGCTATATCGGTCCAGGTTTTGATATAGTCCCCATATAAACCGACCTCCCGATTTGGGGTCTTGGGCTTATAGAAATCGTATTTTTTATCCAATTTGCCTGAAATTTGAAATCTGGAGGTATTTTATGACCATAAAGAGATGTGCCAAAAATGGTGAGTATCGGTCCACGTTTTGGTATAGCCCCCATATAGACCGATCTCCCGATTTTACTTCTTGGGCTTATAGAAACCGCAGTTTTTATTCAATTTACCTGAAATTGGAAATCTAGAGGTATTGTAGGACCACAAATATGTGTGCCAAAAATTGTGAGTATCGGTCCATATTTTGGTATAGCCCCCATATAGACCGATCTCCCGATTTTACTTCTTGGGCTTATAGAAACCGCAGTTTTTATTCAATTTATCTGAAGTTGGAAATCTAGAGGTATTGTAGAACCACAAATATGTGTGCAAAAAATTGTGAGTATCGGTCCATATTTTGGTATAGCCCCCATATAGACCGATCTCCCGATTTGGGGTCTTGGGCTTATAGAAACTGTAGTTTTTATCCAATTTGTCTGAAATTGGAAATCTAGAGGTATTTTAGGACCATAAAGAGGTGTGCCGAAAATGGTGAGTATCGATCCATATTTTGGTATAGCCCCCATATAGACCGATTCCCCAATTTTACTTCTTGGGCTTCTAGAATCCGAAGTTTTTATCCTATTTGCCTGAAATTGGAAATCTAGAGGTATTTTCGGGTCACAAAGAGGTGTGCCGAAAATGGTGAGTATCGGTCCATATTTTAGTATAGCCCCCATAAGAACGATCTCCCGATTTAACTCCTTGGGTTTCTAGAAACCGTAGTTTTTATCTGATATGCCTGAAATTGTAAATATTCTGGTATTTTAGGCTCACAAAAACGTGTATCGGATTAAGTTTATATCGGTCCATTTGGTAATGCCTCCATATAGACCGACTTCACTTCTTGAGGGTGTAGAAGGCGCACTGATCATGAAAATTGCTTGAAACTCAATGTAAAATTTCCAGATTTTACTTCTACCGATTTAAGATTTCAAATCAAGACGTTATTTTATAATTTTCTTGCACACTTACAAGAGATGTTAATGATTCCTCTAAACATCAAACAAAAATGGTTCTTATAAATCCAGAATGTGATATAGTCCTCATAGGTTAAATCTTTAAATTTATCTTCGGGTTGTGTCCTCAAGTCCTCCTGAAATTTCAAAGGAAACCCTAATATTTGGTTCATGGTGGTGGGTATTTAAGATTCGGCCCGGCCGAACTTACTGCTGTATATACTTGTTTTGTCTAAATTCGTTTTTATTATTCAACATAGTTCCCTTCAAGAGCGATACAACGATTATAACGACCTTCCAATTTTTTGATACCATTTTGGTAGTACTCCTTCGTTTTTGCCTCAAAATAGGCCTCAGTTTCGGCGATCACCTCTTCATTGCAGCCAAATTTTTTCCCTGCGAGCATCCTTTCGAGATCTGAGAACAAGAAAAAGTCGCTGGAGTCCAGATCTGGAGAATACGGTGGGTGGGGAAGCAATTCGAAGTCCAATTCATGAATTTTTGCCATCGTTCTCAATGACTTGTGGCACGGTGAGTTGTCTTGGTGGAACAATACTTTTTTCTTATTCATATGGGGCCGTTTTGCCGCGATTTCGACCTTCAAACGCTCCAATAACGCCATATAAAGGGTGATACGGTCAAAATTTGGTCAATATAAACTTGACATATTTCTTTCAATTTTGCATTTAAAAACCTGAACACCGCTCATTTTGAAGGTGTGTGTGTGTAGAATGTTGCTCCTACTTTGATTTTGGAATTCACTCTTCAGTTGTCAAAATGCCGCCCAAGCAAGAAGAGCAACGTATCAAAATTTTGCTCGCGCATCGCGAAAATCCGAGCTACTCGCACGCAAAGCTGGCAAAATCGCTAAAAGTTGCCAAATCAAACGTTACAAATGTAATTAAAGTGTTTGGGGAACGTTTGTCGACAGCCAGGAGTCTGGATCGGGGGGAAATCGAAAACCGGAAGCCGCTGAGACGACAAAGAGAGTTGCCGGTAGTTTCAAGCGAAACCCTAACCTCTCTCTCTGAGATGCTGCAAATAAGCTGGGTGCATCGTCTACAACCGTGCATCGAGCCAAAAAACGAGCCGGACTATCGACTTTCAAGAAGGTAGTGACTCCAAATCGCGATGATAAACAAAATACGACGGCCAAAGCGAGATCCCGGAGGCTGTACACGACGATGCTGATGAAGTTTGACTGCGTGGTAATGGACGACGAAACCTACGTGAAAGCCGACTACAAGCAGCTTCCGGGGCAGGAGTTTTATACGGCAAAAGGAAGGGAAAAGGTAGCAGATATTTTCAAGCACATAAAACTGTCAAAGTTCGCAAAGAAATATATGGTTTTGCAAGCCATCTGTACCTGTGGCTTGAAAAAGCAGCATTTTCATAGCTTCCGGGACTGTTAACCAAGAAATTTACGTGAAAGAGTGTTTGAATAAACGTCTGCTGCCTTTCCTGAAGAAACACGGTTGTTCCGTACTGTTTTGGCCGGATTTGGCATCTTACCATTACGTAAAAAGGCCATGGAGTGGTACGCCGCCAACAACGTACAGGTGGTTCCCAAGGACAAGAACCCTCCCAACACGCCAGAGCTCCGCCCAATTGAGAAATACTGGGCTATTGTCAAGCGGAACCTAAAGAAGACCAAAAAACTGCTAAGGACGAGCAGCAGTTCAAGGCAAACTGGCTTTCTGAGGCGTAGAAGGTAGACAAGGTGGCTGTACAAAATCTGATGGCAGGTGTCAAGCGTGAGGCCCGGCAATTCGGATTTGGAAAACCGAAAGCCTAACTGAATATTTTTCCTGAATTTTATACTAATTGAACTTAAAAAAGAAATTTAATTTGATTTTTTAAATAAACGATTTCGCCGACTTACACGCGTTTTCCCTTGACCAAATTTTGACCGTATCACCCTTTAATAGTCACTGTTGATGGTTTTTCCCTTCTCAAGATAATCGATAAAAATTATTCCATGCGCATCTCAAAAAACAGAGGCCAGAGGGTCTCTCCACGCTTCGGAGACGGTTCACCGGTCGCTGTCCACTCAGCCGACTGTCGATTGGACTCAGGAGTATAGTGATGGAGCCATGTTTCATCCATTGTCATATATCGACGGAAAAACTCGGGTGTATTACGAGTTAACAGCTGCAAACACCGCTCAGAATCATCAACACGTTGTTGTTTTTGGTCAAATGTGAGCTCGCGCGGCACCCATTTTGCACAGAGCTTCCGCATATCCAAATATTGATGAATGATATGACCAACACGTTCCTTTGATATCTTTAAGGCCTCTGCTCTCTCGATCAACTTCATTTTACGGTCATTCAAAATCATTTTGTGGATTTTTTTGATGTTTTCGTCGGTAACCACATCTTTCGGGCGTCCACTGCGTTCACCGTCCTCCGTGCTCATTTCACCATGCTTGAATTTTGCATACCAATCAATTATTGTTGATTTCCCTGGGGCACAGTCCAGAATACATTTACTTTATGGGTTCTGAGACCAATATTCCGACGTGTTGCAAACGGAATGACAAAATTATATATGACCGAAAGTTGGCAAGGTATCTGAAAAATTCTTTCCACTATTTACTAAATTGTAAACTATTCCATAGGGGGCCTATGTTAGAAAAAAGTATATCTGACCGTATCCTAAATATCCACAACTATGGATAGAAATGTTGCCAAAGCAATAACCTGCGTTCATGATCCGTAAACGTAATGCTTAAGAATTTATAATCGGATATAAAGGATTCAACTATTGTGGCACCCCGTTATTTCAGGCTCACTTAGACTATTTAGTCCTTTGCGTTATCAGAGAGGTGAAACTACTTACTTCTTATCACTAACAAGGGACCTCTTTTTTATAGCCAAGTCCGAACGGCGTCTTAAATTGCAGTGAAACCAATTAGAGAGCTTTGAAATACTCAGAAATGTCACCAGCATTACTGAGAGGGGAAAAATTTTTTGGTGTTAGGTCGATAGTGGGATTGAATCCATAACCCTTTGTATGAAAGGTGGACATGCTAACCATTACACTTGGATGGCTTCCAACAACTTTATGGGTTTAAATGCACCTAGCTTTTCAATTTCTGAAAAAAAAGGGATAAAACTATTTCAATACTTGCACTCATATAGAGGGTGATACGGTCAAAATTTGGTCAATATAAACTTGACGTATTTCTTTGAATTTTGCATTTAAAAAACTTGAACACCCCTCATTTTGAAGGTGTGTGTGTGTGTAGAATATTGCTCCTATTTTGATTTTGGAATTCACTCTTCAGTTGTCAAAATGCCGTCCAAGCAAGAAGAGCAGCGTATCGCACGCAAAGCTGGCAAAATCGCTAAAAGTTGCCAAATCAACCGTTACAAATGTAATTAAAGTGTTTGGGGAACGTTTGTCGACAGCCAGGAAATCTGGATCGGGGGGAAATCGAAAACCGGAAGCCGGTAGTTTCAAGCGAAACCCTAACCTCTCTCTCCGAGATGCCGCAAATAAGCTGGGTGTATCGTCTACAACCGTGCATCGAGCCAAAAAACGAGCCGGACTATCGACTTACAAGAAGGTAGTAACTCCAAATCGCGATGATAAACAAAATACGACGGCCAAAGCGCGATCCCGGAGGCTGTACACGACGATGCTGACGAAGTTCGACTGCGTGGTAATGGACGACGAATACGGCAAAAGGAAGGGGAAAGGTAGCAGATATTTTCAAGCACATAAAACTGTCAAAGTTCGCAAAGAGTGTTTGAATAAACGTTTGCTGCCTTTCCTGAAGAAACGCGGTTGTTCCGTACTGTTTTGGCCGGATTTGGCATCTTGCCATTACGGTAAAAAGCCATGGATTGGTACGCCGCCAACAACGTGCAGGTGGTTCCCAAGGACAAGAACCCTCCCAACATGCCAGAGCTCCGCCCAATTGAGAAATACTGGGCTATTGTCAAGCGGAACCTAAAGAAGACCAAAAAACTGGTAAGGACGAGCAGCAGTTCAAGGCAAACTGGCTTTCTGCGGCGAAGAAGGTGGACAAGGTGGCAATTCGGATTTGGAAAAGCGAAAGCCTAACTGAATATTTTTCCTGAATTTTATACTAATTGAACTTGAAAAGGAAATTTAATTTGATTTTTTAAATAAACGAATTTCAGCGATTTACACGCGTTTTCCCTTGACCAAATTTTGACCGTATCACCCTTTAGCCCAACTTCCAAATTGACATCCTGTTGTTAATAAAACCTAAAAAAATCACCGAAATATTACCAGTTAAAAAGTCAATTGAAGTTGAAAACGTAGTACAATATATTTCGGTTGTACCACCCTACAATTGACAAATAGTTGCAGTGTAACTTTTAAGTTGCTTTATTCCTTTAGTGCATTTAAATTCATTCATTGGCACAAATTGAATAACTCTCGTATTGTACAGTCCTCGTCATCATAGAGATAAATTCACATTGCACCAATAGACTTCAGCACCCATAAAACTGTAGCACACGTCCATACATATATACAAACAAATACACACACATACTCATGTGCACTTACCCTTTACAAATGAGTAATTGCGGTTGCATGCCACATTTGTGGTAAATTGGAACATAACCAATTTGTCACTTGTTCTAGGTTAAATAGTTGCTACTTTATGACCAGTCTCTCGCTCCCTCTCCCTCTTTTTCTCTATCGACCTCTTAGCTTTGTCTTGTTCCTTCTGCGAAAGATGTTTATGGACTAACTGAAATTGCATGTCTTTCCATCGTTTGCTATTTCTCACGTGTTCTTTGCACATTTTACTCTGTTTTCTTTACAGGATTATCACCAATTATTTTGTGGTCTCTTTGGCGGTGGCGGATATGCTGGTGGCTCTGTGTGCCATGACCTTTAATGCTTCCGTAGAAATATCCGGTAAATGGATGTTTGGCTCAATCATGTGTGATATGTGGAACAGTTTCGATGTATATTTCTCGACGGCGAGTATAATGCATTTGTGCTGTATATCTGTAGACAGGTGAGTTGTATGATAAAGACCAAACATTTTTATCTTTCAAGGATTATTGGAGAGAGATACTTTTTAAACACTGAAATTAGGGCCATGGAAATAATTTATTTAATTTATTGAGAAATTCGATTTCATTTACAAAAAAAATTGAAGAAAATTGGCATTGAAGTTACAGTTGATATAGTTGGTAGAATTCTACCAAACATGGTAAATTTTTTATTGTTGGTAGATGGGTAGAATTTTCTATAGAAATAAAATTTTGACAAAATTCTCTATAGAAATAAAATTTTGACAAAATTTTCTATAGAAATAAAATTTTGACAAAATTTTCTACAGAAGTAAAATTTTGACAAAATTTTTATAGAAATGCAATTTTAACAAAATTTTCTATAAAAATAAAATTTTGACAAAATTTTCTATAGAAATGCAATTTTAACAAAATTTTGTATAGAAATAAAATCTTGACAAAATTTTTTATAAAAATAAAATTTTGAAAAAATTTTCTATAGAAATAAAATTTTAACAAAATTTTCTATAGAAATAAAATTTTGGCAAATTTTTCTATAGGAATAAAATGTTGACAAAATTTTCTATAGAAATAAAATTTTCACAAAATTTTCTATAGAAATAAAATTTTTACAAAATTTCTACAGAAATGCAATTTTAACAAACTTTTCTATAGAAATAATATTTTGACAAAATTTTCTATAGAAATAAAATTTTGATAAAATTTTCTATAAAAATAAAATTTTGATAAAATTTTCTATAAAAATAAAATTTTGAAAAAATTTTCTATAGAAATAAAATCTTAACCAAATTTTCTATAGAAATAAAATTTTAACAAAATTTTCTATAAAAATAAAATTTTGACAAAATTTTCTATAGAAATAAAATTCTGACAAAATTTCTACAGAAATGCAATTTTTACAAAATTTTCTATAGAAATAAAATTTTGACAAAATTTTCTATAGAAATAAAATTTTGACAAAATTTTCTATAAAAATAAAATTTTGAAAAAATTTTCTATAGAAATAAAATTTTAACAAAATTTTCTATAGAAATAAAATTTTGGCAAATTTTTCTATAGAAATAAAATTTTGACAAAATTTTCTATAGAAATAAAATTTTGACAAAATTTTCTATAGAAATAAAATTTTGACAAAATTTTCTATAGAAATAAAATTTTAACAAAAATTTCTATAGAAATAAAAATTTGACAAAGTTTTCTATAGAAAACAAATTTTGACAAAATTTCTATAGAAATAAAATTTTGACAAAATTTTCTATAGAAATAAAATTTTGACAAAATTTTCTATAGAAATAAAATTTTGACAAAATTTTCTATAGAAATAAAATTTTGACAAAATTTCTATAGAAATAAAATTTTGACAAAATTTTGTATAGAAATAACATTTTGACAAAATTTTCTATAGAAATAAAATTTTAACAAAAATTTCTATAGAAATAAAATTTTGACAAAGTTTTCTATAGAAAAAAAATTTTGGCATAACTTTCTATAGAAATAAAATTTTGAGAAAATTTTCTATAGAAATAAAATGTTGACAAAATTTTCTATAGAAATATAATTTTGACAAAATTTTCTATAGAAATAAAATTTTGACAAAATTTTCTGAAGAAATAAAATTTGGCAAAATTTTATGAAGAAATAAAATTTGGCAGAATTTTCTATAAAAAAATTTGGCAAAAATTTCTATAGAAACAAAATTTTGACAAAATTTTCTATAGAAATTTTGAAAAAAATTTTCTATAATAATAAAATTTTGTATAGAAATAAAATTTTAACAAAATTTTCTATAGAAATAAAAATTTGATAAAATATTCTATAGAAATGAAATTTTAAAAAAATTTTCTGTAGAAATAAAATGTTGATAAAATTTTCTATGGAAATAAAATTTTGATAAAATTTTCTATGGAAATAAAAATTTTGACAAAATTTTTATAGAAATAAAATGTTGACAAAATATTCTATAGAAATAAAATTTTAACAAAATTTTCTATAGAACTAAAATTTTAACAAAATTTTCTATAGAAATAAAATTTTAACAAAATTTTTTATAGATATAAAATTTTGACAAAATTTTCTATAGAAATAAAATTTTGACAAAATTTTCTATAGAAATAAAATTTTGATAAAATTTTTGATAGAAATAAAATTTTGATAAAATTTTCTATAGAAATAAAATTTTGACAAAATTTTCTATAGAAATAAAATTTTGACAAAATTTTCTATAGAAATAAAATGTTGACAAAATTTTCTATAAAAATAAAATTTTGACAAAATTTTCGACAGAAATAAAATTTTGGCAAAATTTTCCATAGAAATAAAATTTTAAGAAAATTTTCTATAGAAATAAAATGTTGACAAAATTTTCAATAGAAATAAAAATTTGACAAAATTTTCTATAGAAATAAAATTTTAACAAAATTTTCTATAGAAATAAAATTTTGGCAAAATATTTTATAGAAATAAAATTTTGACAAAATTTTTAATAGAAATAAAATTTTAACAAAATTTTCTATAGAAATAAAATTTTAACAAAATTTTCTATACAAATAAAATTTTAACAAAATTTTTTATAGAAATAAAATTTTGACAAAATTTTCTATAGAAATAAAATTTTTGATAGAAATAAAATTTTGATAAAATTTTCTATAGAAATAAAATTTTGACAAAATTTTCTATAGAAATAAAATTTTGACAAAATTTTCTATAGAAATAAAATTTTGACAAAATTTTCTATAGAAATAAAATTTTAACAAAATTTTCCATATAAATAAAATAATAAAATTTTAAGAAAATTTTCTATAGAAATAAAATTTTGACAAAATTTTCAATAGAAATAAAAATTTGGCAAAATTTTCTATAGAAATAAAATTTTAACAAAATTTTCCATATAAATAAAATAATAAAATTTTAAGAAAATTTTCTATAGAAATAAAATTTTGACAAAATTTTCAATAGAAATAAAAATTTGACAAAATTTTCTATAGAAATAAAATTTTAACAATATTTTCTATAGAAATAAAATTTTGACAAAATATTTTATAGAAATAAAATTTTGACAAAATTGTCAATAGAAATAAAATTTTAACAAATTTTTCTATAGAAATAAAATTTTAACAAAATTTTCTATAGAAATAAAATTTTAACAAAATATTTTATAGAAATAAAATTTTGACAAAATTTTCTATAGAAATAAAATTTTTGATAGAAATAAAATTTTGATAAAATTTTCTATAGAAATAAAATTTTGACAAAATTTTCTATAGAAACAAAATTTTGACAAAATTTTCGACAGAAATAAAATTTTGGCAAAATTTTCCATAGAAATAAAATTTTAAGAAAATTTTCTATAGAAATAAAATTTTGACAAAATTTTCAATAGAAATAAAAATTTGACAAAATTTTCTATAGAAATAAAATTTTAACAAAATTTTCCATATAAATAAAATAATGAAATTTTAAGAAAATTTTCTATAGAAATAAAATTTTGACAAAATTTTCAATAGAAATAAAAATTTGACAAAATTTTCTATAGAAATAAAATTTTAACAATATTTTCTATAGAAATAAAATTTTGACAAAATATTTTATAGAAATAAAATTTTGACAAAATTGTCAATAGAAATAAAATTTTAACAAATTTTTCTATAGAAATAAAATTTTAACAAAATTTTCTATAGAAATAAAATTTTAACAAAATTTTTTATAGAAATAAAATTTTGACAAAATTTTCTATAGAAATAAAATTTTTGATAGAAATAAAATTTTGATAAAATTTTCTATAGAAATAAAATTTTGACAAAATTTTCTATAGAAATAAAATTTTGACAAAATTTTCTATAGAAATAAAATTTTGACAAAATTTTCTATAAAAATAAAATTTTGACAAAATTTTCGACAGAAATAAAGTTTTGGCAAAATTTTCCATAGAAATAAAATTTTAAGAAAATTTTCTATAGAAATAAAATTTTGACAAAATTTTCAATAGAAATAAAAATTTGACAAAATTTTCTATAGAAATAAAATTTTAACAAAATTTTCTATAGAAATAAAATTTTGATAAAATTTTTGATAGAAATAAAATTTTGATAAAATTTTCTATAGAAATAAAATTTTGACAAAATTTTCTATAGAAATAACATTTTAACAAAATTTTATATTTAAATAAAATTTAACAACATTTTCTACAGAAATAAAATGTTGACAAAATTTCTATACAAATACAATTTTAACAAATTTTTCTATAGAAATAAAATTTTTGCAAATATTTTTATAGAAATAAATTTTTTGCTGGTGCAAGTTGAAATCGTTAAAACATTTAAAACTCGACACTCATACAATTAAAGCGATATTTATACACCCAACAAATTGTCGCTAATAGGATTATAATAGACAATATTGCAAATATTGAAAAGAAAAATGCTAAAATAAAAAAACAAAACATTTCTTTCGATGAAAAAACATTTTTTCATACTAACCACAGAAATTTGTCAAAAATTTCAAAATAAAATTTTTGAAATTTGGTAGATTTTTGGTAAAATTTAATTCAAATGTTTGTAAATTAGTTTTGACGCGAGTGGCAACCGTGATTTTTGATAGAAATAAAATTTTGATAAAATTTTCTATAGAAATAAAATTTTGACAAAATTTTCTATAGAAATAAAATTTTGACAAAATTTTCTATAGAAATAAAATTTTGACAAAATTTTCTATAAAAATAAAATTTTGACAAAATTTTCGACAGAAATAAAATTTTGGCAAAATTTTCCATAGAAAAAAAATTTTAAGAAAATTTTCTATAGAAATAAAATTTTGACAAAATTTTCAATAGAAATAAAAATTTGACAAAATTTTCTATAGAAATAAAATTTTAACAAAATTTTCTATAGAAATAAAATTTTGATAAAATTTTTGATAGAAATAAAATTTTGATAAAATTTTCTATAGAAATAAAATTTTGACAAAATTTTCTATAGAAATAACATTTTAACAAAATTTTCTATTTAAATAAAATTTTAACAAAATTTTCTACAGAAATAAAATGTTGACAAAATTTCTATACAAATACAATTTTAACAAAATTTTCTATAGAAATAATATTTTTGCAAAAATTTTTATAGAAATAAATTTTTTGCTGGTGCAAGTTGAAATCGTTAAAACATTTAAAACTCGACACTCATACAATTCAAGCGATATTTATACACCCAACAAATTGTCGCTAATAGGATTATAATAGACAATATTGCAAATATTGAAAAGAAAAATGCTAAAATAAAAAAACAAAACATTTCTTTCGAAGAAAAAACATTTTTTCATACTAACCACAGAAATTTGTCAAAAATTTCAAAATAAAATTTTTGAAATTTGGTAGATTTTTGGTAAAATTTAATTCAAATTTTTGTAAATTAGTTTTGACGCGAGTGGCAACCGTGACTGCATGTCCACAAAGATGTGTGCCAAATACGTTTTGTAATGTTTTATATTTTGGTAGAGCTCCCATATAGACCGGTCTCCCGATTCGACTCCTTGAAGTTCCAGAAACCAAAATTTGTATCTGATTTGCTTGAAATTTCAAAACCCGTGGTTTTTTTTTTTCTTTTGTTCCACAGATGGCCCACAGATCATGCCGAATGTTGTGTGCATCATCGGTTCATGTTTTGCAATATTCTCCATATGAATTTCTAGATATCGCAATTTGTATTCGATTTGCATGAAACTCAAATTCAATATTCAGTATTTTAGGTCCACAAATAGCCATGCCAAATATTGTGTGTATAGGTTCAAATTTCGGTATATTCACCATATAGACCAATCTCCCGATTTTACTTCATGAGCTTTTAGAACGCAATTTTTATCCGATTTACATGAAATTCAAAATCTAGAAATATTTTGGGCCCATAAATGGTCGTTCCGAATATGGTGTGTATCGGTCCACAGTTTGGTATTTGACTTCATGAGATTTTATAATTTGCAATTTTTATCAGAACTGTCGGGCTTATTCGATTAATGCGGATAAAAATCTATAGAATTTACATGATATATGTACGCAAGGTGTTCTTCCATCAGATTTTCTTGCGCGTGCAATTCTTAAAAAATAATAAAACTGAACTACAAAGTTGTTAATATTGTGATTATTTGGCCATTCACCCCCCATGTAGATAGTTTCAATTCTTGCGCTCCTATACATCGCAATTTGTATCCAAATTTGTATGAAATTGGAAATCTAGAGATATTTTAGTCCGTAAGGGAATATTTCAAAATTTGGTTATATGGGTAAGTGTTTGATATAGACCTCATATTCCTCTCCAAAAAAGTTGTATTTCAATTACTCTTCTATACCATCTACTATCAAATTATTAAGTCAATATCTTAAAAATCTTAATTTTGATGTAAAATAATTTTTCTATATCCACAGGCTATCAGACTCCAATAAACTTGATTTAAGTTTTCCCTAACTCGCTTTCTTACATTCCATAAAAACACAATTTAATTGTAAAAAATTTTCATTATTCTTTTTACTGTATTTCGTATTTCTTTTTTACATTCTTACAGATATTATGCCATTGTCCAGCCATTGGATTATCCTTTGATTATGACACACAGGCGTGTGTTCATCATGCTTGTGATTGTGTGGCTGGCGCCGGCTTTACTCTCGTTTCTGCCCATTTGTTCTGGTTGGTATACGACCAGTGAAAATTGGCGCTACTTGAAGTCCAATCCTCATGTAAGTAAATCTCACTTTAGTCTCTCTCTCTCACTCTTTCATACTCTTCAAAAAAAACCAACTGCTCTTAAATAGTTTTATGTCACATTAAATGTTGAAAACGTTAGTGTATCGCAAAATGTGAAGAGCAACATGATAGGATGCCCATGAGGCTAACGGAAGTATTTTATTCAGTATGGTCGTTATGCATGAATGACGGTGGTGACGATGGTAATGGCTTCAGCAGCAGTTAACATCATAGTGTAACTTTACATGTAATTACGAAACTAATTTTATCATAACCCAAATTGCAAAGGATTGTACTTGGCGTGCTTGTGCTTGTTTATTTATTTATTTTTTTGCAAAATGTTGGAAGCAGCGGTATGGTATCTTGGGAAAATTTATTCTCGATATAAAATTAAATCAATGATCAGCAATCGTTTAGCACATGTAAACATGAAAAACTCCAAGGTTTCAAATTTATTGCATTATAAAAAAAAAATGTCGCCAAAATATTTTCAATTAAACAGTTGATTGAACTTGAAAACATGTTCAATCAAAAAAAAAATTAATTGAGACAAAATTGCGGTGTCTAGATCCCTAAGAATTCAAATCTGGAGATCCGTCTATATGGGAACTATACCACAATATGGGCCTATTCACAACACATACGGCCTATATTTTTGTGTATCATACATGCCTCAATATTTACAATTTGGGGCAAGTCGCTTAAAAATAACAGTTTCTAGATGACCAAAAAATCAAGTAGGGATATCGGTCTACACAGAAAAATTATAACCAAAATATTTCAAATTAAAAACTTAATTAAAATTGAAAACGTAGTCAATTAAGAAATTAACTGATACAATAACCTTTTTTATCAAACTAAAACTAAGCTCCGCTGAGAAAATTATTCAAATGTTTTAAGTTTACAATTAAAATTTTAATGCAATAAATATTTCGAATTAAACGTATAATTGAAAATGTTGATCGAAAATAATTAAAAAACAAGCATATACAGTAGTAAGTTCGGCCGGGCCGAATCTTAAATACCCACCACCATGAATCAAATATAACTTTTCTTTGAAAATTTCAGGGGGTTTTGATGACAGATATTTTCCCAAGCAGATCAGTTCAACCAGTACGCTTCCCACAGATAAATGTTAAGATTTTACCTATGAAGACTAGATCAGATTCTGAATTTATAAGAACTATTTTTTGTTTGAGTTTTAGATGAACCATAAACATCTCTTGTAAGTGTGCAAGAAAATGATGGAATAAAGCCTTGATTTGAAATCTAAAATCTGTACACTGTTAGAAAAATATGTTTTTCATATGTTCCGATATAAACAAAATGTGTTTCGGGCAAAATTTTTAAATACAATATATTTAAGTGCAAACATGTAATGTTCCTAAACTAACACTTAATATTTGGGACACATATGTTAATATGTTAGAATATATTATGTTTGGGGCATCAATGTTTCATAAAAATAATATGTGTGAATGTAAACATATATAAATTTACAAATTTCGAGTAAACATATATACGTTGTCATATTTTATTCAGAGAGCGACAGAGAGAGAGTATAGAGAAAGAAATAGAGATGGAAACCGGGAGGCTTGACGAAAAATATCAACATAACACAGCGAGAGAATAAAAAGAGAGCAATGTATGTTGTTTTGGAAAACTGTTTCATGATAAGGCCAAAAATTTGATATGCTTAAATCTAAATATTATTTAATTTGAATATTAGAATGAGTATTCGTAGTAAAGAGAATAGACATTCGGAACCAAGAGAATACATTTGAAAAAAAAATAGAATGTGTTTTCGCCTTTAGAGCAGCATTTTATGTATGTGTGGACATGTGTTTTGTTTATCATTTTGGCATTATGGTCACAATTTTTTCCTTGGTTCGTTAAAAGAAATCGGAACGTGCGAGGAGTAAGTCAAAATATTGAGGCAAAGGAAATTAAAAAAACGGTGGAAAATATACAAAAATTACAAAGAAATCTTCATAAAAATAACGAAAGGGCACTATACTCTTTTTAGAGTTGGGACAGTAAAATGAAAAAGGGAGGAAAAAGGGAAAAGTTAAACAGTAAAATATATAAAAACAAAGTTTAGTTCCTCATTATTAATAAGTAGTCCAAGACGAGTTGACGGACACCTTCAAATATTTAAGCGGGCATTAAGTACAAAACACGATCAGTTTTGAATGCATTTAAAATGGTGTTAAATGTTAGTAAAAAACTGTTCACGCCTAAATAAATTTTTGTGTATATATTATAAAATTATTTATGTAAAACATACTCGACTTCTTTTTTCGTTTTTTGTTCAAATAATTCCTTCCAAAATTTTTTTGAATTCCTTCCAAAATTTCAAACTCTTATACCAAAAACAGTTTTTTGTAACAAAATTGCTATTTTTGCAATAAAAAACTATTATTTTATCCAAAAGCTCAGACAATTTCGTTTATATCAAGCACTGTTTCGGACTGTAAATCTTTAATAACCCCCATTTCGAAGTTTCATTATAAAAATAGTATAAATATAAATGTGTAAATTAAAAAAGAAAAATTGGTTCGGTCGGAGCAGGGATTGAACCCACGACCCTTTGTATGCAAGGCAGACATGCTAACCACTGCTCCACGTGGCCAACAAATGTATGTTTCTGTTAAATAGTGTTATGTTTGCATGGGCTCGTGGGCGCTGCAAACTATGCTATATCAATGTAACTTATAACGATAATTGTCTACTGGTGACTGTAACAGCTACGTGGCCCAGTGGATAGTGTGTTGGCTTACAAACTGTATGGTCCTCGGTTCGATTCTCCGTCCAGGCGAAAGGTAAAATTTCAAAAATTTATAAAATTGAATAATTTCTTCAATATTATTTGTTTTACAGAAAAAGATGCCAAGAACTAAAAAATTTCGTGGAAGTGAAAATTATGTGAGGGAATAAGCACAATCTTCTTTGGAGAAAATTCTTCCAAGCATATAATATTTTTGGGCTCAAAATGCTTCCAAACATATAATATGTTCACATAAAACAAATATAGCATTGTTTCGGCAGTGTCCAATAATATATGTGCTTCCTGCAAAATATGTTTGGAACATATGTTAGAGAAGCAATTTTTTTTTCGGCACACCTCTTTATGGTCCTAGAATACCTCTACATTTTCAATTTCAGGCAAATTGGATAAAAACTACGGATTCTAGAATCCCAAGTAGTAAAATCGAGAGATCGATTTATATGGGGGCTATATCAAAACATGGTCCGATAATCAACATTTTCGGCAAATCTCTTTATTTTCTTATAATACCTCTAGATTTCCAATTTCAGGCAAATTGGGTAAAAACTACGGATTCTAGAAGTCCAAGAAGTAAAATCGGGAGATAGGTCTATATGAGGGCCATATCAAAACATGGCCGGTACTCACCATTTTCGACACACGTCTTTATGGTTCCAAAATACCTCTAGATTTTCAATTTCAGGCAAATCGGATAGAAAATACACTTTATAGACGCCCAAGAAGCAAAATCGGGAAATCGGTCCATATGGGGGCTATACCATAGCATAGACCGATACGGACCATTTTCGACACTCCTTTTTATGGTTCCAAAATACCTCTAGATTTTCAATTTCAGGAAAATCGGATAGTAAATACAGTTTCTAGAAGCCCAAGAAACAAAATCGGGAGATCGGTCTATATGGGGGCTATACCAAAACATGGACCGATACGGACAATTTCCGACACACGGTCAAGATGTCAATATGGGGACTATACCAAAACATGGACCGATGGACATTTTCGGCACACCTCTTTATGGTCCTCAAGTACCTCTAGATTTTCAATTTCAGGCAAATTGAATAAAAACTACGGTTTTTATAAGCCCAAGACCCCAAATCGGGAAGTTGGCTTATATGGGGACTATATCAAAATTTGAACCGATATAGCCCATCTTCGAACTTGACCTGCCTGCAGACAAAAGACGAATCTGTGCCAAATTTCAGGACGATAGCATCACTATTGAAGGCTGTAACGTGATTACAACAGACAGACAGACGAACATGCTTATATCGTCTTAGAATTTCTCCCTGATCAAGAATATATATACTTCATATAGTCGGAAATCGATATTTCGATGTGTTACACACGGAATGACAAACTTATTATACCCCCGTCACCATTCTATGGTGATGGGTATAACAAGTAAGTAAAGTCTACAGTCATATGGGGCGGACTATAATATACCCTGCACCACTTTGTAGATCTACTATATTTTCGATACCATCTCAAATCCTTCAAATTTGTTAAGTGATATCTATATAAAGATTTATGTGGGGACATAATGCAAATATTAAAACAGAACCGATTTGGACAAAATATTTTTGACATCTAATATTTAATAAATATTTAAATCTTAAGCCATTATTATGCAATTTCGGAAAAATACGTTTTTGATATATGGATCGATGGATATGTGTTAGGTTAAATTAGGTATAGTGGCAGCCCGATATTTCAGGCTCACTTAGACTATTCAGTCCATTGTAATACCACAGTGGTGTACTTCTCTCTTATCACTGCCCAGCAAAAAAAAAATGGAAGTTCTTCCAAAGGCACAACTTTAAAAGCACTTCCAGAAGATGCACTCCCAATGATGTTCTTTATTTTAACTACCCAGGAAGTTATTTTAATGAAATTTTTTATAACTTGGGTTTTTCATACTTTTAATGGGTAATTTTAACTTTTTTTGTTTCAAATAGGTTAAAAATAGAGTAAAAACTCATAAAATGGTACAAATCATTTAAATTTTGTCGAAAACAAAATGCTAAATCCAATCTGAAAAAATTGTGAATATTTGAGGTCAAACGTTTCCGACAAGCATTAGAATCCATTAAAAATTATAAAAAATTATAAAACAAAATATCACAGAATTTTTTAATTTACATCCAAAATATTGAATTCGGATCACACCTAAAGAAGTGATGCAAATTCAGTGCAACGGCTGTTGAAATGGAGGACTTCCGTCTTATGACAAGCCCATGTTAAATTCATCGCTTCTGCGTCAATTTTGCACCTTTTCCGGATCCAAAAAGAACATTTGCATTACTTTTTTGGCGACGCTTTTTTGCTGGGTGAGTGATACCCAATTCCTTGTTTAGCTCAATGACAAGAGAACTCCCTTTTATAGCCAAGTCGTTTCTCAACGTAATGAAACCACTTAGAGAAGCTTTGAAACGCTCAGATATGTCACCCCCATTACTGGGAGTGTATAATCCACCGCTGAAAAACTTGTTGGTGTTCGATCGAAGCAGGAATTGAACCCACGACATTTTGTATGCAAGGCGGGCATGCTCACCATTACACCAGTGTGGTGTATTAGATGTACAGGAAAATTTGAGTCATTTTTACAAGTTTTCAACTTAGTAGTGGCAATTTTACAAAAAAATGTGTTTTGCAACCAATATCAATTAAACTTTAACCAATTAAAAAATTAATTACCATTATATTTCAAATCAGAATATCGGCTTATATAGGCCGATATTCTGCTCCACATTTCAGATCGATAGTTTCATTATTGTAGGCTTTAGCGTATTTAAAACAGACAGAAGGACATCACCATCCAGATTGGCTGAGATTTAATACTACAAAGTAAAATGCTAATTATACCCACCACCCTAGAATGGTGACGGGGGTATAATAAGTTTGTCATTCCGTTTGTAACACATCGAAATATCGATTTCCGACTATATAAAGTATATATATTCTTGATCAGGGAGAAATTCTAAGACGATATAACGATGTCCGTCTGTCTGTCTGTTGTAATCACGCTACAGTCTTCAATAATGAAGCAATCGTGCTGAAATTTTGCACAAACTCTTTTGGTATAGCCCCCATATAGACCGATCTCCCGATTTTACATCTTGGGTTTATAGAATCCGTAGTTTATATACAATTTAACTGAAATTGGAAATTTATAGGTATTTTAGGACCATAATGAGGTTTGCCACAAATGGTGAGTATCGGTCCATGTTTTGATATAGCCCCCATATAGACCGAACTCAAACAAAAATGGTTCTTATAATTCCAGAATCTGATATAGTCCTCATAGGTGAAATTTTTAAATTTATCTTCGGGAAGTGTCCTCAAGTCCTCAAGACCTCCTGAAATTTCAAAGGAAACCCTAATATTTGGTTCATGGTGGTGGGTATTTAAGATTCGGCCCGACCGAACTTACTGCTGTATATACCTGTTTTTTCATATTTTTGTTTTATTGTTCGAAAGCAAAAAGAAAAAACAAGTATATACGGCCGTAAGTTCGGCCGATAAAATACGTAAGTTCGGCCGATAAAATACGTAACTAATTAAGTTTGACAAAATTTTCTATAGAAATAAAATTTTGACAAAATTTTCTATAGCAATAAAATTTGACAAAATTTTCTGTAGAAACAAAATCTAGACAAAATTTTGTATAGTAATACAATTTTGACAAAATTTTCTTTAGTAATTAAATTTTGGTAGATTATTTTTGGGGATCGGCTATATATAACTATAGACCGATATGGACCAATTTTGGTTTGTTTTAGGTTAGCGGCCATATACTAGCGCAATGTACCAAATTTTACCACGTATCAAATTTCAACCGGGTCGGATGAAATTTGATTATCTTAGAGGCTCCGCAAGCCAAATCGGGGGATCGGTTTATATGGGGGCTATATATAATTATTATCCGATGTGGACCAATTTTTGCATAGTTGTTAGAGACCATATACTAACACCACGTACCAAATTTCAACCGGATCGGGTGAATTTTGCTCTTCCAAGGGGTTCCGAAGTTCAAATCTGGGGATCGGTTTATATGGGGCCAACATATAATTATGGATCGATATGGACCAATTCCTGCATGGTTGTAAGAGATAATATACTAACACCATGTACAAAATTTCAGCCGGATCGGATGAAATTTGCTTCTCTTAGAGGCTCCGCCAGTCAAATCGGGGGATCGGTTTATATGGGGGCTATATATAATTATGGACCGATGTGGCCCAATTTTTGCATAGTTGTTAGAGACCATATACTTACACCATGAACCAAATTTCAGCCGGATCGGATGAAATTTGCTTCTCTTAGAGGCTCCGCAAGCCAAATTTGGGGATCGGTTTATATGGGGGCTATATATGATTATGGATTGATGTAGACCAATTTTTGCGTGTTTGTTAAATACCAACACTATGAACTAAATTTCATACTATACTAACACTATGAACCAAATTTCAGCCGGATCGGATGAAATTTGCTTCTCTTAGAGGCTCCGCAAGCCAAATCTGGTGATCGGTTTATATGGGGGCTATATATAATTATTTACCGATGTCGACCAATTTTTGCATGGTTGTGGAAGACCACATACTAATACTATGTACCAAATTTCAACCGGATCAGATGAATTTTTCTACTCCAAGGGGCTCCACAAGCCAAATCTGGGGGTCCATTTATATGGGGGCTATACGTAAAAGTCGACCGATATGGCCCATTTGCAATACCATCCGACCTACATCAATAACAACTACATGTGCTAAGTTTCAAGTCGATAGCTTATTTCGTTCGGAAGTTAGCGTGATTTCAACAGACGGACGGACGGACGGACATGCTTAGATCGACTCAGAATTTCACCACGACCCAGAATATATATATACTTTATGGGGTCTTAGACCAATATTTCGATGTGTTACAAACGGAATGACAAAGTTAATAACATATACCCCCATCCTATGGTGGAGGGTATAATAATCGGAGATAACATCAAATTTTAGAATCAATTTAGATTTGTTCGAATTGGCACAAATTACGGCCTTTAAAGGCCCCACAAAGCCATCACACACAGCACGTAGAGAGAAGGGTCGTGTTGAGGTGATCGACACTTTGGTGCGGTAGAAATAAAGCGGGTAGAAATAAAAGTTTTATTAACATTTAAATGCTGGTGGACTCTAACGATAGCCACTTGTAGTTTTCAAGCCAAATAAGAGTAATCTCGCTATCGTGTTTGAATTTTATCACCAATAAATTTATTTCTTATCGCAATACCTTGTAAACAATAAAATAAACTGTCACTGGAATAAATAAATAAAAATCTGGAGATTTTTCAGGCTTTCATCTTTTCTAAACCGATAGAAGCCTGAATATATCAGACACAATAAAGGGTGATTTGTTAAGAGCTTGATAACTTTTTTTAAAAAAAAAACGCATAAAATTTGCAAAATCTCATCGGTTCTTTATTTGAAACGTTAGATTGGTCCATGACATTTACTTTTTGAAGATAATTTCATTTAAATGTTGACCGCGGCTGCGTCTTAGGTGGTCCATTCGGAAAGTCCAATTTTGGGCAACTTTTTCGAGCATTTCGGCCGGAATAGCCCGAATTTCTTCGGAAATGTTGTCTTCCAAAGCTGGAATAGTTGCTGGCTTATTTCTGTAGACTTTAGACTTGACGTAGCCCCACAAAAAATAGTCTAAAGGCGTCAAATCGCATGATCTTGGTGGCCAACTTACCGGTCCATTTCTTGAGATGAATTGTTCTCCGAAGTTTTCCCTCAAAATGGCCATAGAATCGCGAGCTGTGTGGCATGTAGCGCCATCTTGTTGAAACCACATGTCAACCAAGTTCAGTTCTTTCATTTTTGGCAACAAAAAGTTTGTTAGCATCGAACGATAGCGATCGCCATTCACCGTAACGTTGCGTCCAACAGCATCTTTGAAAAAATACGGTCCAATGATTCCACCAGCGTACAAACCACACCAAACAGTGCATTTTTCGGGATGCATGGGCAGTTCTTGAATGGCTTCTGGTTGCTCTTCACTCCAAATGCGGCAATTTTGCTTATTTACGTAGCCATTCAACCAGAAATGAGCCTCATCGCTGAACAAAATTTGTCGATAAAAAAGCGGATTTTCTGCTAACTTTTCTAGGGCCCATTCACTGAAAATTCGACGTTGTGGCAGATCGTAAGTCTATTCATGATGAAATGTCAAAGCATACTGAGCATCTTTCTCTTTGACACCATGTCTGAAATCCCACGTGATCTGTCAAATACTAATGCATGAAAATCCTAACCTCAAAAGAATCACCCTTTATATATCAGACACACTGTATTTGTTAAATCGGCGGTATGGGCTATACCGAAACGTAGGCAAGTTGGATAAATTTTGCCCAAGAAATTGAATCCTATGTGGGGGATGTATCAAACCATAGACACCACATTCGGAACATCTGTTTGTGGACCCAATATACCTCGATCGGATCAAATTTACCTGGATACCTAAATCATGAGATCGGTTTTATAGCCCTATATAGTTTATTTTCGAGTTTGACCTGCGTGATTACAACAGAGAGACAAACGGGTATTGGTGAATCTCTCTCTGAGTAGGAGTATAAACAGTGAGCGTCAAAATAAAGTGTATAAAGGGTATGTTTTACTAGAGAGTTTCATTTTTTATTTTTAGTCGTTGATATGATAAGGCTGAAATGTAAAGTGTTTTGAAATAAATTCGCATGTACACTTTATTATGGCGCTCACTGTGCAATTTGTGTTATCAAAACTAGATGTGTTAGTCTAAATCCAAGTTTGAATTCAATCATTGTAAAATTTTGTACAAGCTACGTTTTGAGTCGAAGACCCTTCCATTTATTGTTGGTTGGACATATCTGCCTCCCTACCTGTATACCACAAATGTACTTCGATATGAGAAATACGAATGTGTATATTACAAAACTGCATTGCTTTGCATGTGTGTGTACAAACTGCTCTCATGACGGTAGCGTAATTCTCATGTTGAAAAGCTATTTTTAATTTAATGTTCTTAACAAACCCAAAAAACAGAAACAAATAAAGAGTAGAAAAAAATCCTTCCTTTGACAGAGCACTACGTAAATGGCACAGAAATGTAGATTTGGAGAAGCAATGATAATTTGACTCTGACACAAATTTCTGCTGTAACTAAATGCAAATGACTTTGTGAAATGTTGTGACAATGACATTGTATTTAAATTAAGGGAATTTTCAGCAATTCTATTTGTGAGTTAAAATATTTTCAAAAAGATACATTTAAGGGAAACATATACGAGGTTCATAATATGTATATACCAAGTAACCTCCTCATTTATTGTAGTACGTATTTAAAATTCGGTCCGGCCAAACCTACATATTTTCTTTTATAGTGAATTGCAAAGAGAATTTCATGCCAAAATAAAAATCATTAAGATGTTAAGGGTCTCAGGAATGTCCCATCTACAACTATTAACTCACTTAAAAACCAATCTAAATACTTTCATGCCTTTCATATTGATGGCCTACATTCACTATTACTGCATACCCTTCCAAGGTAATAAATTTACAATCTACATTAGAATGATGACAAAGATAAAATAGAAATAAGATGAAAATTGACTCAATCACTCACTCGTATGTACGCACACTCACACACACAAACATACGTCAACATTCTAAGATCATGAATTAAAGTCATATATCTTAATGTCTGTTTCCTGTCTGTACATGAGTGCGTGTGTGTATGTTGCATGTATTTCTCATTATCTATTTAGCATTTCCGTTATTTATTCCCATAGTTCACATATAAACACAAGGACTATCAATTGCGTAGGTGTGTTTGTGTTTGGAGGAAAGAATAATTTCCTTTGCACATTGCTTTATAGATTTTCTAACGTTCTTCGTGTGAGTATGCTTGGGAATACGCTAAGGGTCCTAGGCATGGTTGCCACAGTTTGAAGAACTCTAACAAAAATTTTAGATTTTTTACTGTTTGGTTGATTGGTAGAATTCTTTATCTTTTGGTAGATTTTGCAAAATACTCCTCTCCAACATAGAGATACAAAATTTTCTATATAAATAAAATGTTGACAAAATTTTCTATAGAAATAAAACTTAGACGAAATTTTCGATAGAAATAAAATGTTGTCTAAATTTTCTATAGAAATAAAATTTTGACAAAATTTTCGATAGAAATAAAATGTTGTCTAAATTTTCTATAGAAATAAAATTTTGACAAAATTTTCAATAGAAATAAAATTTTGACAAAATTTTCTACAGAAATAAAATGTTGACAAAATTTTCTATAGAAATGAAATTTTGACAAAATGTTCTATAGATAAAAATGTTGACAAAATTTTCTATAGAAATAAGACTTTGAGAAAATTATCTATAGGAAAAAAAATTTTACAAAATTTACTATAGAAATAAAAATGTGACAAAATTTACTATAGAAATAAAATTTTGACAAAATTTTCTACAGAAATAAAATGTTGACAAAATTTTCTATAGAAATGAAATTTTGACAAAATGTTCTATAGATAAAAATGTTGACAAAATTTTCTATAGAAATAAGACTTTGAGAAAATTATCTATAGGAAAAAAAATTTTACAAAATTTACTATAGAAATAAAAATGTGACAAAATTTACTATAGAAATAAAATTTTGACAAAATTTTCGATAGCAATAAAATGTTGACTAAATTTTCTATAGAAATAAAATTTTGATAAAACTTTCTATAAAAATAAATTTTTGACAAAATGTTGTATAGAAATAAAATTTTGACAAAATTTTCTATCAAATAAAGTGTTCTATAAATAAAAATTTTGACAAAATTTTCTATAGAAATAGGACTTCGACAAAATTTTCTATAAAAAAAAATTGACAAAATTTTCTATAGAAATTAAGTTTTGATAAAATTTACTATAGAAATAAAATTTTGACAAAATTTTCTATAGAAATATAATTTTTGATAGAAGTAATATGTTGTCTAAATTTTCTATAGAAATAAAATTTTGACAAAATTTTCGATAGAAATAAAATGTTGACTAAATTTTCTATAGAAATAAAATTTTGATAAAATTTACTATGGAAATAAAATTTTGACAAAATTTAGTATAGAAATAAAATTTTGACTAAATTTACTATAGAAATAAAGTTTTGACAAAATTTTCTATAGAAATAAAATTTTGACACAATTTTCTATATAAATAAAACATTTTCTATACAAATAAAATTTTGACAAAATTTTCTATAGAAATAAAATTTTGACAACATTTTCTATAGAAATAAAATTTTCACAAAATTTTCAATAGAAATAAAATTTTGACAAAATGTTCTATAAAAATAGATTTTGACAAAATTTTCTGCTGAAATAAAATTTTGACAAAATTTTCTATAGAAATAAATTTTTGACAAAATTTTATATAGAAATGCAATTTTGCACAATTTTCTATAAAAGTAAAATTTTGACACAATTTTCTATAGAAATATAGACATAAAATTTTGACAAAATTTTCTATAGAAATAAAGTTTTGACAAAATTTTCTATAGATAAAAATTTTGACAAAATTTTCTATACAAATAACACTTTGACAAAATTTTCTATATAAATAAAATGTTGACAACATTTTCTATAAAAATAAAATTTTGACAAAATTTTCTATAGAAATAAAATTTTGACACAATTTTCTATAGAAATAAAATTTTGACAAAATTTTCTATAGAAATAAAGTTTTGACAAAATTTTGTATTGAAATAAAATTTTGACAAAATTTTCTATAGAAATAAAATTTTGACAAAATTTTTTATAGAAATAAAATTTTGACAACATTTTCTATAGAAATAAAATTTTGACAAAATTTTCTATAGATAAAAATTTTTACAAAATTTTCTATACAAATAAAATTTTTACAACATTTTCTATAGAAATAAAATGTTAACAATTTTCTATATAAATAAAATGTTGACAAAATTTTATATACAAATAACATTTTGACAAAATTTTCTATAAAAATAGATTTTGACAAAATTTTCTATTGAAATAAAATTTTGACAAAATTTTCTATAGAAATAAAATTTTGACAAAATTTTCTATAGAAACGAGCGATACGCAGTGGAATAACATACAGACCTGTCAGAACGCTGCCCTTAGAACCGCAACATGATGTCTCCGCAGTACACCCCTGGATCACCTTTATGCGGAGACCAAGATCATCCCAGTGCGTCGACACAACTACATGTTGTCAAAGCAGTACCTCTTGGGTTGCCATCGAAGTTGTCATCCGAATCACCATCTTGTGGATAGACAACCTCCACCCAGGAATGTAAGGGTTGATCTTCACCTTCTAGAGCCAGAGATCCAGCAATACAAAAGAGAGCCTCTAGATCAGGCAGCATACCAGACAGGTCTGAACAGGATTCATGAGGATACTGTAGCTGAAGCGGTGAGAAGCTACAAGGTTAATCCTGTTCTCGGAGTCCGACCGCCGCCCATTGCACCGGAGGAGAGAGACCTCCCACGGAAGACAAGGATAGTTTTGGCCCAACTAAGATCAGGCAAGTGCAGCCGCCTTAATTCATACTTATCAGTGATTGATAGCAGCGTAGCTGACGTGTGTCCCATATGTAGTCGAGGGCCACATGACACTCGTCACCTTTTTGCTTGCCCAGCTAAGCCTACCCGTCTCACTACCAGATCACTCTGGACACACCCCATACTTGTTGCAGAGTTCCTTGATCTGGCTACCAGCTGAACTACACAAGCATAGAACAAAATGGATGAAACTACATTAAAAACTGTTACATCAACCGAAGGTGTATCGAAATATCCGAAATATCAATATTTCAACAATAAAACAATGAAAAACAAATTCAACAGCATTTTTCATTTATCATGACCTCAAGCCAAACGAAAAAACCCAACTAATTTTTTATAGAATTAAAATTTTGACAAAATTTTCTATAGAAATAAAATTTTGACCAAATTAACTATAGAAATAAAGGTTTGAGAAAAATTACACTAGCAATAAGATTAGGAATGAAATTTCTATAGAAATAAAATACTGGCAAAATTTTTATAGAAATAAAATGTTGACAAGTAAAATTTTTTTGTTTGTAGTAGTAGTTTTTTTGTCAAATTTGCTCCAAATTTTGGTAGAATATTTTTGCCTCGAGTGGTAACCATTGTCCTGGAGCAATTTAATAACGACGAGAATCAACAGTTAACATACGATTACAACATTTGATCATCGTTCGTATTAGGAAAATTGTATGCTTATAGATATGGGAAATAGTATAAAATTTGTTAAGCTTCACAAACACGAAAGTCATGTGCACTAGATAGGGTCACGAAAAAAAGTTGATGCGGTCACCCCCCAGTTTTGTAACATATTCGAAGAACACCAAAACTTTTGTAGCAATTTCAGAACACCAAAACTTTTTTTTTCGTGCACCCTACGACCCCCCGAAATACAATTTATTGTGCTGTGTCGTCATTTGAAATCCGATCGAAAAGAAATTTTTGACTCCGACGTCAAATTTGATTTTTAATTTTTTTATTTCGCTTCGTATACCCCTATGATGCCCATTTCTTATAACTTTTATAAAGATCTTAATAAAATATGAAACTTTTGCTTTTGAAGTATTTACTTATATTCATAAACAAAAAAGTTACAGAGATTTTAAAAAGTCAATAGGTCACCCTACACACCACCAAATAATTTTTGCTGTGTTGTCATGATGTCCGATCGAAGCCACATGCACATCGTTATTCACATCTACGAAATTAATTTATAAGGCATTTAGAACACAAAACCTGTTTATCTGTAAATTTCAAACGGTACTTTTGTATACATACTCGTTGTTTGCACTACGGCATTTTCTGCGTTATGCAAAGGGCATGTGTTTTTACTAGAACAATTTGAGAGCCTACTGTTTTAAAATTCTAACAATCACTTTTGCTTTCGGGGGGTCGTAAGGTGCACGAAAAAAAGTTTTGGTGTTCTGAAATTGTCTTCGAATATGCTACAAAACTGCGCCACACTGTGGAACAGGGTATTATAAGTTAGTGCATATGTTTGTAACACCCAGAAGGAGACGAGATAGACACATGGTGTCTTTGGCAATAATGCCTGGGGTGGGTCCCTGAGTCGATATAACCATGTCCGTCCGTCCGTCCGTCTGTCTATGAACACATTTTTGTGATCAAAGTCTAGGTCGCAATTTAAGTCCAATCGCCTTCAAATTTGGCACATGTTCCTAATTTGGGTCAGAATAGAACCCTATTGATTTTGGAAGAAATCGGTTCAGATTTAGATATAGCTCCCATATATATCTTTCGCCCGATATGCACTAATATGGACCCAGCAGCCAGAGTTTTATAGCGATTTGCTTGAAATTTTGTACAAACATAACACTTGGTCGTATAGTTAAATGTGCAAAATTTGATTGAAATCGGTCCAGATTTAGATATAGCTCCCATATATATCTTTCGCCGATATGCACTTATATGGTCCTAAAAGCCAGAGTTTTGGCCCAATTTGGTTGAAGTTTTGCACAGGGAGTAGATTTAGCATTGTAGCTATGCGTGCCAAATTTGGTTGAAATCGATTCAGATTTAGATATAGCTCCTATATATATCTTTCGCCGTTATGCACTTATATGGACCCAGAAGCCAGATTTTTATCCCGATTAGCTTGAAATTTTGCACAATTGGTAGAATAGTCATGTGTGCCAAATTTGATTGAAATCGGTTCAGATTAGATATAGCTTCCATATATATTTTTCGCCCGATATGGACTTATATGGCCCCAGAAGCCAGAATTTTGGCCCAATTTGGTTGAAAATTTGTACTAGGAGTACAATTAGTAATATAGTCATGTGTGCCAAATTTGATTGAAATCGGTTCAGATTTAGATATAGCTCCCATATATGTGTTTTTCTGACTTCGACAAAAATGGTTAAAATACCAATATTTTCCTTGTTAAATCGCCACTGCTTAGTCGAAAAGTCGAAAATGACTCTAATTTTCCTAAACTGCTAATACATATATATCGAGCGATAAATCATAAATAAACTTTTGGGAAGTTTCCTTAAAAATGCTTCAGATTTAAATGTTTCCCATATGTCTTTACTAAAATTGTGTTCCACCCTAGTGCATTAGCCAACTTAAATTTTGAGTCCATAGATTTTGTAAAAGTCTATCAAATTCTGTCCAAATCGAGTGATATTTAAATGTATGTATTTGGGACAAACCTTTACATATAGCACCCAACACATTTGACGGATGTGATATGGTATCGAAAATTTAGATCTAGAAAGTGGTGCATGGTATAATATAGTCGGCCCCGTCCGACTTTAGACTGTCCTTACTTGTTTTTTACTGAAATTGTGTTTTCTCCTAGGGCGTTGTAAGTCTAGTGATTATGTAGAAATGTAAGAAATTTCCAGATTTAAACACACATTTTTCGAAATATAAACTTTTATATAACTACCAACAAATTTCTAACGAAAAACATATATTACAACACAATATTTGACATCCTTTCACGAGATCTTCAGACATTGTTTAATTTGATAGTCTGACCACATATGTGGGTTAAGTTTTATTAACCCCCTCGTCCCGCTGATTGGATAAATAACAAATTTTGAGATTCAATACCCTCCATTTTTAAAGAAATTTTACCACACATTTGGTTTTACGATAATACAGAATTCTTCGCTCTCACGTATACTTTATTGAACCGTTTAAGCCCAAATTAAATTTTCTGATAGACATGCTATTAAAGTTCATCCCTTCAAACCTCTAATCATTTCACAAGAGCTCACATGACACGGCCTGTAATCATTTACCTTTCTTAACCCCATCACATGATTAGGTTGCCCCTTGACATGTGTCCTCGTAAAAGGAGAAGTTCATCATCATGGCATAGCGAAGACTTTCGCAGATTCCAATTAAACTTATTAAAAGCGGTGTTTACATGCCACAATGAATTAACCTTCGAAATGAGTTTACATTAACCCGCAGGAACTTCCACAACAGACATGTGCACACACACACACCCACACACATCAAAATCTTTGAGTGACAGAACATTTATTTAATTAGCCCTCATTCCACCTTATGTGTGTGTCTGTATGCATGTACATGAAATGTGAAAATCAATTTATGACCTTTTTGTTTAAGTAAAATTAGCTATTTTGAAATTCATCATTAATATGTTAGTATAAAAAAAACAAATTTTAATTTAAAAAAATTTTTCAATTTTTGTTTTTATTTCGGAAATCTTTTTGATTAAAAATTTTCAAAACCCAAGGTTATGGTGTCCAAAAATGACACAGATTTATCAATATAATTTTTAAGTGAAATCTGAGGTGTTATCCTCATGTTTGGAAGTTTGTGGGTCCCTATTTGGTTCACGGGATGATCCGGAAGCAAAACAAAATTTTGATAAATTTTTCTATAGAAATAAAATTTCGACAAAATTTTCTATAGAAATAAAATTTCGACAAAATTTTCTATAGAAATAAAATTGTAGCAAAATTTTCTATAAAAAAAAATTTAACAAAATTTTCTGTAGAAATAAAATTTTGACAAAATTTTCTACAGAAACAAAATGTTGATAAATTTTTTCTATAGGAATAAAATTTTGACAAAATTATCTGTAAAAATAAAATTTTGACAAAATTATCTGTGAAAATAAAATTTTGACAAAATTATATGTAAAAAAAAAATTTGCAAAAATTTCTTTAGAAATACAATTTTGGCAGAATTTTCTATATAAACAAAATTTTGGCAAAATTTTCTATATAAATAAAATTTTGAAAAATTTTTCTATATAAATGAAATTTTTCACTATTTTTTTAAAATAACATTTTGACCATATTTGCTATAAAAATAAAATCTTGACATAATTTTCTATAGAAATAAAATTTTGAGAAGATTTTCTATAGAAATAAAATTTTGATAAAATTTTCTGTAGAAAGAAAATGTTGACAAAATTTTCTATATAAATAAAATTTTGACAAAATTTTCTATTCACATAAAATGTTGACAAAATTTGCTTTAAAAATAAAATTTTGACAAAATTTTCTATAATAACAAAATTTTCTGTTCAAATAAAATTTCGAAAAAATATTTCTCTAGAAATGAAATTTTGACAAAATTTTCTATATAAAAAAATTTTGACATAATTTTCTATACAAATAAAATTTTGACAAAATTTGCTAAAGAAATAAAATGTTGACAAAATTTTCTCTAGAAATAAAATTTTAAAAAAATTTCTATAGAAATACAATTTTGACAAAATTTTCTACAGAAACGAAATGTTGGTAAATTTTTCTATAGGAATAAAATTTTGACAAAATTATATGCAAAAAAAAAATTTTAACAAAATTTTCTATAGAAATAAAATTTTGACAGAATTTACTATAAATAAAATAAAATTTTGAAAAAAAAATTCTATGTAAATGAAATTTTTGACAAATTTTTTAAAAATAACATTTTGACCAAATTTGCTATAAAAATAAAATTTTGCAAAATTTTCTCTAGAAATACAATTTTGATAAAATTTTCTCTAGAAATAACATTTTGACAAAATTTTCTATTCACATAAAATGTTGACAAAATTTGCTTTAAAAATAAAATTTTGACAAAATTTTCTATAATAACAAAATTTTCTGTTCAAAAAGAATTCCGAAAAAATATTTCTCTAGAAATAAAATTTTGACAAAATTTTCTATAGAAATACAATTTTGACAAAATTTTCTACAGAAACAAAATGTTAATAAATTTTTTTAGGAATAAAATTTTGACAAAATTATATGTAAAAATAAAATTTTAACAACATTTTCTATATAAACAAAATTTTAACAACATTTTCTATATAAACAAAATTTTGACAAAATTTTCTATATAAATAAAATTTTGAAAAATGTTTCTATATAAATGAAATTTTTCACTATTTTTTTTAGAAATAACATTTTGACCAAATTTGCTATAAAAATAAAATCTTGGCATAATTTTCAATAGAAATAAAATTTTGCAAAATTTCCTATAGAAATAAAATTTTGATTTTGATTTTGATTTTAGGCTACGAATTTCCAGCTAATAATCTATATAAGGCACTGTATCGCTTTAGTTATGAGCACAAGTAAAAAAAAAAACATTTATTACCATCTAGAGTAATGGACGCAAAAAAACAAAACAATGTTTGTGCTTTCCTATGATTACGATCTTGTAGTACAAACTCTTTGACGATGACAAAAACAAAAATCATTCGTCATAAAATCAAACGAAAATAAAATTCATCAATTTGAATCAAAATCGAATCCAGAATAAAGAAAATTTATAGGCAAACAAATCAAGCCTCAATCATTAAAAATTTATTTGCCATCCAATCATGAAAACGCAAACGCTTACTCTTTCAGCTTTCGTAGGATATGAAAGGAATCCGCTTGAAATTATTTAATATAAAATCCAAACAAATCTCCTCCTTCGTCATTGTTATTATCGCCAATAAAATGAAATCATAGCAAAATTACTGAATTTCACAAATTAGCTTTGTTATGTTCAATGGGTTAATGTCTGAAATTCAATTACAATGGATTTCGTTCTATTGTTCTGCACACAAAGGCGTTATTTACAAAAGCCCTTCGCTAAATTAACAATAATTATAATTCTATTGATTCTATTATTACCTTGTGCAATATCCGAAAACAAAAACATTTCCAAAATTAAAAAAATCCTAGGGCTATTTAAGGCTTACTAAACTGAATTGCTGAAATATAGGTGCTCTCATGGCTAACTGATTTTTATGAAATAATATATTTCAGTTGGTCGTTTTATTTTTTTTTTTTGTCTTTCTAAATCCATTCGAGAAAAATTGCGAATTTTTGACAATATCTGAAGTCAACAGTTTCAAATAAAAAATTATAAAATTATTTATTTGGCAAAATATTACAAAAATTTTTAATTCACATCCAAAGCACTGAATTTGGATCACACCTTAAGCAAAGATACAAGTTCAATGGTGTTGTGCATCTTTTTGATTTTTTTTATGTTATTGTATACATATATTTTATTGCACTAAAACTCAACAAAAAATTGAAAATTCTGGTAAAATGGCAGGGAGAAATTCTTTAACGATATAGCCATGTATATCTGTCTGTGTATCAGTCTCTCTGTTGCAATCACTCTACAACATTCCTGACTTTTGGCACAGATTAGTTTTACAGAAATTAGTATTACAGAAATAAAAAGAAATTTGATAAAGTTTTCTATAGAAATATAATGTTGAGAAAATTTTCTATAGAAATAAAATTTTGAAAAATGTTCTATAGAAACAACATTTTGACAAAATTTTCTACAGAAATAAAATTTTAAAGAATTTTTTTTTAGAAAAAAATTTTTCTATAGAAATAAAATTTTTACAAATTTTTCTTTAGAATCAATTTTTTGACAAAATTTTCTATAGAAATGAAATGTTCACAAAATTTTCTATAGAAATAAAATTTCGACAAAATTTTCTATAGAAATAAAATGTTGACAAAAGTTTCTATAGAAATAACATTTCGTAAAATATTCTATAAAAACAACATTTTGACAAAATTTTCTATAGAAATAAAATTTTGACAAAATATTCTACAGAAATAAAATTTTAAAGAAATTTTTTATGGAAAAAAATTTTCTACAGAAAAAATTTTGACAAAATTTTCTATAGAAATAAAATTTTGACAAAATTTTCTGTAGAAAGAAAATGTTGACAACATTTTCTAAATATAGAAATAAAATTTTGACAAAATTTTCTATAGAAATAAAATTGTGACAAAATTTTCTATAGAAATAAAATTTTGTTGTTGTTTTTTATTACAGGTTAAAACCATACATTGACTAAACTACAAGTGTAGCTTAACCAACGGAGGAATTTATTCTCATAATGGTTGATAGTTTTGCTGCAAGTAGAGGATGTTGATGAGGAATGTGGTAATTCCAGTCTATAGGGATTTGCCCAAATAAATTTGACAAACATTCTTTTCCTCTGTTGGTTAAGCTACACTTGTAGTTTAGTCAATGTATGGTTTTAAGCTGCAATAAAAAACAACAACAATGCTTAAAGAACAAAACCAACAATAACAAAACAAAACGAATGGAAATAAAATTTTGACAAAATTTTCAATAGAAATAAAATTGTGACAAAATTTCCTATAGAAAAAAAATTTTGACAAAATTTTCTATAGAAATAAAATTTTGACAAAATTTTCTATAGAAATAAAATTTTGACAAAATTTTCTATAGAAATAAAATTTTGACAAAATCTTCTATAGAAATGCAATTTTGACAAAATTTTTATATAAATAAAATTTTGACAAAATTTTCTATAGAGATAAAATTTTGACAAAATTTTCTATAGAAATTAAATTTTGACAAAATATTCTATAGAAATAAAGTTTTAGATAAATTTTTATAGAAAAAATTTTTCTATAGAAATAAAATTTTGACAAAATTTTCTATAGAAATAAAATTGTGACAAAATTTTCTATAGAAATAAAATTTTGACAAAATTTTCAATAGAAATAAAATTGTGACAAAATTTTATATAGAAATAAAATTTTGACAAAATTTTTATAGAAATGAAATTTTGAAAAATTTTCTATAGAAATAACATTTTGAAAAATATTCTATAAAAACAACATTTTTACATAATTTTCTACAGAAGTAAAATTTTGACAAAATGTTCTACAGAAATAAAATTTTGACAAAATATTCTACAGAAATAAAATTTTAAAGAAATTTTTTATAGAAAAAGTTTTTCTATACAAATAAAATTTTCACAAAATTTTCTATAGAAATGAAATTTTGACAAAATTTTCTATAGAAATACAATTTTGACAAAATTTTCTATAGAAATAAAATTTTGACAAAATCTTCTATAACAAGTATATACAGCACTAAGTTCGGCCGGGCCGAATCTTAAATACCCACCACCATGAACCAAATATTAGGGTTTCCTTTGAAATTTCAGGAGGGCTTGAGGACTTGAGAATACTTCCCGAAGATAAATTTAAAGATTTCACCTATGAGGACTCTGGATTTATAAGATGGATTTATAAGAACCATTTTTGTTTGAGTTTTAGAGGAATCATTAACATCTCTTGTAAGTGTGCAAGAAAATTATAAAATAACGTCTTGATTTGAAATCAAGCAATTTTCATGATCAGTGCGCCTTCTACACCCTCAAGAAGTGAAGTCGGTCTATATGGGGGCTGAACCTATACTCACCATTTTTGGCACATGTATTTGTGGCCCTACAACACCTCTAGATTTCCAATTTCAGGTAAATTGAATAAAAACTGCGGGTTCTATAAGCCCAAGAAGTAAAATCGGGAGATCGGTATATATGGGGGCTATACCAAAACATTGACCGATACTCACCATTTTTGGCACACCTCTTTATGGTCATAAAATACCTCTAGATTTAAAATTTCAGGCAAATTGGATAAAAACTACGATTTCTATAAGCCCAAGACCCCAAATCGGGAGGTCGGTTTATATGGGGACTATATCAAAACCTGGACCGATATAGCCCATCTTCGAAGTTGGCCTGCCTGCAGACAAATGACGACTTTGTGCAAAATTTCAGCACGATTGCTTCATTATTGAAGACTGTAGCGTGATTACAACAGACAGACAGACAGACGGACATCGTTATATCGTCTTAGAATTTCTCCCTGATCAAGAATATATATACTTTATATAGTCGGAAATCGATATTTCGATGTGTTACACACGGAATGACAAACTTATACCCCCGTCACCATTCTATGGTGGTGGGTATAAAAATGCAATTTTGACAAAATTTTTTATATAAATAAAATTTTTACAAAATTTTCTTTATAAATAAAATTTTGACAAAATGTTCTATAGAAATAAAATTTTGACTAAATTTTCTATAGAAATAAAATTTTTACTAAATTTTCTATAGAAATAAAATTTTGACTAAATTTTCTATAGAAATAAAATTTTGACTAAATTTTCTATAGAAATAAAATTTTGACTAAATTTTCTATAGAAATAAAATACGACAAAATTTTCGATAGAAATTAAATTTTGAAAATTTTTGTTAGAAATAAAATTTTGACAAAATTTTAAGTAGAAATAAAATTTTGACAAAATTTTAAATAGAAATACAATTTTGACAAAATTTTAAATAGAAATAAAATTTTGACACAGTTTTCTATAGAAATAAATTTTTTTGTTTTTGATTTTAGCTTAAAACCATGCATTGACTAAACTACAAGTGTAGCTTAACCAACAGAGGAAAAGAATGTTTTTTTTTGAAATTTATTTGGACAAAGCCCTTTAGACTGCAAAATGGTTGGATGGACGCACGTTTCGGAATTACCATATTCCTCATCAGCATCCTCTACTTGCAGCAAAATTGTCAACCAATTATCGGAATGAATTCAGGAAGTTCACTAAACCCAAAGTGAACCACGCTTCAACCTTCCGAAAAAAGGTGTTATGATAGCCGGCCTTTGCCGAAATAAATTTGTACAAACATATCTTTTTTCCTTTGCCACTGTCATCATCGATTTGAGTGCAGTTGGCTGGGTTTATTTTTTTCATTCGTTTTATTTTGTTATTGTATTTTTACAAAATTTTCTATATTGAAATAAAATTGACAAAATTTTCTATAGACATAAAATTTTGACAACATTTTCTATGGAAATAAACATTTTACAAAATTTTCTATAGAAATAAAATTTTGACAAAAGTTTCTGTAGAATTAATAAATTTGACACAATTTTCTATAGAAATACAAATTTGACAAAAATTTGTTGCAAAACTTCAAATTCAGATTTTTTAAATTTTTCGCTAAAATTTTCTTCAAATTTTGGTAGTTTATTTTTGGCAGGAGTGGCAACCGTGGTCAAATATAGTATGTATCGATTCATGTTTTGATGCAGCCCCCATATAGACGGTTCCTACGATTTCACTAGTTCGGCTTCTAGAAATCTTCATTTTTAACTTTTTGTCTGAAATTAGGTATAACCCCATATAGACCGATCTCCCAATTTGACTTCTTGAGCTTCTAGAAACCCTAATTTTTGTCCAATGTGGCTGAAATTGGATATCTACATATAAATAAGGACTACAAATAGTTGTGCCATATATGGTATCGGTTGATATTTCGGTATAGCCCCCATATAGACCGATCTCTGAATTCGACTTGTAGAAGGGATAGAAGACGCATTGGTCACACAAATTGTTCAAAACTAAAAGTAAAATTCCAAGATTTAACTTCTCATATTCATTCGAATAATGCAGGTAAAAAATCTATAGAATGATTTCAAATCGATTCTTTATTTCATCATTTTTATACCCTCCACCATAGAATGGGGGTATATTACTTTGTCATTCCGTTTGCAACACATCGAAATATTGCTCTAAGACCCCATAAAGTATATATATTCTGGGTCGTGGTGAAATTCTGAGTCGATCTGAGTTTGTCCGTCCGTCCGTCCGTCCTCTGTTGAAATCACGCTAACTTCCGAACGAATCACGCTAACTTCGACTTGAAACTTGGCACAAGTTGTTATTATTGATGTAGGTCGGGTGGTATTGCAAATGGGCCATATCGGTCCACTTTTACGTATAGTCCCCATATAAACGGACCCCCAAATTTGGCTTGCAGACCCTCTAAGAGAAGCAAATTTCGTCCGATTCGGCTAAAATTTGGTAAATGGTGTTAGTATATGGTATCTAACAACCATGCAAAAATTGGTCCACATCGGTCCATAATTATATATAGCCCCCATATAAACCGATACCCCGATTTGGCTTTCGGAGCCTCTAAGAGAAGCAAATTTCATCCGATTCGGCTGAAATTTGGTACATGGTGTTGGTATATGGTCTTTAAGAACCATGCAAAAATTGGTCCACATCGGTCAATAATTGTATATAGTCCCCATATAAACCGATCACCAGATTTGACCTCCGGAGCCTCTTGGAAGACCAAAATTCATCTGATTCCGTTGAAATTTGGTACGTGGTGTTAATATATGGTCTCAAACACCCATGCAAAAATTGGTCGAAATCGGTCCATAATTATATACAGCCCCCATATAAACCGATCCCCAGATTTGACCCCCGGTGCCTTTTGGAGAAGCAAAATTCATCCGATCTGGTTGAAATTTGGTACGTGGTGCTAGTATACGATATTTAAAAGCCATGCCAAAAGTGGTCTATATCAATCCATAATCATTTATAGGCCCCATATAAACCGATCCCGAGATTTGGTTTTGGAGCCTCTTGGAGGAGCAAATTTCATCCGAGTTAGTTGAAATTTGGTACATTGTGCTAGTATATGGCCGTTAACAACCATGCCTAACTAGGTCCATAGCGGTCTATAGTTATATATAGCCCTCAGATAAATCGATCCCCAATCTCACAAAAATTGGTCCATATCAAGTTCATAATTGTTTATAGCCCCCATATAAGCGACCCCCATATTTCAATTCTGGCTCCCTACGTACCGTGCAAAAGTCCATATCGATTCGTAATTATTTGTAGACTTACCTACACATACCTTTTTTGTCTAATATATACCACGTATGGACTATCTCACAATTTAGAAAACGTTTTAAGATACCACAACCCAAGTAATTCGATTGTGACAGTCTTTCGTAGAAGTTTGTACGCTATCCATGGTGGAGGGTACATAAGATTCGGCCTGGCCGAACTTACGGCCATATATACTTGTTTTTTTTTTTCTGACACTCAGACGAGATGTTTAAGATGCATCCAACAACTCTAGCAGAAATGGTTTTTATAAATCCCGAATTGGATGACAACGGGAAGCGTATCATTTGAAGCGATCTTCTTGAGGTTGTAAGGGTTTTTTTTTAATCCACTTGAAATGTAAAATATTTGCAAGTAATCCGCTGCGCCGAGGAACTTTCAAAGGAAGCTACTATAAATATTTGATTTGTGGTGGTGGCTATTTAAATATTTGTTTGGAAATATATTTTTTATTTATTTAACATTTTAACAGGTTGGCTGATAAGTCCCCGGTCAAACAAAGAAAAACACATTTTTTTGTCAAAATTCGTTTTTATTATTCAACATAGTTCCCTTCAAGAGCGATACAACGATTATAACGACCGTCCAATTTTTTGATACCATTTTGGTAGTACCCCTTCGGTTTTGCCTCAGTTTCGGCGATCACCTCTTCATTGCAGCCAAATTTTTTCTCTGCGAGTATCCTTTTGAGGTCTGAGAACAAGAAAAAGTCGCTGGGGCCAGATCTGGAGAATATGGTGGATGGGGAAGCAATTCGAAGCCCAATTCATGAATTTTTGACATCGTTCTCAATGACTTGTGGCACGGTGCGTTGTCTTGGTGGAACAACACTTTTTTCTTCTTCATATCGGGCCATTTTGCCGCGATTTCGACCTTCAAACGCTCCAATAACGCCATATAATAGTCACTGTTGATGGTTTTTTACTTCTAAAGATAATCGATAAAAAATTATTCCATGCGCATCCCAAAAAACAGAGGCCATTACTTTGCCAGCGGACTTTTGAGTCTTTCCACGCTTCGGAAACGGTTCATCGGTCGCTGTCCACTCAGCCGACTGTCGATTGGACTCAGGAGTATAGTGATGGAGCCATGTTTCATCCATTGTCACATATCGAGGGAAAAACTCGGGTGTATTACGAGTTAACAGCTGCAAACACCGCTCAGAGTCATCATCACGTTGTTGTTTTTGGTCAAATGTGAGCTCGCGCGGCACCCAATTTGCACAGAGCTTCCGCATATCCAAATATTGATGAATGATTTGACCAACACGTTCCTTTGATATCTTTAAGGCCTCTGCTATCTCGATCAACTTCATTTTACGGTCATTCAAAATCATTTTGTGGATTTTTTTGATGTTTTCGTCGGTAACCACCTCTTCCGGGCGTCCACTACGTTCACCGTCCTCCGTGCTCATTTTGCACAGAGCTTCCGCATATCCAAATATTGATGAATGATATGACCAACACGTTCCTTTGATATCTTTAAGGACTCTGCTATCTCGATCAACTTCATTTTACAGTCATTCAAAATCAGTTTGTGGATTTTTTTGATGTTTTCGTCGGTAACCACCTCTTTCGGGCGTCCACTACGTTCACCGTCCTCCGTGCTCATTCCACCACCAATCAATTATTGTTGATTTCCCTGGGGCAGAGTTCGGAAACTCATTATAAAGCCAAGTTTTTGCTTCCACCGTATTTTTCCCTTCAGAAAACATTATTTTATCAAAACACGAAATTCTTTTTTTTTCATTTTTTCACAATAACAAAAGTTGCTTCACAAAAGACGCTCTATCTCACAAACTAATTGACTTACAGACGTCAAATTTTGACACGAATCATTTGAAGGTTCGTACTATATAAAAATAATATGCATTTAAAACTAGCGACGCTATCTATGTGTCAGACTGGGGACTTATCAGCCAACCAGTTAATTGGGATAATGATTATTTAAATTAAATAAAAAAGTTATTTTTTTTCAGTGATTACTTTTTCAACTTCAATCTACTTTTAATTAGAAATATTTTGGAGATTTTTTTACCCTGAAAAATGCGGAATTTACCGAGTACGAGGGATAAACTATAAATATTTGTTTTCTCAAAAAAAGTTTTTCCATATCTAAATTTCTTACTATATTCTATGCTCAACAAAAACATTTTGTTATGTTTCTTTGCTGTTCAAAACAAAAATCAATTCAATTTAATTCTCTTTTTGTTTTCATTTTTTGTGGTCATCTTTGAATTATTTCCTCTCATACAATTCGTCTCAGTCTTTGTTGTTTGTCACAATAAAAACCAATATCCGACCTAATAATCAAATGATATTTTTTCATCTTCTTCGAAAAGAAAAACTTAACTCAATCATAGCTAAATTAGATTAAGTCTTCTATTGTTTCTCTACGGGGAAACAAACTTTTCAAAATCGACATATTTGTGCAAAAAGAAAAGAAGAAAATCAAAGACTGTAGCGTCTTTTCTTGTTATTGTCTCTGAGGGACTAACCATTCGTCAAATATCAAAGCATGAAATCGAAATTCCATTTAAAGAATGTTTTAACTTTTACTACTCGACCTACAAAGAAATACACTCACACATACTAGCTCTTCAGAGAAAATGAGTTGTTCTTTGTTTTAGGAAATATTTAATCCTCAAAGACCACTGAGTGGTAGTGACCACTCACAGCAGTTCATTAAAGGCAAAACTTATGGAAGAAAATAGAACAAAAAGTTCTTTCCTCTTTTTCCTCACTCTCTTTATCTCTCACCCTATCTCTTTCTCTTTATAAATCTTGACTATATTTTTATTTTACAATGGCTTATTTTAAGGGAGTGAGTATACGTTTGTGTGAATAGGTAAATAGAAGAACAGGAGGTCCATTCACACACACACGCGCGCTGTAGAAGAGAAACACCAGGCATAAAGTTGGCAAAGTTCAATATTAAATAAGTTAAATTAAAAGTGATGAACTGGCCAGAATAAACTTTGCCATGACAACCTAGAAATAAAAATAGACCAGGTAGTGCATTCCTACCGGAAAATTGTGGATATGTTGTAATGGTGGGGCAAATCCTACATACATGAGTGGGTATGTGTATGTGTGTGTGTCCAGGTATATCTCTTTGCTTGAGAGAGTTTTGTTTATCCAACCCCGATTGTTCATTTGCCCCCCAATGACATTGAAGAGTTAATTTTAAACTTGCAACTGCATGGAAAAAGATTGGCTTATTGGTCTTGTTTATCGTTATAAGTGTACAATGCAGTGTGATGATATGGTCACTGTGGCGGTTAAGTGATATTTACTTGGGTTTCGATAAAGTATACGTCCATGGTCCAAAGATGTTATAATAGGGGTGAAATTTGTTATAGCTACATCAGCTTGAAAATAAATCAAAATTAAAATAATTGAATAATTAAAATGCAAAAATACAAATAATGGTAATTTTATAAATTTTTTTGCTTACTAAATTAATCACCACAAAGCGTGTATTTTGTGTTCAATGGTGACTTAGAAATATATTTCAAATATTGTTACATATTTTCTTTAAAATTTGAGTTTTGCCTATTGGATTCTAGGAAAAAAAAATAGTTTATTCGTTTCATCAGCTTTTTTCTTCACGTGCTATCAAAGTTCATTATAGAAATTTTTAACGGAAAATTAAATTTTCAAATTCAGACTCGATTTCAAGTAGAAATTAGCCGGATCGGATGAAATTGTCTCTTCTTTTAATACGCTTTTTAGCTTTGTAGCCAATATGCAAAACGTCAAAAAATTTAAAGATGATTTAATTAATTTTGAAAATTTTTAAAGAAGTATTAAAGCCATGTTGACCTTAGTAAAACATATAAGGACTTAATTGAAAAGTTTATCAAGTTTTGGACAAGGTTAAAACTTCATATCAGAGAAATGCGAAATTTGAAGACATGAAATCTTTGGTCTCATGACAATATATTTTCAGAAAACTTATAATTACCTGTAAAGAAAAAATCTTGCCTGTATTGCGAGCAGCGTTGCCAAGTTAGCCTTTTTCCCGCTAGATTTGGCTTTTTTTGAAGACGTTTAGCGGGAAAAAAATGCATTTAGCTTTTAGCTTTTTTCTGGCTTTTTTCATGCTATTTTTGTTTTTTTTTTTTATTTTCCACATGTTCCTATTGAAATATGGATAAAACTTCGGTTTTATCTAAGTCTTGCTGCCAGAATAAGGGTTTCCACATATTTCAAAGCTCAATTGAAGCCTTAATAATTATTCCAGCCATTATGCGGGCATTTTTGCAGCAAATACACCTTGTTGTAAAGTTTTTTCCTCGTATTCATAAAAGTTATCGTAAACTTTAAATCTATTATTACCATACAAATTCCTTATATAAACTGTCAGTAAATTATTAAGAATAATAGCAGTTGACTCGTTTATCCTTTTTATGTCATTATAATACGTATTCTAAAGTTATTATGATATTACTAAATTAAAATAGTAGATGTGAATTGCTTTGTACACTGAAAAAATATTGTCGGGAGGCCAAAGATTTCATGTCTTTAAAATACGAACGCGAATTTTGGTTATAATAGCATTTGTGAAATTCTCTTATATAAACTGTTTCCCTTCTCCAAAAGCCGATAAAATCGTTTTGTCCTTATAGTTAAGTGATCCAACTTCAAAATGGGTATCTTTTCATGAAAGAAGGCTAGGGTCAATTTTAAAAAATTCTTAAAATTAATTAAATAGTCTTTAAATTTGTGGAGTTTTTGTATCTTGACCACAAACCAAAATAGCGTTCAAAAATAGAAGAGGTTTTTCAATATTTTATTTTAAAAACGTATACACATAATAATTTCTACTTAAAGTCGAGTCTGAATTTGGAAATTTAAGTTGTCGTTAGCACGTTTTTAAAGCACTGTGATAGCTCATGAAGAAAAAGCTGAAAAAACGAATAAATTCAAATTTGACTCGGAATCAATACCAAAGTCATTAGTGTACAAAATCTTTGGAACCGAACATAGAAATAATTAAGGAAATAAAGTTTTGAATGTGGTATTATTTTTTAACATCAAAAAATGCAATAAAAAAATCTGCTATTTATTCATGGAATGGATTTACATTTACGAAAATTGGACATCAATAGATTTGTATGGGAAATTTTCGAATAACGAGTTTATCACTAATTCAGTTAAAACGAAATATATTGATATTTTCTAATGCAGTTCTATGTGACGTTGGACTTGTTGATGATTAACCAGCTGATAATTGCAAGTTTACGGGGAAAAAAATTTTTACTAGGAAATATAAATGAAGGACTTCCAGTAAAAATTTGTGATAGTAATCAAAATGAATCGAGTACGCAAACAGAGCTAATATGACTTAGATTTTCTTACAGTCTCACAGAAATGGAAATAAAATGAATACAATTAAAACAATATGCATTTTAAGTGAAATAAAGCCTTTAAGTTTGTTAAATTTCAATCAAAAATGTGACTTTTGATACAAAAAATTTGCCTTTTTTTCTAGCTATTTTTTAACATTTTTTAGCTTTTTTGGCTAGTTTTTTGGACAAATCTAGCGGTTTTTGGTGAAACAATTCTGGCAACGCTGATTGCGAGAATAATAAAAGAATCCGGCAGTATATTTTGGGTACTTTTTCTGTGCCTTATGGTAAAATATACTCACCAAATGTTTCCGTTATAAGGAGTAGGTCATCTAAACTCAAACTGATATTTGCACTGAAAAAAATGCATGCCCGGTTCCAAAGATTTTGTCTTTACTTTAACAATTTTGGTATTGATTCCGAGCCAAAGAAGCGGAGAATACAAGTAAGGATATTTTTAGGACACAATTCTCTTTTAAATTTGGGTTTTGTGTACTTGCTTCTAGGAAGCAAATTTTAATTTTTCCATTTTTCAGCTTTTGTTCTTCATATGCTATCAAAGTCCTTTAAAAACGCGTTAACAACAACTTTATTTTCCAAATTAAGACTCTACTTCAAGTAAAAAACGTCTTTAAAATAAAGTTTTAAAAAACATGTCCTATGTTTGATCGATTTTTTGCTGTTAGTCAAGATGCAAAAATACAACAAATTTAAAGACAATTTCATTAAATTTAAAGAATTTAAAGTCAAGTGACCTTAGCCCAAAAATTTTTTCTTTCATGTTATGATGCCCATTTTTAAGTCAAATCACTTAATTATAAGGACAATACGACTTCATTGAAAAGTTTATCGACTTTTGGACAAGGAAAAAAACTCTATATTAGAGAAATGCGTCTTCTATGCTTAGCAAAATTTTCATTCGTATTTTAAAGACATAAAATCTTTGACCTCACGACAATATTTTTTTCAGTGTGATGACGAAAATGTTCCGGTTCCGTGAGTCGGGACATCGTGTGCAGCGCGTTATATACTGAACGGCAGCAAGGTGACAAAATAGTACAATGGGCACTAATGGAATTAGTCAGAATTTAAAGGACGGACTTTTTATTGCAAACAATTTGATCGGTATAAACTAAATTTATTACACTGATTCAAATATATTTTTCTTGAATTCATATCTAGTACTCAGTTCTTTTAAATGCAATAAAGAATGGCTGATATGTGATGCATCAAAGTAATATTTTCTAATTTTTTTATGCCCTCCAACATAGGATTGGGGGTATAACATATTAACTTTGTCATTCCGTTTGTAACACATCGAAATATTGCTCTAAGACCCCATAAAGTATATATATTCTGGGTCGTAGTGAAATTCTGAGTCGATCTCAGCATGTCTGTCCGTCCGTCTGTCCGGCTGTCCGTCCATCTGTGGACATCACGCTAACTTCCGAACGAAACAAGCTATCGACTTGAATCTTGCCCCAAGTAGTTGTTATTGAGGAGCAAAATTCATCCAATCCGGTTGAACTTTGGTACATAGTGTACATGGTGTACATGGTACATGGTCTCTAACAACCATGCAAAAATTAGTCCATATCGGTCGATAATTTTATATAGCCCCCATATAAACCGTTCCCCCGATTTGGCTTGCGGAGCCTCTAAGAGAATCACATTTCATCCGATCCGGCTGAAATTTGGTACTTGGTGTTAGTAAAGGGTGATACGGTCAAAATTTGGTCAAGGGAAAACGAGTGTAAATCAGTGAAATCGTTTATTTAAAAAATCAAATTAAATTTCTTTTTCAAGTTCAATTAGTATAAAATTCAGGAAAAATATTCAGTTAGGCTTTCGCTTTTCCAAATCCGAATAGCCGGGCCTCACGCTTGACACCTGCCATCAGATTTTGTACAGCCACCTTGTCCACCTTCTTCGCCGCAGAAAGCCAGTTTGCCTTAAACTGCTGCTCGTCCTTAGCAGTTTTTTGGTCTTCTTTAGGTTCCGCTTGACAATAGCCCAGTATTTCTCAATTGGGCGGAGCTCTGGCGTGTTGGGAGGGTTCTTGACCTTAGGAACCACCTGCACGTTGTTGGCGGCGTACCACTCCATTGCCTTTTTACCGTAATGGCTAGATGCCAAATCCGGCCAAAACAGTACGGAACAACCGTGTTTCTTCAGGCAGCAGACGTTTATTCAAACACTCTTTCACGTAAATTTCTTGGTTGACAGTCCCGGAAGCTATTAAAATGCTGCTTTTCAAGCCACAGGTAGAGATGGGTTGCCAAACCAGATATTTCTTTGCGAATTTTGACAGTTTTATGTGCTTGAAAATATCTGCTACCTTTCCCCTTCCTTTTGCCGTATAAAACTCCTGTCCCGGAAGCTGCTTGTAGTCGGCTTTGACGTAGGTTTCGTCGTCCATTACCACGCAGTCAAACTTCGTCAGCATCGTCGTGTACAGCCTCCGGGATCGCGCTTTGGCCGTCGTATTTTGTTTATCATCGCGATTTGGAGTCACTACCTTCTTGTAAATCGATAGTCCGGCTCGTTTTTTGGCTCGATGCACGGTTGTAGACGATACACCCAGCTTATTTGCGGCATCTCGGAGAGAGAGGTTAGGGTTTCGCTTGAAACTACCGGCAACTCTCTTTGTCGTCTCAGCGGCTTCCGGTTTTCGATTTCCTCCCGATCCAGACTTCCTGGCTGTCGACAAACGTTCCCCAAACACTTTAATTACATTTGTAACGGTTGATTTGGCAACTTTTAGCGATTTTGCCAGCTTTGCGTGCGAGTAGCTCGGATTTTCGCGATGCGCGAGCAAAATTTTGATACGCTGCTCTTCTTGCTTGGACGGCATTTTGACAATTGAAGAGTGAATTCCAAAATCAAAATAGGAGCATCATTCTACACACACACACCTTCAAAATGAGGGGTGTTCACGTTTAAATGCAAAATTGAAAGAAATACGTCAAGTTTATATTGACCAAATTTTGACCGTATCACCCAAGCAAAAATTGGTCCACATCGGTCCATAATGATATATAGCCCCCATATAAACCGTTCCCCCGATTTGGCTTGCGGAGCCTCTAAGAGAAACAAATTTCATCCGATCCGGCTGAAATTTGGTACATGGTGTTAGTATACGGTATCTAACCACCAAGCAAAAATTGGTTCACATCGGTCCATAATGATATATAGCCCCCATATAAACCGATCCCCAGATTTGGCTTGCGGAGCCTCTAAGAGAAGCAAATTTCATACGATCCGGCTGAAATTTGGTACATGGTGTTAATATATAGTCTCTAGCAACCATGCAGGAATTGCTCCATATCGGTCCATAATTATATGTAGCCCTTATATAAACCGATCCCCTGATTTGACCTCCGGAGCCCCTTGGAAGAGAAAAATTCACCCGATCCAGTTGAAATTTGGTACGTGGTGTTAGTATATGGTCTCTAACAACCATGCCGAAATTGGTACATATCGGTCTATAGTCATATAATGCCGATCCCCAAAAATAATCTATCAAAACTTAATTTCTATAGAAAATTTTGTCATAATTTTATTTCTATAGAAAATATTGTCAAAATTTTAGTGCTATACAAAATTTTTTCAAGATTTTATTTCTATAGAAAATTTTTTCAAAATTTTATTTCTGTAGAAAATTTTGTCAAAATTTTATTACTATACAAAATTGAGTCAAGACTTTATATCTATGGAAAATTTTGTCAAAATTTTATTTCTATAGAAAATTTTGTCAAAATTTTATTTCTATAGAACATTTTGTCAACATTTTTTTCTATATAAAATTTTGTCAAACTGAATTATATAACAGTTTGGCTGATAAGTCCACGGTCTAACAAAGAAAAACACATTTTTTTTGTCAAAATTCGTTTTTATTATTCAACATAGTTCCCTTCAAGAGCGATACAACGATTACAACGACCTTCCAATTTTTTGATACCATTTTGGTAGTACCCCTTCGGTTTTGCCTCAAAATAGGCCTCAGTTTCGGCGATCACCTCTTCACGGCAGCCAAATTTTTTCCCTGCGAGCATCCTTTTGAGGTCTGAGAACAAGAAAAAGTCGCTGGGGGCCAGATCTGGAGAATACGGTGGGTGGGGAAGTAATTCGAAGCCCAATTCACGAATTTTTGCCATCGTTCTCAATGACTTCTGGCACAGTGCGTTGTCTTGGTGGAACAATACTTTTTTTCTTCTTCATATGGGGCCGTTTTGCCGCGATTTCGACCTTCAAACGCTGCATTAGCGCCATATAATAGTCACTGTTGATGGTTTTTCCCTTCTCAAGATAATCGATAAAAATTATTCCATGCGCATCCCAAAAAACAGAAGCCATTACTTTGCCAGCGGACTTTTGAGTCTTTCCACGCTTCGCAGACGGTTCACCGGTCGCTGTCCACTCAGCCGACTGTCGATTGGACTCAGGAGTGTAGTGATGGAGCCATGTTTCATCCATTGTCACATATCGACGGAAAAACTCGGGTGTATTACGAGTTAACAGCTGCAAACACCGCTCAGAATCATCAACACGTTGTTGTTTTTGGTCAAATGTGAGCTCGCGCGGCACCCATTTTGCACAGAGCTTCCGCATATCCAAATATTGACAGCAATTGATATGATCAACACATTCCTTTGATATCTTTAAGGCCTCTGCTATCTCGATCAACTTCATTTTACGGTCATTCAAAATCATTTTGTGGATTTTTTTTTATGTTTTCGTCGGTAACCACCTCTTTTGGGCGTCCACTGCGTTCAGCGTTCTCCGTGCTCATTTTACCACGCTTGAATTTTGCATACCAATCAATTATTGTTGATTTCCCTGGGGCAGAGTCCGGAAACTCATTATCAAGCCAAGTTTTTGCTTCCACCGTATTTTTCCCTTCAGAAAACAGTATTTTATCAAAACACGAAATTCCTTCTTTTTTCATTTTTTTCACAATAACAAAAGTTGCTTCCCAAAAGACGCTCTATCTCACAAACTAATTGACTTACAGACGTCAAATTTTGACACGAATCATTTGAAGGTTGGTACTATATAAAAATAATATGCATTTAATACTAGCGATGCCATCTATGTGCCAGACCGGGGACTTATCAGCCAACCTGTTAAAAAATCTATCCGTTTTGGAATTCTACCAACTATGGCAACCGTGGATGCAACACTGCCAGTAACACGGTAACGATCAATGGTATGGGAAAGGAAAAGATGTTGTTCACATATAAATGCTGCTGAGCACTTGTGGTTTTCCTACCAACTATAAAACAATCTCACTATCATACTTGAACTCCATCACGAATAACTTTATTTCTGAATGTAATATATCAAAATATTTTGTAAGCTTGCAAACAATAAAATGAAGTGGCACTCTAATAAATTTATCGAGCGATTTAGAAATGATGAACAACCTGAAGTTGCTTGCAATACATATCACTCACCCTAGACATACTATAAATTGTTCAAACATTCTCTATTGAAGCCATTCCAAAAGGCCAAAGGCTGACAATATCATTCCATCCATATCCATCATTGCTATTCCGTGCCTTCAAATATCCAATCATTGGTGTTAACTCAATTTTAATGTGGCAAATCACTTCAATCTATTCGAATGACTGAGACACAAACCAAAGCATAGATAAATCACCATAGCGTAAAAAATACAAAAGATAAAATAAATATCCTCAAATGATTCTTTAATGGTGCCATTAATTTATTGTTAATTTTAATGAATTTATCGGTTTTTAGCAATGTGATTAGCACAAAAAAAAAAAAGAGACGACGAGTGTCTACAATTCAATGAAATAATTAAAGTGTCATTAGGCAATAATTGAAACTCATTTTGAAAAGCTGAAATGCTTTCCGCCATTGGCATCAGCACATCGCACAAAGCATATTTACTACATTTTCTACGCCATCCCTTTCCTGTAACGCATGATGAACATTTAATTGCTCATTTGCCGCAGCAGTAAAAGGCAATCTAGAATATTGAAAAAAGAAAACAAACTGAAATATAGCAAAAAACCACAGATTGTTATGAGAGAAATAAACGCATGCCCCTGAAATTTGGTTTATGGAATTGCTGTCAGACCCGTAACTGAAACCAGTTTTAATTATTAAAATTTTAATATATTTTTTATCACTAATTTTTTGTGCAAAATACCTTGGCGTTATTTTGGACAGGAAGCTGAATTTTAGGCTTAATATTGAAGAAACGGCGAGAAAAGCCACGGTAGCTTTGTACTCGTCCAAAAAGGCAATAGGGAAAAAGTGGGGACTAAAACCAAAAATTGTGCATTAGCTATACACGGCAGTGGTTAGACCTATAATGGTATATGGCGTTGTAGTCTGGTGGCTGGCACTTCAGAAACCGACTGGTTTCTGAAGTGCCGTATGGCGTGCTTATGTATCTCAGGCGCATTTAGTATGGCAGGAACATGACATTAAGGGAGTCTATTGCCTTTAGACATTTTAGCCAAACAGTCAGCTGCAACAACGGCTGTGCGGTTGCGCGAGCTATCGCTGTGGTCGGAAAAAATGTACGGTCACAGTTCGGTCCTCAAAGTAATGCCAGATGTGCCTAACGTAGTGGATTACACCCTGGCAAAACCACTTTTTCGACAAAAAGTTTGAAACTCTAATTCCCAACAGTGTGGCGTGGTGTACACAGACCCCGGGGAATAAAAGATATATAGATTTTTATACTGATGGCTCCAAATTGAATGGACAAGTGGGGTTTGGAGTATATTCTAAAGATCTGGAAATTCGAATAGCGAAAAGATTACCTAATCACAATAGTGTGTTTTTCAGACTGAAATATTGGCAATAAGAGAGGTGGTGAATTGGCTGAGAAGTAATGTTCCAAAAAATTTTGGCATTAATATATACTCAGACAGTCAACCTGCAATAAAATCCTTGGACTCTGTGTTCCTTAACTCGAAAACGGCCATAGACTGCCGCAAATCTCTCAACGAGATGGCTGAGCAGTACAATATTCACCTAATATGGGTGCCTGGCCATAGGAACATACCGGGGAACTGTGAAGCAGATGTGTTAGAAAGGCTAGTAACTACCTTACATATTCCAGGGGAACTAGAATCTCTTGATATGCCAAAAATATTTTATGGAAATAAAAAAATATTTTATGGAAATAACAAAATATTTTATGGAAATAAAACTTCGAAAAAAATTTCTTTAGATATAAAAATTTGACAAAGTTTTCTATAGAAATAAAATTTTGACAAAATAAGATTGGTTTGTTTGGTAGATTTTTGGTAATTTTTTTCCAAATTTGGTAAATTATGAGCTACATGAAAATTTCATTTAATCAATATGAGAATATTTGTGTTTTATTTTTATACCCTCCACCATAGGATGGGGGGTATATTAACTTTGTCATTCCGTTTGTAACACATCGAAATATTGCTCTAAGACCCCATAAAGTATATATATTCTGGGTCATGGTGAAATTCTGAGTCTATCTGAGCATGTCCGTCCGTCCGTCTGTTGAAATCACACTAACTTCCGAACTAAACCAGCTATCGACTTGAAACTTGGCACAAGTAGTTGTTTATGATGTAGGTCGGATGGTATTGCAAATGGGGCATATCGGTCCACTTTTACGTATAGCCCCCCATATAAACGGACCCCCAAATTTGGCTTGCGAGGCCTCTAAGAAAAGCAAATTTCATCCGATCCAGCTGAAATTTGGTACATGGTGTTAGTATATGGTCTCTAACAACCATGCAAAAATTGGTCCACATCGGTCCATAATTATATATAGCCCCCATATAAACCGATCCCTCAATTTGGCTTGCGAGGCCTCTAAGAGAAGCAAATTTCATCCGATCCGGCTGAAATTTGGTACATGGTGTTAGTATATGGTCTCTAACAACCATGCAAAAATTTGTCCACATCGGTCCATAATTATATAAAGCCCCCATATAAACCGATCACCAGATTTGACCTCCGGAGCCTCTTGGAAGACCAAAATTCATCTGATTCAGTTGAAATTTGGTAAGTGGTGTTAATATATGGCTTCAAACTCCCATGCAAAAATTGGTCGAAATCGGTCCATAATTATATTTACGCCCCATATAAACCGATCCCCAGATTTGACCTCCAGAGCCCCTTGGAAGAGCAAAATTCTTCCCATTCGGTTGAAATTTGGTACGCGATGTTAGTATATGGTATCCAACAACCATGCAGGAATTGGTTCCTATCAGCCCATAATTATATAAAGCTCCCATATAAACCGATCCCCAGATTTGACCTCCGGTGCCTTTTGGAGAAGCAAAATTCATCCGATCTGCTTGAAATTGGTACGTGGTGATCGTATATGATATTTAACAACCATGCCAAAAGTGGTCCATATCAGTCCATAATCATATATAGCCCCATATAAACCGATTCCGAGATTTGGTTTTGGAGCCTCTTGGAGGAGCAAATTTCATCCGAGTGAGTTGAAATTTGGTACATTTTGCTAGTATATGGTCGTTAACAGCCATGCCTAACTAGGTCCATATCGGTCTATAGTTATATATATCCCTCAGATAAATCGATTTCCAATCACACAAAAATTGGTCCACAACAAGTACATAATTGAATATAGCTCCCATATAAGCGATCCCCCTATTTCAATTCTGGCTCTCTACGTACCGTGCAAAAAGTCCATATCGATTCGTAATTATTTGTAGACTTAACTATACATAACTTTTTTGTCTAATATATACCACGTATGGACTAACTCACAATTTAGAAAACGATGTTAAGAAGTTTTAAGATACCACAACCCAAGTATTTCGATTGTGGATGATAGTCTTTCGTAGAAGTTTCTACGCAATCCATGGTGGAAGGTACATAAGATTCAGCCTGGCCGAACTTACGGCCTTATATACTTGTTTAAATTGTTTTTCTTCCTTATTTTTTATCTTTCAGATCTGTGAATTTAAAGTCAATAAAGCATATGCCATTGTTAGTTCATCAGTGAGCTTTTGGATACCTGGCATTGTCATGCTCTCAATGTACTATCGCATTTATCAAGAGGCCGACAGGCAAGAGAGGCTTGTCTACAGGTAAGAATTGAATTCTGTTTTTCCTCAAGCAATTAAAACTATAAAAAAATAAAATAAAATGTATTTGGAATTTATCAAAAACAATTTCATACACCACAATGATCACATGACATATGCAAGTTTCAATTAGCTTTTGGAGAGAATGATAAACAATTTGCTTGGGTTTTTTGGATTTTATACAATCAACAAATATTTTGAAGTAAATTGCATTTAGATAAAAAAAATCAATGAAAAGGAAGAAAGAAGTACAAATTGTGGAAAGGGTGTATGCAGAACAATTTTGTTTGATACTAATAATATTTTCTAAAGCTTTCATGAAAATTGTTCCAAGCCTTTCAGCAAGAAGAATAATACTGGACAGAAATATATACAGTGAAACCTCTCAAACTTGGACACTCTGAAAATGGATCGGATGAAATTTGGTTCTCTTAGAGACTCCGCAAGCCATATCGAGGGATCGGTTTATATGGGGGCTATATGTAATTATGGACCGATATGGACAAATTTTTGCATGGTTATTAGAGACCATATACTAACAGCATGTACCAAATTTCAGCCGGATCGGATGAAATTTGCTTCTCTTAGAGCAATCGCAAGCCAAATTTGGGGGACCGTTTATTTGGGGGCTATACGTAAAAGTGGACCGATATGGACCAATTTTTGCTTGGTTGTTAGAGACCATATACTAACAGCATGTACCAAATTTCAGCCGGATCGGATGAAATTTGCTTCTCTTAGAGCAATCGCAAGCCAAATTTGGGGGTCCGTTTATATGGGGGCTATACGTAAAAGTGGACCGATATGGCCCATTTGCAATACCATCCTACCTACATCAATAACAACTGCTTGTGCCAAGTTTCAAGTCAATTCAGAATTTCACCACGACCCAGAATATATATATATATATATATATATATATATATATATATATATATATATATATATATATATATATATATATATATATATATATATATATATATATATATATATATATATATATATAAGTGTATATATATATATATATATATATATATATATATATATATATATATATATATATATATATACTTTATGTGGTCTTAGAGCAATATTTCGATGTGTTACAAACGGAATGACAAAGTTAATATACCCCCATCCTATGGTTGAGGGTATAAAAATGGCGTTCGGACAATATCTGAGTTCGACGGATATCTGTCTGGCTATTTAACTTTAATCGATGTCAATTGCAAACCTTAATAATTCGTTTAACCGATTTAATTAAAAAGTTTTACGAAAAATTGAATCTATCAACATACTGATTGGGTTTTGGAATCAACTTCAATTAAATGTTTAATTGAATCAATAAAAAAATTTATTTATTTATTTTAAAATCAAACTAGCATAACCCGGCCCGCTTCGCTGCGCCTTGCGAAGCGTATTTGGAGGAATATTTTGCGTTAACTTAGTCAACTATATCCTTCGTGCTGAAAACAAATTCGAAAAGATTTGAATTCTTTTAAACAAATCGGACTACTTGATGTTTCGTTTATAGGTACAAATACGGTGGGAGAGGGTGTACCTTCTTCTATATTTCTTGTGAATTTTAAGTGTGGTTTGTCAAGGAAACATATCCTTCTCCTCAACATATCTGAAAATTAAGCACTATATTATATAAAAAAAGTACAAAGAATTACTGTTTCCCATCCAATAAATCGGAAAAAGCAAAAATAGTAAAAAATTTTACCACATTAACATTTGCTAAAATATTGGAAAATGATGCACCCTCTACGTTGGCTGCCAATTTCATGTAAATTTAAGTTCTTTACTAAAAAGAAGTCTGGCAGAAGCCTGTGCAAAAATCATAAAATTATGTACCGAGTTCCCATTTACGGACAACACTCTACTTTCAATTTAAGAAAAAAAAACGGACAGAAGGGAACCCTCCCCCCACCTTCGCTCCACTCCGACCTGATATCGGACTATCAAGTATCCTATATTAATTTCACAACTACTCAATGGTCCCTACAAATTCTATCGAAGTAAATCGACAAAGTTTATTTCAATTTTCCCCTTACCCAACCAGATATCGAAAAATCATATACTAATTTAAAAATCATGTATAAATTTAATCACCTCCTCCCACGGTCCCTGTAAATTTCAAGTAGATCGGCGATGTTTAAATTTTGCTCTATTGTTTTAAAGAGACGTCACTTTCCCCGATACAATATCGACAAACACCGTAGTGAATAGCACCCCTAACTTTCCCTGAAAATTCTTGAAACTTTCCTTCAAGTGCCTATGTAAATTTCAAGAAAACTTAAGGATTGTTGTTTTTTTTGCAGTTTTAGAGGAGGACCTCGTCTCCGACTAAATATCGAAAAGTGATGTATCGTATCTTTTGTAAACGTCCAAGAAAATGTCAAGCAAATTATAAGCCTAAAAGGGCGGCCTCTCTTCCATCCAAATGTCACAAAATCAAGTATCAACTATTAATATCGTAACCTCTTCCCAGTCCTCTGTAAATTTCAAGTAACTCGGTAAATTTTAATTGTTTCTCTTTATGTACTTAAGAGAAGCGGATGTCTCCCTATGCCCTTTTATTTTTATTAAAAAATTAAGAACCTGATATAAATTTCATAACCCATTTTTCCGTAAAATTTCAGTCGGGGGAGTTTAGTTTTGTTTGTACTTAAAAAAAAAATCGGGCAAAGGGGTGGTCCCCCTCCCCGACCAAATATCGAAAAATAATGTAGCGGATTTTTGTCTAGATGCCAACCCCAACATTCAATGAAAATTTCAAGCAAATCGCATAATTTTGTTCCAAGTTTCAAAAAGTAGGGCAAGGGGGAGGCCCTCCTCCCCATCCACATATGAAATCATCGGGTACCCTATATTAATTCCGTAACCTCACCACATGTTCTCTGTAAATCTCAGATAATTTAGAGAATTTTAGCTTTTTCACTGTACTTTAAAAATAGTCGAACAAACGGGAGGCCCCCTCCGCCATCAAATATCGAAATATAAAGTAGCAGATCTTTGTCTGGATGTCAACCCCAACCTTCAATGAAAATTTCAAGCAAATCGGTCAACTTTGGTTCAATTTTCAAAAAGTCCGACAAAGTCCGCGACCAGGTGTCCAAAAATGAGGTACCTTATTTTCACCACATGAACGCCCCCTAGGTTAGGTTCGGTTATGTGGCAGCCCGATGTATCAGGCTCACTTAGACTATTCAGTCCATTGTGATACCACAGTGGTGAACTTCTCTCTTATCACTGAGTGCTGCCCGATTCCATGTTAAGCTCAATGACAAGGGACCTCCTTTTTATAGCCGAGTCCGAACGGCGTTCCACATTCCAGTGAAACCACTTAGAGAAGCTTTGAAAACCTCAGAAATGTCACCATCATTACTGAGGTGGGATAATCCACCGCTGAAAAACTTTTTGGTGTTCGGTCGTAGCAGGAATCGAACCCACGACCTTGTGTATGCAAGGCGGGCATGCTAACCATTGCACAACGGTGGCTCCCTATGATCTCTGAAAGTTTCAAGTAAATCGGTTCAGCCGTTTCGGAGCCAACTCGGAACATACAAACAAACAAACAAACATACATTGAATTTTATATATATATATATATCAATTAATTTTTTAATCGTTTATTTTTGTATGCCCAATTAAAACTGTGATTGATACTATAGTGATTGAAAAAAAATAGTGTGTACATTCTCATTAGCTTAGTTAAATTTTTAATCACTAAATGATCATTACGATAGGTTTTCTTAATATATTGTATTAAAGTAGACAAAGTCTACATTTCATTTTATTAAAAGTATGACATTTTCAAGAAAATATAAAATAAAGTTTATTAAAACGTACAAAAAAATAAAAACAAAATAAAATTTGGGAGTTAATTTAAAACAGAAATAACACACCTAACAGATACCAAAAAAAAAAAAAAAAACAACAAAACATCCACCTACTCAACTAAAGCTAATAAATTTTCACACGTTTTTTTTCAATGGTCGTCTTCATTCATCCATGTCCATACTGATGGCTACGCACCTACACACACACACAAATTTCACCAAAATCGACCCACACCAACAATTGATAACAACCTGACCAACGATGGACTTGATGACAACAACAATGAAAAAAACAACAAAAAACAACCCGACTTCTTTGGCATCACCACCATAGGTCAAAAGTCGCAGCTCTGCTTTTGGAAAAGCATCTGCAGATAAGTCAAATACCCAAACCCCGTCCTAGTATACAAGTGGAACCAGCGGCCATATCCACAATGCGAAGAGAACGTAAGGCAGCACGCACTTTGGGCATCATTATGAGTGCCTTTCTTTTATGTTGGCTACCTTTCTTCCTGTGGTAGGTATCCTTGAGAAAAGAGAATCTGACTAAAGTCGTGATGTTATCTTTTTTTGCTTCTGTTTTGCATGCGATTTTTTGTTGTTTTTTTTTTTTTAATTTTTTGAAAATTGTATTTCCTGTTTTGTGAAAACTTTTACTCGATCTCAATTCGACTACATTTTGGTATTTTCATTTTTTCTATTTCATTCTCTTTCAGGTACATAACATCCACTCTATGTGACAGTTGTACCACACCTCGCATTGTGGTGGGTATCCTTTTTTGGATTGGTTACTTCAATTCCGCCTTGAATCCCATCATTTATGCTTACTTTAATCGAGATTTTCGTGGAGCATTTAAGAAAACATTAAAGGTAAGTCATACCTGGTAGAGAAAATTTGCACCCACATTAGACCTTAATGACAGACAGACAAATGGACGGACAGTATACACCAGCCTGAGAATTATCCTTAATGTTTGTTGCTATCCATTCCATCCATCCTATCCAAACAAAGGAAATGATGAAGTTTCATGATGATTATGATTTTGTTGTGTTGTAAAGTGAATTAGTTGATGAATTTTGGTATGAAACTGATGCCTGCTGCTGCATTACCTCAGGTAGGCGACATGTTAAGGGAGTTGTCATTTCCTTGGAGAATATCACCAACAGTGATTAATTATAATCTCTGCAGAATAATTTCTTACAAAAGGTCGAGTGTAATGAATGTCACAATTCTGGAGGAGGTTTTCTTCAAGGTGAAGACTTTTAAAGTTTACTTAAGATAGCTATTAAATTCATTAATTTAAGCAAATAGTTTTAAATTTAAATTTCTCGCCACCGGTTAGTAAAATTTTGCTATGGAATCCGCTGTTTTATAGACACGATAAATACCCAGCAAAAAAAATTGGAAGTTGTTCCACAAACTTTTCTTTTAAAGCACATCCCAGAATTCCCCATCGATTTTCTTCAACTTCCGATGCAGTCCTTTTGGACAAGTCCCCAAACATTTGTTCTAAAGGGCATCTTGGGATCCCCCCATGAGTTTCTTCTACTTCTGATACAGTCCTTTTGGACAAGTATTAGAATGTATGCAATAGTCCATTTTAAGTGCAAATTTATGTTTTGGACAATTAAATTTCACAAAAAAGTTGAAAATTAATAAAAAAAGTAAAAAAATAATAAAAATAAAAATAAGTTTCATCCCCGCTGGGATTTGAATGTGTGCCGTTTGGCTTTTTCGCTGCCATGGAAGTTCTTTTGAGTAGGTTTTGCAAATTACGAGAATTTTTAATTTATTGTTGATTTTTAATGGAAACAAGTATAAACGGCCGTCAGTTCGGCCAGGCCGAATCTTATGTATCCTTATGTAGGGAGCCACCGTGATGCAATGGTTAGCATGCCCGCCTTGCATACACAAGGTCGTGGGTTCGATTCCTGCTTCGACCGAACACCAAAAAGTTTTTTAGCGGTGAATTACCCCACCTCAGTAATGCTGGTGAAATTTCAGAGGGTTTTAAAGCTTCTCTAAGTGGTTTCACTGCAATGTGGAACGCCGTTCGGACTCGGCTATAAAAAGGAGGTCCCTTGTCATTGAGCTTAACATGGAATCGGGCAGCACTTAGTTATAAGAGAGAAGTTCACCAATGTGGTATCACAATGGACTGAATAGTCTAAGTGAGCCTGATACATCGGGCTCCCACCTAACCTAACCTAACCTAACCTATGTACCCTCCACCATGGATTGCGAAAAAACTTCTACGAAAGACTGTCATCAACAATCGAATTACTTGGGCTGTGGTATCTTAAATCGTTTTCTAAATTTTGAGTTAATCCATACGTGGTATATATTATACAAAAAGGTATGTGAGTCTACAAATAATTATGAATCTATATGGACTTTTGCACGGTACGTAGGAAACCAGAATTGATATATGGGGGTCGCTTATATGGGGGCTATATACAATTATTGATATGGACCAATTTTGGTGTGATTAAGGATCGATTTATCTGAGGGCTATATATAACTATAGACCGATATGGACCTAGTTAGTAATGGTTGTTAACGGCCATATACTAGCACAATGTACCGAATTTCAACTGACTCGGATGAAATTTGCTCCTCCAAGAGTCTCCAAAACCAAATCTAGGGATCGGTTTATATGGGGGGCTATATATGATTATGGACTGCTATGGACCACTTTTGGCATGGTTGTTAAATATCATATACTACCACCACGTACAAAATTTCAAACAGATCGGATGAATTTTGCTTCTCCAAAAGGCACCGGAGGTCAAATCTGGGGATCGGTATAATTATGGACCGATTTCGACCAATTTTTGCATGGCCATTAGAGACCATATACTAACACCAGCCGGATCGGATGAAATTTGCTCCTCTTAGAGGCTCCGCAAGCCAAATCGGGGGATCGGTTTATATGGGGGCTATATATAATTATGGACCGATTTCGACCAATTTTTGCATGGCCATTAGAGACCATATACTAACACCAGCCGGAACGGATGAAATTTGCTTCTCTTAGGTTTATATGGGGGCTATATATAATTATGGACCGATGTGGACCAATTTTTGCATAGTTCTTAGAGACCATATACTAACACCATGTACCAAATTTCAGCCGGATCGGATGAAATTTTCTTCTCTTAGAGGCTCCGAAAGTCAAATCGGGGGATCGGTTTATATGGGGGCTATATATACCCAGCAAAAAAATTTGGAAATTCTTCCAAAGGCACAACTTTAAAAGCACTTCTATAAGATGCACTCCCAATGATGTTCTTTAGTTTAACTACCCAGGAAGTTTTTTTAATTCAATTTTTTATAACTTGGGTTTTTCATACTTTTAATGGGTAATTTTAACTTTTTTTGTTTCAAATAGGTTAAAAACAGATTAAGAATTAATAAAATGGTACAAATCATTTAAATTTTGTCGAAAAAAATGCTAAGTCCAATCTGAAAAAATTGTGAATTTTTGAAAACTTTTTACATCAAACGCTTCCGACAAGCGTTAGAATCCATTAAAAATTATAAAAAAATATTTATTTGACAAAATATCACAGAATTTTTTAATTTACATCCAAAACATTGCATTCGGTTCACACCTAAAGAAGTGAACAAATTCAGTGCAACGGCTGTTGAAATGGAACTTCCGTCCTATGACAAGCCCATGTTAATTTCATCGCTTCTGCGTCAATTTTGCACCACTTCCGGATCCGAAAAAAACATTTTCATTACATTTTTGGCGACGTTTTTTTTGCTGGGTAATTATGGACCGATGCGGACCAATTTTTGCATATACTAACACCATGTACCAAATCTCAGCCGGATCGGATGAAATTTGCTTCTCTTAGAGGGTCTGCAAGCCAAATTTGGGGGTCCTTTTATATGGGGGCTATACGTAAAAGTGTACCGATATGTCCCATTTGCAATACCGTCCGACCTACATCAATAACAACTACTTGTGCCAAGTTTCAAGTTGATAGCTTGTTTCGTTCGGAAGTTAGCGTGATTTCAACAGACGGATGGACGGACATGCTCAGATTGACTCAGAGTTTCACCACGACCTAGAATATATATACTTTATGGGGTCTTAGAGCAATATTTCGATGTGTTACAAAGGGAATGACAAAGTTAATATACCCCATCCTATGGTGGTGATGTAGGTCGGACGGTATTGCAAATGGGTCATATAGGTCCAGTTTTACGTATAGCCCCCATATAAAAGACCCTCAGATTTGGCTTGCGGAGCGTCTAAGAGAAGCATATTTCATCCGATCCGGCTGAAATTTGGTACATGGTGTTGGTATATGGTTTCTAACAACCATGCAAAAATTGGTCCATATCGGTCCATAATTATATATAGCCCCCATATAACCCGTTCTCCAGATTTGACCTCCGGAGCCTCTTGGAGGAGCAAAATTCATCCGATCCGGTTCAATTCGATTGTGGATGGCAGTGTTTAGAAGAAGTTTCTACGCAATCCATGGTGGAGAGTACATAAGCTTCGGCCTGGCCGAACTTACGGCCGTATATACTGTTTTTTTTTTTTTGTTTTGTTTTTGAGGGTGTAGCTTTTGTACGAATTATGGCCTTCAAAAGGCCGACAAAGCATCACATCACATGCTGTAGGAAAGTGGCTGTGTGGTATTTTGGCATATTCCAAAGCGCTAAAGGGTGATACGGTCAAAATTTGGTCTAGGGAAAACGCGTGTAAATCGGTGAAATCGTTTATTTAAAAAAATCAAATTAAATTTATTTTTCAAGTTCAATTAGTATAAAATTCAGGAAAAATATTCAGTTAGGCTTTCGCTTTTCCAAATCCGAATTGCCGGGCCTCACGCTTGACACCTGCCATCAGATTTTGTACAGCCACCTTGTCCACCTCCTTCGCCGCAGAAAGCCAGTTTGCCTTGAACTGCTGCTCGTCCTTAGCAGTTTTTTTGGTCTTCTTTAGGTTCCGCTTGACAATAGCCCAGTATTTCTCAATTGGGCGGAGCTCTGGCGTGTTGGGAGGGTTCTTGTCCTTGGGAACCACCTGCACGTTTTTGGCGGCGTACCACTCCATGGCCTTTTTACCGTAATGGCAAGATGCCAAATCCGGCCAAAACAGTACGGAACAACCGTGTTTCTTCAGGAAAGGCAGCAGACGTTTATTCAAACACTCTCTCACGTAAATTTCTTGGTTGACAGTCCCGGAAGCTATGAAAATGCTGCTTTTCAAGCCACAGGTACAGATGGCTTGCCAAACCAGATATTTCTTTGCGAACTTTGACAATTTTATGTGATTGAAAATATCTGCTACATTTCCCCTTCCTTTTGCCGTATAAAACTCCTGTCCCGGAAGCTGCTTGTAGTCGGCTTTGACGTAGGTTTCGTCGTCCATTACCACGCAGTCAAACTTCGTCAGCATCGTCGAGTACAGCCTCCGGGATCGCGCTTTGGCTGTCGTGTTTTGTTTATCATCGCGATGTGGAGTCACTACCTTCTTGTAAGTCGATAGTCCGCTCGTTTTTTGGCTCGATGCACGGTTGTAGACGATACACCCAGCTTATTTGCGGCATCTCGGAGAGAGAGGTTAGGGTTTCGCTTGAAACTACCGGCAACTCTCTTTGTCGTCTCAGCGGCTTCCGGTTTTCGATTTCCCCCCGATCCAGACTTCCTGGCTGTCGACAAACGTTCCCCAAACACTTTAATTACATTTGTAACGGTTGATTTGGCAACTTTTAGCGATTTTGCCAGCTTTGCGTGCGAGTAGCTCGGATTTTCGCGATGCGCGAGCAAAATTTTGATACGCTGCTCTTCTTGCTTGGACGGCATTTTGACAACTGAAGAGTGAATTCCAAAATCAAAATAGGAGCAACATTCTACAAACACACCTTCCAAATGAGAGTGTTCAGGTTTTTTAAATGCAAAATTGAAAGAAATACGTCAAGTTTATATTGACCAAATTTTGACCGTATCACCCTTTAGACAAAGTCTGGACATGATCCACACTTTGCTATCTTTTCAACTTTATCCTCCAAATTGCCACCCAGGCGAAGAGTCCAACGGATTGAGATCAGGAGATTTTGGTGGCCATTGTGCAATAGAAATGAAGCGAGGAAGCACCTTTTTAAGCCATTCTTGGTTGTCGCGTTGGAATCTTCATGATCTGCGGCCGAAAATTTTAATTTACCCACGACGTCAATAGTTTTTTTCCAATAATATTCAACATTTATTTTGACCTCACGGTCGATGAATACAAGCGGGGAGTGATCATCAGTCGTTACGGCATATCAAGGTGGTGGCTCTTGGATTCTTCTGGGCAATCGAAGGCGTACATTTTCAGCTGACCTCTTTGGCAAGTAAACACAATCATTTTGTTTGTTCACAAACTGCTCAGAATTTAGAATGGTTTCTAATCGGAGAAAACTAAATTCGGTAACTGGACACTTTCGTGGAAGCGCACCAACTCCTTGGATCTTTCCATTTGAACGTTTTTTTGTGCATCGGTGAGTTCTTGGACTTTTTCGAACTTCAATGACTTTAGTCCAAACTCACCAGAGAAAGGGTGCAACCCATATTTACAACCGAGAACGGGTTGATCGAAATCTACAAAGACACAGGCCGGCACTATAACTGTACCTCTAACCTAACCTAAACTTAAAAACTCACTAAACAGAAGTATTTGACGAATGAGGAAGATAGTTGCCCCCCAAGGAGATCTATTCTGAAGATTTCTAAAACTTCTATATTTCAAATGGATTTAAATTGTTTGAGCTTTCCGGGGCACCTTTATCGAGTTAAAAAGAGACCATTTTGGCACAAAAATCTACTTTTTAAGAAAATGTTTGTTGTTTTTATCGAACCAACGTTCAGTATTCCGGCGCTATCAATCATCAATTCATCATCAATTATTTTACGATTTATTTAATTATTCTATTTACTGAGGGCAACTCTGGCTAAATAAAATATTTCAACAAAATGATTTTTCAGCAAACCAAAATGCAACAACTAAATAAAAAACAACAACAATAAATCAAAGATTTCAAAAAAAAGAATTTTCAGCCAACCAAAATTCAAAATTCAACTACTAAAAGAACTCAAAATTAAAAAAAAACAACAACAATAAATCTCCATTACGAAACTTCCTCCTATCCTCTAAAATATCCTCAGGTTTTCATTCCTCACTGCCTTCTCCAAATAAATACACAAATGCTTACTAACACTTTGACATGTTCACACCATAATAGTTTGTACAATACACCAAGCAAAAATATTTTGAGTATTTTTTTATATTTTTTAACACACTGAACGAACTAACATAGCAACTTTTCTTTTGTAACTTTTTGTTTTTGCATTTCTTTTTGGCAACTTTCTTTCTTTCTCATGCGCTTCACCGATTGAATTATGCGTGTTTGTGTGTGTTGTTGCGTTTAATTGAAACTTTTCCAACAAAAAAAAAAACAATGTCTCATCTCTCATTTCACCATTGGTTTCTCTCTTCTATAGATGGCGTTCTCATATCTGATAAGGTGTCTAACACCGACCACTTGTTAAACAATCGCAACAACAACAAACCGACCGACACTACAAAACTGTAAACAACAACACAAATACACAAACGATAAGAACAAGAACAAAAGCAGCACAACCAACAACTAAACAAGTATTTATACAACAAACGAAACTTTTCACAGAAACTAAACAGCAACAACAACAATAACAGTAACTTAGTAGTAATTCTAACTGACTATCGATATAAGAAAATAACAATAACAAAACGAAAACAACAAATCTTAAGATAAACTAAAACTGATAACAATTAATATTGGTATGCAAATTAAATTCAAACCTTTCACTTTCTTTGTGTGCGTGAGTGTATGTGTATGTCTATTTGTGTGAACTAAAAAGGCTGTAAAAATAGTTAAAATTGTAAAGCTCCATCAGTAGTAGGAGAAATAAAATTTTAGACGTTTGTAGTATGTATGTATATATGTACCATTATGTAGATAGCAATGTAATGCATACGAATAATTGTTATTTTTCTAAAAACGTACATAAAACGAAAACAAGTAAGTACCAAATGTCGAATCTTAAATAACCACCACGATGGATCCTTCGAAAACCCCTAGTTGCAGCCGATTGAAGTATTGAATTTTTACATTTTATTTTTATACAAAATTTTGCCAAAATTTTCTATAGAAACAAAATTTTGATAAAATTTTTTATAGAAATAAAATTTTGACATAATTTTCTATAGAAACAAAATTGGGAAAAAATTTCATATAGAAATAAAAGTTTGATAAAATTTCTATAGAAATAAAATTTTGACAAAATGTTCTATAGAAATAAAAGTTTGATAAAATTTTCTATAGAAATAAAATTTTCTATGCAAATTAAATTCAAACCTTTCACTTTCTTTGTGCGTGTGAGTGTATGTGTATGTCTATTTGTGTGAACTAAAATGGCTGTAAAAATAGTTAAAATTGTAATGCTCCATCAGTAGTAGGAGAAATAAAATTTTAGACGTTTGTAGTATGTATGTATATATGTACCATTATGTAGATAGCAATGTAATGCATACGAATAATTGTTATTTTTCTAAAAACGTACATAAAACGAAAACAAGTAAGTACCAAATGTCGAATCTTAAATAACCACCACGATGGATCCTTCGAAAACCCCTAGTTGCAGCCGATTGAAGTATTGAATTTTTACATTTTATTTTTATACAAAATTTTGCCAAAATTTTCTATAGAAACAAAATTTTGATAAAATTTTTTATAGAAATAAAATTTTGACATAATTTTCTATAGAAACAAAATTGGGAAAAAATTTCATATAGAAATAAAAGTTTCATAAAATTTCTATAGAAATAAAATTTTGACAAAATGTTCTATAGAAATAAAAGTTTGATAAAATTTTCTATAGAAATAAAATTTTCTATGCAAATTAAATTCAAACCTTTCACTTTCTTTGTGCGTGTGAGTGTATGTGTATGTCTATTTGTGTGAACTAAAATGGCTGTAAAAATAGTTAAAATTGTAATGCTCCATCAGTACTAGGAAAATAACATTTTAGACGTTTGTAATATGTATGTATGTATGTACCATTATGTAGATAGCAATGTGTACGGACAATTGTTATTTCCTCTATACATTTACATAAAATGAAAACAAGTAAGTACCAAATGTGGTCGAAAGTTCGGCCAAGAATCAGCCACGGTGGATCTTTGGAAAACCCCTAGTTGTAGCCGGTTGAAACATTGTAGCATTGAAATTTTACACTTTATTTCTATACGAAATTTTGCCAAAATTTTCTATAGAAACAAAATGTTGAAAAAATTTCCTATAGAAACAAAATGTTGACAAAATTTCCTATAGAAACAAAATTTTGGTAAAATTTCCTATAGAAATAAAATTTTGACATAATTTTCTATGGAAACAAAATTGGGACAATATTTCATATAGAAATAAAATTTTGGCAAAAAAATTTGACAAAATTTTCTATAGAAATAAAAGTGTGATACAATTTTCTATAGAAACAAAATTTTGATAAAATATTCTATAGAAATAAAATTCTGAAAAAGTTTTCTATAGAAATAAAGTTTTGACAAAATTTTCGATAGAAATAAATTTTTGACAAAATATTTTATAGAAATAAAATTTTGACATAATTTTCTATAGAAACAAAATTGGGACAATATTTCATATAGAAATAAAATTTTGACAAAATTTTCTGTAGAAATAAAATGTTTACAAAATTTTCTATAGAAATAAAGGTTTTTATATAAAATTTTTCTATAATCTAAGTAAGCCTGAAATATCGGGCTGCCACTATACCTAACCTAATATTACGTTGTATAGAAAAAAAAACAATGGACAAACAAATTTTGACAAAATTTTCTATAGAAATAAAATTTTGACAACATTTTCTATAGAAATAAAATTTTGACAAAATTTTCTGTAAAATATTGACAACATTTTTTGTAGAAATAAAATTTTGACAAAATTTTCTATAGAAATAAAATTTTGCCAACATTTTACTATAGTCTAAGCGAGCCTGAAATATCGGGCTGCCGCTATACCTAACCTACCCTTACAATCTATAGAAAAAAAAACTGGACAAACATGGACAAAATTTTCTGTAGAAATAAAATTTTGACAAAATTTTCTATAGAAATAAAATGTTGACAAAAGTTTCTATAGAAATGAAATGTTGTCAAAATTTTCTATAGAAACATTATGTTTCCTACAGAAACAAAATTTTGATAAAATTTCCTATAGAAATAAAATTTTGACATAATTTTCTATAGAAACAAAATTGGGACAATATTTCATATAGAAACAAAATTGGGACAATATTTCATATAGAAATAAAATTTTGACAAAATTCTCTATAGAAATAAAAGTGTGATACAATTTTCTATAGAAATAAAATTTTCTATAGAAATAATATTTTGACACAATTTTCTATAGAAATAAAATTTTCTATAGAAATAATATTTTGACACAATTTTCTATAGAAATAAAATTTTGACAAAATTTTCTATAGAAATAAATATTTGACAAAAAAAAATTATAGAAATAAAATGTTGGCATAATTTTCTATAGAAACAAAATTGGGACAATATTTCATATAGAAATAAAATTTTGACAAAATTTTCTATAGAAATAAAATGTTGACAAAATTTTCTATAGAAATAAAGTTTTTTATAAAAATTTTTTCTATAATCTAAGTAAGCCTGAAATATCGGGCTGCTATACCTAACCTAACATTGTACATTCACTGAAAAAAAAGCATACTCGGTTCCAAAGATTTTGTCTTTACTTTAAAAAATGTGGTATTGATTCCGAGCCAAAGAAGCGGAGAATACAAGTAAGGATACTTTTAAGACACAATTCTCTTTTAAATTTTGGTTTTGTGTACTTGCTTCTAGGAAGCAAATTTTAATTTTTCACTTTCTCAGCTTTTTTTCTTCATATGCTATCAAAGTCCTTTAAAACGAGTTAACGGCAACTTTATTTTCCACATTAGGACTCGACTTCCAGTAGAAATTATGCTATGTTTGAAGTAAAAAACTTCTTTAAAATAAAGTTTTGAAAAACATATCCTATATTTGAACGATTTTTTGCTTTGTAGTCAAGATGCAAAAAGACAACAAATTTAAAGACAATTTCATTAAATTTAAAGAATTTTTCTGAATTATTAAAGTCAAGTTGACCTTAGCCTATAAATTTTTTCTTTCATGTTAAGATACCCATTTTTAAGTCAAATCACTTAATTATAAGGACAATATGACTTCATTAAAAAGTTTATCGACTTTTGGACAAGGAAAAAAACTTTATATTAGAGAAATGCGTCTTCTATGCTAAGCAAAATTTGTATTCGTATTTTAAAGACATGAAATCTTTGACCTCACGACAATATTTTTTTCAGTGTGGGGACATATGTTAAAAAATATATATTTTTTGTAATTTTCATATTTCTCAGCTGTTTACTGATAGGATATTGAAACTTTTACAGTTAGTTAATGGGAACATGAGGCTTTTTGGAAAAGATCGGCTTAGTAATCGGTGCTTTGCCAAATGAGACTATTTTAAAACAAAAATTTTTAAAATGAAACAATTTTCCTTTTTTCCAAAAAAATCCGCTTTTCAAAAAAAAATTATTGAATCAATTAAAAATATAATTTCAAATGTCAGAGAAGTGAATTAAATTTGTAATCAAGTATTTGTTTATCTCTAATTAACATTTCTAATGATACTACAAACAAAAAAATCTGACTCAATCATGAAATTATTGATCCACAAAAAAAAAATCTGATTCAATTACGAAATTAATTGATCCAATTAATTTTTTAATTGAAATTTCTTCAATCACACACAAAATAATATTTTTCTGATTCAATCACGAAATTAATCGATCCAACTAATTTTTTAATTGAAATGTCTTCAATCACAAAAATGATAGTATCAATTAAAAAATTAATTGACAGGCAATTAAAAAATTAATTGATCTAATTAAAAACTTAATTGTTACTATTAAATTGTGTGATTGGTTTAAAAACTCAATTAAAATTTTAAATGGAAAAAAATTCGTAAAATTTTTTTCTGTGTAGGAAAATGGAAGTATCAATCACAGTTTTAATTGGACATAGAAAAAATTCTTTATTAAAAATTAATTGATTTCATTAGCACATTTCAGTTAATTTTTTATTTGATTCAATTAAAAAATTAATTGATGTTGATTGCAAAACTCAATTGATTTTTTAATTAAAAAAGGTAACTATTTTCAATTACTTTCTGAATTGACGTAGACTTATTATTTGGAATAACAATTGATTGTTTGAAGTACATTATTAATTAAAAATTAAAAAAAAAATGTTCATCACTTTTTTATTTGACTTAGTCTTCCGAATTTTATTAAAAAGTTAATTGTATCGATTAATATTTTAATTAAAAATTTTTAAATTTTCAATCATTAACTTAATGTTTCTATCTTGATTGAAAAGTTAATTGTATCAATTAATTTATTAATTGAAAACATTTTCAACTTCAATTAACTTTTTAATTGGAAACATTTTGGGGATATTTTTTTCTGTGTCCAATAAATTAAATGTCTTCAATCACGAAAATGATAGTATCAATCACAGTTTTAATTGGGCATACAAAAATTTTTGATTAAAAAATTAATTGATTTAATTTGAAAATTTCAATTAACTGATTGAATTAAAAATTTAGTTGATGTTGTTTGCGAAAATCGATTGGAAAACTTAATCAATTTTTTTATCGATTCAAATAATAATTTAATTAAACTTCTTAATTAAATCAGTTAAAAAATTTATTGGATTTTTGAATCGACATCGATTTATTGTTTTAATTAAATTGTTAATTGGAACAATAAATTAAAAAAAAAAAAACTATAAAATAAATTTAAAAAATGGTCACTCATTTTATTTACCAACTTTGTGTTCTTAGTAAAATTAAAAACTGGATTGTATCAAAAAAATTTATTTTTTTTTATTAAAGACGTAACTATTTTCAATTACTTTCTTAAATGACCGTTTGTTGATTAATATTTTTTTTTATTAAAAATGAAAAATAAATCATTTTTTAACTGACTTTGTTTTCCAAGTTTGATTAAAAAGTTAAGTTTCATTTAAAAATTTTAAAATTTTCAATCTTTGGGCTAATTGACTTAATGTTTCTCCTTTTATTGGAAATTTACTTGTATCAATTAATTTTTTAATTAAAAAAAGTTTTCAATTTCAATTAACTATTTAATTGGAAATATTTTAGTGATATATTTTTTTATTTTTTGGTACAAAACTGGTAAGCAATATTTTTGTACAAATCTTAATCTTAAAATAATACTTAACGTTTGTTCTTGTATAAGTGAATGTATTAAAATTTTGCACCATTCATGTTTCCATAGCTAAGTTATTTTAAAAAATATAATTAATAAAAATTTAACAAAACAACAATAAGCTATAATATTTATTATTTTAAATAGTCGTTATTGTTTATATTTAATTTCAATCCATATATAGATTTACATTACCAACTTATTTCCTATGATGGCATTTTTCCCTCTTTTCCCACTTTCCTCTTAATGTTAATAAAAACAAGAAAATCAACCTTCATCGTACTATATTGTATGTAATTTCTGTAAATAATAAGAAAAAATAACCATGTACATACATACGTATGTACATATATACCAATAAACAAATAAATAAATATATATCTGTATAGTCATATCCACCTACATATACTCATAAATGAAAAACAAAAAAATATCCATGACCATGACAATCTAACTATTATGGCATTTTGTGTTCCTTTTTGCAGTCCTGTTGCCCATACAAGCTCATAAATTGTCGTGTCAGCGCTGGCGGCGAAATGCCACCGTTTGTCAATTCCACCGCTTCATCGGAGATTCACATGAATATACTAAGGGCCCGCCAATATGCCACCTCCGCATCATCACATCAATTGCAGACCTTGTATCAGAACTAAACATAAGCCAATGGTATATGGACCAGCAGTCGTAGTGAAAGCAGCATCATCCTAGACCCGCAAGTGTTTCGCGCAACTCTCAAATTCATTGTGGGCCTTTGAGAAAACTTTGATATGGCTCAACGAAAATAAAAGTGGCCAAAAGGACTTGTTTTTTTGTTTGTTGTTGTTGTTCTTATTTAAGCCACTAAAGAGACCACCACACACAAGTAGAAAAACCTAAATGGCTATCTTCCATCATCACCATTATATCACTGTCATTTACTCATCACATCTTCTTTCTCTTCGACTTCTGCTTGGAGGATAGAGAAGGTAATCTAACTAACTAACCTTAAGAAAACTCAAGCCATGAACTCTGACAAAAAACCAAACGGTCCAAAGACTTTGTTTTGTGCACTTTTGTGTATTTTTCTGGACCAATGGTGGCCGCACAAAAAACACAGTAAATAGCCAAAGCAGCAGCAGTAAACAATAAAGAAAATAGAACACCGTTGTAAAAACTTCTGACAAGTAAACCAAACAAGAACTGTTCACCCCGTAAAGAGCTCGGAAACCTAAACAATAAATAAGTAAATAATAGAAAATAGTAAAAGTTAATAAGTTTCACTTGAAACCAAACACAAAAAAAAAACAAAAGGAAAACGCACAGGAAAGCAAACGGATTTGAGAAGACAGTTGTGTGGCATAAAATAGCATAGTTCTAGTTAAATAACGTTTTTTGTTTATTAAAAGGAATGACATTGTTGAAAATGAAAAACGATAATAAAATTCTTTTTTTTATTATCTAAATCATTATCTTAATTTTATTATCTTAAAATTAAACTGCATCTACAAATTGTAGCATAAACCCTATTCCGTACAGTGCTACCGTAGTGCCACATTAGTAGTAATTTTAGCACTATTTTTAAGCATTGATAATTTTGCGTCACTTCCACCACATTTTTTGTGCCACTTTTCGTGTCCTTACCGTGTTACCATAGTGCCACTATAGTAGCAAATTTTTCATTTTTTTTAAGCGGCAATACTTTTGTGTCACTGTTTCGTTGCATCACTAAATGTGATACCTTTTACATTTTTTGTGCCACCTTTTCGTCTCTTTGTGCCACTTTTAACTACGTTCATTTAAACTGCAAGATTTATATACATAAAATTTTGACAAAATTTTCTATAGCAAAAAGATTTTGACAAAATTTTCTATAGAATTAAAATTTTGACAAATTTTTCTATAGAAATAAAATTGTAACTAAATATTCTATGGAAATAAAATTTTGACAAAATTTTCTGTAGAAAATAAAATTTTGAAAACATTTTCTACATAAACAAAATTTTGACACAATTTTCTATAGAAATAAAATTTTAACAAAATTTTTCCATAGAAATTCAATTTTGACAAAATTTTCTATAGAAATAAAATTTTGACAAAATTTTCTATAGAAATTAAATTTTCACAACATTTTTTGTACAAATAAAATTTTGACAACATTTTTTATAGAAATAAAATTTTGACAACATTTTTAATAGAAATAAAATTTTGATAAAATTTTCTTTAAAAATAAAATTTTGACAAAAATTTTTATAGAAATTAAATTTTGACAAAATTTTCTATAGAAATAAAATTTTGACAAAAATTTTTATAGAAATTAAATTTTGACAAAATTTTCTATAGAAATAAAATCTTGACAAAATTTTCTATAGAAATAAAATTTTGACAAAATTTTCTATAGGAATAAAATTTTGACAAAATTTCTTATAGAAATACAATTTTGACAAAATTTTCTATAGTAATAAAATTTTGACAACATTTTCTATAGAAATAAAATCTTGACAAAATTTTCTATAGAAATAAAATTTTGACAAAATTTCCTATAGAAATACAATTTTGACAAAATTTTCTATAGAAATAAAATTTTTAAAAAATTTTCTATGGAAATAAAATTTTGAAAAAATTTCCTAAAGAAATAAAATTTTGACAAAATTTTCTATAGAAATAACATTTTGACAAAATCTTCTATAGAGATAAAATTGTGACAAAATTTTGTATAAAAATAAAATTTTGACAAAATTTTTTATTGAAATAAAATTTCTATAGAAATAAAATTTTGACAAAATATTCTATAGAAATAAAATTTTGAAAAATTTTCTATAGAAATAAAATTTTGATAAAACTTTCTATAGAAATAGAATCTTGACTAAATTTTCTATTCAAATAAAATTTTGACAACATTTTCTATGGAAATAACATTTTGACAAAATTTTCTATAGAAATAAAATTTTGAGAAAATTTCCTATAGAAATACAATTTTGACAAAATTTTCTATAGAAATAAAATTTTTAAAAAATTTTCTATGGAAATAAAATGTTGAGAAAAATTTTATAGAAATAAAATTTTGAAAAAATTTTCTAAAGAAATAAAATTTTGAAAAAATTTTCTATAGAAATAAAATTTTGACAAAATTTTCTATAGGAATAAAATTTTGACCAAATTTCCTATAGAAATAAAATTTTGACAAAATTTTCTATAGAAATAAAATTTTGACTAAATTTTATATACAAATAAAATTTTAACAAAATTTTCTATAGTAATAAAATTTTGACAAAATTTTCTATAGAACTAAAATTTTGACAAAATTTTCTATAAAAATAAAATTTTGACAAAATTTTCTATAGAAATAAAATGTTGACAAAATTTTCTATAGAAATAAAATTTTGACAAAATTTTCTATAAAAATAAAATTTTGACAAAATACTCTATAAAAATAAAATTTTGACAAAATTCTATATAGAAATAAAATTTTGACAAAATTTTCTATGGAAATAATATTTTGACAAAATTTTCTATAGAAATAAAATTTTGACAAAATTTTCTATAGAAATAAAATTTTGACAAAATTTTCTATAGAAATAAAATTTTGACAAAAATTTCTATAAAAATAAAATTTTGACAAAATTTTCTATAGAAATAAAATTTTGACAAAATTTTCTATAGAAATAAAATTTTGACAAAATTTTCTATAGAAATAACATTTTGACAAAATTTTCTATAGAAATAAAATTGTGACAAAATTTTGTATAGAAATAAAATTTTGACAAAATTTTTTATTGAAATAAAATGTTGACAAAATTTTCTATAGAAATAAAATTTTGACAAAATTTTTTATTGAAACAAAATTTTGAAAAAAATTTCTATAGAAATAAAATTTTGATAAAACTTTCTATAGAAATAGAATCTTGACTAAATTTTCTATTCAAATAAAATTTTGACAACATTTTCTATGGAAATAACATTTTGACAAAATTTTCTATAGAAATAAAATTTTGAGAAAATTTCCTATAGAAATACAATTTTGACAAAATTTTCTATAAAAATAAAATTTTCTATAGAAATAAAATTTTGACAAAATTTCCTATAGAAATAAAATTTTGATAAAATTGTCTATAGAAATAAAATCTTGACAAAATTTTCTATTCAAATAAAATTTTGACAAAATTTTCTATAGAAATAAAATTCTGACAAAATTCTCTATAGAAATAAAATTTTGACAAAATTTTCTATAGAAATAAAATTTTAACAAAATTTTCTATAGAAAAAAAAATTTTGACAAACTTTTCTATAAAAATAAAATTTTGACAAAATTTTCTATTGAAATAAAATTGTGACAAAATTTTCTATAGAAATAAAATTCTGACAAAATTTTCTTTGGAAATAAAATTTTAACAAAATTTTTCCATAGAAATACAATTTTGACAAAATTTTCTATAGAAATAAAATATTGACAAAATGTTCTATAGAAATAAAAGTGTGACAAAGTTCTCTATAGAAATAAAGTTTTGACAAACTTTTCTATAAAAATAAAATTTTGACAAAATTTTCTATTGAAATAAAATTGTGACAAATTTTTCTATAGACATAAAATTGTGACAAATTTTTCTATAGAAATAAAATTCTGACAAAATATTCTCTAGAAATAAAATTTTAACAAAATTTTTCCATAGAAGTACATTTTTGACAACATTTTCTATAGAAATAAAATATTGACAAAATTTTCTATAGAAATAAAATTTTACAAAATTTTCTATACAAATAAAATCTTGACAAAATTTTCTATTCAAATAAAATTTTGACAAAATTTTCTATATAAATAAAATTTTGACAAAATTTTCTATAGAAATAAAATTGTGACAAAGTTTTCTATAGAAATAAAATTTTGACAAACTTTTCTTTAAAAATAAAATTTTGACAAAATTTTCTATAGAAATAATATAGTGACAAAATTTTCTATAGAAATAAAATTCTGACAAAATTTTCTTTAGAAATAAAATTTTAACAAAATTTTTCCCTAGAAATACAATTTTGACATAATTTTCTATAGAAATAAAATATTGACAAAATTTTCTATAGAAATAAAATTTTACATTTTCTAAAGAAATAAAATATTGATAAAATTTTCTATAGAAATAAAATTTTGACAAAATTTTCTATGAAAATACAATTTTTAAAAAATTTTTATAGAAATAAAATTTTGACAAAATTTTCTATAGAACTAAAATTTTGACAAAATTTTTTTTCCATAGAAATGAAATTTTTACAAAATTTTCTAAAGAAATAAAATTTTGATAAAATTTTCTATAGAAATAAAATGTTGACAAAATTTCTCCATAGAAATGAAATTTTGACAAAATTTTCTAAAGATATAAAATGTAGACATTTTTTATAGAAATCAAATTCAAACAAAATTTTCTATAAATTCAATATAAAACATTTCTTCCAATAATTATTCTAACCACAAAAATTTGATCAACAAATTCAAAATAAGATTTTTTTCATTTGGTACATTTTTAGTAAAATGTTGATAAAATTTTCTTCAAACGTTGGCAGGTTATTTTAGGCACTAGTGGCAACGGTGATGGTGAGTCCTGTTCAAATTGCCAGGGTCTACGGCCGAAAATGTTTGTCTGCCCAGGACTTCAATACTGGCTTTTTGGACATTTTCCCGATGAAGCGAGAACGATTTTTGTAAGCCAATCTTAGTTGATGCGTCCAGAATGCGATGCTGTCAGATCTTGTTAGAATTTCCATAGTCTGCGGACGAAATATTTGTCTGTTCACACGAAGAAAAAAGTTTTTTTGGATCCCAAGATTTTGAACTTCCCTTAATGACTTTGGCATTGATTCCATGCCAAAGGTGCGGCTTCTTTAAAATAAATATATTATTAGCAACTTATCTACTTTTAAATCTAGCATCAATAAAATTATAATTAGGATATAGATCTCATTTAAAAATGCAAATTATAACAGATACTTCAAAGTAAAAAATGTTTTCTTAATTGCAAAACAAACTCTAAACCAAAGATTCAAAATCCTCAAAATAACTCTTAGCCTATATGTGAAGCGTTTTTATTATAAATCTAAAGATTCAGTGTATGAGATAATTCAAAGACGATTTATTTAAACTAAATATGGTTTTCTCTGTTTTAAGGCACGATTTGCCTTAATTGAAAGACTTGCTACTTTGACGAAGGAACACAAATATCCAATATTCTTGTCCAATATTGAATGAAAAAATTTTTGGAAGCAAAAATTATAAACTTTGTGTCAATTGAAATTTCATTGTTTTAAGGAAATTTGTCCTTAATATAGTGTAGTTGGCGTGTACTAAAATTTAAGTTGCAAAGTCTTTCATATAAAGCAATATTTTATTCAGTACAGGACTTCAATACTTATTTTTGGGGCATTTTGCTGATAATATTTGGTATTCGTTGTCTTTCCTTTAGATTTTTTTTTCATTAAATTTAAGACACGAATCTTTGAAATTTGCATGCCTTTGCTAAAGTGGTATGTCTTCGGAGCAAAGAAAATTTTCCTTAAAGTACAAAAAGAAACATATTCGATTTAAAGAAATAATCTTTAAATTATCTGAGATATTGAACATTTTTATTAAAGCAAGAAAAGCATTCAATATATGCTGAAGCTTATTCTGAGGATTTTCAATCTTGGGTGTATAATTTTTTTTTGGAATTGGGAAAACTTTAAAGCATCTATAATATTTTGTTTTAAACTGGAATTTATTTGCTCTATAAAAATGTTGTCGTGGATCCAAAGATTTCATGTCTTCAAAATACGAATGCGAATTTTGCTTAGCATAGAAGAAGCATTTCTCCTATGTCTGAGCTTTATAAAATGTATGCTTATTCATGACCCTCAACTGTCTTCCTAATCGCAAGTCATTCAACATAAGATAAATGATATTAAATTTCTCAATATACAAAACAAGTAAATCAATATCACTAACTAACGTTTGTGAGATAATGAAGGAAATCATCCATAGCCGGATCCACCCTAAAAAAAACAAATAAAAAACCAAAAACGATGACAAAAACCCTTATACAAAAGATTAGTTATAAGTAGCATTAAGACTAAGAAATAAAAAAATAATATTATTATTAATAAAAATCTAAAAAAAAAATGCTTAAAGCGATATACAAATACTACTCATTCTACGACAATCCCACAATAAAATATTTTGAAAGCCTTTAGCAATTCGATTAACCCATATAAACTCCAGCTCAATCATAAATCAAGAAAAATATACAAAATTTACAGCCATCGATTTATAGAAAAGCTAAGAGAGAGAGAGAGAGAGAGCAACAGCAAAGGTTATAAAATAAACTAAAACTCAATTTCATGGATCTTTAATAGTAAGTAGGAATGAATACACACACAAAAATAGATATATTTGTTTTAAAAGCCCCGTATACATAATTGATGATCCATAGCAACAGATAGAGAATATCATGAAATATACACTCCATAGCTAAAAGAAGCGATCCATAAAACGAACCGGAAGTACCACTCTCCTTACTTAGTCTATATTAAAAACACAAAGTACTGTACACTGTGAGAGCAAGAGAAACAGAGAGACGAACTACTACAACTAAAACCAATTGAACATCATCGGTAAATAACACACGAGTGACCATAGCTGTGGTTTATACCTAAAACAATTTCACAACAACAACACTAGACCAACATAATGTTGATAAAGCGAAGCATACTTTTAGGCATTTTGAAAATTAAGATGGCTATTTATCGCTCTAATTTAAAATATTAAGGTGGGTATTTATTAAATAAACTATTTTAAAATCAGGCACATAAATAAGACCCATTAAAATTGAAAAAGGCTATTATTTCTTCACTAGCAATCAACAAAAAATGGAAATATTTCAACAATTTCATAAAACATTTGATGGAGTAATTACTCATTAGCACTATAAGTATATTGGCTGGACCAATAATGCAAGTGCTTTTCGGCGGGACCGAATAACGTACTCCAGAATATACGAGCCAAAATTTCAATCTCCAAACGATTACATAGTTTTTCGAGATATATATTTTTATATATATTTATTAGGACATTTGTGATATATTGTACAATCTTTTCCAAGAGAGACGCAGTTTTCACATAAAGGGGTTGTCTTTTATATTTTGAGATTGTTTGACAAGGTTTGTGCGATTATATTTTCAATTAACTTAGACATTAGTGGGACTAGCGGTCAAATGTTCATGCAATATTGAATGAATCATTTGACCGTCAACAAAAATTCTTCGCGTTGGATCCCACATAATTTGTCAATCGAAAAAAGGATCGAGTCGATAGAAATGCTACAAAAATACGATTGGGGTGCTTCGAAACACGTCTATGACATAGTGACAGGTAAAGAATCGTGGATTTATGCGTATGCATTCAAAAGTAAACAACAGTCCCTTGTATGGGTGTTTAAAATTGAGCTAAATCCTGGAAAAATTCTTCTCGCACGAAGCATGACTATTCACCACGACAACGACAGCTCTCACACATCGGCTAAAACAACTGCAGTTTTGAGCACATCGATTTGATGGGTCATCCGTCGTATATTCCTGATTTGGGATAGAATAACTTATTTTAATTCCCGTACGTAAAAAATGAAATTAGAGGCCAACGTTTTGCGACACCTGAAGAAGCGGTTGATGCGTTGATGCTTTCCCGGGAATTATTTTATATTTTATATGAAACATTACCCACTATACCTCAAAAAATGATTTTTAGTTCCATTGGGAAAATTTAGACTTAGTAGAGAATTAAAATCGTTTAAGCAGAAGCTTTCAATTTCTTTCGAAATTGTATTTTATTATTTCAATATGTCACTATGCAATAATTTGTCCGACACACATAAGGATGGGTCCTAGCCCAGATTGTAACGGGCTCCCAATACTTTTAAATGAAGATTTATCCTCCTGGGTTATTATAGTGATATCTCAATGAAACCGCATTTCGATGATCTATTAGACTAAGTAAACCCTTATAAAGAGCACTTTCGTAATTACAAAATTTCAAAATATTTGAATAATTATTGCAATGAAGTATTTATGATATATGGAAATGACATCCTTTGTGATCACATCTATTTTTAAAGTCAATTTTAAATTATTTCATAGTTTTTGAGTAATATTAACTACCTAGTACGTTTAATTCTATAAGACTAATTTTCACGTCGTCATTAAATACCTTTTTAATATCCAAACAATTTTTTAATTCTACCAAACAATAAACGTTTTTTGTTTTGTTTTTCGACAATGAAACCTCTACTGAGACTGTCCTAATCATTGCAAAATTTTCTTTTATTACAAAATATTTCGGTTTGGGTTATTCATTGACATACTGACTCTTTTGGTGGGATTTTCTGGCTGATTTAAGATTTTCAAATGAAATAGATTCTTGGGTTTCCACATAGCCCTTTAGAATATACTCCTTCGGCTATTTAAAAGTCAGAGGAAAAACCCCTATATATGGGATATAATGTCCAAATCAGTGTTGGGCACTGATAATGTCAAAAATTAGTTCTAACAACTTGAGTATAATTATAAATTAGCGCTTCAGCCCAAAATAAAATCATGTGTCAGTTTCTAGCCCAAATACTACATGCGTACTCTTTTGCATGCCGTGGAATAAAAGGCATCACAATTTTCTTTTTTTAAAACTGCTTTTTTTTATCATGGAGAAATAAAAATAATCTAGAATTCTTGATGGTTTGGTAGATTTTGTACTTCATAAATTTTCTATAGAAATAACATTTTGACAAAATTTTCTACAGAAATAAAATTTTGGAAACAAATTTCTATAGAAATAAATATTTTCGCAAAATTTTCTATCAAAATAAAAATTTGACAACATTTTCTATAAAACTAAAATTTGACAAAAGTTTCTATAGAAATAAAATTTGACAAAAGTTTCTATAGAAATACAATTTTTATCACATTTTTTATAGAAATAAAATTTTGACCAAATTTTCTATAATAATAAAATTTTGACGAAATTTTGTATAGAAAAAAAATTTACAAAATTTCCTATATAAATAAAATTTTGACAAAAATTGCTATATAAATAATATTTTAACAAAATTTCTATAGTAATAAAATTTTCTATAAAAATAAAATTTCGACAAAATTTTCTATAGAAATAACATTTTTGCACAATTTTCTATAGAAATAAACATTTTCGCAAAATTTTCTATACAAATAAAAATTTGACAAAATTTTCTATAAAAATAAAATTTGACAAAAGTTTCTATAGAAATAAAATTTTGACCAAATTTTTATAGAAATAAAATTTTGACCAAATTTTCTATAGAAATAAATTTTTTTTTTGTATAGAAAAAAATTTTACAAAATTTCCTATATAAATAAAATATTGACAAAAGTTCCTTTATAAATAAAATATTCACAAAATTTTCTATAGACACAATTTTGACAAAATTTTCTATAGAAATAAAATTTTGACAAAATTTCCTATATAAATAAAATATTGACAAAATTTTCTATAGAAAAAATTTTGATAAAATATTTTATAGAAACACAATTTTGTCAAAATTTTCTATTTAAATAAAATTTTAACAAAATTTTGACAGAATTTTCTATAGAAATTAAATATTGACAAAAGTGTGATACAAATAAAATTTTGCGAAAATTTTATAAAGAAATATAATTTTGTAAAAATTTTGCACAAAATTTAAAAAAGAAAATAAAATTTTGACAAAATTTTCTATATAAATAATATTTTAACAAAATTTTCTATAGAAATAAAATTTTCTATATATATAATATTTTAACAAAATGTTCTATATAACTAAAATTTTGACAAAATTTTCTATAGAAATAAAATGTTGATAAAATTTTCTATTTAAATAAAATTTTAACAAAATTTTCTATAGAAATACAATTTTGACAAAATTTTCTATAGAAATAAAATCTTTACAAAATTTTCTATAGTGTGTTGATAAAATTTAACAAAATTTTCTATAGAAATAAAATGTTGACAAAAATTTCTATAGAAATACAATTTTTTTATACAAATAAAAATTTGTCAAAATGTTCTATAAAAATAAAATTTGACAAAAGTTTCTATAGAAATAAAATTTTGACCAAATTTTTATAGAAATAAAATGTTGACCAAATTTTCTATAGAAATAAAATTTTGACCACATTTTGTATGGAAAAAACAAATTTACAAAATTTCCTATATAAATAAAATATTCACAAAATTTTCTATAGATACAATTTTGACAAAATTTTCTATAAAAATAAAATTTGACAATAATTTCTATAGAAATAAAATTTTGACCAAAGTTTCTATAGAAATACAATTTTGACAAAAATTTCTATAGAAATAAAATTTTGACAAAATTCCCTATATAAATAAAATATCGACAAAATTTTATATAGAAAAAATTTTGATAAAATAGTTTATAGAAATACAATTTTGCCAAAATTTTCTATTCAAATAAAATTTTCACAAAATTTCCTATAAAAACAAAATTTTGACAAAATTTTCTATAGAAATTAAATATTGACAAAAGTGTGATACAAATAAAAATTTGCGAAAATTTTATAAAGAAATATAATTTTGTCAAAATTTTGGATAAAATTTTATAAAAAAATAATATTTTAACAAAATTTTCTATAGAAATAAAATTTTGACAAAATTTTCTATAGAAATAAAATGTTGACAAAATTTTCTATAGAAATAAAACATTGAGCAAATTTTCTATAGAAATAAAAATTTGATAAAATATTTTTATAAAAATACAATTTTGACAAAATTTTCTATAAAAATTTGAAAAAAAATTCTATAGAAACAAAATGTTGATAAAATTTTCTATTTAAATAAAATTTTAACAAAATTTTCTATCCCTTTCCGGCCATGTACGCACAATTGTGCGGGTAAGTTTAAGTCTCAATAAAAAAATAATTGTGTATGCTCTCTCTTTGTCTAAGAATGTGAAGAACCGTTATAAATATTTGTTTTTCATATTAATTTTGTAGTGTCAGCAGTGTACATTGCGCATTTGTAAAAATGAGTTGAAGGGGTAAGTTTGCAAATAAATGAAAATTATTTAAATTGTGGAATATTTCATCAAACAAGTCTTTTCAATAAGAAAATATATAAAATATTGTATGCAAACAGTAACTTCGTGATTATTTTGTGTTTTTTGATATTTTTACGTCCGGATTTTTGCCGGAATTTACCGGACTGCAACAGTTGTGCGTATCCTGAAAAAACAGGATACAAGATCAAACTGAACAAACTTAATAATTTTAAATGTTCTATGTACACATAAATAACAGAATTCAAAAATTTAGGAAAAGCTATCACGTGGATCGGCTATAGGTCGGAAAGGGCTATAGAAATAAAATGTTAACAATATTTTCTATAGAAATAAAATCTTTACAAAATTTTCTATAGTAATAAAATATTGACAAAATGTTCTATTTAAATAAAATTTTAACAACATTTTCTATAGAAATAAAATGTTGACAAAAATTTCTATATAAATACAATTTTGACAAAATTTTCTATAGAACTAAAATTTTAACAAATTTTCAATAGAAATAAAATTTTGAAAAAATTTTCTGTAGAGATAAAAGTTTAAAAAAGTTTTCTATGGAAATAAAATAAGATGTTTTGTTTTTGTTTTTTTTTTGTAGATTTTTTGCGCGGCTGGCAACCTGATTATGAGACATTTTGAAATTTATTACAAAAGTTAACTGAAAAGAAAAATATTATTAAAAAGTATGCTTTGTTTTAACTTTAACGAAATATTAACATAACCCACATCCAAAAAACGAGATATATAAAGGTCACCAGTACACCAACATTTCAACCCACACTAACAAGTGCAAAAAACCCCACACAAAATAACTTCAATAAAAAATAATAAACCAAAGAATTTATAAGAATATATTTAATATACAAAACATACATTGAAATATGGTATACCCCTCATAGAAAAGAGCTATTTACATATTGTTATGTTTTTTTTTACAAATCTAATTTTGGATTATTCCTCCGAGTTGTTATTAAATTTGTTCTTTTTTTACAGAATATTAAAATGATATTAATAATAACAGCAATATAACATCTAAAGAAGTAAGCAAAAGAAAAACAAAAGAATAAAATATAATTAAGACAACATAGACCATAAGATATCTTACATATAAGTGCATATACAATACCATATGGATATGTATAAGAGAAGAAAGAAAAAAAACTATTTCTAATTAATTATAAGCATAGTCCCGACTAGAACCACCTTAGCTACGTAATAAGGCATTCCAAAGAAAACAAAAGGAGTCTCTTTACGACTAAGCAAAAAAAAAATAATGAGACAAGATTTATCGAATAAATCCTTAGGTATTTAGATAATTGATTACATTAGATTGTCTTCACAAATATCTCAAGAAACATTGTTCTCCAGTGAGCACCCACACATTTGTCGTTAACCTTTAAATTACTGTAAATAAATCAAATGTCAGATATTATCTGCACACATACAGACAGACAGGTGCTGATTATTTTTTTATCTTAATTATAACACCACTTAGACAAAGGTAACTTCGGAATATTGGGATAGATGGTATATGATGTTAGCTGTAGGGTAGCTGACAAAATGTGTTACGAATCGGTGCTATGGGCCCCAATATGAATATGGGCCCCATGAAAATTAGCCCCAAAACCCAAATGAAGTAGAACTCCAAAAAATTATATGGAAAACAACAACATACCTTTTTATGTTTTTGAGACAAACTTTATTATATATTTGGGGCCTGCCTGTATTATGAAAATAAACCCTAATGTTTCAAATGAAAATACACCACGATTTTCTTTTTGGGATTGTGCTTCTTTTGCAAGTGAGGCCTATTTTCGCATTTTGGGATCTGACAATGGTGGCAACTATACATACTTTGGTAGTTGTGAATAGTGTTGTATCCCAAATTAAAAAAAAAATTAACCCTATATGGCACTAAAGCCATTTTAATTCTACTTTACTTCATGGAATTATTATGTTTTGAAAAAGTTTCCTTGACTTATAGTTTTTGTGTACGTTTTTTGCGAACTAGAAAAGGAAAGGAAATTAGGAAAATTTCTTTCGAATAACGAAATTTTATTAAAATAAAGTTTATAATCTTTACTCCAATTTTTTTATTATATTTAGGACACAAATTTTGGAAATTTGTGTCCTTCCGTTAAAGCCGTATGTCTTTGAACTAAGGCAAAATTTCTCTAACGTATAGAAACACATTTTTGATTTAAAAAAAATCGTCCTTAAATTAACTGAAATATTGAATCTTTAGAATTAAGATCAAAACGCTTCAAATATAGGCTAAAATGTATTTTGAGGATTTAATGTCTTTGTTTTAAAGCTTTTTTTTTTGTTTTTTGAATGAAGAAAACATTTTTTAGTTTAAAATAAATTTGGTTTTTAAACTGGCAATTGTTTGTACTTGAATAGTTTTATTAATATACCGCGAAAAAAGACTGGAAACTTCATAAATGGAATGCGTACCTAATAATAATTCCTAGATTTAATTCCAGATAGCTCGCTAACAACTGTCTTTATTTTAAAGAAGACGCATCTTTGGCTCGGAATCAATACCACATTCCTTACAGTAAGATCAAAATCTTTGGATTCAAGTAAACTTTTTTTTCAGTGTGGTTGATCTTCACTCCAATTCACACAATTCACAATTCTGCTTGTTTAAGTAGAGCCAACAATTAACTTCGTCACCCAAAACAATTTTTTATACCCACCACCATAGAATGGTGACGGGGGGTAAATAAGTTTGTCATTCCGTTTGTAACACATCGAAATATCGATTTCTGACTATATAAAGTATATATATATTCTTGATCAGGGAGAAATTCTAAGACGATATAACGATGTCCGTCGGTCTGTCTGTCTGTCTGTAGTAATCACGCTATAGTCTTCAATAATGAAGCAATCGTGCTGAAATTTTGCACAAACTCGTCTTTTCTCTGCAGGCAGGTCAAGTTCGAAGATGGGCTATATCGGTCCAGGTTTTGATATACTCCCCATATAAACCGACCTCCCGATTTGGGGTCTTGGGCTTATAGAAATCGAAGTTTTTATCCAATTTGCCTGAAATTTAAAATCTAGAGGTATTTTATGACCATAAAAAGGTGTGTCCATGTTTTGGTATAGCCCCCATATAGACCGATCTCCCGATTTTACTTCTTGGGCTTATAGAAACCGCAGTTTTTATTCAATTTACCTGAAATTAGAAATCTAGAACTATTATAGGACCACAAATACGTGTGCCAAAAATTGTGAGTAGCGGTCCATATTTTGGTATAGCCCCCATATAGACCGATCTCCCGATTTTACTTCTTGGGCTTATAGAAACCGCAGTTTTTATTCAATTTGTCTGAAATTGGAAATCTAGCGGTATTGTAGGACCACAAATACGTGTGCCAAAAATTGTGAGTATAGGTCCATATTTTGGTATGGTCCCCATATAAAACGACCTCCCGATTTGAGGTCTTGGGCTTATAGAAACCGTAGTTTTTATCCAATTTGTCTGAAATTGGAAATCTAGAGGTATTTTAGGACCATAAAGAGGTGTGCCGAAAATGGTGAGTATCGGTCCATATTTTGGTATAGCGCCCATATAGACCGATTTCCCGATTTTACTTCTTGGGCTTCTAGAATCCGAAGTTTTTTTCCTATTTGCCTGAAATTGGAAATCTAGAGGTATTTTCGGGTCATAAAGAGGTGTGCCGAAAACGGTGAGTACCGGTCCATATTTTGGTATAGCCCCCATAAGAACGATCTCCCGATTTAACTCCTTGGGTTTCTACAAACCGTAGTTTTTATATGATTTGCCTGAAATTGTAAATATTCTGGTATTTTAGGCTCACAAAAACGTGTATCGGATTAAGTTTTTATTGCCTCCATATAGTCCGACTTCACTTCTTGAGGGTGTAGAAGGAGCAATGATCATGAAAATTGCTTGAAACTCTATTTAAAATTTCAGATTTTACTTCTACAGATTTAAGATTTCAAATCAAGACGTTATTTTATAATTATACCCTTCACCACTACTGTGGTACAGGGTATAATAAGTTTGTGCATTTGTATGTAACGCCAAGAAGGAAAAGTCTGAGACCCATCGTTTAGTATACCGATCGCCTTAGAATTAAATTCTGAGTCGATTTAGCGATGTCCGTCTGTCTGTCTGTTTGTCTGTCCGTCTGTCTGTCTGTCTGTCTGTCTGTCTGTCTATTGATGTATTTTTGTGTGCAAAGTACAGCTCGCAGTTTTAGTCCGATTGTCCTAAAATTTGGTATGGGGTCCTGTTTCGGCTCAAAGAGGATCCCTATTGATTTTGGAAAAAATCGGTTCAGATTTAGATATAGCTGCCATATATATTTTTCACCGATCTGGTCATAATTGGCGTGTATATCAACCGATCTTCCTCAAATTCCGTACATCCGAATATTTTATGAGTCTCGAAAAACTTGCAAAATATCATCCAAATCGGTTCAGATTTAGATATAGCTCCAATATATAGCTTTCGCCCGATTTACACTCCTTTGTCCACAGAGGCCAATTTTTTGCTCCGATTTAGTTGAAATTTTGCACAGGGAGTAGAATTAGCATTATAGCTATGCGTGTCAAATTTGGTGGAAATCGGTTCAGATTTAGATATAGCTCCCATATATAGCTTTCGCCCGATTTACACTCATATGACCACAGAGGCCAATCTTTTACTCCGATTTAATTGAAATTTTGCACAGGGAGTAGAATGAGCATTGTAGCTATGCGTGCCAAATTTGGTTGAAATCGGTTCAGATTTAGATATAGCTCCCATATATATGTTTTTCTGATTTCGACAAAAATGGTCAAAATACCAACATTTTCCTTGTAAAATCGCCACTGCTTAGTTGAATAGTTGAAAAAATTACTCTAATTTTCTTAAACTTCTAATACATATATATCGAGCGATAAATCATAAATAAACTTTTGAGAAGTTTCCTTAAGATTGCTTCAGATTTAAATGTTTCCCATATTTTTTTACTAGCATTGTGTTCCACCCTAGTCCATTAGCCGACTTAAATTTTGAGTCTATAGATTTTGTAAAAGTCTATCAAATTCTGTCAAAATCGAGTGATATTTAAATGTATGTATTTGTTCGTTAAATAGTAAGCCGATTCATGATTAAATTATAGACCAAACTGACGATATTTGACAGTGAAACAAAACGTTAGTCAGTTGTTTAAAGCAGTGTTGCCAAAAATATGACAGCTAAAAAATCACCCTTTATGTATATGTTAATCCCATACGAGGAGGTATTTTCCAAAAAAAAAAACTTGATTGTGGGTATTTAAGATTGGTCACGGTCGAAATTTCAACCGTATATATTCCTTACCTTTCTCTCTAATATATTCGCCCATAGTAAAAACGAATATTTTTAGACCAAATTAATACTGAAGGTTCATTCACTTAACTGTTTTGCATGAAATTAAAATTCAATATTAATTTTATTACTTCCGATGATGGATTAGGATTAAAAATATACTACTTAAATTCGTAAGGGTATGAAAAAGCAATCCCAAAACCCAATCCCTGCAATTCATTCTTTGTTCACTCTATGCCCCAATTTGTTGTTATTCAATTTATAATTAAGATTTTCATTGAAAAATAACATATTCATAGAATCTTTGAAATAAAACTATGGAAAACTATAAAAACCATCAGAGTTGAGAGAAGGTCGCTAGGCCACAGAGAAATTCATTACCTCACCTTTCGGTTCTCTCCATTCTCCAGTTAAATGGGAAATCTATAGCAGCTACTTTCATCTCTCTGGATTATATTAAGGAGCCAGAAGAGTTTAACAAGAATGTTGAGATATTTGTTAAGACAATACACGTGTATATTCATAGTGAGAACGAATGAGAGGGAGCGAAGTAGAGAGATGTATTCAAGCAAATTCTTTAGAGTAGAAACCAAACCTATTTCTATTATAGACTAGAAGACGCATTAATTTAAGCCACTGTATTCAATGTTAGTATGTGTGTATGTCTACCTCTTGTATAACTGTATATCTGTACCTCCAATATATTTTTAAGAGTTTATATGTATGTACGTAGGCATATTTAAGTTTGAGAGTCAGAGTATATAGTTGTGAGTGTATAGTTAAAGGAAAACCAAAAATTACTATCTTTACATTACCATCTAATACTCAACTATGTCTAAGTGTTTGTGTGTATAGGCTTTTATAAGATTTGCTTGTTTACATAAATACCGATTTTCTTACATTTTATTTACTTTACTTAAATGTGTATTAATGCGGGGTTAAAACCAAAACTGAAATGATTTACTTAGCAATCAGTGTGACCTGATCTAAAAACGTTTTGCAACTAAATCAACATTAAAATAAATTCCAAAAATTTTAATATATTAAAATGTCCGAAAATAAAGCTATTTTATCTTTATATCATATTATCTTAAAAAAAAAATAATTTTATATTTAAATAAATTATATTCAATCCCAAAAAAGGATCCCCAAATTGTGATCCGGAAGTAGTGCAAACTTGGATCACTTCCAATGAATTTTACATGGACTTGTCATAGGACGGATTTACTCCATTTTTGGATTCTTTGCATTGCTTTAGAAGTTATGCTTTGGAAGTTCATTTGGATAAAGAAATTTTAAAAACTAAAACATGTATATACGGCCGTAAGTTCGGCCAGGACGAAGCTTATGTACCCTCCACCATGGATTGCGTAGAAACTTCTACTGAAGACTGTCATCCACAATCGAATTACTTGGGTTGTGGTAACACTTGCCGATGGCAAGGTATCTTAAAACTTCCTAACACCGTAATATATACCACATAGTCCATACGTGGTATATATTAAACTAAAAAAAAGCCGATTAAATACGCATATAATTAAGTTTAAAGTTTCTATAGAAATAAAATTTTGACAAAATAAAATTTAACAAAATTTTATGTAGAAATAAAAATTTGACAAAATTTTCTGTAGAAATAAAATTTTGACAAAATTTTTTATAGAAATAAAATTTTGACAAAATTTTCTATAGAAATAAAATTTTGACAAAATTTTCTATAGAAATAAAATTTTGACAACATTTTCTGTAGAAATAAAATTTTGACAACATTTTCTGTAGAAATATCATTTTGACAATGTTTTCTATAAAAATAAAATTTTGGTAGATTATTTTTGGCTCGAGTGGCAACCATGATTATGAACCGATATGGACCAATTTTTGTGTGATTGGGGATCGGCTATATATAACTATAGACCGATATGGACCAATTTTGGCATGGTGTTATTATACTAACACCACGTTGCAAATTTCAACAGGATCGGATGAATTTTGCTCCTCTAAGAGGCTCCGGAGGTCAGATCTGGGGATCGGCTTATATGGAGGCTATATATAATAATGGACCGATATTGACCAATTTTGGCATGGTTGTTAGAGAACATATAACAACACCATTTACCAAATTTCAGCCGGATCGGATGAAATTTGCTTCTCTTAGAGGCTCCGCAAGCCAAATCAGGGGATCGGCTTATATGGAGGCTATATATAATTATGGACCGATATAGACCAATTTTGGCATGGTTGTTAGAGAACATATAACAACACCATGTACCAAATTTCAGCCGGATCGGATGAAATTTGCTTCTCTTAGAGGCTCCGCAAGCCAAATCAGGGGATCGGTTTATATGGGGGCTATATATAATTATGGACCGATGTGGACCAATTTTTGCGTGGTTGTTAGGGACCATACACTAACACCATGTACCAAATTTCAGCCGGATCGGATGAAATTTGGTTCTCTTAGAGGCACCGCAAGCCAAGTCGGGGGATCGGTTTATATGGGGGCTATATGTAATTATGGACCGATATGGACCAATTTTTGCGTTGTTGTTAGAGACCATATACTAACACCATGTACCAAATTTCAGCCGGATCGGATGAAATTTGCTTCTCTTAGAGCAATCGCAAGCCAAATTTGGGGGTCCGTTTATATGGGGGCTACACGTAAAAGTGGACCGATATGGCCCATTTGCAATACCATCCGACCTACATCAATAACAACTACTAGTGCCAAGTTTCAAATCGATAGTTTGTTTCGTTCGGAAGTTAGCGTGATTTCAACAGACGGAACGATATGCTCAGATCGACTCAGAATTGCACCACGACCCAGAATATATATATATACTTTATGGGGTCTTAGAGCAATATTTCGATGTTTTACAAACGGAATGACAAAGTTAATATACCCCCATCTTATGGTGGAGGGTATAAAAACAATTTGTTTTCCAATTTCACTTATTATTTTTTTCAGTAGTTTTGTTACCTTTAATTTTCTTATTACCTAATTTTTACAAATTAAAAAAACTTCTTCGCTTTCACCGGGGGTTGAACCTGGGTCCGTTGGAACCATAACAAAACGCCTTAGCACACTCAGCCACAAACGCTATTGAAAACGATGCATCAAAACGTCTATTCAAATGTTTGTGATGTGAACCTAATATGACACCACGGCATGACATTCTAACTACTTCCTGAGATGTTCTTTATTATTATGAATGAAAAAATAAAGAACTCTTGTTCACAGCTCACCAACGGCAATTTTTTTTATTAAATATTTTTCTAAAAAAAATATTTTTTTAATATTATACATCGTTTTTATTTTGTTTTTTCTCAAAAGAACTTCCATGGAAGTTAAAAATTCAAACGGCACAGGTTCAAATCCCAGTGGGGATATTTTTTTAATTATTTTGTACTTTTTAGTGATTTTTCTATTCTTTATTGCGAAAGTTAAAACTTAAATTTTCACTTAAAACGGCCTAATTCCCTACTTTCTAAGACTTATTCAAAAGGACTACATCGGAAGTGAAAAAAAACCGATAGGAGATCCTGGGATGATCTTTAAAAGAATTGTTTGTGGACCTGCCCAAAAGGACTGCAAGTCCAAGGAAGTGGAAAACACTTGATGGAGGATTCCGGGATGCACTTTAAAAGAAATGTTTGTGGAACAACTTCCATTTTTTTTTTTGCTGGAATATTATTGTTTTATACGTTTTTGAAGAATAAAACAATATCATATAATAATTCAACTTTTTAATAATTTAAGCTACGTAACCTGGCCCACTTTAATACACATTTAAAACTAATTAAACTATGTTATGCTGTAGACAATCTCCACCACATCACTTGTACATTTACTGTAATTAAAAAGTTTTGTTTCAAACACACAAAATATCCAATGAAAACTCATTAGATAATGATTGTGTCTGTCTGTTAGTCTGTTACTTACTAAATATTTAAGAATGAAATTAGTTAAGAAAGAATTCATGGAAAAGAATATCAACAATATACAATATCTTCTAAAGATATTTCTATAAGAATAACAACAGCAACCATCAACTATAACTATTAAGTATAAATGTTATATATATGTAACTCGACAACAAAATTATATTGCTACCATTGATGAAAATGGAGATATATTCCCTTTTTTTGGAAAACTTTTGTAAATATAGCAACCTTTAACCAGTTATTGTAAGCAATAGGATAAAATGGAATATCGGTGATTGTTGAACTTATAGTTGATTGCGTGAAAATGATTTACATCTGACTTAAATAAATACCCTAAGGGAAGTTGCGGTATTTATTTAAGTCACGACTGTAACCAATGCTCTAGATTATCATAATTTAAAAAAAAAATTAAAAAAGTTATGAGCGCCCATTTTGACTTCGTATAGCACTAATGCAAAATTAAATAAAATTAAAATTAAATTAGACATAATAAGCGTTTGCAATACTGTTTAGTTAAAATTTTCTAAAAATAATCTAAATTTTCTAAAATAAACCAAATTTTTCTTCCCGTGTGAGTGTTGCCGGATTTTACGTTTAGTTCAAAGAGCCTCTTTTTCCGAGTCCGCACGGCATTCCACATTGTAGTGAACCCACTTAGAGAAACTTTGAACCACTGACATTTCTCAGTGTTTCTAAGAGGTGACAACCAGCAACTGAAAACTTTTTGGGGTTTCGCCGAAAATGGGATTGAACCCATAGCCCTTTGTATGCAAGACGGATATGAAACCATTGCACCACGGTGGCTCCCCGTGTCTAGACATGTATCGGTTCTGGGCCTGATATATTTCCCATAGGGTATTTCCAAAGGTTCTTTAAGTCATATTTCAATCTGTCATTTTTAACACATTTAGTTTAGATGGTCAATTCATTTCCGAAAATAATTTATCTCCTCTCAGTAAAGCTGGAGACATATAAGAAAACTTCAAAGCTTCTCGAAGTGGTTGCATATCAGAAAACTTCACATATCAGAAAACTTCAAAGCTTCTCGAATACATAATTTGGCAAGTCACACACACACACCCAAAAAAATACTTTCTTCCGGAATGACATTTTTGACAAAGCATTTTGTTCAAGCGTAAAAACAAACTTAGTTTGTCTCTTCTTTCAGTGCACCTCATCTTCGCTTTTTGTCGTTAATTGACATTCTGTTTGTCGATCTATTCTGCTGTCGTTTGTTATCGACTAAGTTCCGCATTCCTCGTGACGTTTTTCGTCGTCAATACCTCGTCCCCGTGTTGAGTTTTCCAACCACGGCTTTGGTGATAAATTTTTTAAGAACTTTTTTAGTTCGAGAAAAAAATAAAAAATAATGGAAACTCGGGTGGCAGTGACTAATGCTCTACCATTTGAAAAAAAAATCTTTGAAAAGCTAAAAATGGATCCGTTAAATAACGGATTTTGTAACAATTCTAAAGATAATAAATTAAGTCCACCTAAAAAACAGAAATATTGAGAATATTTTTTTTATTTTTTTGAAAAATATGTAAACTTACATTATTTCTGTTTCCAAACATTTTATTTAGGAAAGAGACCGACTAAAGTGATTTGTTTTCTTTAAATAAAGTTTCTTTACATCGGCCTGTGTTTGCCCAACACTGTAGTCTGTAAATAGATAATTACGTGCTGATTACAATATGAGCTAAATAGCCCAGTGGATAATGTGTTTGCTTACAAATTTTACAGTCCGCGGTAGATTCTCCCTCTGGACGAAAGGAAATATCCAAAAAATTTTCGAATTCGATTTTTTTTTGTAGAAAATGTGCTGAGAACTAAAAACACCATGTGGATGTGAGAAAAATATGGGGAGGTTATGCAAATAGCCAGAATTGATTTCACATTTCACATTATTGAATTGATTTCACATCCTGTATAACATAAAAGCCAACGTTTTCCAATCAAACTTCCGTACAGCAGAGAGGATTTTGACAATTTTTTTTTTGTCTAAAGGCAATTAATTAGGATCACCTAAAAAGAAGAAATCTTGCGAAATTTTTTGGAAAACAAAATTACAATATTTCTGTTTCCATAAGATTTTTTTTGGGTAAACCGTTTGTAAAAACGAGACCGACTTAAGTCATTTGTTTTCTTCAACTAAAGTTTCTTTTCATGGGTTTGTGTGTGCCCAACACTGTGGTCTATAAATAGATAATTGTGTGTTGAGTACAATATGTGCTAGTTAGCCCAGTGGATAGTGTGTTAGCTTACAAATTGTAGGGTCCGTGGTTAGATTCTCCATCTGGAAAAATTTAAAAAAATCGAAATTTTTCTTCTAAATTATTTGTATGGCAGAAAAGTGCTGAGAACTAAAAACACCATGTGGATGTGAGAAAAAATATGCGGGAATATGCAACTAGCCAGAAGAAAAAAAATTATGTTAGTCTTTATTGAATTGATTATACATCGTGAAATATGTAAAATTACATTATTTCTGTTTCCATTCCATTTAGAAAGAGACCGAATAAAGTATTTACAAAGAGACCGAATAAAGAATGTTTCTAAATATTATTTACATCGGCTTGTGTATGCCCAACACTGTACTTTATAAATAGATAACTGTGAGGTGATGACACTGTTGCTCCTATTTTGATTTTGGAATTCACTCTTCAGTTGTCAAAATGCCGTCCAAGCAAGAAGAGCAGCGTATCAAAATTTTGCTCGCGCATCGCGAAAATCCGAGCTACTCGTACGCAAAGCTGGCAAAATCGCTAAAAGTTGCCAAATCAACCGTTACAAATGTAATTAAAGTGTTTGGGGAACGTTTGTCGACAGCCAGGATCGGGGGGAAATCGAAAACCGGAAGCCGCTGAGACGACAAAGAGAGTTGCCGGTAGTTTCAAGCGAAACCCTAACCTCTCTCTCCGAGATGCCGCAAATAAGCTGGGTGTATCGTCTACAACCGAGCATCGAGCCAAAAAAAGGGCCGGAATATCGACTTACAAGAAGGTAGTGACTCCAAATCGCGATGATAAACAAAATACGACGGCCAAAGCGCGATCCCGAAGGCTGTACACGACGATGCTGACGAAGTTTGACTGCGTGGTAATGGACGACGAAACCTACGTCAAAGCCGACTACAAACAGCTTCCGGGACAGGAGTTTTATACGGCAAAAGGAAGGGGAAAGGTAGCAGATATTTTCAAGCACATAAAACTGTCAAAGTTCGCAAAGAAATATCTGGTTTGGCAAGCCATCTGTACCTGTGGCTTGAAGATCAGCATTTTCATAGCTTCCGGGACTGTCAACCAAGAAATTTACGTGAAAGAGTGTTTGAATAAACGTCTGCTGCCTTTCCTGAAGAAACATGGTTGTTCCGTACTGTTTTGGCGGGATTTGGCATCTTGCCATTACGGTAAAAAGGCCATGGAGTGGTACGCCGCCAACAATGTGCAGGTGGTTCCCAAGGACGCCAGAGCTCCGCCCAATTGAGAAATACTGGGCTATTGTCAAGCGGAACCTAAAGAAGTCCAAAAAAACTGCTAAGGGCGAGCAGCAGTTCAAGGCAAACTGGCTTTCTGCGGCGAAGAAGGTGGACAAGGTGGCTGTACAAAATCAGATGGTAGGTGTCAAGCGTGAGGCCCGGCAATTCGGATTTGGAAAAGCGAAAGCCTAACTGAATATTTTCCTGAATTTTATACTAATTGAACTTGAAAAAGAAATTTAATTTGATTTTTGAAATAAACGATTTCACCGATTTACACGCGTTTTCCCTTGACCAAATTTTGACCGTATCACCCTTTACTGTACAAAAGTCAAGGTTTTCCAATCAAACTTCCTTGCAGCAAAAAGCAAATGATAAACGATGCTTGTTTAAAATTTCGTTTATGAGGAAAGAATTACTTATTTGGGTGAAGGTTTAATATCATAACATTTTTATTTTTATTTTAAAAAGTTTTTAGATTTAACTTTTTTGGGGCTCAGTATTTTTTTTTAAGTACGATTTGCATTTTATTTTAATTTATTTTAATTTAATTTATTTTAATTTATTTAAAATAGTTCCATACTATTGCCTAACACGAGTTCTATTTTTAGACTACTTTTATATTCATTTATAGTTTAATTATATTTACAATTAATTATAAAAATAATTGTAAGTTTTGACTGCTAAGGTCTAATGACTACCTAAACAATAACCGGGAACTTTTAATGAGCTTATAATAATCTTAAATTTCGTCAATGGTAGCAATATCTAATTTAGACTCTTAGAAAAACTTCTTAGATTTAAAAACAAGTTAGAAGAATCCCATTTTCCTCTTATCCAAATTCAATCAAGAAGCCAAGAACTATTAATTAATTTCATAAAAGACCACCCACACAGTCAAAGAGATATCATCGGAAAGATTTTCTTTGAAAGTCTTTGACTGTTGGAAAGTTAGCAACTCAGCAAACAGTTCTTGTCATTAGGAAATTAATTATTTTGATTTATGTTTTTTTTTTGCTTTTTATACAAACGTAAGAAAATCTATAAATACACACATGTGTGGGTGTATATATCTCGGATTACTTTAATTCATCTCTTATCATAGGTTTGAATGTATCTATGTGTGTATGTGTAATTCTCAAGAATTATTCACATTCAATTGACTGTATGTAAAATGAAGTACCATATCACCTCCTCGCATAGCAACTACCACCACCACCACCACAACCAGTAACCCAATTTTATTGGATTTCCATTTCTTTTGAAATGGAAAACTATTTATCTCTAAGATTATCTTTAGTTTTAGTTTTCTCTTCCTATTAAATAAGATTGATTTATTTATGGCATTAATATAAAACAAAAAGGAAACTGTTGCAATAATATTGTTATCATTTCTATATTTTACACAAAAGACAAAAAACAAAAACAAACCAAGAAAAGCGAAAAAATTTAGTATAAGTTATACAAATGTTCTAGTTTTTAAATGTTGACAACAAATTATTGTTTATATTAGAATTTACTGATGAAAATGTAAAAAACACAACAGAAAGTGAAAAAATTATTAAAAAAAATGAAAATAAAATCGATTGTAAAATAAAAAGAGCTGTTTTACTTTTTGGAGGGAAATATTTTTCACAGCAAATAAGTCTGCTTTTGGTGGGAAAGTAGACAAGTGTGGTTTGCAAAAACTGCCAAAAAAAGGATAAACATTTTTGGAAAAGTAAGGATAAATCAATTCTTCAATTTTTTAATGCGTCAGAAAAATACGTTTCCTCTAAACCTGTAAAATAGGCCTTCATGGCGATGACTGATATTTATTCGCAGCATTATTTCCCTGAATATAAATTTTCATTTCGTCAGAGTATTCACAAATACCACTGTAAAAGATTTATTTTATTTTTTATACCCACCACCATGGAATGGTGATGGGGGTATAATAAGTTTGTCATTCCGTTTGTAACACATCGAAATATTGATTTCCTCGTCTTTTATCTGCAGGCAGATGGGCAATATAGTCCCCATATAAACCGATATAGTCCCCATATAAACCGACCTCCCTATTTGGGGTTTTGGGCTTATAGAAACCTTAGTTTTTATGGAATTTCCCTGAAATTTTAAAACTAGATATATTTTAGAACCATAAAAAGGTGTGCCTCAAAATGGTGTCTATCGGTCTATGTTTTGGTATAGCCCCCATATAGACCGATCTCCCGATTTTACTTCTTGGGCTTCTAGAATCCGCAGTTTTTATCTAATTTGCCTGAAATTAGAAATCTAGAGGTATTTGAAGATCATAAAGAGGTGTGCCAAAAATCGTGAGTATCGGTCCATGGTTTGGTATAGCCCCCATATAGACCGATCTCCCGATTTTAATTATTGGGCTTCTAGAATCCGCAGTTTTTATCCAATTTGCCTGAAATTGGAAATCTAGAGGTATTTTAGGACCATAAAGAGGTGTACCGAAAAAGGTGATTATCGGTCCATGTTTTAGTATAGCCCCCATAGAGACCGATCTCCCGATTTTACTTCTTGGGCTTCTTGAATCCGCAGTTTTTATCAAATTTGCCTGAAATTGGAAATCTAGAGGTAAATTAGAACCACAAATACGTGTACCGAAAATGGCGTGTTTCGGTCCATGTTTTGGTATAGCCCCCATATAGGCCGATCTCGCGATTTTACTTTTTAGGCTTCTAGAATCCGTAGTTGTTATCCAATTTGCCTGACATTGGAAATCTAGAGTTATGTTAGGACCATAAAGAGGTGTGCCAATAATGGTGAGTATCGGTCCATGTTTTGGTATAGCCCCCATATAGACCGATCTTCCGATTTTACTTCTTGGGCTTCTAGAATACGCAGTATGTATCCAATTTGACTGAAATTGGAAATCTAGAGGTATTTTAGGACCATAAATGGGTGTACCGAAAAAGGTGATTATCGGTCCATGTTTTAGTATAGCCCCCATATAGACCGATCTCCCGATTTTACTTCTTGGGCTTCTAGAAACCGTAGTTTTATCCAATTTTCCTGAAATTTGAAATCTAGAGGTATTTTAGGACCATGTGCCGAAAATGGTGATTATCGGTCCATGTTTTGGTATAGCCCCCATATAGGCCGATCTCCCGATTTTACTCTTTAGGCTTCTAGAATCCGTAGTTGTTATCCAATTTGCCTGAAATTGGAAATCTAGAGTTATGTTAGGACCATAAGGAGGTGTGCCGAGAAAGGTGATTATCGGTCCATGTTTTAGTATCGATTTTACTTCTTGAGTTTCTAGAATTTGTAGTTTTTATCCGATTTGCCTAAAATTGTAAATCAAGAGGTATTTTAGGACCACAAATACGTATACCGAAAATGGCGTGTATCGGTCCATGTTTTGATATAGCCCCCAGATAGACCGATCTCCCGCTTTTACTTCTTGTGCTTCTAGAAACCATAGATTTTATCTAATTTGCATGAAATTGAAAATCTGGATGTTTTTTAGGACTATAAATAGGTGTGCTGAATATATTGTGTATCGGTACGGGTTTTATATAGGCCCCTTATAAACCGGCCCTCCGATTTGGGGTCTAGATTCTGGAACCTCCATATAGACCAATTTCACTCTTTAGGATATAGAAGGCGCATGGATCATGAAAATTGCTTGAAACTGAATGAAAAATTTCCAGATTGTACTTCTCGTAATCATTTAAATAATGGGAAGTAAACATCTACAGATTTTAGATTAAGGTGTTGTTTAATCATTATCTTGCACACTTATACGAGATGATTATGATTCCTCTAAAACTCAAACAAAACTAGTTCTTATAAATCCAGAATCTGATCTACACGCAAAAAAATAATTCTTTCCTCCCAAACGAAATTTTAGACAAACAAAGTTCGTTTCTCATTTGCTTTTCGGAAAAGGAAGTCTATTTGGAAGAAAAGTATATACTTTTTGTGATAAACGTTTATTCTTTTCCAGGATGTAAAAACAATTTCATAAGGACCAACTCCAAAAAAAAACATTGTTTTCTTTCTAATTGCATTTTCCCTCACATCTTTCTCATATCCACGAGCTTTTTTAGTTCTTAACACCTTTTCCTGTAATACCAACAATGTAGAAGAAATTATACGATTTTATAAATTTTTAAAATTTGTTTACCTTTCGCCTGGACGGAGAATCGATCCGCGGATCATGCACTTTGTAAGCCAACACACTAACACTGAGCTATGTACGTGTTGTGGTCATCAATAGATAAATATCCATATAAGTTATATTGATATAGCATAGCTTGCGGCGCCCACGAACCGAATAAACAAAGTTTATTAAACAGAAACAAACATTTAGTTTGGCACCGTGGAGCAGTGGTTGCTACGTCCGACTTGCATGCCAAGGGTCGTGGGTTCGATCCCTGCTTCGACCAAAGTTTTTTTTTTGTTTTTTTTTACATATATTCCAGATATGTCCGGAAGATTCTGAAAAAATGTTCAACATTACATTGTAGTATATTAAATTTTGAACTGTAGAATGTGTCTTATTAAAGACCTAAAGTCAGAAAAGAACAGTGTTTGATATAAACGAAATGGATTGTGTTGTTGTTTCAAAAATAACTGTTTTTATTGAAAAAAATAAAAATTTTGTAACAAACGAATTTTTTTTGGTGATAAAAGTTTAAAATTTTCGAAGCAATTCAAAAAACTCTAACAAAAGAAAAACGTTTTCGGTACACGTTTTCCAAACGTTCTTTTTCTTTGCGTGTAGTCCTCATAGGTAGAATTTTTAAATGTATCTTCGGGAAGCGTACTGCTTGATGTATCTTCGGGAAGCGTACTGCTTGGTTGCTACGTCCGACTTGCATGCCAAGGGTCGTGGGTTCGATCCCTGCTTCGACCAAAGTTTTTTTTTTTTTTACATATATTCCAGATATGGTCGGAAGATTCCGAAAAAAATTTCAACATTACATTCTACTATATTAAATTTTTACTACGAACTGTAAATAAATGTAAATGTGTCTTATTAAAAACCTAAAGTCAGAAAAGAACAGTGTTTGATATAAACGAAATGGACTGTGTTGTTGGTTCAAAAATAACTTTTTTTATTAAAAAAATAAACATTTTGTAACAAACGATTTTTTTTGGTGATAAAAGTGTATACTTTTCGAAGCAATTCAAAAAAACTCTAACAAAAGAAAAACGTTTTCGGTACACATTAAATTAAAAACGACCGATACGTATTTAGTATATAATTCAGTTTGACAAAATGTTCTATAAAAATTAAATTTTAACATTATTTTCTATAGAAATAAAATTTTGGTAGATTATTTGGTAGATTTCGAGTGGCAACCATGATTATGAACCGATATGGACCAATTTTTGTGTGATTGGGTATCGGCTATATATAACTATAGACCGATTTGGACCAATTTTGGAATAGTTGTTAGCGGCCATGTATTAACACCACGTTCCAAATTTGAACCGGATCGGATGTTAGAGACCATTGTTAACACCATGTTCCAAATTGCAACCGTATCGGATGAAATTGGTTTCGCTTAGAGACTCCGCAAGCCAAATCTGGGGATCGGTTTATATGGGGGCTATATATAATTACAAAACCTATGTGGACCAATTTTTGCAAGGATGTCAGAGACCATATACTAACAACACGTTCCAGATTTGAACCGGATCGGATGAATTTTCCTCCTCCAAGAGGCTCCGGAGGTCAAATCTGGAGAATGGTTTATATGGGGGTTGTATATAATTATGGACCGATATGGACCAATTCTGGCACGGTTGTTAGAGACAACACCATGTTCCAAATTTCAACCGGATCGGATGAAATTTGCTTCTATTAGAGGCTCCGCAAGCCAAATCTGGGGATCGGTTTATATGGGGGTTATACTCGTCTATAATTATGAACCGATGTGGACCAAATTTTGCATGGTTGTCAGAGACCATATACCAACATCATACACCAAGTTTCAGCCGGATCGGATGAAATTTGCTTCTCTTTGAGGCTCCGCAAGCCAAATCTGGGGATCGGTTTATGGGTTGTATATATAATTATGGACCGACGTGGACCAATTTTTGCATAGTTTTTAGATACCATATACCAAAACCATGTACCAAATTTCAGCCGGATCGGATGAAATTTGCTCCTCTAAGAGGAGTGGAGGGTATAAAAATTGACCAAAAATAGCCCATCACAAAGAATTAAAAACTTAAATATTACATTGGTCATGAAAATATTATATTTGATTCATGGTGGTGGGTATTTAAGATTCGGCCCGTTTTTAATTCATAGAAAAATTCCCTGCATAAATCCGGCATACTTGTGACATTATCTTTCGGAATGTTTTCTTCACTACTAGGTTAGGTTATGGAGGATGACACGAATCCGAGCTAAGCGGACTTGTGTCCCCTTAGACCATAGTTGGTCCATTGCGCTTCCTCAAACTTCTTTCCGTCTTCCTCTTCGTGTCTGTCTCACTCCGGCCGGAATGAGTCCATCCTATGACAATGCGTCCTTCGGATGCCCCTATGTCCTCCACCCCGATGCCTTGATGAAAGCGAAAATACTCCTCAGGCTGCATTCTCGCAAGTCGGTCATAGTCTGAAAGAAATAAGAGCCCACTATCTTGTTTCTTCTCAAAGATAGTTCTGGACACTGGCACAGAAAGTCAAATGAATCTTCCGTAGCCTCGGGGTCCAGACACCACCTACAGATATCATCATTCGTTAGACCGATCCTTACCATATCTTTTCCCAGAGTGTTGTGTCAATTTATGATACCTATTATCGGCCTCACCTCCTCTCTTTGCAGTGACATCAGGATTTCAGAGTTCCTAATTTTATTATTCGACCTCATGTTTGTATTGCCCGGGGCCTGACTATCGATGAAAATGTTGATATCGCATCTAAATAACGGCCTCATCGATAGAAGTTCTGCAGCTTTTGCAATATCAAATATCTCCGCTTGAAAAATGCTGCATCCATCGTCCATCCTAAAGGATTCCTTAAGCTCCAACTCCTTGCAGTATATTCCGCTGCCTGTACCCTAGGCCAGTTTCGGGCCATCAGTATATATGTTGAGATTACCGAAGTGTATCTTATTTTCGTCCCAGTCCTTTCTGCTCGGGATAATTGAGTCCTGGTTATTCTCATACATATGCTGTGTCACCGTCCTATTTATTCTGTCCAATCTCAGTATATGATTGTGGTGGTTTGTGATTCTGCTGGTCTTATCACAGCTGTACAAAGCCAGTTGCAAAAAGAGACGGTTTCATTCCCCAACGTTCTCCAACCAGCTTCTGACATGCGTATAATGCAACATAGGTCTTCTTCATACGATCCGCCATATTCTCGAGCCAATTCAATTCTGAGTCCAGGACAATCCCCAGGTAATGTGCTGAGAGCTTGAGAGTGTCAATTTTGTCCCCTGGAAATCCGGATCTTTGTATCCATCCAGTCTCATTTTCCTGTTAAAAAGCACTAAACCCGTTTTCCTAGGATTTACTCCTAATCCACCACCACTGGCCCATTCCGATAGAGATTTCAGTGACTCACTCATCACGTCCGAGATCGAAACCATTATGACAATGTCATCCGTATACGCCGCCACTTTTATACCCCTATTACTCAGGACGCTAAGAATCTCATCCACTATCACTAGCCAGAGCACAGGTCATATTACCCCTCCCTGAGGAAGTCCTCTCGTCGTAGTCGCATGTCGCTTGGAATCTGTCAATTCCGCTTTGACGCTCCTATGGCGTAGCATTCCCTCAATCCAGTCCGTTACGATCTCGCTCACACCATTCCTCTCTAGTGCAAGTAATACTTTCTCGATCTTTGTGTAATTGAAGGCGGCTTCAATATCCAGAAATGCCGCCAATGTGTATTCTCCGCACGCTATGGATTTCTCAAAGTAATGCACTACATACTGTAGTAAAGATTCCACAGATTTACCCTTTAAATAAGCATGTTGGCAGTTTGATAGCTTCGTATCCAATTTATTCCTTAAATGGTTATCCAAGACTCTCTCTAATGTCTTCAACAAGAAGGACGTTAGGCTGATAGGTCTGAAGTCCTTGTTATCATTTCACTATTACACGTACCCAAGAAATTGCCAGGATAACAATTTTTATTGAAGATTGTTTTGGCCATATAAACACATTCATTACGAAAATTACTATAATTAACATATAATTAAACAATTATATGTTTATTCTTGTGAAAAGATTATTCCCCCAACAGTCATAAATGGTCAAAACAATTGTGAACATGCCTTACAAACTTGAACAATAGAAGACAAAAACAATTTGCTGTTGAAAAAAAAAAGCAAAAACACGTTCCGCTCCCATTCCACGGTGGAGGGTATGAAATGTAATTTCAATTCGATTCATATAGACATGGATACATATTTTATGGAATGAAGACAACTTCCAGTAGACCATTCATTGCCTTTCAAATTTTTATAAGTTAACAAGGCAAACTAAAATAAATAAAACCCATAAAAAAATAAAAACACCACTTTAAATTCTGTAATATAATTCCCATATTTATATATAGAACAAAACTTATTCTCTATTTTCCTACAGTCATTTGTTCTTTTTCCAATATATCATTATGGGATCATATAAATACATTGACTTTTTTGTATGTGTACATGATTAATTATGTCTATTATATATACTTTATAATGTATATTTTCACATAATTATTATTATTATATAAATAAAATAAAAAATACAAATGGAAAATAGTTAAGAACACTGAATATTGTAAAATGTGAAAGTATGTGTTGATAAATTGATTGGTGGTTTAAATTATAAAAAAAATCACTTGTTTCTTTCTTGCATTACTATGGTTCAAATAGGACTTGTCCTTCAGTTTTATATTGGAAATTATGGAAACATTATTTAGAATTACTTAGATTTTAATTTAAAAAAATTAATTGACTTTAAGAATCCACTGTATAGGTAAACACGGATCCTTTACATTTTTAATTTCTTCTTATTTGTATGTTTTCCTTCCTTATCACTGTGTACCAGTTTGGTAAGTATCGCGAAAACGTTTCTGTATCAATTGGTAGGCATTGTAGACTCTGAAAATATAGAGAAGAAATGGGAGGGATTAATTATAAATTAAAAAATAAATAAAAAAAAATTAAATATATTAATTTTTAGTTTAGCGCCTAAATGCATGCTTCAGTTTTAATCTACTAGTAAGCGAAGCTACATTAACGGAATCTCATTAAATACTGTAGTAACGACCTCTAAACTACGTATTTACACTAAGTTTAAAATGTCACAGCGACGAACAGATTGAACTTGAAATACATATTTCAACCGGTTTTTTAAGAATAAAAAACAAAGAACCTAAGTATAAAACAAGTATATATGGCCGTAAGTTCGGCCTGGCCGAAGTTTATGTACCCTCCACTATGGATTGCGTAGAATCTTCTTCTAAACACTGCCATCCACAATCGAAGTACTCAAGTTGCGGTAACGCTTGCCGATGGCAATGTATCTTAAAACCTCCTAACACCGTGGTGCAATGGTTAGCATGCCCGCCTTGTATACACAAGGTCGTGGGTTCGATTCCTGCTTCGACCGAACACCAAAAAGTTTTTCAGCGGTGGATTATCCCACCTCAGTAATGCTGGTGACATCTCTGAGGGTTTCAAAGCTTCTCTAAGTGGTTTCACTGTAATGTGAAACGCCGTTCGGACTCGACTATAAAAAGGAGGTCCCTTGTCCTTGAGCTTAACATGGAATCGGGCAGCACTCAGTGATAAGAGAGAAGTTCACCAATGTGGTATCACAATGGACTGAATAGTCTAAGTGAGCCTGATACATCGGGCTGCCACCTAACCTAACCTAACCTAACCGTTTTCTAAATTGTAAGTAAGTCCATAGTGGTATATATTAAATCAAAAAAGACCGATTAAATACGTATATAATTCAGTTTGACAAAATTTTCTATAGAAATAAAATTTTAACAAAATTTTCTATAGAAATAAAATTTTAACAAAATTTTCTATATAAATATAGTTATGACAAAATTTTCTACAGAAATTAAATTTTTACAACATTTTCTATAGAAATAAAATTTTAACAAAATTTTCTATAGAAATAAAAATTGTACAAAATTTTCTATAGAGATAAAATTTTGGTAGATTATTTTTGGTTCGAGTGACAACCATGATTATGAACCGATATGGACCAATTTTTGTGTGATTGGAGATCGGCTATTTATAACTATAGACCGATATGGACCGATTTTGGTATGGTTGAGGCCATATACTAACACCACGTTCCAAATTTGAACCGTACCGGATGAATTTTGCTCCTCCAAGAGGCTCCGGAGGTCAAATATGGGGGCTATATATAGTTATGGACCGATATGGACCAATTCTGGCACGGTTGTTAGAGACCATATACTAACACCATGTTCCAAATTTCAACGGGATCGGATGAAATTTGCTTCTCTTAGAGCCTCCGCAAGCCAAATCTGGGGATCGATTTATATGGAGGCTATATATAATTATGAACCAATGTGTACCAATTTATGCATGGTTGTTAGAGACCATATACCAACATCATGTACCAAATTTCAGCCGGATCGGATGAAATTTGCTTCTCTTTGAGGCTCCGCAAGCCAAATCTGAGGGTCCGTTTATATGGGGGCTATATATAATTATAGACCGATGTGGACCAGTCAGCTCCATTTGAAATCTCAAACCAAAAAACTTTCTTTTTTGATTGAGTTCCAAATGTATACTAACAGCCTGTTTCTGTATGTCGAACGGTCGCTATCGAAGGACTGAAATGCATGGAAACAGCTGATTTTTTGTTATAAATGCAGCTGTTTTTCTTTAAATCAGTCGATCGATAGAGCTCGTTCGACATACCGAAACAGGCTGTAATTTCTTTATTGAATAAAAACTTACATCTAGAATATTGAAAATCTTAACCTAGAATGGGTGGTTCATTGTGATCGTTTATCTTATCTTTACAAGTGGAAAGAGAAAGAAAATGCTAGCGATTATTGATAGGACGTATTTGTGCCACATGCAATAGTTTTGATTAGAATCCCTCAGAGATCCCACCCTGAAGGAAGACTGGGGTCTAGTGTCTCAAAGACACCACTTTTGTCAACTATTATGGTGACATAGTCAACAAATTGTCTACACTTGGTAGACATTTTTGACAGCTGTAAAAAAATAATATGAGCAAAAGAAATTTAAAAAGACTAGTGAAAAAACAATCGTATATAAATATCGCAAAAAAAAACTTCGGAGAGGACAGTGAGCCTGTGCAGAGTTCGGAGGACATTTTATTGCGTCTTTGATGGATAGGACGAACAGAAATTAGAATTTTCGAGTTAAAATAGTGGTTAATCGAAACAGCATCAACCAGAAATTGGCCAGAGGAACTACTGGTTAATTTAAAGAAGGAAAACCTAGATATTTGCGGCAACGTATTATATTATATAAGCAACGTATTATATTATATATTGTTAATTTTTCTATTTTCAGTCGTTATATCTAGTTGTGCAGAATTGTCAGATAAATGTCACAAAATAAGAAAGCTGGAAGCGATGACAACTTGATCTATTTATTGAACTAGCTATAGGACCCATGTGTGATTTGATTTTATTGTATGTTAATCTTTTGCAAATACACAACATAAAAAATATAAATTAAATCAAAAAAGGAAACTTACTTTTACAAAAAAAAAAACAAAAGTGTTGACTAAAGTAACGATAAAGTACTACTGACTCATTAGTTCCAATGTCTCCATATGGTCCCATAAGTACCATCTAGTCAGTAGTTCTATTGTCAGTAGTGGATTTTCAATGACAAGCATATGTTAAATGTCTATAGAAAAATATATTGTGTGGGGTATACTTTGTCAGTAGTACTGGTGACATAGACAATAGTGATTCACTACAGTTTCACTATTAACATTTCCTACAGGGTCACTACAGTTTCACTATTAACATTTCCTACAGGGCATGTGCAAAGCATATTTGTTTTGAGCACTCAGCCCATTCGCAATATTAAAAGAGTACTATTAAGGGGATCTTCTTGATTCTGAAACATAGATTATACGTCCATCTCGTATTAGCACATTGAAAAAACATGACCGGTTCTAAAGATTTTCTCTTTACACAAATATTTTTTGGTATTGATTCCGTGCCAAAGAAGCGGAAAATTGAAGTAAGGAAAATCTTTACTCAGGCACGGCACTTGTGTAGGGACTCACGATAAGATACACTAACTTTTAAATGCTCATGTACGACTCAGGACTAAGAAGAATTGTCCTGAATAACAAGTATGTTCAAACCATGGCAGAGTAAAAGTTTGAAAATAGCAAAACCGTCAGAAAATGTTTCATCCGCTTTTTCTCGGCATCATTTAAAAAACTAAAAGTGCGAAACGCTGTCCAGACTCTTTTATCATTTTGCTAAACATGCAATAAGATAAGGGAAAGGTTCATAATCCACTATATCAAAGCAGCCGCGAAAGCAAAGCTTGTCGGCAATACAGTGCGCGTGGGTGCAATTTCACTCACGCGAAGGTGAAGATTTGTACTCACATCTCCGGTAGGAACTCACTCAAAGAGCTGTACTATAGCAGCCTCACGCACAGACGTGTTTTAAAGTCTCATACACTACTTAGGACAATTCTCGTGACCAACACCAGTTCTTGGTAGTCCTGAATCACGAACACTTTCAAACCATGGGAGAGTAAAAATAATGTCAGCTAAATAAATTCGTATGCATTTTTGGAAAAAAAACTTGTAAACATTATTTTTCTAAATTTATCCAATAATGATTGTATCTGCATTTAATCGAAAAACGTTTGCGGAAATAGCAAGTTTTGGTAAAGTAACCCGATCTACCTACTATAGAAAATTTTCTTAGCATACTTTCAGGCGGTACTCGTGTCCACATACTCGTAGTGTAAACTCGGTTATTTGAGAAGATACCGAATAAAAGGAATTAGTTGTTATAAATTGACAAAAATGTGACACACAAATTCAAAAATGTGGCAAATGCGCCACTAAAGTGACACCACCGTATACTAGTTCCATATTCAAAAAAATGGGCGCAATTAGCATTATGCGTGAGCCTGATTTTGTAGAAATTTTCTTAACACACATTTGCGAGCAAATTTTATATTTTATACATGTTCACGCACGGCTTTTTTTGCCAGAAATATCAATGAACATCGACCACCAATTGTGTCGCCGTTGGATCTCACATAAAATTGCCGCAGTAGTACGGATTTGGTGCCAATGATCTTTAAATTTCTCGGAATTATAAAACTCGACTGATTAGCAAGTTTAGCAATTATCATACAATTTCAATGTCCATAAGATTGGAGAAATCCGTAGGTAATCCTGATATTGAGTTCACGATAACGAAAAAAAACTAATCGGGCAGCGCACGTTTCGAATTAAAGAAGGTCACCCCCCTGCGGTAAAAAAGTAAACGAAAGCCAGACATAACCGAAATTCATACTACCTAGGCTAACCTAGCCCAAAATATTTCATATTGATCTAAAATTTCTAAATAGGTTTCATTATTCATAAAACTTACTTTTCTTTAGCTGCCTTAAATGATTTTTTGCGGGGCTTTTTATTGATGGCATCTTGATTTTCGGCGGGTAGAGGTAAATCATTTGGAGATATCATTGTTAAATTATCTGTTAATTAAAAACGTGATGCATATCAATAACGAACAATAATTTATTTTATTTTTTTATTATTTCACACCCTACCTGGATGGCAGAAGAAAGCTATTGAATGACGTCCGCGGGCACGTAAATGCTCTTGTTCGGGTACAACAACACGATGTGGCTAAAAGTGCAAAACCAAAAAATAAGCAACTCTTTCTTCTTGGTTTTTTTTTTGTCATCCAAGCAAACTTACCAAAGCTGGATATTTACTTTGTGTCCATATGGATAGAATCTCCCCACAATTAACTAATATTGCTCCTGGTAAATGTCCTACTCTATGCCATTTATCACTACCCGGTAATTGCACCTCCAGACCACCTTCTGAGTCTTGTGAGAGTAATGTGAATGTACCATAATCGGTATGGGCGCCACAACGTATGACCGCTCCATTGGGCAATTGCCTTTCTGTAGTCTCTGTATTTTTTGTACTATCGCCATCCAATTCATTGTATTCATCACGTGGATTATATTCAGGGCGGAAGTCTGGTTGATTCGAGACACAACGTTGATAACTGTATTTACAACGACCTTTGACAAAACTATTTTTACTCCCCTCATCATCTTCCACTATGGGTGGATAGTAGAGAAGACGTAATGTGGTCTCATTATCATGATCTCCCGATAGCATATGTGAATGTTTTTCTAGGAAAAATGTTTGTGGTATATCCAGTGAAATGGCCAAGGCTTGCAAAACGAAACGGGCCAAAGCTTTGAAGTCTTCTGCCAACACCGATATATGATCGGCAAAACCGGGTAATGGTTCTTCGGGGAGATTCTTGGCATTCAGTGTGCAGATGTTGAAAGCATGGCGGAGTTCTGGAGTTTTTCCATCGAATTTTTCTACACCGGGACTTACATAACCATGATTGTCATCGCCAGAGCGTATGTAATGTTCTTTAATATCGGTGGGTAAATCGACAAAATCATCTAAATGGTCCCAGGCAGTTTTTAACTGTATGCAAGAGAGAGAGAGAGAGAGAGAAATTGATTAAATTTTGCAAATATGGGTTTGGGGTGACAATGACTAACCTTTTCATCGCAAATACCATGGTTGACCAATAGAGCCAGTCCTTTTTCTGTGAGTGCTTTGTGTAACTGATGACCAACACGAGTGACCACCGATTTTACTGGACATTCTTCGATACCTGTAATAGACAAAAAACAAATGAAAAACAAATCAATTAAAGCGCGACAAGTAATGCAATATGGAGACAGGGCCAAAAATAATCTACCAACATTTTACCAAAAAGCTACCAAACGAAAAAAATCTTATTTTGTCAAAATTTTGTTTCTATAGAAAATTTCGTCAAAATTTTATTTCTATAAAAATTTCGCCATAATTTTATCTCTATAGAAAATTTTGTCAAAATTTTATTTCGATAGAAAATTTTATTTCTATAGAAATTTTTGCCAACATTTTATTTCTATAGAAATTTTTGCCAAAATTTTATTTCTATAGAAAATTTTGTTAAAATTTTATTTCTATAGAAAATTTTGTCAAAATTTTATTTTTATATGGAAAATTTCGTCAACATTTTATTTTGTCAAAATTTTTTTCTATAGAAAATTTTGTCAAACATTTAGTTTTATAGAAAATTTTGTGAAATTTTTATTTTTATAGAAAATTTGTCAAAATTTTATTTTTATAGAAAATTTTGTCAAAATTTTATTTTTATAGAAAATTTTGTCAAAATTTTATTTCTATAAAAATTTCGCCATAATTTTATCTCTATAGAAAATTTTGTCAAAATTTTATTTCGATAGAAAATTTTGTCTACATTTTATTTCTATAGAAATTTTTGCCAACATTTTATTTCTATAGAAATTTTTGCCAAAATTTTATTTCTATAGAAAATTTTGTTAAAATTTTATTTCTATAGAAAATTTTGTTAAAATTTTATTTTTATATGGAAAATTTCGTCAACATTTTATTTTGTCAAAATTTTTTTCTATAGAAAATTTTGTCAAACATTTAGTTTTATAGAAAATTTTGTGAAAATTTTATTTTTATAGAAAATTTGTCAAAATTTTATTTTTATAGAAAATTTTGTCAAAATTTTATTTTTATAGAAAATTTTGTCAAAATTTTATTTTTAAAGAAAATTTTGTCAAAATTTTATTTTTATAGAAAATTTTGTCAAAATTTTATTTTTATAGAAAATTTTGTCAAAATTTTATTTCTATAGAAACTTTTGTCAAAATTTTATATTTATAGAAAATTTATTTCTACTAAAAAATATGTATTTCTATACAAAATTTTGCCAACAATTTTATTTCTATAGAAACTTTTGTTAAAATTTTATTTCCATAAAAATTTTTTCAAAATTGTCTTTCTATAAAATTTTGTCAAAATTTTATTTTTTTGAAAATTTTGTCAAAATTTTATTTCTATAGAAAACTTCGTCACAATTTTATTTCTATATAAAATTTTGTCAAAATTTTATTCTTATACAAAATTTTAACTAATTTTGCCAAAATTTTATTTTTATAGAAAATTTTATAAAAATTTTAGTTTTATAGAAAATATTATAAAAATTTTATTTTTATAGAAAATTTTGTCAAAATTTTAGTTTTCTAGAAAATTTTGTGAAAATTTTATTTCTGTAGAAAATTTTGTGAAAATTTTATTTCTATAGAAAATTTTGTCAAAATTTTATTTCTATAGAAAATTTTGTCAAAATTGTATTTCTATACAAAATTTTTCCAAAAATTTCACTTCTATAGAAATTTTATTTTTATAGAAGATTTTTTCAAAATTTTATTTCTATAGAAACTTTTGTCAAAATTGTATTTCTATAGAAAATTTTGCCAAAAATTGTATTTCTATAGAAAATTTTGTCAAAATTTTATTTCTACAGAAAATTTTATTTCTATAGAAAATTTTGCCAAAATTTTAGTTTCATAGAAAATTTTGTGAAAATTTAATTTTTATCGAAAATTTTGTCACAATTTCAGTTTTATAGAAAATTTTGTGAAAATTTTATTTCTATAGAAAATTTTGTGAAAATTTTATTATTATAGAAAATTTTTTCAACATTTTTTTCTATAGATAATTTTGTCAAAATTTTATTTCTATAGAAAATTTCGTCAAAATGTTATTTTTATAGAAAATTTTGTCAACATTTAATTTTTATAGAAAATTTTGTCAAAATTTTAGTTTTATAGAAAATTTTGTTAAAATTTTATTTCTATAAACAATTTTTTCAAAATTTTCTTTCTATAAAATTTTGTCAAAATTTTATTTCTATAGAAAATTTCGTCAAAACTTTATTTCTATAGAAAAGTTTGTCAAAATTTTATTTTTATACAAAATTTTGTCAAAATTTTAACTATTTTTATAGAAAATTTTGTCAAAATTTTATTTTTATAGAAAATTTTGTCAAAATTTTATTTTTATAGAAAATGTTGTCAAAATTTTATTTCTTTAGAAAATTTTGTCAAAATTTTAGTTTTAAAGAAAATTTTGTAAAAATTTTATTTTTATCGAAAATTTTGTCAAAATTTTAGTTTTATAGAAAATTTTGTGAACATTTTATTTCTATAGAAAATTTTGTGAAAATTTTATTTCTATACAAAATTTTGTCAAAATTTTATTTCAATAGAAAATTTTGTCAAAATTGTATTTTTATAGAAAATTTTGTCAAAATTGTATTTCTATACAAAATTTTTCCAAAAATTTTACTTCTATAGAAATTTTTTTAAAATTTTATTTCTATAGAACATTTTGTCAAAATTTTATTTTTATAGAAAATTTTGTAAAAAATTTATTTCTATAGAAAAATTTGTCAAAATGTTATTTCTATACAAAATGTTGGCTACATTTTATTTCTATAGAGAATTATTACCTCTTGGTTGGAGGGGAATTTTTTGCAAAATCTTCCAAAACATCATGAATTCTACCAATCTACCAAACAATAAAAAATCTACCATTTTTGGTAGAATTCTACTATTAGTGGCAACCGTGAAAGGATTGTATTATACAATGAAAAATCCCATAAGTTCCATCATCATTTATAGAGAAAAACTTTTCAGTTCAAAAACCAATGTAATTAAATATCTTGTTTTTAACGAATGTAGACAACAACAAAAAAAACATAATTAAATTATAATAACTCAATATTGTGATTTATACATTTTTTCATAGGAAATGGAAAAAACAATGTACGTTGCAAAAATGCAAACAACAACACCTCGACAATTAAAACCATTTTTGCGGTTGAGATCTGTGGCAGTAGTTTCTCAGTTTTTTTTTTTCACAATGGCTCATAACGATTGTCAATTGCAATACATGCACTTCTAGTTTGAAATTCATTCATAAAAAAAACATGTCCGATTGCAATGCGTTCTCTAGAGGTTAAGAGTAAACGAGTGAGTAACAACGAGAACACCAAAGCAAAAATAACAAAAGTAAAAAAAGCTACAACCCCACAACATGCTTGGAAACATGACCACTATGAGCCAGTTGTATAATAATAACAATAATAATAATATCATCATTGAAATGTTTTTAAATACTGCTACTACTTCTACTACACAGAAAAACAAAAATACATTTTGGTAGAAAAATTATTACAAGCTTTTATATGACAAAAAAAAAAATAAATAAATAAATAAATGGCCAGATCAATAATGAAAGCTACAGTGAACAAGTATTACCATGATATGAAAAGATTGTGGAACCTGAATTTTAGGACACTCAATATACACAATATTAAGGACAAATTTCCTTAAAAAATAGAAATTATAATTAAAAGAAGATTTTAATCTTTTACAAACAAAACAAACTTTCATTAAATTTAGGGCACAAATTTTTGAAACCTGCGTCGTATGTCATTGAAGTAAGGCACATTTTCCTTGAAGTAAAGAAAACCATTTTTTGATTGAAAGCAATAATCTTTAAATTAATCGAAATATTAAATCTTTGGATCAAGGATAAATTTTGGGGTTTATTTTCATAATGCAAAGGACCCCAAAACTAAAATGAAGTTGGAGTCATACGAATACTCATGGCTGCCACTCGTGCCAAAAATAATCTACCAAAATTTGCGGAAAATTTTTACCACTAATCTACCAAACAAAATTATTTCTATAGAAAATGTCCAAATTTTATTTGCAAAGAAAATTTTTGCATAATTTTATTTCTGTGGAAAATGTTTGCAAAATTTTATTTCTGTGGAAAATTTTTCCATAAGTAAAATTAAAATAAAGAAAAACATTTTTGATTTAATGAAATCGTCTTTAAAATAATTGAAATATTGAATCTTTAGATTTAAGATAAAATATCTTGAAGGAGTTTGTATATTTGTTTTTTTTTTTTTTTTTTTTTTGAATTAAGAAAATATTTTTGAAGTATCTAATATAATTTGAATTTTTATACTGGCATTTGTTTTGTCAACATTTTAGTGTTATAGAAAATTTTGTCAAAATTTTATTTTTATAGAAAATTTTGTCAAAATTTTATTTTTATAGAAAATTTGTCAAAATTTTAATTTGGTTAAAATGTTATTTTTATAGAAAATTTTGTCAAAATTTTATTTTTATAGAAAATTTTGTCAACAATTTAGTGTTATAGAAAATTTTGTCAAAATTTTATTTTTATAGAAAATTTTGTTAAAATTTTAGTTTTATAGAAAATTTTGCCAAAATTTTATTGTTGTAGAACATTTTATCAAAATTTTATTTTTATAGAAAATTTTTTTAAAATTTTATTTTTATAGAACTTTTTTTTCAAAATTTTATTTTTATAGAAAATTTTGTCAACCTTTTTAGTGTTATAGAAAATTTTGTCAAAATTTTATTATTATGGAAAATTTTATTTTTATAGAAAATTCTGTCAAAATTTTATTTTTATAGAAAATTTTGTCAAAATTTTATTTTTATAAAAAATTCTGTCAAAATTTTATTTTTATAGAATATTTTGTCAAAATTTAGTTTTTATAGAAAATTTTGTCAAAATTATATTTTTATAGAAAATTTTGTCAAAATTTTATTTTTATAGAAAATTTTATTTTTATAGAAAATTCTGTCAAAATTTTATTTTTATAAAAAATTTTGACAACATTTTAGTGTTATAGAAAATTTTGTCAAAATTTAGTTTTTATAGAAAATTTTGTCAAAATTTTATTTTTATAGAAAATTTTGTTTTTATAGAAAATTCTGTCAAAATTTTATTTTTATAGAAAATTTTGTCAAAATTTTATTTTTATAAAAAATTCTGTCAAAATTTTATTTTTATAAAAAATTCTGTCAAAATTTTATTTTTATAGAATATTTTGTCATCATTTTATTTTTTAGAAAATGTTGTCAAAAATTTATTTTTAAAGAAAATTTTTTCAACATTTTGGTGTTATAGAAAATTTTGTCAACATTTTATTTTTAAAGAAAATTTTGTCAAAATTGTATTTTTATAGAAAATTTTATTTTTATAGAAAATTTTTTGAAAATTTTATTTTTATAGAAAATCTGTCAAAATTTTATTTTCATAGAAAATTCAATGAAAATTTTATTTTTAAAGAAAATTTGTCAATTTTTTTTTAAATTTTTTTTATATAAAATTTTGTCAAAACTTTATTTTTATAGAAAATTTTGTCCAAATTTTATTTTTATAGAAAATTTTGTCCACATTTTATTGTTGTAGAAAATTTTGTCAAAATTTTATTTTTATAGAAAATTTTGTCAAAATTTTATTTTTATAGAAAATTTTTTCAAAACTTTATTTTTACAGAAAATTTTGTCAAAATTTTATTTTTAGAGAACATTTTTGTCAACATTTTATTTTTATAGGAAATTTTGTCAACTTTTTAGTGTTATAGAAAATTTTGTCAAAATTTTATTTTTAGAAAATTTTGTCAAAAATTTATTTTTAAAGAAAATTTTGTCAAAACTCTATTTTTATAGAAAATTTTGTCAAAATTGTATTTTTATAGAAAACTTTTTCAAAATTTTATTTTTATAGAAAATTTTGTCAAAAATTCATTTTTATAGAAATTTTTGACAAAATTTTAATTTTATAGAAAATTTTGTCACAATTTTATTTTTATGGGAAAATTTTTCAAAATTTTATTTTTATAGAAAATTTTGTCAAATATAATTTTTATAGAAAATTTTGTCGAAATAATATTTTTATAGAAAATTTTATCAAGATTAAATTTTTATAGAAAATTTTGTCAAAATTATATTTTTATAAAAAATTTTGTCAATATTAAATTTTTATAGAATTTTTTTTTCAAAATTTTATTTTTATAGAAAATGTTGCCAAAATTTTATTTTTATAGAAAATTTTGTCAAAATTTTATTTTTATAGAAAATTTTGTCAAAATTGTATTTTTATAGAAAATTTTGTCAAAATGTTATTTTGATAGAAAATTTTGTGAAAATTTTATTTTTATAGAAAATCTACCAAAACATGAAGAATTCTACCAATCTACCAAACAGTAACAAATCTACCTTTTTTGGTAGAATTCTATCAACTGTGCCAACCGTGGACTGGTATCCTAATTTTAATTTTATTTATCCTAGATTGAAAGCTAGATGGGTCCCTAAAAATGTCTTTATTTTAAAGAAGCCGCTTCTTTGACTCGAAATCAATACCAAAATCCTTAAGGGAAGGTCAAAATCTTTGGGCCCAAGTAAGCCTTTTTGAGTGCACTTTGGACTTGAAAGCGAATCGCAATCCAATCCAAAATCAAAATCAGGAAAAATGTTGGGTTTCCTTTAAAATATTACGGTTTATTTCATAATAAAGGAAGCCACAGTGGTGCAACGGTTAGCATGTCCGCCTTGCATACACAAGTCCGTGGGTTCGATTCCTGCTTCGACTGAATACCAAAAAGTTTTTCAGCGGTGGATTATCTCACCTCAGTAATGCTGGTGACATTTCTGAGGGTTTCAAAGCTTCTCAAAGTTGCTGCACTGCAATTTGGAACGCAGTTCGGACTCGGCTATAAAAAGGAGGTCCCTTGTCATTGAGCTTAACATGGAATCGGGCAGCACTCAGAGATATGAGAGAAGTTCACCAATGTGGTATCACAATAGACTGAATAGTCTAAGTGAGCGTGATACATCGGGCTGCCATGACATGAACATTTGGTGTTGTTATAATTTTTTGGGGTCATGCTTCATTTTGGTTTTGAAGCTCATTTTTATAGTACAACACTATCTGAAGTAAAGTTGGGGATCGGCCTATATAGAAACTTCAACAATTGAACGACATAATTCATAATCCCTGAAATATATTTATTGATACAATAAAACTCTGTTCTTCAAATGTTTCACAAATCAAAGCTCAAAAAAGTGGATGGAATAATGGACCGAAACAATGTATCTATAATAAACGCATATTATAAATTTAAGACATAACAAATTGCTACTTTCAGATCCTAAAAAAAGTTAAATAGTGGCATCTACTAATGTCCTTAATATAAAGAAACCATTAAACGATCTAAGTCCTAAGCTTTCGATCATCTAATAGTTTTACATTTTTTTCTATTCGCTAAATATTTGTTTAGTGTACCATACACTAGTTTATCTTTTGTAAGCATGAATATAATAAAAAATTTATAATATTACAAATGATATTCGCACGTACAAGGGGAACAAAGTAAAACTCGTGGAATTAACAAAATTTCAAAAAAAAAAAAACAATATTTGTTCACCAAGTAATTACCCGATGGCAGGCAACAATTTTAATGAACTTTAAATTGAAAATAAAAATTAACTCAAATGCATTATTATGCAATTTTAGTTAGAAATCTAATAAAGGAATATATTTTTCATTATTTATGAATGTCAACAACAACAACAACGACAAAATAAAACACATTACCAAGTTGAATAAAAATTGCTTGCATCTACTAAATAAAACTACTTGGCATGTTTATTCTATTTTTTTTATACATTTGATGGAACAGGGGATTAGAGAGTAAATGAGGAAAGCTAAAATATTACGGTCGATTACAGCAGTTAATATAGACTTTACTTGTGGCATTAGAGGTAAACAAAACAAAAAGTATTTGCTAAAATAAAGATATAAAATCTAGATTATATAAAATTAATATTAGGAGCTCCAATTTTTTTAAGACATATCACGCAGAAAAGGAATATGATCACCCCAAACATGTTTCAAGAGCAAAATGTTATTTTTGGACTGTGAACATGGAACATTGTTGTCGCAAAATGTTTATTTTCTCGGTAAACATATACATGGTTGCCGAAATCAGACACATAATTTTCTAGAAAATAACAAAAACATGTTCCATCTTTATCGTCCAAAAATAACATTTTGCTCTTAAAATATGTTTGGGGTGATCATATTGCTTCTCCGGGTGTATTAAAGAATTTATTCATAAGTGAATAAATTTACAATATTCACATCAAAAAAAAAGCATGCCCGTATTAAGAACCGAGCATTTGGTATTGATTCCGAGCCAAAGAAGCGGAGAATTGAAGTGAGGATACCTTTAAGACACAATTCTAGGAAACAAATATTAATTTATTGGTTTTTGTACCCTCCACCATAGGATGGGGGTATATTAACTTTGTCATTCCGTTTGTAACACATCGAAATATTGCTCTAAGACCCGATAAAGTATATATATTCTGGGTCGTGGTGAAATTCTGAGTCGATCTGAGCATGTCCGTCCGTCTGTTGAAATCACGCTAACTTCCGAACGAAACAAGCTATCGACTTGAAACTTGGCACAAGTAGTTGTTATTGATGTAGGTCGGATGGTATTGCAAAATGGGCCATATCGGCCCACTTTTACGTGTAGCGCCCATATAAACGGACCCCCAAATTTGGCTTGCGATTGCTCTAAGAGAAGCAAATTTCATCCGATCCGGCTGAAATTTGGTACATGGTGTAAGTATATGGTCCCTTACAACCATGCAAAAATTGGTACATATCGGTCCACTTTTACGTATAGCCCCCATATAAACGGACCCCCAAATTTGGCTTGGGATTGCTCTAAGAGAAGCAAATTTCATCCGATCCGGCTGAAATTTGGTACATGGTGTTAGTATATGGTCTCTAACAACCATGCAAAAATTGGTTCATATCGGTCCATTATTACATATAGCCCCCATATAAACCGATCCCCCGATTTGGCTTACGGAGCCTCTAAGAGAACCACATTTCATCCGATCCGGCTGAAATTTGGTACATGGTGTTAGTATATGGCCTGAAACGCCCATGCAAAAATTGGTCCATATCGGTCCATTATTACATATAGCCCCCATATAAACCGATCCCCCGATTTGGCTTACGGAGCCTCTAAGAGAAGAAAATTTCATCCGATCCGGTTGAAATTTGGTACATGGTGTTGGTATATGTTCTCTAATGACCATGCAAAAATTGGTCCACATCGGCCCACAATTATATATAGCCCCCATATAAACCGATCCCCAGATTTGACTTTTTTTTTTATTATTAGTATTCATTCATATAATAATTATATACAATGTATTTCTATGCCTCAGCGCCACTCGGGCATAGTTGAGGCTAGCTGGCATTTTACTACACTCTTATGATATGTAACTACAATTTTACCAAGCCTCTTAGATGAGCAAAAGTTATCCGATCCGATTTAAATTTGGTACGTGGTGTTAGTATATTGTCTCTAACAACCATGCCAAAATTGGTCCATATCGGTCTATAGTTATATATAGCCGATCCCCAATCACACAAAAATTGGTCCATATCGGTTCATAATCATGGTTGCCACTCGAGCCAAAAATAATCTACTAAAATTTTATTTCTATAGAAAATTTTGTCAAAATTTTATTTCGATAGACAATTTTGTCAAAATTTTATTTCTATAGAAAATTTTGTCAAAATTTTATTTCTATAGAAAGCTTTTTCCAAATTTGATTTCTATAGAATTTTTTTTTTCAAAATTTTACTTCTATAGAAAATGTTGTCAAAATTTTATTTTTATAGAAACTTTAAACTTAATTATATACGTATTTAATCTGTGGTATATATTACGGTGTTAGGAAGTTTTAAGATACCTTGCCATCGGCAAGTGTTACCGCAACCCAAGTAATTCGATTGTGGATGACAGTCTTCAGTAGAAGTTTCTACGCGATCCATGGTGGAAGGTAAATAAGCTTCGGCCTGGCCGAAGCTTATGTACCTTATATACTTGTTCTATTTATTTCTTCATGTGCTATCAAAGTCCTTTAAAAACGTGTTACCGACAACTTAAATTTTTAAATTCAGACTCGAATTCAAGTAGATATTATTCTGGGTTTAAAGTAAAAATGTCTTTAAAATAAATTGTTCAAAAAATCTCTTATAACTGAACGCTTTTTTGCTTTGTTGTGAAGATATAAAAAATCAACAAACTTAAAGACGATTTCCTTAGTTTTAAAGAATTTTTCAAAATCATTAGAGTCAAGTTGACTTTAATTAAATTAAATTTACTCTCATGTTAAGATACCCATTTTTAAGGCGAATAACTATAAGGACAAAACGACTTCAATGAAAAGTTTATTGACTTTTGGACAAAGAAAAAAAAAACTTTATATCAAAGAAATGCGTCTTCTATGCTTAGCAAAATTCGCATTCGTTTTTTAATGACATGAAATCTTTGGCCTCACGACAATAGTTTTTCTAATGTTATTTTAAAACTTTAATAAGTTTTTCAAGCTACTAAAGATACTTATAATCTCCCCTTCAAACATCAGCAATTAACTTCAAAAGTGTAGTACACTATTATTCAATGTCATTTTAATTGTCATAACAAAGCCAAAGCACCTTAAGAATTCAAAGAGAAATGCAAAGCAGGGTTGCCAATATTGGAGATTTCCCTCCAAGTTGGCGACATTTTTTCGTGGATGGGGACACATTTTTCGATTTAGCGACTTGGGGATTTTGTGGGCTATTTTTTGAAATTTGGGGATTTTTGTGGGAGTTTTTCGAAATCTGTTCAGTATAATATATTAGATTAGAATAATATTTTACATAAAATACTGTTATTCTGCATTCTTAAAAAATGGTTTAAAGAAGTACGGTGAATCCTAAAAATATAAAAAAAAACTTTTTATATCTTTGCTACACGGCACATATATGGTACAAATGAACCATTTGGAGAAACAAATGCAGGCTATTTTTTAGGGGGGTTCAAGCGCTAATTTGGATTTTACTCTGCTTTGCTAAGACATTTATATACCAGATATGAATACTATGGTTCATAGGCCCATTTGTAATAACGCCTTCAAAGCAGGCCTATTACCTTTTTTTTCATAAAAAATTTTCCAACATTTATTGGGGATTTTCCCAAAGAATTTCAATATACATTTTTTTGAGGACAAAAGTTAGGTTAGGTGGTAGACTGATATTTTAGGCTCACTTAAACTATTCATTGTTATACCACATTGGGGACAAAAGTCAGTAAAATGTTGGCAACATTGGATGCCAATACCAAATAAACAATAGAAACAAGAGAGAGAGAGTGTGAGTGTGAGTGAGAAAAATTACCAATTTAAAAGTTTCGCTAGTGGAGCATAACTAACTCAATAATTCAGTACCAGCAAGTAGACCACATCCAAGAAAATGACATGAATAGCCGCCACTGTTTAGCTAAGTGACTGACTGGTAATGGGTTAGCATAGCAACAAAACAATTAAAATTCACTAACGTATAGACAGTGCGCTCACATTTATACATTTACAAGTCATGTTTTTGATCAAATAGAAATATTTAGTGCCCTGGTAAGTTCAATTTTTTTAGTCTATAGTCTTTTCTTTTTGGGATGTACATACTAACAATGCTGGTTATGAATAGATAAATATCTATCTGAAAATCCAAATTATAGCACAAACTTTAACTTAAAAATTATTTTAAATGGAGGTTGCAACATATACACAATAAATCGTATATTTTAAGCTCTTTTTATACCCTCCACCATAGGATGGGGGTATATTAACTTTGTCATTCCGTTTGTAACACATCGAAATATTGCTCTAAGACCCCATGAAGTATATATATTCGACGTCGTGGTGAAATTTTGAGTCGATCTATGCATGTCCGTCCGTCTGTTGAAATCACGCTAACTTCGGAACGAAACAAGCTATCGACTTGAAACTTGGCACAAGTAGTTGTTATTGATATAGGTCGGATGGTATTGCAAATGGGCTACAACGGTACACTTTTACGTATAGCCCCCATATAAACGGACCCCCAGATTTGGCTTGCGGAGCCTCTAAGCGAAGCAAATTTCATCCGATCCGGCTGAAATTTGGTACATGGTGTAAGTATATGGTCTCTAACAACTATGTAAAAATTGGTCCACATCGGTCCATAATTATATATAGCCCCCATGTAAACCAATCCCCCGATTTGGACAAGGAAAACAACTTTATATCAGAGAATGCGTCTTGTATGCTCTCCAACTAAGAGATACTTTTCTATAGTAATAAAATTTTGCGGAAATTTCTATAGAAATAAAATTTTGGAAAAATTTGCAATAGAAATAAAGTTTTGAGGAAACTTGCTATAGAATTAGGAAAAATATTCTATAGAAATAAAATTTTAGTTATTGTTATTTATTTGGAAAAAAATTTTTAGAAACAGAATTTAGACAAAATTTTCAATAGAAATTATTATTATTTTTTTTTTTTTTTTGGTAGATTTGTGGTAAATTTTTCTTAAAATTTTGGTAAATTATTTTTGACAAGTGTGTCTATCACCGTTTTTAATTTTTTCCAAATTATCTTAATTAAAAAATAAATTATAAATACAAACACGTCTATTGTCACTGCCAGACAATCTGATGCGAGTGCAATGAGTTAGCAACCTTTCAAAATACACAGCATGTCAAACTAGAAAAAAAATTCTGTAGATGGAAAAGTTAATGATCATTAAGATCACTGCATAATTGCTAATAATGAAGTTATTATTCGAAGAATGACTTTTACTCGTATTCACTTCCACAGATAAGATAGCCAATTTTTTCAAGAAAATAAAATCAAAATGGGCATAACAAAGAGGCCAAGATTATCTGGGAGATAATTTAAGATAACAACAAAGGAGAATTGGCTACCTTAGACATACTACTTAGATATCAGCCTAATAAAGGGATTTTTTGGTTTACTTTTGTTTTCTAGAAATTGTTTCGAATGCATGATTTTGTTTTCTTTTCTAGAAAACCGGTCACATGTTTTGTTATTCAAAATTTTTGATGACAAAAATATTTGAGTTTGTTTATATATCTTGTTTATTTGGATAATTTTTAAGATAAACAAATCATATTTTGACAGATTCACGTGCATGCCTTTTAGGGTTTGTTTTTTTTTATGTAAATTTTCCCAGTATTTTAAGCAATAAAATATGTGATATCACTTGAATTCCACCCTATTGTTCTACCCTTTATTATATACATAACAATAAATTGGCGAAATTGAAAATAAAGAGTCATATAATTTAGTCTACAGTCCATTTTTTTTATATGGAAGTGTTTATAAACAATTTTGTTTTTCATTGATAAATTAATTGTCTTTTTACTGCTATTTAACTGAAATGTTTTATTACCAATGGAATGTACTACAAGTACATATTTATTATAAATATGATTATAGATTCGAAGAATTCCGTTTTATAGGACATTAACACGCAATATGGATATTTATTGTAGCCAATTTTTTGAAGGCCTTATATTGGGTAAAAAAAATCGAATTGAACAGTAGCCTCATTGGCGACCATATATATTAGGGTGGTCCATGAATAGTACGTTTTTATTACGGTTCTGCGTGGACCGGTTATATAAGACTTCTTACAGATCTATATACTAATATTTTCTTAAATGTCCCCCCGTCTAGTACCCTTCGAACCTCATTTAATTCAAATAAATTTGAGATTCTTGAGAGAAAATTCGTTTACTATGAAGAAAAAATTAAATAATAGCGCAAAAATTTTATAAAAAAACTTACGTTATATTTTACTGTATATTCATTACTTTTAAAGTACTTCCAAAAATGCTCTTCTAGAGATGGACTTAATTTTCAAGAAGGTGGTTGGTTCATTTGAAGTGATATATAAAAATTCTTTAATTTTCACAGTTTTCGCAATAAATTTAAAATTTTTCATTTTTACTGTGTATGAAACACAATTAGGATAAATAAAATAATAAAAATTTCAACAACAAAAATATTTGAAAAGTGTACCCATTCATTTCTCATCAGATGTAAAATTTACTATAAAATATGTGCAAGTATTGTTCAAAACGTTTTTACTTAGAAATAGAAAAAGAAAAAGTTAAGAAAAATTTTAGTTTTTTAAGTTTATCCTTTTTTTGTAACGAAATCGAAAATACAGAAATAGCATCACATCTGAAGAACTGATGCAAAATCAAAGAGGCGGATGCTTAAAAACTTGACTTCCGCCGTATGACAAGCCAATGTAAAATGCATCACTTCAATTTTTCCGCCATTCCCAGATCCAAAAAGAACATTTTCATTCCTTTTTTGGCTAATTACTACTGCGTGAGAAGGCTGTCATGATGGCAAATGTTCGATGGGAGAATTGTAAGGGTTGTAACGACACCAAGCAAATATGGCCCCATTTAAACTTAAACCGCACACTAGATATGTTAGTGTTCTCGAGACGCCAGATATCACTCCTGATATCTGCTATAACGGGTCGCTGCCTGATAGGCGATTTTGCAAAAACTATTGGTGCGAAGTATAATGACTATTGTATGAGCTGTCATGATGCGGAGGAAAAGGAATCAATAAAACACCTCTTGTGTGAGTGTCCTGCATTTTGTGTAAGGCGTAAGCAAATTTTAGGGGCATATAGCTTCAGATTACTGGCGGACCTGGAAAACGTTAACTTAAGCAGTCTGCTAATGTTTTTGGAACAATCTGGTTGGTTCAACAGAAGAAAATAATCGAGAAGGTCCAACGGTTAAAACTAGAAGTGTCCATATGTAATAGGTACTTTTAGTTAATGTGGTATCACAATGGACTGAATAGTCTAAGTGAGCCTGAATCTTAATCGGGCTGCCACTTTAACCTAACCTAACCTAACCTAATTAGGGAATTGAAGATTGTTGCGCAACTAATCTACCTATTGGTCTACTTCGATTGAATCCTATTTTCTCCCTGTAATGTTGATGGTATTGAGTGCCTCTATTTGCCTTTCCTTGGGACTGCGGACCTAAAAGAAAGCTACGAGTGTGCTCCGATTATTACATAACCTTACGGTCTGATGAGAGTATCGGAACAGCTTTACCATGGAGAATATAGAATAAATTAATATTATTGTCAGTAATTTAAGTCGGTCTCTTGCCGTGAAAGTTCCCCCCAATGATACTCAAACTGCATTAAAACCCGTTTCATTTGAAACTAAATCCCACCACACTTCCTCCACTATGCTTTTTATTCACCTCAATTCGTTATAGAAAATAAAATACTATTATTGACCTTGACTTGAATCGGTTTCTTGATGTGAATCTTATTCCATTAATTTTCAAACTGCTCCCAGCATTAAAAGCCATTTGATTTGATGCCAAATTTCAGCACACTCCCCCTACTATGCTTTTTATTCTTCTCAATCAGTTATATAAAATAAAACTATATTATTGTCAGGGATTTAACTCTCAGTCTCTAGCCGTGAATGTTCTTCTAATGATTCTAAAACTGTTTCCAGCATTCATTTTATCCCACCACACTCCGCTTCCTATGCTTTGTGTTCCTCTCAATCAGCTATATAAAATCGAATCCTTTATTGTCAGTGATTTAACTCAAACTCTGGCTGTGAAAGGTCCCCCAATGATTCTCAAACTGTTCTTACAATTAAAAGCCATTTCATTTGATCTTAAATCCCACCACACTCCCCCTTTAGTTATTTAAAATAAAAAAATACTATTGTCAGTGTTTCCTGCTATGAATATTATCTAATGTTTTTCAAACTGCTCTCAATATTGAAAGACGTTTTAGTTGATCCTAAATCGCACCACACTCCCTCAACTATGTTTTTTAATGCTCGCACTCAGTTATATAGAATATATTAATATTACTGTCAGTGATTTAGCTCAGTCTATTGATGCGAAATGTCCCCAATGATTCTAAAACTGTCTCCAGCATTTTAAAGCAATTTTATTTGATCCCAAATCCCACCACACTCCGCCTCCTATATTTTTTATTCTTCTCAATCAGTTATATAAAATAAAATTCTATTATTGTCAATGATTTAACTCAGTTTCTTGATGAGAAAGTTCCCCCGATGATACTCAAACTGTTCCCAGTATTAAATGCCTTTTTATTTGATCCCAAATCCCACCACACTTCCCTTCTATCCTTTATATTCCTCTCAACGAGTTATATAAAATAAAATACTATTGTCAGTGATTTAACTCCGTTTCCTGCTATGAATATTACGCCAATGATTTTCAAACTGTTCTCAGTATTGAAAGACATTTCAGTTGATCCTAACTCGCACCACACTCCCTCAACTATGTTTTTTGTTGCTCGCACTCAGTTATATAGAATATATTAATATTACTGTCAGTGATTTAGCTCAGTCTATTGATGCGAAATGTCCCCAATGATTCTAAAACTGTTCCCAGCATTTTAAAGCCATTTCATTTGATCCCAAATTCCACCACACTCCGCCTCCTATGCTTTTTATTCTTCTCAATTAGTTATATAAAATAAAATTCTATTATTGTCAATGGGAGCCACCGTGTTGCAATGGTTAGCATGCCCGCCTTGCATACACAAGGTCGTGGGTTCGATTCCTGCTACGACCGAACACCAAAAAGTTTTTCAGCGGTGGATTATCCCACCTCAGTAATGCTGGTGACATTTCTGAGGGTTTCAAAGCTTCTCTAAGTGGTTTCACTGCAATGTGGAATGCCGTTCGGACTCGGCTATAAAAAGGAGGTCCCTTGTCATTGAGTTTAACATGGAATCGGGCAGCACTCAGTGAAGTTCACCACTGTGGTATCACAATGGACTGAATAGAATAGCCTGATACATCGGGCTGCCACATAACCTAACCTAACCTAACCTATTATTGTCAATGATTTAACTCAGTTTCTTGATGAGAAAGTTCCCCCGATGATACTCAAACTGTTCCCAGCATTAAAAGCCTTTTTATTTGATGCTAATCTGACCACACTCCTCCTACTATGCTTTATATTCCTCTCAATCAGTTATATAAAATAGAATCAGTGATTTAACTCCGTTTCCTGCTATGAATATTACGCCAATGATTTTCAAACTGTTCTCAGTATTGAATGACGTTTCAGTTGATCCTAAATCGCACCAAACTCCCTCAACTATGTTTTTTTTTTTTGCTCGCATTCAATTATATAGAATATATTAATATTACTGTCAGTGATTTAACTCAGTTTCTTTATGAGAAATTTCTCCCAATGATACTCAAACTGTTCCCAGCATTAAAAGTCTTTTTATTTGATCCTAAATATCACCTCATTGCCCCAGCTATGCTTTATATTCCTCTCAATCAGTTATATAATATAGAATCCTGTTTTTGTCAGTGATTTAACACATTGTTTTGCTGTGAATGTTCTTTCAATGATTCACAAACTGTTGCCAGCATTAAAAGCCATTTCATTTAATCCCAAGTTCCACCACCATACTGCCTTTCCTATGACTTTTATTCTTCTCATTCAGCTATACATAATATATTCATTATTACTCATTATTGTCGGTGATTTAACTAAGACTTTTGGTGTCAATGTTATCCAAATGATTTTCAAACTGGTTCTAGCATTGAAAGCCGTTTCATTTGAATCAAAATTCACCACACTCTCCCTCAAATACTTTTTCCTCGCAGAATGTTATATGAAATACTTTCATATTATTGTCAATGATATCTCTCAATGGCTCTCAAACTGTTCACAGCATTAAAAGACATTTGAATTGAACCCAAATCCCACCACCATGTTTTTATTCCTCTCATTTATATATGTAAAATACGTACTTTTTATTGTCTGTGATTTAATTCGGTCTCTTGCTGTGAATGATCTAAAAAAATGTCTTAAATGAAAACATAACAACGTACTACAGAAATTCAAAGTAAGGGCGTTTTCGCAAAAATATGTTGCCTTGGTGTTACACTACTTTTTCCCTAATTGACATTTCGCCCATATGATAGTGTAATTCTAAAGTTATTGTTAATTGTGAGGTATAAAGGATCCAAAATCTATGACAGTGTCCTTGATATGTTGCAATCAATTTCGAGAATGTTGCACCTTTTTTCCCAATTGAAATCAAATACTACAATACCAGCATCGAAATCAAATACTACAATACCAGCATTATTATTACAATTTTCTCATCTATATTTTTTATTAAAAATAAAAATATTAAGCCTATCTTCGGAAAATTTCGTTTCGATTAATATGAAATTAAATGAAGTGAAAATATAACCCGAAAAAATCTTCCGCTAAATCACAACATGCATCCAAAAAAACTTCTGTGGACTATTTCTCATTTTCAAATTTTTCAGGAGAGCTGAATTAATTCCAATAATATTGTATTTTCATTTAAGAAAATGTTAAATTTCAATATTAATATTTCTTTATGCTCTATCTGCTGATATTTTCAAAACAAATAACTTATTGATTTCTGCGATTTTTTTTTTAGAAAATATGAAATGTGTTATGTCAAATGAATTATTCGCGCACGACTTAAAATCGGAGTTTGCAATTTACACGTTTGACAAAAGAACATGTTTCGACATATGTCGATATAAAATGTTTTTTTCTAATGTTTATTGCATTTTTTTAATTTCATAATTTTTTACAAATGTGCAATATATAGTTTTTTTCGAATGCAAATAACAAAAAAAATTGACTTATATTCATAGAAAGACACTGACTAGATCAAAAGATGCGCTTTCAAATTATGATAAAATATATATTTACTCTCGGTGTGCATTGTTTTTATCAAAATTCCACTGGTATATAACAGTAAGACTTCCTGCATTTCGCGCAAAAATATTAAACCAGTTGTCAATGGAAAATTAGTCATTTTTTCATGCGATTCTTGGGAAACCTCTCGGCTCGGTGGTCACATTTGTTATTAAATAAAATGACTTAAAACTATAAATAAAACTGTTAAATTCCTTAAAAGGCCCACAATCTCATTGAAATACTAGGGAATTGTAATTCATTTTAATGTGGGGCTTTTTTTGTCTTTTTTGACTACAAACCAGCGAAAAACGGCAAAGCAAGTGGAACACGATACGAGCACATGCTCACTCATAAGCGGGCTGTTGCTGACGACGACGAATCTTCAATTCAGGGCGAAACCAAAAAATATATAAAAAAAAACACTTAAAAAATTATCAATGAAATAATATTAGTCATCGACACATTACAGGGGGGAAGGCGAAGAGAAGAGCCGGAATTCACCATAGACACAAGCTAAGCAGACGTCATAAAACCCACCCGCTTCGAGACAAGGCATGGAGGAGAAACAGAGCTTCTTGCTAATATTTAAACGGCGATAAAAAAAATAATTTTTAAAAAAAAAAAGCGATCACTTAAAAATTCAGAATTAGGTGCCATATAGAAGAGAATGTTTAGATAGTTAATCGCAGTAGACATGCATTTGAAATTGGCTACAAGTGTAACATACAGCTGCTAGGCGTTGTTGTTTTCCTCTTCCTCTTCAAAGCGTCTCTGAAACTATACGTCTTTTGTTTATTGATACTATTATATGACAAAATGCATTAGAATAATACACAAAAAAAATGTAAATAGTATAGTATTTCATAGTAAATATTATTGGAAACGCCAAAATGACGTTTCATCGCGATTCATCAACAACAATCCGTCTATTATGGGATTAAAGTCTATTTTACAGTGCGCAGCAAAACAATGTAAGTGAGAATTTAATCTGCCATCATATACGATGTCTGAGTACTAAGGAACTAAGTACCGATAATTAAGTACGGGTATTTACTTCTTGAAAAATGTATGCGTAATTTGATAAAAATAAATAATAATGGTATTATTATAGTATTGTGAACCCGCAACAAAAAAAAACGCTTTTATATATTGATATGGGGAGTAATACGTCATCCCACATGGGGCAAAATGTCTTCCGATTTTAGAAAAACTTGGCGGGTACTTTGTGCCAATACATACGCAAAACGTAATACGTACTTTTGGAAATTTTTCTATAGAAATAAAATTTTGATAACATTTTTTATAGAAATAACATTTTGACAAAATTTGCTTTAGAAATAAACTATTGACAAAATTGTGTATGGAAATAAAATTTTGACAAAATTTTGTAGAGAAATTAAATTTTTGACAAAATTTTCTATAGGAATAAAATTTTTACCACATTTTCTATAGAAATAAAATGTTGGCAACATTTTCTAAAAAATAGAATTTTGAGAAAAATTTTGACAAAATTTTCTATAGAAATAAAAATTTGACAAAATTTTCTATAAAACAAAATTTTGACAATGTGTTCTATAGACAAAAAATTTGATAAAATTTTCTATAGGAATAAATGTTGACAAAACTTTCTATAGAAATAAAATTATAACAAAATATTCTATAGAAATAAAATGTTGACAAAATTTTCTATAGAAATAAAATTTTTAACAAAATTTTCTATACAAATAAAATTTTGACAAAATTGTTTATGGAAATTAAATTTTGACAAAATTTTCCATAAAAATTACATTTTGACAAAATATTCTATAGAAATAAAATTTTGACAAAATTTTCTTTAGAAATAAAATTTTGACAAAATTTTCTATAGAAATAAAATTTTGACAAAATTTTCTATAGAAATAAAATTTTGACAAAATTTTCTATAGAAATAAAATTTTGACAAAATTTTCTATAGAAATAAAATTTGGACAAAATTTTCTATAGAAATAAAATGTTGACAAAATTTTCTATAGAAATAAAATTTTGACGAAATTTTCTATAGAAACTTAGAAAATTTTGTCAAAACTTTATTTAGAAATACAATTTTGTCAAAAATTGCATAGAAATATAATTTTGATAACATTGTCTATGGAAATAAAATTTTTGCAAAATTTTCTATAGGAATAACATTTTGACAAAAGTTTCTATAGAAATAAAATTTTGACAAAATATTCTATAGAAATAAAATTTTGACAAAATTTGTATAGAAATAAAATTTTGACAAAATTTTCTATAGAAATAAAATTTTGACGAAATTTTCTATAGAAATAAAATTTTTACAAAATTTTCTATAGAAATAAAATTTTGACAAAATTTTCTATAGAAATAAAATTTTGACCAAATTTTCTATAGACATAAAATGTTGACAACATTTTCTATAAAAATAACATTTTGCAAAAAAAAATCTATAGAAAGAAAATTTTGAAAAAAAAAAAATCAATAAAAATAAAATTTTGACAAAATTTTCTATAGAAATAAAAATTTGACAAAATTTTCTATAGAAATAAAATTTTTAACAAAATTGTCTATACAAATAAAATTTTGACAAAATTTTTTATAGAAATTAAATTTTGACAAAATTTTCTATAGAAATTAAATTTTGACAAAATTTTTCATAGAAATAAAATGTTGAAAAAATTGTCTATAGGAATTAAATTTTGACAAAATTTTCCATAGAAATAAAATTTTGAAAAAATTTTCTATAGAAATAAAATTTTGACTAAATTTTCTATAGAAATAAAAGTTTTATAAAATATTCTATAGTAAAAAAATGTTAAATAAAATTTTGACAAAATTGTGTATAGAAATACAATTTTGACATTTTCTATAGAAATAATTTTTTGACAAAATTTTCTTTAGAAAGAAAATTTTAACCAAATTCTCTATAGATATAAAATTTCGCCAAAATTTCCTATTGACATAAAATTTTGACAAAATTTTCTATAGAAACAAAATGTTAACAAAATTTTCTATGAAATAAAATTTTGACAAAATTTTCTATAGAAATAAAATTTTGACAAAATTTTCTATGGAAATAAAATTTCAACACAATTTTCTATAGAAATAACATTTTGACAAAATTTTCTATAGAAATAAAATTTTGACAAACTTTTCTATAGCAATAAAATGTTGACAAAATTTTCTATAGAAATAACATTTTGCAAAATATATTTTGTGTCTGGGGGTCTTTTGATAAAATTTTTTCCAAATTTTGGTAGATTATTTATGACTCGAGTGGCAACCGTCATTAAAGTTATAGGAAAATTTGAGTCATTTTACAAGTTTTCAACTTAACAGTTTTACAAGGAAAATGTGGGTATTTTGGCCATATTTTCCCATACAGGGAGAACATGTTTGAGTCGATTTAGACCAAATTTGACATACGTTGCCAAAATAATACATGTACTCCCTGTTTAAAATTTTCTGAGTGAAATCTTGTCTTCCGTTATCATATGAATCCAAATCGGGCGAAAGATATATATGGGAGCTATATGTAAATCTAAACCGATTTTGATGAAATTTGGCATGCGTAGCTAATCTGTGCCAAATTTAAAGTAAATCGGAGTGAAATTTTGATCTTCGGTGGATATATAAATTTAAATCGGGCGAAGACATATATCTAAATCTGAACCGATTGCAACCGAATTCCGCACGCTTTACGACAACATCAGATGTACTTTAAAGCAAATCTGGCTTCTGGGTACTTATATACATATGGGGCGAAAGATATATATGGGAGCTATATCTAAATCTGAACCAATCGACTCAAGGACCGGCCAAGAACATTATTGCTCAGGGTCGGCCCTGTAAGTGTGCAGAGCAGCCTTTCGCTTTAGAACTGTGTAGGAACTTCATCTCCTTTCTTCAAGAAAAGTGTCTTTCCTTACCGCTTCCTTACGAAACCAAAGCAGCCGCCCCAACTAACATAACAAAATAAACTGATAAGAAAAAAAAAAAAACAAACTGGTCAAACAAATCAACAAATCCAGAATAATACTCTAAAAAATCTTTATCAATATTTAAAATCTAAATTTGTTATATATTTAGACCACCATTAAGGCGAATTAACGCCTGGAGGGTTATCACTCAGGTCAATATACAGTCAGCTAAGAATAGCAAAATCTAAATAATTTTTGTTTACATTCAAAATGAATTTCGCTTACCGTGCACAAGCATTTCGCATCTGTCATTTACAATTAATGGTGACTTTTTTACTGACAAGCGGTTGTAAACAAGTACATACGTATTAACAAACGATTTAATAACTACAAATTAATCCATAAATTTGTTATTAAATATTGTCGCCTGTAAACGAGTGTATGCCGCACGTAAACGAGTCCATGTGGAAATTATGGACAAAATGTATCATTTTTTTTTGTAATCAAGAAAATCTATGTGTATGAGTTGTATGGGTAGCCATAGAGACACTCATAATAATTTATGACTGAACATGTTTCGGTTGACTAAATTCAGAAAAAAAGGTTTGCCATATTTTTCGTATTCTGTTTTGATTATCTAGGGTTATATTATATATTGGGAGCCACCGTGATGCAATGGTTAGCATGCCCGCCTTGCATACACAAGGTCGTGGGTTCGATTCCTGCTACGACCGAACACCAAACAGTTTTTCAGCGGTGGATTATCCCACCTCAGTAATGCTGGTGACATTTCTGAGGGTTTCAAAGCTTCTCTAAGTGGTTTCACTGCAATGTGGAACGCCGTTCGGACTCGGCTATAAAAAGGAGGTCCCTTGTCATTGAGCTTAACATGGAATCGGGCAGCACTCAGTGATAAGAGAGAAGTTCACCACTGTGGTATCACAATGGACTGAATAGTCTAAGTGAGCCTGATACATCGGGCTGCCACATAACCTAACCTAACCTAACCTAGGGTTATATTGAAATTTTGATTATCGTTATAGGAACTCCCCTTATATATTGAGGTAAAGTAAGGTTGTTTTTTAAGATGGCGACCCCTAATAGTTATCTATGCCTCACCCAATTTTGAAAACATTTTGTCAAAACTTTATTTCTAAAGAAAATTTTGTCTAAAATTTGTTTCTATGGAAAATTTTGTCAAAATTTCATGTCTATAGAAAATTTTGTCACAATTTTATTTCTATAGAAAATTTTGTCAAACTTTTATTTCTATAGAAAATTTTGTCAAAATTTTATTTCTATACAAAAATTTGTCACAATTTTATTTCTGTAGAAAATTTTGTCAAAATTTTATTTCTATACAAAATTTTGTCAAAATTTAATGTCTACAGAAAATTTTGTCAAAATTTAATTTCTATAGAAAATTTTGTCAAAATTTTATTTCTATAGAAACTTTTGTCAAAATTTTATTTCTATAGAAAATTTTGTTAAAATTGTATTTCTATAGAAAATTTTGTTAAAATTGTATTTCTGTAGTAAATTTGTCAAAATTTTATTTCTATAAAAAATTTTTTCAAATCTTTATTTCTATCAATCAAAATGTAATGTCTACAGAAATTTTTTTCAAAATTTAATTTCTATAGAAAATTTTGTCAAAATTTTATTTCTATAGAAAATTTTGTCAAAATTTTAATTTGTATGGAAAATTTAGTCAAAATTTTATTTCTATAGAAAATTTTGTCAAAATTTTATTTCTATAAAAAATTTTGTCAATTTTTTTTCTATGGAAAATTTTGTCAATTTTTTTCTATGGAAAATTTTGTCAAAATTTTTTTTCTGTAGAAAATTTTGTCAAGATTTTATTTCTATAGAAAATTTTGTCAAAATTGAATTTCTATAGTAAATTTTGTCAGAATTTTATTTCTATAGAAAATTTTGTCAAAATTTTATTTCTATAGAAAATTTTGTTAAATTTATAGAAAATTTTGTCAAAATTTAATTTTTTAATTTTTTTTTTAATTTCTACAGAAAATTTTGTCAACATTTTATTTCTATAAAAAATTTTGTCAAAATTTAATTTCTATAGAAAATTTTTTCAAAATGTTATGTCTATAGAAACTCAAAATTTTATTTCTATAGAAAAGTTTGTTAAAATTGTATTTCTATAGAAAATTTTGTTAAAATTGTATTTCTGTAGTAAATTTGTCAAAATTTTATTTCTATAAAAAATTTTTTCAAATCTTTATTTCTATCAATCAAAATGTAATGTCTACAGAAATTTTTTTCAAAATTTAATTTCTATAGAAAATTTTATTTCTATAGAAAATTTTGTCAAAATTTTATTTCTATAGAAAATTTGGTCAAAATTTTATTCCTATAGAAAATTTTGTCAAAATTGAATTTCTATAGTAAATTTTGTCACAAATTTATTTCTATAGAAAATTTTGTCAAAATTTTATTTCTATAGAAAATTTTGTTAAATTTGTATTCCTATAGAAAATTTTGTCAAAATTTAATTTTTTAATTTTTTTTAATTTCTACAGAAAATTTTGTCAACATTTTATTTCTTTCTTAAAATTGTATTTTTATAGAAAATTTTGTCAAATCTTTATATCTATGGAAAATGTTGTCAAAATTTTATTTCTATAGAAAATTTTGTCAAAATTTTATTTCTATAGAAAATTTTGTCAAAATTTTATTTCTATAGAAAATTTTGTCAAAATTTTATTTCTATAGAAAATTTTGTCAAAATTTTATTTCTATAGAAAATTTGGTCATAATTTAATTTTTTTAAAACTTTTTTTAATTTCTACAGAAAATTTTGTCAAAATTTTATTTCTGTAGAAAATTCTCTTAAAATTGTATTTCTATAGAAAATTTTGTCAAATCTTTATTTCTATGGAAAATTTAGTCAAAATTTTTTTTTCTATAGAAAATTTTGTCAAATTTTTATTTCTATAAAAAATTTTGTCAAAATTTTATTTTTATAGAAAATTATTTCAAAATTTTATTTCTAGAGAGTCTAAAGCATCTTATGCAGGTTTAAATATATCTATCGTCATTAGTACTGGGAACAGTTTGAGAATCCTTAGCAATGAATCAGAATCAATTCGTAAACTAAGAAGAATATGAATTTTAAATGTCGTATTCTCATTTATACCCACAAAGAAAATTTCATTTAAATTGAGTCAAAAATGTTTTTATTAAGACAATGAAAATATTCATTTATAGTATGAAATGTTTCATAATTTGATATAAAATTATTTCAATAACGAACATTTTTTTTTTATTTACGAAATTGTTTCATAGACCCAATTTTAATTTCAATGTTTCATTATTTAATGGAAAAATTATGGGGGTTGCCTTTTATAACTAAAAATTTGATGAAAAAATATTTTATTTTGTGTATCAATCTAACCTAAAACTATTCTATATAAATCGTCCTTTGGTGATTCGATTTCAAACAACTACTTTCAATCTGGCAACTCTGTGTGTTCGTATACTTGTGTGCGTGTTTGTGAATCTTCTTAAGTAGTTGAGGTCAATAGCAATTTGCGTACAGTTGTTATCGTTTTCACAATTCAATTTCATGTATTGCTCCAGTTCTTTCCATATATGACTATAGCTCTAGACTCTATGATGGTCCTCTCAACACGACTTGCTTCTCTCTCTCAGCAATGGCCTTTAGCCATGGCATAAACAGTTCAGTTATTGACTCAACTTAGGGGCAATACATACAATCTCCAAGCCATAGTAATTGAACACATAATCATATCTCATGAAGCTATAGGCTATTATGCCAACTGGATGCTAGGCCATGGATTGGAGCGGAATTGTCTCGGCCTGATATATGTATGCGAGTGTGTGTGTGTGTGTGCGTATATTGTTCCGATTCATTTTGTAGGAAATTAGCAATTCTCGAATAATTTTCAATTACACAAAACAAAAATTAAATTTGTCAATCACTTCACATAACATTGATGGAGATAATGATGCTGATAATGATTCGGTTTTTTTGTTGTTGTTGTCGATATCAATGTGGTTTAATGCTGTTGTCGATATTCTGATGTGTAGTACACCATCAATTCTTGTCATATTTGGACCGGTGATACGTGTTTTTCGATTTTTATTTAGCTAATGATCGCTAATTATTTTTTCCGTTCAATCAAATGAATAATTGAAAGTACCTATTTGTTTATTATGATAGTAGATGTATGATACATACATATGTGTGTGTATTAAATTGAATATATTCGTAAATAAAGATGTTTTCTTTTTCCCAACGATTTCAAAATATTTATAAGAGCGATTACGCAAATATCACAGAAAATAATTAGGAATTTAAGGTAGAATAAATCATGAAAACAATAATTGTAGAAAATACTTAATGTTCACGAAATTTCTATTTATTTCACATAGAAATGAAATTTTGACAAAACTCCCTTAGCAAAGAAATTTTGACAAAATTTTCTATAGCAAAGAAATTCTTGACAAAACTTCCTATAGCAAATAAATTTTGACAAAATTTCTTACAGCATAAAAATGTTGACAAAATTGCATATAGAAAAGAAATTTTGACAAAATTTTCTTTACCAAAGAACTTTTAACAAAATTTAATATAGGTAAGAAATTTTGAGAACATTTCCTATAGCAAAGGAATTTTGAGAAAATTTCCTATAGCAAAGAAATTTTGACAAAATTTCCTATAGCAACGAAATTTTGACAAAATTGCCTGTAGGAAAGAAATTTTGACAAAATTTCCTATAGCAAAGCAATCTTGACAAAACTTCATATAGCAAATAAAATTTGACAAAATTTCCTACAGCATAGAAATGTTGACAAAATTGCCTATAGAAACGAAATTTTGACAAAATTTTCTTTACCAAAGAAATTTTAACAAAATTTGCTATAGGTAAGAAATTTTGAGAAAATTTCCTATAGCAAAGAAATTTTGAGAAAATTTCCTATAGCAAAGAAATTTTGGGAAAATTTTCTATAACAACGAAATTTTGACAAAATTGTCTATATGAAAGAATTTTTGACAAAATTTCCTATAGCAAAGAAATTTTGACAAAACTTCTTATAGAAAAGAAATTTTAACCAAATTAACTATAGCAACGAAATTTTGACAAAATTTCCTATAGCAACGAAATTTTGACAAAGTTTTCTATAGCAAAGAAATTTTGACAATATTTTCTACAGCAAAGAAATCTTACCACAGTTCCTATAGTAAAAAAAAAAACAAATTTGACAAAATTTCCTTTAGCAAAGAAAATTTAGATAAAATTTCCCATAGCAAAAAAAAATAACAAAATTTCCTATAGCAAAGAAATTTCGAGGAAATTTTGTATAGCAAAGAAATTTTGACAAAATTTCATATAGCAACGAAATTTTGACAAAATTGTCTGTAGGAAAGACATTTAGACTAAATTTCCTATAGCAAAGCAATTCTTGACAAAACTTCATATAGCAAATAAAATTTGACAAAATTTCCTACAGCATAGAAATGTTGACCAAATTGCCTATAGAAAAGAAATTTTGACAAAATTTTCTTTACCAAAGAAATTTTAACAAAATTTACTATAGGTAAGAAATTTTGAGAAAATTTCCTATAGCAAAGAAATTTTGAGAAAAATTCCTATAGCAAAGAAATTTTGGGAAAATTTTCTATAACAACGAAATTTTGACAAAATTGTCTATATGAAAGAATTTTTTACAAAATTTCCTATAGCAAAGAAATTTTGACAAAACTTCTTATAGAAAAGAAATTTTAACCAAATTAACTATAACACGAAATTTTGACAAAATTTCCTATAGCAACGAAATTTTGACAAAGTTTTCTATAGCAACGAAATTTTGACAATATTTTCTACAGCAAAGAAATCTTACCACAGTTACTATAGTAAAAAAAAAACAAATTTGACAAAATTTCCTTTAGCAAAGAAAATTTAGATAAAATTTCCCATAGCAAAAAAAAAAAATAACAAAATTTCCTTAGCAAAAACTTTTGACAAAATTTCCTATAGCAAAGAAATTTTGACACTATTTCCGATAGCAAAGAAATTTTGAGGAAATTTTCTATAGCAAAGAAATTTTGACAAAATTTCATATAGCAACGAAATTTTGACAAAATTGTCTGTAGGAAAGAAATTTAGATAAAATTTCCTATAGCAAAGCAATTCTTGACAAAACTTCATATAGCAAATAAAATTTGACAAAATTTCCTACAGCATAGAAATGTTGACAAAATTGCCTATAGAAAAGAAATGTTGACAAAATTTTCTTTACCAAAGAAATTTTAACAAAATTTACTATAGGTAAGAAATTTTGAGAAAATTTCCTATAGCAAAGAAATTTTGAGAAAATTTCCTATAGCAAAGAAATTTTGGGAAAATTTTCTATAACAACGAAATTTTGACAAAATTGTCTATATGAAAGAATTTTTGACAAAATTTCCTATAGCAAAGAAATTTTGACAAAACTTCTTATAGAAAAGAAATTTTAACCAAATTAACTATAGCAACGAAATTTTGACAAAATTTCCTATAGCAACGAAATTTTGACAAAGTTTTCTATAGCAAAGAAATTTTGACAATATTTTCTACAGCAAAGAAATCTTACCACAGTTCCTATAGTAAAAAAAAAACAAATTTGACAAAATTTCCTTTAGCAAAGAAAATTTAGATAAAATTTCCCATAGCAAAAAAAAATAACAAAATTTCCTATAGCAAAAAAATTTTGAGGAAATTTTGTATAGCAAAGAAATTTTGACAAAATTTCATATAGCAACGAAATTTTGACAAAATTGTCTGTAGGAAAGACATTTAGACTAAATTTCCTATAGCAAAGCAATTCTTGACAAAACTTCATATAGCAAATAAAATTTGACAAAATTTCCTACAGCATAGAAATGTTGACCAAATTGCCTATAGAAAAGAAATTTTGACAAAATTTTCTTTACCAAAGAAATTTTAACAAAATTTACTATAGGTAAGAAATTTTGAGAAAATTTCCTATAGCAAAGAAATTTTGAGAAAAATTCCTATAGCAAAGAAATTTTGGGAAAATTTTCTATAACAACGAAATTTTGACAAAATTGTCTACATGAAAGAATTTTTTACAAAATTTCCTATAGCAAAGAAATTTTGACAAAACTTCTTATAGAAAAGAAATTTTAACCAAATTAACTATAACACGAAATTTTGACAAAATTTCCTATAGCAACGAAATTTTGACAAAGTTTTCTATAGCAACGAAATTTTGACAATATTTTCTACAGCAAAGAAATCTTACCACAGTTACTATAGTAAAAAAAAAACAAATTTGACAAAATTTCCTTTAGCAAAGAAAATTTAGATAAAATTTCCCATAGCAAAAAAAAAAAATAACAAAATTTCCTTAGCAAAAACTTTTGACAAAATTTCCTATAGCAAAGAAATTTTGACACTATTTCCGATAGCAAAGAAATTTTGAGGAAATTTTCTATAGCAAAGAAATTTTGACAAAATTTCATATAGCAACGAAATTTTGACAAAATTGTCTGTAGGAAAGAAATTTAGATAAAATTTCCTATAGCAAAGCAATTCTTGACAAAACTTCATATAGCAAATAAAATTTGACAAAATTTCCTACAGCATAGAAATGTTGACAAAATTGCCTATAGAAAAGAAATGTTGACAAAATTTTCTTTACCAAAGAAATTTTAACAAAATTTACTATAGGTAAGAAATTTTGAGAAAATTTCCTATAGCAAAGAAATTTTGAAAAAATTTCCTATAGCAAAGAAATTTTGAGAAAATTGTCGATAGGAAAGAATTTTTGACAAAATTTCCTATAGCAAAGAAATTTTGACAAAATTTCTTATAGCAAGGAAATTTTGACAAAATTTCTTATAGCAAAGAAATTCTTGACAAAACTTCATATAGCAAATAAATTTTGACAAAATTTCCTACAGCATAGAAATGTTGACAAAATTGCCTATAGAAAAGAAATTTTGACAAAATTTTCTTTACCAAAGAAATGTTAACAAAATTTACTATAGGTAAGAAATTTTGAGAAAATTTCCTATAGCAAAATTTTGAGAAAATTTCCTATAGCAAAGAAATTTTGGGAAAATTTTCTATAACAACGAAATTTTGACAAGTTTGTCGATAGGAAAGAATTTTTGACAAAATTTCCTATAACAAAGAAATGTTGACAAAACTTCTTATAGAAAAGAAATTTTAACCAAATTTACTATAGCAACGAAATTTTGACAAAATTTCCTATAGCAACGAAATTTTGACAATATTTTCTACAGCAAAGAAATCTTACCAAAGTTCCTATAGTAAAAAAAAAACAAATTTGACAAAATTTCCTTTAGCAAAGAAAATTTAGATAAAATTTCCTATAGCAAAAAAAAAATAACAAAATTTCCTATAGCAAAAACTTTTGACAAAATTTCCTATAGCAAAGAAATTTTGACACTATTTCCGATAGCAAAGAAATTTTGAGGAAATTTTCTATAGGAAAGAAATTTTAAGAAAATTTCCTACAGAATTTTTTGACAAACTTTCCCATAGCGAAGAAATTTTGACAAAATTTCCTACAGCAAAGAAATGTGGATAAAATTTCCTATAGCAAAAAATATTTTAACAAAATTTCCTACAGCAAAGAAATTTGAACAAAACTTCATACAACAAAGAAATTTTGACAACATTTTCTACAGCAAAGAAATGTTACCAAAGTTCCTATAGTAACAAAATTGACAAAATTTTGATAAAATTGCCTATAGCAAAGAAAATTTTACAACATTCCCTATAGCAAAGAAATGTTTGCAAAATTTCCTATAGAAAAGAAGTTTTAACCAAATTTACTATAGCAAAGAAATTTTTTACAAAATTACTTATAAGAAACAAATTTTGTCAAAATTTCCTATAGCAAAGAAATTTTGATAAAAATTTCTATAGCAAAGAAAATGTATCAAAATTTCCTATAGCAAAAAAAAATTGACAAAATTAACTATAACAAAGAAATTTTTACAAAATTTCTTATAGCAAAGCAATTTTGACAAAATATCCTATAGCAAAGAAATTTTGACAAAATTTCCTATAGCAAAGAAATTTTGTCGAAATTCCCTATAGAAAAAAAAATTTTGACAAAATTACCCATAAGAGAGAAATTTTGTCAAAATTTTCTATAGCAAAGAAATTTTAACACAATTTCCTATAACAAAGAAATTTTTACAAAATTTCCTATAGGAAAGAAATTTTGAAAAAATTTCCTATAAAAAAGAAATTTTGTCAAAATTTCCTATAGGAAAGAAATTTTGATAAAATTTCCTATAGCAAAAACATTTTTTTTACAAAATTTCCTATAGCAAGGAAATTTTGGCGAAAATTTCTATAGAAATAAAATTTTGACAAAATTTCCTGTAGAAATAAAATTTTGACAAAATTTCCTACAGAAATGAAATTTTTACAAACGTTCCCCCATTTTATTTTTTATGCCTTTTTTTGTTGAAGCTCCTACATGTTCCTTTTGAGCCACAGATTATATTCTGGGGATAAGGTTTATCGACTAATGTTTTGTTTAACATCTAAGCTTAACTAAATGAGACTAGAAAATGAATTCTTTGAATTTAAAAATGAGTTTTATTTTGATTTTCAACTGTCTTCCTTTAGTCATAAAATTTTTCTGCGGCAGAGTATATGGACTTCAACCCAGATGAACTTCAGAGCCGTTCTTATTTGTTGATTATTCACTTTTTTTTTGCCATACACCAAGATCTTAATTGACAACAGTATGTGCATGAGCACAAGACCACATTTGTTTCAATATTAATTCAAGTCAATATTTTACTATTTTTCAATTTGTTTAAGTAAATGTTTGATGTGTTTGTAGACGAGCCTTTTGAACGACTCGAAGTAGTTCTACATCTATAGGTAAGAAATTTTGAGAAAATTTCCTATAGCAAAGAAATTTTGAGAAAATTTCCTATAGCAAAGAAATTTTGGGAAAATTTTCTATAACAACGAAATTTTGACAAAATTGTCTATATGAAAGAATTTTTGACAAAATTTCCTATAGCAAAGAAATTTTGACAAAACTTCTTATAGAAAAGAAATTTTAACCAAATTAACTATAGCAACGAAATTTTGACAAAATTTCCTATAGCAACGAAATTTTGACAAAGTTTTCTATAGCAAAGAAATTTTGACAATATTTTCTACAGCAAAGAAATCTTACCACAGTTCCTATAGTAAAAAAAAAAACAAATTTGACAAAATTTCCTTTAGCAAAGAAAATTTAGATAAAATTTCCCATAGCAAAAAAAAATAACAAAATTTCCTATAGCAAAGAAATTTTGAGGAAATTTTGTATAGCAAAGAAATTTTGACAAAATTTCATATAGCAACGAAATTTTGACAAAATTGTCTGTAGGAAAGACATTTAGACTAAATTTCCTATAGCAAAGCAATTCTTGACAAAACTTCATATAGCAAATAAAATTTGACAAAATTTCCTACAGCATAGAAATGTTGACCAAATTGCCTATAGAAAAGAAATTTTGACAAAATTTTCTTTACCAAAGAAATTTTAACAAAATTTACTATAGGTAAGAAATTTTGAGAAAATTTCCTATAGCAAAGAAATTTTGAGAAAAATTCCTATAGCAAAGAAATTTTGGGAAAATTTTCTATAACAACGAAATTTTGACAAAATTGTCTATATGAAAGAATTTTTTACAAAATTTCCTATAGCAAAGAAATTTTGACAAAACTTCTTATAGAAAAGAAATTTTAACCAAATTAACTATAACACGAAATTTTGACAAAATTTCCTATAGCAACGAAATTTTGACAAAGTTTTCTATAGCAACGAAATTTTGACAATATTTTCTACAGCAAAGAAATCTTACCACAGTTACTATAGTAAAAAAAAAACAAATTTGACAAAATTTCCTTTAGCAAAGAAAATTTAGATAAAATTTCCCATAGCAAAAAAAAAAAATAACAAAATTTCCTTAGCAAAAACTTTTGACAAAATTTCCTATAGCAAAGAAATTTTGACACTATTTCCGATAGCAAAGAAATTTTGAGGAAATTTTCTATAGCAAAGAAATTTTGACAAAATTTCATATAGCAACGAAATTTTGACAAAATTGTCTGTAGGAAAGAAATTTAGATAAAATTTCCTATAGCAAAGCAATTCTTGACAAAACTTCATATAGCAAATAAAATTTGACAAAATTTCCTACAGCATAGAAATGTTGACAAAATTGCCTATAGAAAAGAAATGTTGACAAAATTTTCTTTACCAAAGAAATTTTAACAAAATTTACTATAGGTAAGAAATTTTGAGAAAATTTCCTATAGCAAAGAAATTTTGAAAAAATTTCCTATAGCAAAGAAATTTTGAGAAAATTGTCGATAGGAAAGAATTTTTGACAAAATTTCCTATAGCAAAGAAATTTTGACAAAATTTCTTATAGCAAGGAAATTTTGACAAAATTTCTTATAGCAAAGAAATTCTTGACAAAACTTCATATAGCAAATAAATTTTGACAAAATTTCCTACAGCATAGAAATGTTGACAAAATTGCCTATAGAAAAGAAATTTTGACAAAATTTTCTTTACCAAAGAAATGTTAACAAAATTTACTATAGGTAAGAAATTTTGAGAAAATTTCCTATAGCAAAATTTTGAGAAAATTTCCTATAGCAAAGAAATTTTGGGAAAATTTTCTATAACAACGAAATTTTGACAAGTTTGTCGATAGGAAAGAATTTTTGACAAAATTTCCTATAACAAAGAAATGTTGACAAAACTTCTTATAGAAAAGAAATTTTAACCAAATTTACTATAGCAACGAAATTTTGACAAAATTTCCTATAGCAACGAAATTTTGACAATATTTTCTACAGCAAAGAAATCTTACCAAAGTTCCTATAGTAAAAAAAAAACAAATTTGACAAAATTTCCTTTAGCAAAGAAAATTTAGATAAAATTTCCTATAGCAAAAAAAAAATAACAAAATTTCCTATAGCAAAAACTTTTGACAAAATTTCCTATAGCAAAGAAATTTTGACACTATTTCCGATAGCAAAGAAATTTTGAGGAAATTTTCTATAGGAAAGAAATTTTAAGAAAATTTCCTACAGAATTTTTTGACAAACTTTCCCATAGCGAAGAAATTTTGACAAAATTTCCTACAGCAAAGAAATGTGGATAAAATTTCCTATAGCAAAAAATATTTTAACAAAATTTCCTACAGCAAAGAAATTTGAACAAAACTTCATATAACAAAGAAATTTTGACAACATTTTCTACAGCAAAGAAATGTTACCAAAGTTCCTATAGTAACAAAATTGACAAAATTTTGATAAAATTGCCTATAGCAAAGAAAATTTTACAACATTCCCTATAGCAAAGAAATGTTTGCAAAATTTCCTATAGAAAAGAAGTTTTAACCAAATTTACTATAGCAAAGAAATTTTTTACAAAATTACTTATAAGAAACAAATTTTGTCAAAATTTCCTATAGCAAAGAAATTTTGATAAAAATTTCTATAGCAAAGAAAATGTATCAAAATTTCCTATAGCAAAAAAAAATTGACAAAATTAACTATAACAAAGAAATTTTTACAAAATTTCTTATAGCAAAGCAATTTTGACAAAATATCCTATAGCAAAGAAATTTTGACAAAATTTCCTATAGCAAAGAAATTTTGTCGAAATTCCCTATAGAAAAAAAAATTTTGACAAAATTACCCATAAGAGAGAAATTTTGTCAAAATTTTCTATAGCAAAGAAATTTTAACACAATTTCCTATAACAAAGAAATTTTTACAAAATTTCCTATAGGAAAGAAATTTTGAAAAAATTTCCTATAAAAAAGAAATTTTGTCAAAATTTCCTATAGGAAAGAAATTTTGATAAAATTTCCTATAGCAAAAACATTTTTTTTACAAAATTTCCTATAGCAAGGAAATTTTGGCGAAAATTTCTATAGAAATAAAATTTTGACAAAATTTCCTGTAGAAATAAAATTTTGACAAAATTTCCTACAGAAATGAAATTTTTACAAACGTTCCCCCATTTTATTTTTTATGCCTTTTTTTGTTGAAGCTCCTACATGTTCCTTTTGAGCCACAGATTATATTCTGGGGATAAGGTTTATCGACTAATGTTTTGTTTAACATCTAAGCTTAACTAAATGAGACTAGAAAATGAATTCTTTGAATTTAAAAATGAGTTTTATTTTGATTTTCAACTGTCTTCCTTTAGTCATAAAATTTTTCTGCGGCAGAGTATATGGACTTCAACCCAGATGAACTTCAGAGCCGTTCTTATTTGTTGATTATTCACTTTTTTTTTGCCATACACCAAGATCTTAATTGACAACAGTATGTGCATGAGCACAAGACCACATTTGTTTCAATATTAATTCAAGTCAATATTTTACTATTTTTCAATTTGTTTAAGTAAATGTTTGATGTGTTTGTAGACGAGCCTTTTGAACGACTCGAAGTAGTTCTACATCAATGATCGATGTACACACATTCTGTAATTGAATTAATCAAGCAAATCAATTAATTTAGTCATTTATTGCAATGCCTCTATTGATGATGTTTACAAGATTTTAGCATAAATTTAATTGGAATTTCTACACTTCACATGTGTGTGATGAGGCTGAAAGGAATTTGTTGAGATTTCCAACTGGTTTTAATTGGTATTTCAACAGGTGTTTTATTTAATTTAATTGCAACCAATAATAGAAACTGATTGCAAATCATAGATTTGTTTTCTCTGATTTTACAAAATAAATTTTTAGCTTGTCAAAATGGAATAAATTTATATTTTTGTTTTTGTTTTTTTCTTGTGGTAAATTTTATTTTTTGAAATAATGGCAATAAATAAAATTAATCCAAATTATCTGGAACGAAAAATAAAAGATAACAATTTTATTTTGTGGTTTGGAGTGCAACCAACACCGAAAAGAGTTATAAATATAAATATAGCTTCCCAAACTATATGCCAAAAAATGGCCAAAAATACAATATTTATGTATGGGTACGTGGTGAAAAGTTATTTGCTTTGTGTCAAAGTCTTTGTTTGCATACAAAGGTGGATATTTTAAGATATTTAAGTATTATTTAAGATTATTTATTATAATTAATATTGATGTTAATTAAAGAAATTATTTCAAGTGACAAATATAAATTATCAATGATTTTAATACCTTTATTCGTTAGGGGAACATCTTATATGACTCACACAGAGAAAATATTAGATTATATTATCATTCCAAATGTTAGGGGAACATCTTATATGACGCACAGGGAGAAAATATTAGATTATATTACTATTCTAAAAAGCAAAGATTTTAAGACGAAAGATTTGAATTTCTCAAACCATAATAGGGCTATTCACATTTCCACTTAAACAAACTTAGGAAATTTATTTAGCGTCCCAGCAAAAAAAGTGGAGCCAAAAAAGCAATAAAAATGTTAATTTTTGATCCGGAAGTGGTGCAAGAAAAATGTTTTCTCAATATTTTAGAATTTTAAATAATACTATTTTATCCGAAATTCCACGTCTGCCAAAAAATGTATGGGAACACTTTTCAAAATTTTTATGGAAATTTCCATTATTTTAAATTTACATGAAACCTTTGAGTTTATGACAATATTTTAGCTGTGATTTTAGCGTAGTATTTTCGGCTTCGCCCTATTTTAATATTTTTTTATGTTAGCACCAACAAAAATATTAACATGATATGAACTTAATTTTAAGACAAGCAATTGATACAATATTAAGGAAACATTTCGTTAAAAGAAAATTTAATTACAAGAAAGTTCGTAACATTTACTTGAAAAAAAATTTTGTTTCAAGTTTAAAATGTGAATATTTGAAGTAAGGCGAACCTTCTTAAAGTAAAAATATTTTTGATTTAAGAAAGTGAACCTTAGTATTAAAAATAAAAAAAAAAAACTTAAAATATAGGCCACGAATTATATTGCAAATTATATTTTGCATTTGTTTTTTTTTTTTTTGAAATTAAAAAAAAAAACTTTTTTTGATTTGAGTATCAATTCTAATTTGGATTGTTAAACTTTTTTATATGTGAATAGCGTTTTTTATTTATATGTGATATATCGCAAACGGAGAATGAATAAAAAAGATGTATCTTAACCAAGGATGCCAATTTTTTGTGATTTTTACACAAAAAATAGCAAATGCCAATATTCCAGTTTTACTCCAAAAATGACGATATTAGCTCCGTTCAAAAATTTAGACTAGAAGCAGTTCATTTACACGTTTAGAGTCATCACAAGAGAATTTTATTTCTATAGAAAATTTTGTCAAAATTTTATTTCTATAGAAGATTTTGTTAAAATTTCTTTCTATAGAAGATTTTGTCAAATTTTTATTTCTATGGAAAATTTTGTCAAATTTTTATTTCTACAGAAAAATTTGTCAAAATTTTATTTCTATAAAAAATTGTGTCAAAATATTATTTCTATAGAAAATTTTGTCAAAATTTTATTTCTATAGAAATTTTCCCAAAATTCTATTTCTATAGAAAATTTTGTCAAAATTTTATTTCTATAGAAAATTTTGTCAACATTTTATTTCTATAGAAGATTTTGTTAAAATTTCTTTCTATATAAGATTTTGTTAACATTTTATTTCTATAGAAAATTTTGTCAAAATTTTATTTCTACAGAAAACTTTGTCAAAATTCTATTTCTATAGAAAATTTTGTCAAAATTTTATTTCTATAGAAAATTTTGTCAAAATTTTAGTTCTATAGAAAATTTTGTCAAAATGGTATTTCTATAGAAAATTTTGTCAAAATTTTATTTCTATAGAAAATTGTGTCAAAATTTTATTCTATAGAAAATGTCATTATTTTATATCTATAGAAAAAAATGTATTTCTATAGAAGATTTTGTCAAAATTTTATTTCTATGTAAAATTTTGTCAAAATTTTATTTCTATAGAAAATTTTGTCGAAATTGTATTTCTATAGAAAATTTTGTTAAAATTTTATTTCTATATAAAATTTTGTCAAAATTTTATTTCTATATAAAATTTTGTCAAAATTTTATTTCTATAGAAAATTTTGTAAAAATTTTATTTCTATGTAAAATTTTGTCAAAATGTTATTTCTATAGAAAATTTTGTCAAAATTTTATTTCTATAGAAAATTTTGTCAAAATTTTATTTCTATAGAAAATTTTGTCAAAATTTTATTTCTATAGAAAATTTTGTAAAAATTTTATTTCTATAGAAAATGTTGTCATTATTTTATATCTATAGAAAAAAATTTATTTCTATGGAAAATTTTGTCAACAATTTATTCTATAGAAAATTTTGTCAAAATTTTATTTCTATAGAAAATTTTGTCAAAATTTTATTTCCATAGAAAATTTTGTCAAAATTCTATTGCTATAGAAAAATTTGTCAAAATTTTATTTGTATAAAAAATGTTGTCAAAATTGTATTTCGTTGTTAAATTTTTTCTATAGAAAATGGTACCTCTTAATTGGAGAGTCAATCAATAAGAGTTTTATGGCCAAATTTTGGAAAATCGGACAACACATACGTATTAAAGATCTTTATTTTTATTTTTACTGAATTAACTATATATTAAAAAAAATAATTTTTATGTTATATAGCATAGCGTTGCATAAAAATGTTTCTTATGTTATTTTTATACAAAACTGAGTTCATTATACTTTCGTTGTTGAAATGTGTTTGAATTTTCTGTTCTTTATATGAAATACTTTTGTTTTTAACCAACACACACAAAAAAAATTTTCTGATTCAATCACGAAATTAATTGATCCACTTAATTTTTTAATTGAAATGTCTTCAATCATAGAAATGATAGTATCAATTAAAAAGTTAATTGAAGGTCAAAGCTTAAGACCCTAGCAGTCATAGCTTACAATTATATTTATAATTTTATTGTAAATGTAATTAATTGATAAATAAATAAATTAATTAATTGAAGGTCAATTAAAAAATTAATTGATCCAATTCAAAAATTAATTGATACTATTAATTTTTGTGATTGATTTTTGTTTCAATTAAAAAAATGTTTTAATCAATAAATTTTTAATAGAATATTGTTTAAAACTCAATTAAAATTTGAATTGGAAAAATTTTCATGAAAATTTTTTCTGTGAACATTACTTTGCAGATTTTTTTTGGCGACGATTTTTCTTGAAAATTTATTCGCAGCCCTGATCTTAACCCGTTCACTACCGCTTTAAACCTAATGTTACCAAAAGCATGTAGAAAAATTTGTAATTTTGGGGGTCTACCTCAAATTTATTAATTATTAATAAAATTAAAAAGCTACATGAGCTTATTCTGAAAACTTAATTCGTGAATTTTAACCAAATGGCCCTACGAAAATAAGCCCTTTTGTGTTACAAAATATATCTAAATAATATTAGGTACAGTGTTTACATGAATTTCCATTAACTAGAGACGTACATTAGAAAAATGGTCTCCAAATTTGCGCATTTTTCGTTGATAGTTAAATTAGTTTAGAAATATGCATTTTAAAGCGTATTTACATTACAGACTCCTTTTACCACACAGAAAAAAAAATTCTCAAAATTTTTACCAATTAAAGTCTTAATTGAGTTAAAAAAAATATTCAATTAAAAATGTAATCGATTCAGCAAATTTTTTAATTGAAATAAAAATCAATCACGAAAATTAATTGGATAAATTAATTTTTTAATTGACTTTCAATTAATTTTTTAATTGATACTATCATTTCTGTGATTGAACACATTTCAATTAAAAAACTATTTGGATCAATTAATTTCGTGATTGAACCAGAAAAGTTTTTTGTGCATCGAGAAATAAATCGAAATTAAGTGGAAAGTTAGAGTTTGGTGTCGTTTTCGAATTTAATTTGTAGTGGACATCGGTAGTCAAAGGGTTAATTTTAATTGTAGAGTCAGCGTTGGTATTGATAATTTCGGCAAAGTTCCACAAAAATGCCACTCATCACAAAAATGTGGCAAGTTAATTTTATAAAATTTGCCACTTTTATATACACCAAAAAAAAAAGTTTACAATGATCCAAAAATTTGGCCTTTCCTTAAGGCTTTTGGTATTGATTTCGAGCCATTTTTAGGGCAATATTTTTTTCAGTGCAAGGGAAAGTTAAACTTTTTTGGATCCAAGTAAACCAATAGTCTAACCAATCATTAGTTCAATAATTAACACCATTTAATTCTCATATCTCTTAACCACTTTATGTCTGATTTCCAGTAGTTTAAATAAAAATACAACTTTTTTGGTTTTTGATGAGCATAGAATTCGATATCTTCCAAACAGCACTAAGCACATTGACATCACTCTCAATTGTGTATGCTTTATTTATTTTTTCCAACAAATTCCATTCCAAGGTCGAACATACATAAATCATCAATCAATTACTTTCAAGTTCACAGACATTTTCTCTAATAAATGAATAAACAAATTATTAATTTAAAAAGTAGGCAGAAAAAAATCATTTGTTAAACACAAACTAGGTAGTATTAAAAATAAAAATAATTATAGCTTCAAATTTCACTGTATCCACAAAATTTTAATTGAAGTTAGAAAAAAGAACACAAATGTTTTCCAAAACAAAATTAAATCCTAATAAAATAAAATTGAAATTGCCACAAATATCCACAGCTGTATAATTTGTGTGTTTGAGACATTAATTAAAACAAATAAAATATACCATAGCAACAATAAGTAACACAGAACAGAAACAGTAATAAATTATATATGGATATAAAAAATTTTGCAATGTCAATTGCAAAATTAAAAACAAAAAAAAAATAAGGAACCCTTTTGCAATAATTGTCGGTTTTGAAAATTATTAAAAAATAGATTTTCATGCTGGTGATGCAGGTGAAGTGTATACATCATTGACTTTTGTTTGTATATTTTGTGAGTAATTTATTTTGCTTTTTTTCATTTTAAAAATAATTAGTATCAAGTTTATATATAGCTAGTCACATTGTCAATAACTCTTAATGTGCCACGCAAATGCATTCGCATGATTCAATATAATTGCCAATGCAATTAAGTGTACAATCAACGTATGTAACTCTACTCCGATATAATATAATAGAATATAATAATAAAAATAAATTGAAACACAAACCAATGACAAAGTAATCGATAATGAACCAAGACAATGATGGGCACTACTTCACACCCTGTATTTCATTTCATTATCTTCCAATGGGCATTTTACCCTGAGTAACCCTGAGGCGATAGCAGAGGTACTTTACTTTTTTCCCCTTGGCACATAAATGTTTGATTTTGCATCGTAGCATTTTCAGATTTTAGTTACTTGGTTTGTCTTTAACCATTCTAACCATTAAGAGCCACTGTGTCACATAGATGAGCATGCCCTGCAACTCCTACAAAGTGATTTTTGTCATTTTAAAATTTTTAACTTCCATTTACAAAATTCTTCCTTATCATAGAGTCAAAAATGAACTAAAAGTTAAGCAAAAAATCGTTGGCACCAAATCATTAACCCTTAAATGTGCACTGTATCTTTTAAGATAGAACCAGAAAAAAATTCTTACTTCTTAACATTTTGACCGAATTCTACGAAATCAAGTTTTTTGCATTTAAAACATCATAACGCAGTATTAAAAAATATGTTTTTTTTTCGGAAAATCTATAGTACTTCTGTGTAAACTGAAAAATTTAAAGAAAAAGAAAGAAAAAAAAATTATGCGCGAAAATTCAAAAACCTACAAATTGAAGAATAATTATTTTTTACCAGAAATAAAAGGAATGTTGGTAAAAAAAGTGTGTGTATATTTATTTTCTATGCTCTACTACAATCAAATTGTTTATTTGTAAACAAAAACTTAGTTTAATGCGCACTGTATCTTTTAAGATAAAAGCACTATTTTTGCAAAACAAAAAATAAAATTAAAAAAAAAATGTACTATACAGATGTTCTTTTTACCATTTTGCATATATTTTTTGTTTTAGAGGAATCGACGTTCTTGTGTATTTAAGGATTAACATATCCCAGCAAAAAATGCGTCGCCAAAAAAGTTGTGAAAAAGTTCTTTTTGGATCCGGAAGTGGTGAAAAACTGGCGCAGAAGCGATGAATTTAACATGGTCTTGTCATAGGACGGATGTCCACCATTTTAACAGCCATTGTACTGAATTTGCATTACTTCTTAAGGTGTGATGCGCATTCAGTGTTTTTGTGAATTAAGAAATTTTGTGATATTTTTACAAATAACTAATTTTTAAAAATTTTTTGCATTCTTACGCCTTTGTGGAACGTTTGACGTCAAATATTTTAAAAAATTCGCAATTTTTCTAGAATGGATTTGGCATTTTTTCGACAAAATTTAAATAATTTTTACCATTTGTGTTTATTAATTCTTAATATATTTTTAACCTACTGGAAACAAAAAATTTAAAAATTTCCGCTACAAATATGAAAAAGGTAAGTTATAAAAAAATTGACTCAAAAAAACTTCCTGTGCAGCTAAAATAAAGAACATCTTTGGGAGGACATTTTTGGAAGTGCTTTTAAAGTTATACCTTTAGAAGAACTTCCAAATTTTTTTGCTGGGATATTAACTACGCCGTAGTTCATTCTTACTCTTTTTGAGAAGCGTTATATACTTGATCTTCAGTAAGACCCATTTTCATCACTCAAACATTTTCGAAAGTTGTAAAGCTGGTTTGGTTTGAAAATTCACGGTTCACCGTGAATTTTCAAACCAATAATGCTGCTTCAAATTTTAAATTGTGGCCAACAACCATTGCTAGCAGAAAAATTATCATGTCCCATAGCTTGTCTGCAAAAGTATAGAATGGTGACGGGGGTATAATAAGTTTGTCATTCCGTTTGTAACACATCGAAATATTGATTTGCCACTATATAAAGTATACATATTCTTGATCAGGGAGAAATTCTAAGACGATATAAGCATGTCCGTCTGGCCGTCTTTTGTAATCCCGCTACAGTCATCAATAATGGAGCTATCGTCCTGAAATTTGGCACAGAATCGGGCTTAAAGAAACTGTAATTTTTATCCAATTTGCCTGAAATTGGAAATCTAGAGGTATTTTAGGACCATAAAGAGGTGTCCCGAAAATGGTTAGTATCGGACCATTTTTTGATATAGCTCCCATATAGACCGATCTCCCGATTTTACTTCTAGGGCTTCTAGAATCCGTATTGTTTACCCAATTTGCCTGAAATTTGAAATCTAGAGGTATTCTAGGATCATAAAGAGTTGTGCCGAAAGTTATGATTATCGGACCATGTTTTGATATAGCTCCCATATAGACCGATCTCCCGATTTTACTTCTTGGGCTTCTAGAATCCATAGTTTTTATCCAATTTGCCTGAAATTTGAAATCTAGAGGTATTCTAGGACCATAATGAGGTGTGCCGAATATATTGTGTATCGCTTCAAATTTTTGATATAGCCCCCTTATAAACCGGCCCTCCGATTTGTGGTCTAGATTCTAGAACTTGAATTAGATGTGCTGAGTATTGTGCGTATCCCTCCATGTTTGTGGCATAGCCCTCCAGATTTAAATCCTAGGGTTTCTAGAAATTGTAGTTTTTTATCAGATTTGCCACAAATTGAAACAAGTAAGGAAAGTCTAAAGTCGGGCGGGGCCGACTATATTAAACCCTGCATCACTTTGTAGATCCACATTTTCGTTAGCATATCCAATGTATTGGGCGCTATATATAAAGGTTTATGTTCCCATATACAGTTGTGCTCAAAATAATAGTAGTGCTGTGCTGAATTTTTTTTTTTTCTGCTTCTTCTATTCCTTCCACTAAAGGTTTATTTTATCTTTGTTTTTTACTATATCATTGTTTGGAGTGTGCATAATAAAAAAATACCGTTGGTTTAACTTCTGATGCTATTGTTGTTGTAAAAAAATCGACATAAGAAGAATCCCTTTGCAAGCTCCAAAACAAATAAAAGGGTTATAAGCTAGCTTACAAACAATTAAAAGACGAAAATAATTTAGCTGTCCATAGTCCAAGAAAAGTCACTCTCCTTTCAAAAAAAAACATGTATCGAAAAGAATAAAGTATGCCCAAGAGGATTTCCATTCGTCAGTACAGAAATGGAGGAACATTCCCCAGTACAGAAATGGAGGAACATTGGATGGATGAGTCAAAAATGGTGCTTTATGATTGAAGAGGATCCCGTCTATATATTCGGCAACCTAAAAACATTGATTACAGTACCAATTTTACGACAAAAACTGTAAATCACGATGGTGCTTTAATTTATTTGCTACTACTGTTATTTTGAGCGCAGCTGTACATATATTTAAATCTAACTTGATCTGAACAAAAATTGTTCTACAAAATTTATGGACTTTAAATTTAAGTCGGCTAATGCCCTGGGCTGGAACACGATGTTAGTAAAAAATATGGGAAACATTTAAATATGAACCAATTTTGTGGCAACTTCGCAAACGTGTAATTATGATTTATCGGTCGATATATATATGTATTAGAAGCATATGCAATCTCGTCAATCTGAGTACAACTTTGGCCTCTGTGGTCATAATAGTGCAAATCGACCGAAAGATATATATGGGAGCTATATCGAAATCTGAACCGATTTCAATAAAATTTAGCACACTTGACTACACTATTCCTAGTGAAAATGTTCAACCAAATTGGGGTAAACTCTGGCTTCTGGGGCCATATAAGTTCATATCGGGGGAAAGATATATGGGAGCTATATACAAATCTGAACCGATTTCTTCCAAAATCAATAGGGTTCTACGCTGACCCAAAACTTGTGCCAAATTTTAAGTCGATTAGACTGTACACTTGACTACACTGCCAAGTGCATTGTTTGTGCAAAATTTCACGCACTTCAGAATAAATCTCTGGCTTCTGGGCCCATATACGTGCATATTAGGCAAAAGATATATATCGGAGCTATATCTAAATCTGAACCGATTTCTTCCAAAATCAATAGGGAAAACTTGTGCCAAATTTGAAGTCGATTGGACTAAAACTGCGACCTAGACTTTGATCACAAAAATGTGTTCACAGACAGACGGACATGGCTAGATCTACTCAGGGAGCCACCCTGAGCATTATTGCCAAAGATACCATGTGTCTATCTCGACTCCGTCTGGGTGTTGCAAACATATGCACTAACTTATAATACGCTGTTTCACAGTGTGGCGCTGGGTATAAATATACGGGCATTTTAGACCCACAAAAAAGTGTATATGGTTTAGTTTTTATCGGTCCATTTGGTAAGGCCTCCATATAGACCGATTTCAGATCTTGAGAGTACAGATGGTGCATTGATCATGAAAATTGCTTGAAACTGAATGTAAAATTTCCAGATTTTACTTCTCGTAATTATTTTATCATTTTCTTGCACACTTACAAGAGATATTTATGATTCCTCTAAAACGCAAACGAAAAATGGTTCTCATAAATCCAGAATCTGATATAGTCTTCATAGTTAAAATCTTTACATTTATCTCCGGGAAGCGTACTGATCTGCTTGGGAAAATAGCTGCCATCAAACCCCCCTGAAATTTTCAAAGGAAACTAATATATTTGATTCATGGTGGTGGGTATTTAAGATTCGGCCCGTATTTAAGATACTGCTGTATATACTTCTTTAGTGTTGTTTTAGTTTTCAAAAAAAAAAAAAAACGATAAAATAACAAAAACTTATGCGACAAAAACAAACAAATATTACGGCCCGGTTTACAGAGGAAAAATGTAAAATGTATCCGAAGAATTGAGATGTCCGGACTACTGCATAGTCCGGACATTTCTAGCGGGCTGTCCCCATTATATACTGTATATACTTATTTAATAGATGACATTTAATTTCTTCTCCACTTACCACAATGAGCCAAATCAATGATGGGCACCAAACTCTTGGCCAGCAAGGTGTCTGTTTTGTCGTCATTTGTTTTGTTTCTCAACATTTTTGCGTAACACTTTGCTCTGTTTTTTAATGATTTTCTTTAGATTTAATTTCTCAATATTGATCAATTGGATTGTCGCAAGATTTCTTTTCTTTGTTGTGACTATTGCCGCAGTGATTTAGCAAAATCAATTGTTAATGCAATTGATGAAACACACACAAAATTGCTAAAAGAAAATAGAAAAAACAAAATAAATTATTTTTTTAATTTTGTTTAAGACAGTTTAAAAAAAGAAATATCAAAACAAAAAAAGTAAAGTGGGAAATTTCTTTCTTTTTTAATATAAAAGGTTTTTTACTAGTTTTTAATATATCACGGGAATTACCTAAACTTTTTGAAGATTGTATTCTTAGTTGTTTTAGTAAAGTCTTAATTCCGTATTAAAATCACTTTCAGCTTAGATTTTTCATAATAAAACTTTCTATTTTATATCATAATTTAAATTTTAATATTCTGTTTTATTTTGTGTTTTTATTTTTTACTCTTTCAATTGAACTTTCTTTCAGTTTACACTTTCAATTGATAACAAACAAATTCACTTTTCCTTTTTTTCACTTTTCTTTAAATTATATTTTAAAAAATTATATCCGTTTTCTATAAATTGAAATATAAAATGCAACTTTTTTTATACTGTCGTAGCTGCCTTTAAAATTCAATTCTATAACGTTCAATGTTCCGATGATAACTAAACCTATGGCAGAAAACAACGTTTATAGCAATTGTATTTATTTTTTTACTACAATCATCTGAAATAAGCTCAGAGAAATTAATTGAATACTTTACCCAAGACTCTCTGCAAGAGCCATATCTCAATGCCCCTTATCGCACCCTCTTCGTTTCACACACATACTCATTATTTAGACATAATGTCGTCATAATAAAAGAAAAAAAAAACAACATTAGGAAAAAACCTCAGCTACTCTCTATCTCTTTCCCCTACCGTCCTCTTTATTACTTTGCTCTTCCCCTCTAACCAACAAGTTTTACATTTAGTCATTGTCTGTTTTAAAAACGATTAAGCTTCGCGGTCTTAGTAGCGAATGGGTGAATTTTTTTGTAGACCAGTCAGTCCCCTTTAAGATTGTTGAACCAATTTTGGCAAATACATAGATAATCAAAGGCATTAATCTTATACAGATTTATTTATTTTGATTTTCGATCTCTTTGTTAGTTTAATTCATGATTGCAGTAATAATATTTTCTATGTTGACAAATATGCCAAGACCCTCATACACATAACAATGATCACACAAGGAATGCAAACATTAATGGCACTTGCATAGTAAAGAGAGAGGGAGAGAAAGAAATAGCCAAAATTGTGAGGGAGTATATTTGTTAGGAAAAGAAATAGAAAATTGTTTTAAACTAGCACAGAAGACTCATGAAGTCCTTCCGTTTTAGGCTTTATTAACACAAAGGTAAAATTGCACTTAAAATCTCGAAAGATAGTGGGTTCAATTCCACTTTAGACCGAACACAAATAAGATTTTCAACTCAGTATTTCTGTGACATTTCTGAGCGTTTCAAAACTCTTCTAAGTGGTTTAACTATAATCTCAATAGTGCAAGGGAAAATATGCGTTGAAGGGTAATTGCAGATGAATCAATAAATTGGGCAGATGTTGAGTTTAAAAAAAAATAGCATTTTACTTTCTGATATAATATCCATCCATCGATCTCACGAATTGAGGACATACACTGCTTCGTATGTATCATTAACCACTGGGGTTATACTCTTCGCTACTCTAAACTTAACATACAAGCCATTGAGGGTTAAGCTTTCAGGGGTGATATCCTTAGCCCAATTCTGAATATTCCCTAGGGAATGTGTTCCCTGGGAATTCATTTTCCCCGGGAATAAAATCCTCCTATTCTAAACAGTAGGGGAAGGGAATAACATGGGAGAAATAATTCAGAGTATTCGAAGTCAGCTGTTTTACTTCATCTGTTTTATTTTAATAAATTTTTATACCCTCCATCATAGGATGGGGGAATATTAACTTTGTCATTCCGTTTGTAACACATCGAAATATTGCTCTAAGACCCCGTAAAGTATATATATTCTGGGTCGTGGTGAAATTCTGAGTCGATCTAAGCATGTCCGTCCGTCCGTCCGTCTGTTGAAATCACGCTAACTTCCGAACGAAACAAGCCATCGACTTGAAACTTGGCACAAGTAGTTGTTATCGATGTAGGTCGGATGGTATTGAAAATGGGCCATATCGGTCCACTTTTACGTATAGCCCCCATATAACGGGACCCTCAGATTTGGCTTTTGGAGCCTCTAACAGAAGCATATTTCATCCGATCCGGCTGAAATTTGGTATATGTTGTTGGTATATGGTCTCTAACAACCATGCAAAAATTGGTCCACATCGGTCCATAATTATATATAGCCCCCATATAAACCGATCCCCAGATTTGGCTTGCGGAGCCTAAAAGAGAAGCAAATTTCATCCGATCCGGCTGAAATTTGGTACGTGGTGTTGGTATATGGTCTCTAACAACCATGCAAAAATTGGTTCACATCGGTCCATAATTATATATATATATTTGGCTTGCGGAGCCTCAAAGAGAAGAAAATTTCATCCGATCCGGCTGAAATTTGGTACATGGTGTTGGTATATGGTCTCTAACAATCATGCAAAAATTAGTCCACATCGGTCCATAATTATATATAGCCCCCATACAAACCGATCCCCAGATTTGGCTTGCGGAGCCTCAAAGAGAAGCAAATTTCATCCGATCCGGCTGAAATTTGGTACATGATGTTGGTGTATGGTCTCTAACAACCATGCAAAAATTGGTCCACATCGGTCCATAATTATATATAGACCCCATATAAACCGATCTCCAGATTTGGCTTGCGAAGCCTCAAAGAGGAGCAACTTGCATCCGATCCGGCTGAAATTTGGTACATGTTATTGGTATATGGTCTCTAATAACCATGCAAAAATTGGTTCACATCGCTCCATAATTATATATAGCCCCCATATAAACCGATCCCCCGATTTGGTTTGCGGAGCCTCTAAGAGAAACAAATTTCATCCGATCCGGCTGAAATTTTTTTACATGGTGTTGGTATATGTTCTCTAATGACCATGCAAAAATTGGTCCACATCGGCCCATAATTATATATAGCCCCCATATAAATCGATCCCCAGTTTGACCTCCGGAGCCTCTTAGAGGAGCAAAAGTCATTCGATCCGATTGAAATTTGGTACGTGGTGTTAGTATATTGTCTCTAACAACCATGCCAAAATTGGTCCATATCGGTCCATAATTGTATATAGCCTCCATATAAATCGATCCCCAGATTTGTCCTCCGGAGCCTCTTGGAGGAGCAAAATTCATCCGATCCGGTTGAAATTTGGAAAAAAATGCCTGAGTGAAGACGTATTTTTTGTCGGCGGATCATCTTTTGCTAATTAATCCATATTTCTGCAAAAATTCAATTGCAAACCTTCATATTTTATTCAAACAAGTTCCGGAGTTTTAATTTTGAGTGTTTTTCCCAATATTTTTGGAAACTTTTATGCTGTCAAAAACTTTGCCGGTTGCTGTTACATTGTCACCACCAATCGCCTTTGCTACAGCAAGAATTGGTTTATTTTTTTTATTGGAGTCGAAAACAACTTGAGTCATAACAATAAATAAGCCGGATATATTTGTGCATTTTCCATTGCTGGTATTGTCTTTTCCTGATTACGCGTTTCTATTTGCTACTGTTGACTGGTTGACGAATATTGAGGTTAGGTGTGCAAGATCACTGTCCATACTCATGGCTGATAAACAAAAGAACACTAAAATGCCGTCCAAGTGCATTATTTGCAGTAACAACTTGTGTAAGTCGAAGGGAAGTGTGAAATGCCGTTGCTGTGCTCAGTGGGCACATACAACCTGCACCGATCTCACCAGTGAGCAGCAAGACATTCTAATTGCTAATACGGCTCTTTCTTATGTTTGTCCATCCTGTGGTAAACAAGAAACTAATACAACAATTTCTACGAACGATACATCATTGAGTGATGAAGTCAAGAGTTTAAAGAAGATGATGCAAGATTTCATCACTAGAGCTAATGAGGAGCGCAACAGGGTTGATGAGGCCATGGATGCTATTGTGAGTATGAGGAAAGATATGGATGCTCTCGTTAAGGATATAAAATTTGAAGTTTCTGAATGTCGCAAGGAAATTAGTCATGTGGAGGCTGCTACTTCCAATCAATTTTCCTTAATGCAATTGGAGATTAATTCACTCCAACGAAAACTAAATCGAGGTGATGTCATTATAAGTGGTATGCCGAAAGGATTGACCAATCTAGTTGATCCCATTATTCAACTGGGAGATTTCCTTAACATATCGATCTCCAAGCATGATATCTGCGGTGTGCATTATATCAATGGAATGAAGTCTATCCTAGTTAAATTCAACAACTATTTCATGCGGGATGACGTAATTAAATTCTATTTTCAAGCTATTAAGACTAAACCACTAATGGTATCTCACTTGATAAAGTCGAATGTGGATAGCGTTAACAATAGTGTTGATATACATACGAGGGTATACTTAAATGAACACTTCACACCTGCTGCTGGAAAATTGAATGCACTATGCAAGAAACTTCTAAATAAAAAGTTAATATTCAAGTTCAAGGTACTTAATTATGACAACCCTAAAGCCAAGTTGTTGATGCCGGATGGTAAAGAATTGTATCTGAATGCTTTGGAATGCCAAGACATTCTCAATAAGGATAATGTAGCTTCCAAATAACATCTAGACTAAAACGCTTTCTGATTCCCTTATTAATTTTGAATTTTTGATCTCATGTATAGTTAATTTTTCTTTTTTTCCACTTTGTGGTAAATTCTATATATTTCTATCCGGAAGGAATGATATTATTATATATATATACATAAAAATAGAATTACAATCTGATTAATATTGACTTGTAAATTTGTTTGAATTCAACTTGCTTTTGGTTTCAGCTTTAATATTTAAATGTAAATTGTAATGTTGATGAAACAAACGTAGTGCCTATTCATATACTTATTTAAAGAAGTTACTTCAATATACATCGTTATACTATATATCTTGTTAGGATGATTCGTCGATATAATTATGAGCATAATAATTATTTAATTATCGTTATAATATGCGAATATTATGTATTGATTTTTACAATAGCTTTTTTAACCCCCTTGCCATAACATTATATCCAACTTATGATGTCTTTTAATGATAATTTAGGACCCATAGTAAGCAATTCTAGTCAAATTAAACATATTTTTACCCCTTATCTAACAAAACTCAAAGTAGGACACCTCAATTGTCGGAGTTTAAGGGCTGACTCAAAGTTAAATGAGTTGAGACAAATAGTCGGAACAGGTTTGATTGATATACTTGCGGTATCTGAGACGTGGTTTACTGCCGACACTCTTGACAGTGCTGTTATGATGGCTGGATATAAACTCTGCCGTAATGACAGGTTACTTGGGCGAGGTGGTGGTGTGGCCTTTTATATTTCTAATAATATTACCTTTAGGCCTGTTACGGTTATTTCTAATTCTGAGTGTGAGTCGTTGTTTATTGAATTGCATGTTCAGGATAGGAAAGTCCTTATTGGAGTAGTATACTTGCCTAGGGGTAATCTGGATATTTTTGAGAATTCTCATAGAGACCTTTTACTTTCGTATTCTAGTATCCTCATAGCTGGTGATTTCAACTGCAATCTTTTTAACACAGTTAGATCGAGTTGTCTTCGTTCTTTGTGTTCACGGTTGCACTTGATGGTGACCCATAATTCGAGACCTACACATTTTGATCTTAGAACACGATCAACTTCTTTGATAGATTATTTTCTCTCGAGTGGAATCTCTGTTCTAGACTGTAATCAGACCCAATGTCCATCTATTTCAGACCACTCCCTTATTCTGGCCTCCTTTTCGATTGATGTTCCACATACAGCAGACTTCTTTGAATATAGGGACTTTAGAAATATCAATTGGGATGATTTGCTTACTTATATTGACGACTTTGATTCCTCTACGATTCTTTGTCTTGATGACATTGATTCGAAATGTGATGCTATTTGCAATTTACTTTGTGATCTTTTCTCTTTCGTTCCAATTGTGCGTAAACGTGTGGTATACAAGAATGATGCATGGATGAGGCGTAGCAATATCATTTTAGCTCAATCGTTTAGAGATTTGGCCTATAGAGCCTTTCTAAATGACCGTTCTGAGACCAATTGGAGGACTTACTGCAAACTTCGGAATAGAGCTAAGGGTATTATTCGCAAGGAGAGACGGACATTTTATACGGGTCTTTTTGGCGGCGAGAATTCGGCAAGATTTTGGAATATTTTACGCACGTCTGGCTGTGTTGGTTCGAGTCATAGGGATATTGCGTATGACGCTGATGAAATTAATGAATATTTCGCGGGTAATAACATTGATTTTCAAGACGATCAGGAGTTGGAGTCCTTTCCTGATTCTCTTAATGATTTTTCTTTCCGTTGCGTTTATGAAGATGAGGTTTATGACGCGTTGCGTAAAGTTAGGTCAAAATCATTAGGTGTGGATGGAATTCCGATATATTTTATTAAATTAATATTTCCATACGTTTCTTCTTACATTTTGGATTTATTTAATATGGTTTTTACTAGGTCTGTCTTTCCTTTAGCTTGGAAGACTGGACGTGTGGTCCCAATTCCTAAGGGTAGTCATATTCGAGGACCTGAAGATCTTAGGCCTATTACTATTGTTCCTGCTCTTTCGAAAGTATTCGAGAACCTTATGAAAGATCAGATTTTGGAATCTACTGTGTCGAAGATATATGAGTTGCAACATGCCTTCCGTGCCAATCGTTCTACGACGTCTTTGCTTCTCCAACTAACTGATACTATTCGTGAGAATGTTAATAGTAATATACCCAATGTGCTGGTTTCACTTGACCTTTCTAAGGCATTCAATTCTGTCAACTTTATGTGCATGGTTTCCAAACTGAGACATGAATTTGGTTTTTCATTCCAAGCTTGTAGACTTGTTTTTTCTTACCTCTCCGGTCGGTGCCAATTTGTTGCCCTAAGGGGTTCTCAGTCCGGAGTACTTCCCCTCCATTCTGGTGTCCCTCAGGGTTCCGTTTTAGGGCCCATTTTGTTCCTTTTGTATGTTAATGATCTGGCTCGGATGGTAAACTCACCTATGTGTCAAGCTTTTCTATTTGCCGATGATGTGTTCCTACTTTTTAAATGTGAACGTTCTGATTTATTTAGATTTCAGTATGATATTAGCGACACTTTGACTCGTTTTCTTGAATGGTCTGAACTTAACTCGCTTTGTGTGAATCGATCTAAAACTAAAGCCCTCTCTTTTGGTTTAAATGAGCTGTTTCTTCATGACTTTACAATTTCTTTAGGAAATACTCCAATTGATTTTGTTGATCATCATAGATGTCTTGGTGTTGTTCTTGATACGAGGTTGAACTTTGACCATCATGTCAATTTGGTATCTGGGCGTGTTTGGGCAGCATTGCGACGTATATATGCTGCTAACATATATTTACCTCTTCATGTCAGATTTAGGGTGGCGAAATCTCTCCTAATGAGTCACATAATATATGGCTTGGAGATTGTTTCGGGTTGCGGTTCGAATGTTATGAACAGGATCAGGGTAATTGTTAACACGGTCGTTCGTTTTGTCTATAATGTGGGTAGAAGGGAGCATATCACAAGTCATGTTAAGCGTTTTCTCGGTTGTTCCTTTGCTGATTTTGTGAGATTTAGAAATTTATCTTTTTTCTATAAAATAATCAGGACGGGAGGTCCTCGTTCTCTATGTGGGAAATTTAAATTTTCGAGATCCACGAGGAACCCTCAAATTTTGATTAATAGGGTTGCTAGATCACTCTATGCAAGGGCCTATGTCGTTAGAATTGCACGTAGTTGGAACTGTTTGCCTTACGATCTACGAGTATTTTCTCACTCTAATAACGTGTTTCGCATTAAACTGTTGAATTATTATTTGAATGACATTTGATAACTTTTATTTCAATTTCACGAATATTTGCTTACTATAGGTACCTTATATCTCTAATATTTACTGCTATTTTTTTTCTTTGTTTGTTATGGCTGGGGGTTCTGCTATTCTGCTACTGTTAATTATTATTGTTAATATTAGAATCAATTATTAGTCCGTTGTATACTCAGGTTTAAGAATACTATGTAATATATTTATTGGCCGCGAAGGCTTTTGTATTACATGTCTAATAAATGAAATGAATGTGGTCTCTAACAAATACGCAAGAATTTGTCCATATCGGTCCATAATTATATAAAGCCCCCATATAAACCGTTCCCAGATTTGATCTCCGGAGCCTCTTGGAGGAGCAAAATTCATCCGGTTGAAATTTGCAACGTGGTGTTAGTATAAGGCCGCTAATAACTATGCCAAAATGGGTCCATATCGGTCTATAGTTATATATAGCCGATCCCCAATCACACAAAAATTGGTCCATATCGGTTCTCAATCATGGTTGTCACTCGAGCCAAAAATAATCTACCAAAATTTTATTTTTATAGAAAACATTGTCAAAATGTTATTTCTATAAAAAAAATCTTGTCAAAATTTTATTTCTATAGAAAATTTTGTCAAAATTTTATTTCTATAGAACATGTTGTCAAAATTTTATTTCTATAGAAAATTTTGGCAAAATTTTATTTCTATAGAAAATTTTGTCAACATTTTATTTCTATAGAAAATTTTCTCAAAATTTTTTTTCTACAGAAAATTTTTTCTAAATTTTATTTCTTTAGGAAATGTTTTCCAAATTTTATTTCTATAGAAAAAGTTGTCAAAATTTTATTTCTATAGAAACTTTAAACTTACTTATATACTTATTTAATCGGGCTTTTTTAGTTTAATACGGTGTTAGGAAGTTTTAAGATACCTTGCCATCGGCAAGTGTTACCGCAACCCAAGTAATTCCATTGTGGATGATACTCTGCAGTAGAAGTTTCTACGCAATTCATGGTGGAGGGTACATAAACTTCGGCCTAGTCGAACTTACGGCCGTATATACTTGTTTTTAATTTTATTGTTCAAAAACAAAATATGGTGGAAATAACATTAAATTTTAGAATCCGTTTCAAATGGAAGACAAACCCATAATACTTTGCACAAAAGTGGTTCTGTGGTCTTTGGGACCATTTCCGGTGAAGCGCCATCATGAGTTGATCGACACTTTGATATGCCAAGAGAAAATCTTTGAAACCGGGCAAGAAATATTTAGGACCTCGCCGGATCTATACTAAAGGCTATAGAAATACCAGTTAGCCGTTGGTGAAATATACGTATAGTCAGGCTTGTGCGGATTGGTATCTGGCATTTTCTTTTCAATAACTTAATAATAACAATTCCTTAATCTTCATGTCCAATTAGCTCGTATAAAAGTTGTAATAGTAAGTAGAAAGGAAAAACTTTTGGAATATGCTGAGCAATAGATTATTTTAATAAATGTCTTTCAGTGAATGTGTAGATCTAAACTTGAACATCAATACCAGTCCTGTGATAGATACAAAAGTCCATCGGATTACCCAAAGATTTTGGAGGTCATTATCTTGCGTTAGAAATGAATCGAGGTCACTGCTTGAATGGCTCATGAATAGCTTATGGCTGACTCTGACGCTGAATGCAATAATGCTGACTCCTGAATGTCCATTGTCTGCGGCCGAAAGGTTCTCTGCCCAGCGCGTCAATACTGTCTTTCATTTTCCCGATATTTGGTATTTATTTTAACCCCACAGCCAATGAATACGAGCTGGGAGAGACCATCGATTGCCATATGTAATTTTCCAGCCAAATATAAAGCAATCACCACGAGGGTCACCTTTCATATTTCGGTATTATCATCCAAAATGGTTTTATTGTTTTTCAAAATATTCCCCATCAGCATCTATATACTTTGGCATGCATTTGAACCAATAATCGAAGCCAAGATTGAGCTATCTCCAGAACAAGCATTCTGAACGCATCAACCGCTTCTTCGGCTGTAGAAAAAAATTTACCTCTTTTTGTATTTTTTACGTACGGGACTATACGGCAGATTACTCATCAGATCGTTGTTTTGAGTGCTCAAAAATGCAGTTGGTCGAGCAGATTTGTGGGACCTAGCATTGTCATTTTGAAGAGTGATCCGTTTTCGGCGGTTGGTTTTCCTGATTTCTTGGAAGACCACTGGCAAACAAATGGTTGAGTATCTGTTCAACGTTGTTCCAGTGGTACGAATGCGATATGTGTAATTTTTCCGAAAAATAGGCAAACATTTGCTTGAAAGTGCTTCGTAAGCTAACCATTTTTGTTGGGTTTGGCTCATCTTGAAATACCCATACAGTGGGCTGCTATTTACTTTCGGGCGTAAATTCACGATTTCCATATTTCATAGACGTGTTGTGAAGCACCGGAATTGTATTTTTGAGCATTTCATTCGACCAATCGACACGAGACTTTTCTTAACAATTCACAAATTGTGTGCAAGCTATTTCAAGAGCAAAATGTTATTTTTAGACGTAGAACATGGAATATTTCTGTCGCAAAACTTTTATTTTCTCGCCAAAAGTCTACATGGTTGTCGAAATCAGATACATAATTTCCGAGAAAATAACATGGTTGCGACAAACATGTTACATGTTCCCCGTTTGAGGTGATCATATTTCTTCTCTGTGTGTGGGATCAAAGTTTTTTTTAACCGCCAAATCTTCATGTGTATTGAATGTATGCCTAAGGTTGCCCACTTATGCCTAAGGTTGCCTCAATCTCACGATAGGTCACATTACGATCTTGCAATATCAATTTGGGCACAGCATCAATGGTTTCTGGAACAACAACTGCTTTCGGACGATCTTCACTAAATTCGTATTGGAGTGAGCTACGATATCAGAGTACAAAATTAGATAAAATTCTAAAACCTACAAATCTAATTTACCCCTTATACTTTTGAATAAAGATAGAGAATTCTTTTGATATAATTTTTAAATCTATGATATCCGAACATATCATACCTTGAACCCTAGTTGGCTGTAGGGTACATCTATGGCATTTGCAAAGATAAGAACAAACGATATTTATGACCATTTATACAAGCTAGAAGGAATATGAATATTTAACTTTTAATTATGACCTTATCAGCTTATTTCTCATAATGTTCTGGAAGACTTTGTCAAAAATTTCATTTCGATTTAAAATGTCAAATAATAGATAACAAAGTGAGTAAGCCAGGCGTCAATGCTACCTTTTTTAAGGTGTTATCAGGTATAAATAAAATATCATTTTATTGAAAATCTAATGGGACACCGGAAGCAAGTACGAACTATTATCATAGCGAATGATTCATGGTCTCCTTTAATCACTATGTTAAGTTGGGTTGGGTTAAAGAGGCAGCCCGATTAAGATACAGGCTCACTTACACTATTCAGTCCATTGTGATACCACATTAACTAAAAGTACCTATTACATATGGGCACTTCTAGTTTTAACCGCTGAACCTTCTCGATTATTTTCTTCTGTTGAACCAACCAGATTGTTCCAAAAACATTAGCAGACTGCTTAAGTTTACGTTTTCCAGGTCGGCCAGTAATCAAAGCTATATGCCCCTAAAATTCGCTTACGCCTTACACAAAATGCAGGACTCTCCCACAAAAGGTGTTTAATTGATTAATTTTCCTCCTCATACAGTAGTCATTATATTTTGCGCCAATAGTTTTTGCAAAATCGCCCATCAGGCAGCCACCCGTTATACAAGATATAAGGAGTACAATCTGACGTCTTGAGAACACTAGCATATTAGTATGCGGTTTAAGTTTAAATGGGGCCATATTTGCTTGGTGTCCTTACAACCCTTGCAATTCTCCCATCGAGCATTTGCCATCATAATAGCCTTCTGACGCAGTAAGAGCTTACAGGTATCCAGAAGCATTCCAGCAGATTCTAGTTCCCCTGGAATATGTAAGGTGCCCAGCAAAAAAAGCGTCGCCAAAAAGGTAGTGAAAATGTTCTTTTTGGATCCGGAAGTGGTGCCAAATTGACGCAGAAGCGATTAATTTAACATGGGCTTGTCATAAAGGGTGATACGGTCAAAATTTGGTCAAGGGAAAATGCGTGTAAATCGGTGAAATCGTTTATTTAAAAAATCAAATTAAATTTCTTTTTCAAGTTCAATTAGTATAAAATTCAGGACAAATATTCAGTTAGGCTTTCGCTTTTCCAAATCCGAATTGCCGGGCCTCACGCTTGACACCTGCCATCAGATTTTGTACAGCCACCTTGTCCACCTTCTTCGCCGCAGAAAGCCAGTTTGCCTTGAACTGCTGCTCGTCCTTAGCAGTTTTTTGGTCTTCTTTAGGTTCCGCTTGACAATAGCCCAGTATTTCTCAATTGGGCGGAGCTCTGGCGTGTTGGGAGGGTTCTTGTCCTTGGGAACCACCTGCACGTTGTTGGCGGCATACCACTCCATGGCCTTTTTACCGTAATGGCAAGATGCCAAATCCGGCCAAAACAGTACGGAACAACCGTGTGTGTTTCTTCAGGAAAGGCAGCAGACGTTTATTCAAATACTCTTTCACATAAATTTCTTGGTTGACAGTCCCGGAAGTTATGAAAATGCTGCTTTTCAAGCCACAGGTACAGATGGCTTGCCAAACCAGATATATTCTTTGGGAACTTTGACAGTTGTATGTGCTTGAAAATATCTGCTACCTTTCCCCTTCCTTTTGCCATATAAAACTCCTGTCCCGGAAGCTGCTTGTAGTCGGCTTTGACGTAGGTTTCGTCGTCCATTACCACGCAGTCAAACTTCGTCAGCATCGTCGTGTACAGCCTCCGGGATCGCGCTTTGGCCGTCGTATTTTGTTTATCATCGCGATTTGGAGGCACTACCTTCTTGTAAGTCGATAGTCCGGCTCGTTTTTTGGCTCGATGCACGGTTGTAGACGATACACCCAGCATATTTGCGGCATCTCGGAGAGCCTCTCTCTCCGAGATTAGAGTTTCGCTTGAAACTACCGGCAACTCTCTTTGTCGTCTCAGCGGCTTCCGGTTTTCGATTTCCCCCCGATCCAGACTTCCTGGCTGTCGACAAACGTTCCCCAAACACTTTAATTACATTTGTAACGGTTGATTTGGCAACTTTTAGCGATTTTGCCAGCTTTGCGTGCGAGTAGCTCGGATTTTCGCGATGCGCGAGCAAAATTTTGATACGCTGCTCTTCTTGCTTGTACGGCATTTTGACAACTGAAGAGTGAATTCCAAAATCAAAATAGGAGCAACATTCTACACACACACACCTTCAAAATTAGGGATGTTCAGGTTTTTTTAATGCAAAATTGAAAGAAATACGTCAAGTTTATATTGACCAAATTTTGACCGTATCACCCTTTAATGCCAACATTTGTTGGAACATTACTTCTCAGCCAATTCGCCACCTCTCTTATTGCTAATATTTCAGCCTGAAAAACACTACAGTAATTAGGTAATCTTTTCGCTATTCGAAGTTTCAGGTCTTTATAATGAACTCCGAAACCCACTTGTCCATCCAATTTGGAGCCATAATCAAATCTATATGACGTTTATTCCCTGGGGTCTGTGTGCACCACGCCTCATTGTTGGGAATTAGAGTTTCAAACTTTTTGTCGAATCATTTAATCACTATTTCTAAGGATCTTTTGGATTAACTTCCATACTAAACTTACTTCAGATTATCATTGAAGAAAAAAGGAACCATGAATCGATTATTCGTGAATATGTGGTACTACAACATTCATTGACTACCCTACTTGCCTTCAAATTCGCATACTTGACAAACCAAGTTCGTGTCCATTCACTCTCCATTCACCACCATCTGTCAATGCCGGAGAAAAGTAATCAAATATGTGAATATCACTCAAATATTGCAAAATTGATGTAAATATCAATAACTGGGTGTCATACTGTCAATTGGCAATGTCAACTTAACATAATTTCAATGAACTGTTTACATGGTAATTAGTTTCGATTACCCGATACGTTTGTTCGCACACTGTAATATGATGTAGATTATAAGTAAATAAATTATGACGTAACCATCGATTTCATATCAGCGTTAGGCGGCAATTATACGATTACAGTAAGACAAGAAGGCACGTGTAAACATGAGTTCATATACATAAGTACTATAGTTTTCCATGTGAAAACTATAAACTATGATAAGATCGGCAATGAAGAAGTCTACACACTCTACACTAATAGAACAAATTACGTTAAAAATCTATTACGGGCGGTAACCACATGAAATGGAAGCGTTCACGAAAAATCAAAACGAAATGTTCACGATTTCGTCCATTGGCGTTCATAATTTCATGAACTTCTTACGTTTTTCTTTGGCCATGAAAAGTCTTAAAATATTCGTAAGAGGTTCTTATGGCAACTCCGTCGGTAGTACAATGTGCTAAGGAGCAAACAATCCAGGTTCGATTCACGGAAATTCTTTTTTTATAAACTGTAATCATTGCGATCATTAACGCTAGTTGTGGTTTTGACAACGCATGGTATCATTTTATCGTTGTCTGATTGACACCATCTGTTTTCCGTTTGACACCACATGGGCGTTTATTCGCTTTCACGAACGGATCGTTTTGAAACGTGTATGCCGTTAATGATTTTTTCTATGAGTAGAGGAATACAAAATTTGAAAATTTGGTTAATTGCCACTCTGATTGAGTATCTTCAAAACATCGATTCTGGACGCATCAACTGCTTCTTCAGGGGATGAAAAACGTTCATCGCCACTTTATTTTTTTATGTAAGAGAATAAAACGAAGTCATTTTGTTAGGACCATATGGTGGATTGCCCATCAAAATGATGCTTAAAAATTGCATTTGCTTGACCCGATGTGGATCCGACTTAGGGGGTTGGTTTCCTGATTTCTTGGAAGACGAAAAATGATTGTGTACCATTCAGAATTGCATGTTCTGCGTGGCACGATTGCATGTCCAGTTTTTCCGAAAAAAACAGGCGATAAATTACTTTGAAGTGCTCCGAGCCTGAGCAACTTTCTTTCACCCAGAAAAAAGTGACCCCTTCTTTAAGTTAAAATGAACTCATTGTGAAGAAAGTTAAACTTCGTATAGCGCCAAAGACATTTTTATTTGTTTGAACGATGTGATTTTCGTAGAAATTAGGAATAATGCATTCCATATATTAGTTAACATTTTCCTATATTTACATACCACTATACTACAGAATGAAATAATTTAACTAATTTGAATTCATATATGGAATGATTTTATTGAAATTTTTTCATTCATTTCGACAAATCTTACACATTTGTGGTAAAACTTTTACTTCATAATTAGAACTGCTTACCTTCGTTTTTAAATACAATTTTATTTATTTCTATAAGCAATTTTATCTTCAATAAAAGACATGTTTAGTAATATATTGAATATATTTATTAAGAATCAACAGCATCGAATCTCTTTGAAATATTAGTTTATTATTCCACTATTTCCAATTTCCGTGTGATATTATCAACTGTAAAACGCACGTTTTCTTCTTCTTGTACTTTTCACTTTTAATAAGTTGCTGCCAAACGATTTTGTCCTCCTTTTACAATTTCAATACCTACAAATATAAAAAATCATAAAACATTTTTGTTGCAAAAGGTTAGCGTCACTGAATATTACCTGATAATTGAAGATTCCAAAATGAAGACAAATGAAAGGGTTGTTATTCTGCTGGTGTTTTCTTTCTTTATACACTATCACGAACATTGATAGATTTATTTAAAAAACGAAAATTTTTCTCACTAATTTAAAATAACAAATATTTTATATATTTTATTTGTTATTTATTATATTATTTTACCATATTATTTTTTAACAATCTCTCCGTATACCAAAACAACGCGATTCCAACTAGAAAAAACAACCGACGCGCAAATATATCGATTACACCCACACGCAAACACATCGATTACGATGACAGGTATCGATTACAGGTAGACAATAGAAATTTAGGAAAATTTCCTATATTCTAACAAGTGTGTTTCCTTAACTTTTGAAAGGATTGCATACTTCTTAGTACGAATGAACTAAAATATTTTTCTATGCCAAGTGTTGTTCGTATGTATGAAAAACTTTCTATTATAAAGGAAGTCGCAATTATCATTTTATAAGAAATTTTACTAATTTTGAGGAAACTTGGTTTTAGTTCGGTTTTTGTTTATTTTTACGAATGCTTTGTTATCGGTGAATAAAATTTTCTTTTTCAGTAGTAAATTCTTATACCCAGCGAAGAAAATAGTATGAGTAAAATTTCATGCCTTATTCTAGTTAATGAACTATTCCTAACTGCTTACAGTTTAGGATTTTTTTACTGAAACGAGTAAATTTTATTATTTTTCACAAAAATTTACCTTAATGGAAATAAAATGGATAAACTATATTGATGAAAATTTTTTCCTTTAGTTTCGAAGGCACTTTTTTCTGGGTGTTGCATTTAGCTCATCTTGAAACACCCATACAGACGACTGCTGTTTACTTTCGGGCTCATACGCGTAAATCCATGATTCATCACCTGTCACGATGTCGAAGCACTGCGATTGTATTTTTGGAGCATTTGTTTCGACCAATCGACACGTGCCCCTTTTTGAGCGATTGACAAATTGTGTGGGATCCAACGCGAACAAATGTTGAATCTAATGCCTAGGCAGGTTAGGTTAGGTGGGAGCCCGATGTATCAGGCTCACTTAGACTATTCAGTCCATTGTGATAGCACAGTGGTCAACTTCTCTCTTATCACTGAGTGCCATGTTAACCTCCTTTTTATAGGCTAGTCCGAACGGAGTTCCACATTGCAGTGAAACCACTTAGAGAAGTTTTGAAATAGAGGTGTGCGAAATTTCACTCACGCAAAATTTCACTCACGCGCACACCTCTATTTCATTCACGAAGCCAAATATTTATTCACGCACGATAAGTGTCGTAGCCACTCACACTTACGCACATTCACGAAATGAAGAGAAGTACTCACGCACGCTCACGCACGAACTACTTTTACAGACTCACGCTCACGCACGATTCACAACGATTCACGTGACTCACGACAAATTCACGAGACTCACAACATTTTCCAACCGGGAATGAGAAAAGGTTAGGTGGCAGCCCGAGGTATCAGGTTCACGTAGACTATTCAGTCCATTGTGATACCACATTGGTGAACTCTTATCACTAAGTGCTGCCTGATTCCATGCTAAGCTCAATGACAAGGGACCTCCTTTTTTATAGCCGAGCCCGAACGGCGTTCCACATTGCAGTGAAATCACTTTGAAACACTCACAAATGTCACAGCATTACTGAGGTGGCATTATCCACCGCTGAAAAACTTTTTGGTGTTCGGTCGAAGCAGGAATCGAACCCACGACCTTGTGTATGTAAGGTGGGCATGCTAACCATTGCACCACGGTGGCTCCCCTAATTCCTAAGGTTGTCTCAATCTCACAGTAAGTCACATAACGATCGAGCAAAATCAGTTGGCGCACAGCATCAATGGTTTCTGGAACAAATGATTTTGGACGGCCTTCCCGAGATTCGCCTTGGAGAGAACTACGACCTCGGTTGAATTTGGCATACCAGTGAGCTTCATCGCCAAAAATTTAATCAAATTCATTGATACTCGTACACTTTTGATGAGTTAATCAATGTCAAAATCAAATTTTCCATTAATTACATTTTTTGGGCGAGATGTTTCTTTTAAGTAGCTGTAAACAACACAACTACCCAGCAAAAAAATTTGGAAGTTCTTCCAAAGGCACAATTTTAAAGCACTTCTAGAAGATGCACTCCCAATGATGTTCTTTATTTTAACTATGTTACCCATGAAGTTCTTTTAATTCATTTTTTTATAACCGAAAAATTGTGATTTTTCGAAAATATTTGAGGTCAAACCTTTCCGACAATCGTTAGAATCCATTAAAAATTATAAAAAATTATTTATTTTACAAAATATCGCAGAATTTTTTGATTTACATCCAAAACATTGCATTCGAATCGCACCTAAAAAAGTGATGCAAATTCAGTGCAACGGCTGTTGAAATGGAGAACTTCCGTCCTATGACAAGCCCATGTTAAATTCATCGCCTCTGCGTCAATTTTGCACCACTGCCGGATCAAAAAAGAACATTTTCACTACTTTTTTGGCGACGCTTTTTTTGCTGAGTAGCGCTCCTATATCAAAACGCTCTGAGTACGTCTTGAAGATTGGAACATTAGGGTTGTCCAATACCGAACTATAAAAGGCAACCTCATGTCAATGGATCCATGTTTCGTCGACTGTCACAAAATGGCACAAAACTATGCTCCAGAAATTTGCTATTTTGAATTAGTTCACTTCGGCCATAATCCATGGCGTCACAGCTTTGCTTCTAGATAGAGATCAAATGCCCATAAATTCCCACATTATATTCCGTTATGCTCTCTATTCAGTTTTTTATTACTTTATAATGGTAGTACGTTTTTTTTTTCTCTCTGACTAAAGATTTTGGACCAAGCACACACTCCTTAATATCACCACGCAATTAAATAAAATTTAATAAAAAAATTGTGATAAGCAAATTAGCACTTAAAGTACTCACGATAATATGTGAGATTAAAGCCATATGAGAAACACAAAGAAAGAAATAGAAAACCAGTAAAAAAATAAATAAAAGGAGATTGCAAAAGATTACTATCTAAGGAAGTGTGTTGGAAAGTTCGGAAATTCCCCCTTGTATATACAGGGGTTATGATAGCGGTAGCGAAGAAGAGATAAGCATTTCAATAGGTGGTTGCAAAAGAACTGATTAGGGAAATATTATTTTAGAAAAGGGAATTTAAAATCGGACATATCTGCAAAAGAAATTATTGCCTTGACTTATTTATAATTCAACTTTTATATTCGAAGAAAAAATATTTTATGATTCCCACTTCAATTGTTTCAAGTGTTTGAAAAATGACGATAATCAGTTTTATGACTCTACCGCACTCCGAGGTGTAGATGTCCATATCCCCTTTCACAAAGCTAAATGGGATGGCATTTGCAGATCTACTACCAGAGTGAATTTGTTAAAATATTTGTGCCGCTATACCAAGTCAATACGGACACAATTTAAACAAAATTTTCTAATGTAAAAAACTATTAACTATTTTGTGCGAAATAAAAAAAAAACATGGTGTACTTAATTTGTATACAACGTTTTTCTTCAAAATATGCAACATATAATTGAAATGAAGAAAAATGCTCACTTTGGGGGAAATTTAACTAGAATCAACTAATGTGCATGAGCTAAAATAAGGTTAAGTTAGGAATGCTTGCTATTAGAATAAATGCTTTTATACACAAATAAAATATCAGCAATTAAAAAGTTGACTGAAGTTGATAAGGGTATTACTTAAAAAATTAACTGATACAATTAAATGTTTTCTCGGCAAATTTAAAACGCTTACCGATATCAGATTTATAATGGAGGCAAACATGTTACATGTTCCCCATCCAAAAAAACATTTTGCTCTTAAAACATTTTTGAAGTGATATATTCCTTCTCTGAGTGTTGGCAGCTAATAACTGAAAAATGAAAGAATGCAAATGCAGATTCGCAAACAAGTTTGCCACTCGAGATAAAAATAATCTACCAAAATTTGGGGAAAATTTTTCCAAAAAAAAAAATTATTTTACAAAATTTTATTTCTATAGAAAAATTTTGTCAAAATTTTATGCCTATACAGAATTTTGTCAAAATTGTATTTCTATAGAAAATTTTGTGAAATTTTTACTTCTATAGAGAATTTTGTCAAAATTTTATTTCTATAGAGAATCTTGTCAAAATTTTATTTCCATAGAAAATTTTGTCAAAATTTTATTTCCATAGAAAATTTTCTCAAAATTTTATTTCCATAGAAAATTTGTCAAAATTTTATTTCCATAGAAAATTTTCTCAAAATTTTATTTCTTTAGATTTTGTCAAAATTTCATTTCTATAGGAAATTTTATTTCTATAGAAGATTTTTTTTTCAAAATTTTAGTTCTATACAAAATTTTGTCAACATTTTATGTCTATATGTCTATATAACGATTTTTTTCAAAATTTTATTTATATAAAAAATTTTGTCAAAAATTTATTTCCATAGAAAATTTTGTCAACATTTTATTTCCATATTTTCTTTTTTCTTTAATTTTTCTTTAGGAGATTTTGTCAAAATTTCATTTCTATAGGAAATTTTATGAAAATTTTATTTCTATAGAAGATTTTGTCAAAATTTTATTTCTATAAAAAATTTTGTCATAATTTTATTTCTACAGAAAATTTTGTCAAAATTTTATTTCTATATTTCTATATAACGAATTTTGTCATAATTTTATTTCTCTATGTCTACATAACGATTTTTTTCAAAATTTTATTTATATACAAATTTTTGTCAAAATTTTATTTCCATAGAAAATTTTGTCAACATTTTATTTCTATAGAAAACTTTGTCAAAATTTTATTTCTATAGAGAATTTTGTCATAATTTTATTTCTATAGAAAATTTTGTCAACATTTTATTTCTTTAGGAGATTTTGTCAAAATTTCATTTCTATAGAAAACTTTGTCAAAATTTTATTTCTATAGAATACTTTGTCAAAATTTTATTTCTATAGAAAATTTTGTCATAATTTTATTTCTACCGAAAATTTTGTCAAAATTTTATTTCTATATGTCTATATAACGAATTTTGTCATAATTTTATTTCTATATGTCTATATAACGAATTTTTTCAAAATTTCCATAGAAGATTTTGTCAAAATTTTATTTCTATATAGAACTTTGTCACAATTTTATTTCTATAGAAATTTTTTGTCAAAATTTTATTTCTATAGATAATTTTCTCATAATTTTATTTCTATAGAAAATTTTGTCAAAATTTTATTTCTATAGAAAATTTTGTCAACATTTTATTTATATAAAAAAAATTGCCAAAATTTAATTTATATACAAAATATTGTCATAATTTTATTTCTATAGAAAAATTTTGTCAAAATGTTATTTCTATAGATAATTTTGTCATAATTTTATTTCTATAGAAAATTTTGTCAAAATTTTATTTCAATAGAAAATTTTGTCAAAATTTTATTTCTATAGATAATTTTGTAATAAATTTATTTCTATTGAAAATTTTGTCAAAATATTATTTCTACAGAAAATTTTGCCAAAATTTTATTTCTATAGAGAATTTTGCCAAAACTTTATTTCTATAGAGAATTTTGTCAAAATTTTATTTGTATAGGGAGTTTTGTTAAAATTGCATTTCTATAGAAAATTTTGTTAAAATTGTATTTCTATAGAAAATTGTGAAGCACCTCTTATGGTGTTTTCTTTTCCGAAAAAAGTGCTTTGCCTTCATTTTGTCTGTGCAGAATGCGCATTTTTAAAATGTTGCCAGCAACCTAAAAAATGCTGTCGTTTCAGCGGGCAGAAAAGATTTCAAAAAAGGAAACAGGGCAACCGCAGCACTCTCGTTTGTCGGCGGTGCTGAAAATGCCCGCACTTTGCCTCTATGCGTGGCGCTATTTTAACAAAAGAATTCGAAGCCTTTTCGCACTTTTGCCTGTTTTTTTAGAAAAGAACCTAAAAAGTACATTTTCCGGGCAAAATACAAAAAAAGTGCGCATTTTATACAAGAAAATAAAACGCCATTAGTTGGAGAGGAATAATTTGTAAAATCTACCAAAACATCAAGAATTCTACCAATCTACCAAACAGTACCATTTTTGGTAGAATTGTACCAACTGTGGCAACCGTGGTCATAAACCGTTCAATGTCAATACCGATTGTATGCAAAATCGCCAGTTTCTTGTTGGTCAACCTAATAGTCAGTCGATTTTTAGTGAATGTGTGCTTGCACGACATTTAAACGCAAATAACACTAGTTTACACTGAAAATGTACATGTGATGAGAGGTGTTATGTATTTTGATCTGCTGAATTTGAAAAAAAAAATGGAACAGTTTTTGAGATATCCCGTTATTTTTAATTTTTCGCTCTTTTTTCACTAAACAAATTATATCTCGAGTTAGAAATGTCCACTGCTGAAAGTTCATTACATTTCCGATAGTCACCATGTACTTTTGACTAAGAGAAAACATTTCTGTCGAAACACACAAAAGTTTAAATAGTGGTCGTCTTATTTTAATACGAACAAACATTTTTTCATGAAGTTTATATAAATGATGGCAACCATGTTATTTTTATTAGCACCATGTTCTCTGAGCGAACATATGTAATTGCGGTGAAAAACCTCAATCATATTATTTTGCTCTTTGCATATTACCACCATTATTCATCTTTCTATTTTAGCGAATATACGCACGATTGTTTTAAGGTTTAAATATTTTGTTGAACATAAAACACTAACAAAACAACTACTACTCCGAAAATTTTTATATCAACATTTTCTAGTAGTACAACTAGGAACAGTAGCAGGTAAAAAAGACAAACTAATTTTCAATAATGAATGATCGCTTCCATGGCCCGAATACAACCATAAACTAGCAACCTTCATTATTCGGAGGATATAAATTTACGATATATTTGTTACACTTCTCTGTATAAGATTTAAATATTTTCAACCCCCCACTGTGCCAGTGTATAGCACAATATCACAAAGAAACACACACAATCACACATAACACCTCAGTCGAGCAGATCAACAACCTTTTGTTGAAGATTGGAAAACAATGAAGTAAAAAAAAAAAACAAATGGACGGCAGGTGTTGCATTCATGTTCTTATGTGCATATGAACGTCTGCTATATCTGTAGACGTTTTACGACAAACGGCAAGGATGGCTTGATAGGCAGACATGAACTGTATTTTCAGACTCAACCATCCCTACAACTACAGATGAAGGCAGGCAATCGAATATTATAATTGTATGTGATTGGGTTGCACTTCCCCTGCTCTCTTTCGACATTGATGCATGAAATTCCCGTATCATGTGATATAATGATCATTAAATGTTTTTAGCCAATGAACTTTACTACGAAAGATATTAAAAAAAAAATCCCCAGAAGTTAATACTCATATATTTAGTAAGTGCATGTACATGTATATTGGCAGAACTAATGAATAACGGTATAATGCAGAGTTCCCCAAACTAAACTAAAGTAAAACCTAAGTAAATACAGTAGAATTCATTTATAGCGACCTCGGTTATAACGACCATCCGTTTATAACGACGGATTTTCAAAGCAAGTTTGGTTCTTAATAGTTTGTACATGCGCAAGCATTCGCTTAGAACGACTCCGGTTTTAGCGACCATCTGCTTTTAACGACCAATTTGCACGTCTGCTTTGGAATGGACATTCGGTTATAACGACGATGTAAGTTCTGTGTACTAATTTTTATTTTTTCATTCCATTTTTTGTCGTCAGCCAATACTAAATAAAGAAACATATACTGCGGGGAATCACAGAATTTGTTTTCGACTATCCCAAATAGAGGTGCAAATGACAAAGAAGAAATATTGAAACAAGTTTGGGATGAGTTCGAGTTCAAACCAGGACTGAGATGATTTCGTAAATGTCGATGACAACGTCGTGACATCCTTCATTGAGAGAAATAGTGGAGAACACAAAAGAAAATGATGAAACTCACAGCGATAATGAACCAGATGACGAAGATCAGCCAATCAAAATTCCAACTAGGACAGAAACCTTGAGTGCGGTGCACACTTTAAAATAGTATTTACGATTTGGGGGTTCTGATTTATCAGAGAGTTTATATAGTTCCGTTGAAATTATTGAAAGTAAATTATTAAAAGAAATTCTTGTAAATAGAAAACAAACCACAATACTAAACTATTTCCAATCTCAATAAATATGAATAACATGATGATAAAAAAAACTTAAAAATATTGTGTTATAACGACGTATAATTTCGGTCCCTTGGCGGTCGCTATAACCGAATTCTACTGTAATTTAATCGATCTGTGTATAGAAAATCTTCTGAAAAGAGAAAACAGGATTTTACGTATATTAATATTCCAAATAATCAGTAATTGCCCAAATATTCCAAATAATCAGTAATTGCCCATCAATCCTGAATGAATTTGGACATGCCCTGGATAAACGAGTGTTATGTACTGAAAAAAATATTGTCGTGAGGTCAAAGATTTCATGTCTTTAAAATACGAATGCAAATTTTGCTTAGCATAGAAGACGCATTTCTCTAATATAAAGTTTTTTCCTTGTCCAAAAGTCGATAAACTTTTCAATGAAGTCCTATTGTCCTTATAATTAAGTGATTTGACTTAAAAATGGGTATCATAACATGAAAGAAAATATGTTTGGGCTAAGGTCAACTTGACTTTAATAATTTAAATTTAATGAAATTGTCTTTAAATTTGTTTTGTCAAAGCAAAAAAATCGTTCAAATATAGGACATGTTTTTCAACACTTTATTTTAAAGACGTTTTTTACTTGAAACATAGCATCATAATTACTACTGGAAGTCGAGTCTTAATGTGGAAAATAAAATAAAGTTGTCGTTAACTCGTTTTTAAAAGACTTTGATAGCATAGCTGAAAAAGCGAACAATTAAAAATTGCTTCCTAGAAGCAAGTACACAAAACCCAAATTTGAAAGAGAATTGTGTCTTAAAAGTATCCTTACGAGGACAGTTCGGAAACTTGTTAGCCTAGCACAAAAAGCGCGGTATAAACAGAAAAAAGTTAAGTGTTTTGGAAACTTCCATCTCTGTTATGAACACATGTTAAATTTTGTTTCGATCTGGCAACTCCTTCATATAGAAACAGGTGTTCAAAAAAGGCACATCCGCAATTTTTTTACAATGGATAAATTAGAAATGCGTGCTGTCATTAAATATTTACATAAAAAAGGTTTATCGGGACAAGAAATTCATAATGATATGGTGAATGTGTTAGGTGAAAGTGCTCCTTCATATGCAACAGTAAAAAATTGGGTTGCTGAATTTAAACGTGGTCGTACAAGCATTGAAGATGAACCACGTAGTGGACGTCCAAAAACAGCAACAACAACAGAAATTGTAGCCCAAGTGCATGATATGGTATTAAATTATCGACGAATAAAAGTGCGTGAAATTGCTAATATCATGGGCATCTCAAATAATCTAGTCCATTTAATTTTGCATGAAGAACTACAGATGAAGCTTTCTGCAAGATGGGTGTCGCATTTGTTAACAGTCGATCAAAAACGCATAAGAATGAAAATTTCTCAAGCTTGTTTGGATTGTTTTAAGCGAAATAAAATGGATTTTAAGCGTCGTTTCATAACTGTTGATGAGACATATATCCACCTCTATACTCCAGAGACAAAAGAACAATCCAAACAATGGACTGAAGCTGGAGGAAGTGCCCCAAAGAAGGCAAAAACAATTCAATCGGCTGGTAAGGTTATGGCAACGGTTTTATGGGACTTCAAAGGTATTTTATTGATTGACTATCTGCAAAAGGGTAAAACAATAAATTCAGAGTACTATTGCAACCTTTTGGATCAATTAAATGTAAAAATTCGAGAAAAACGTTCTGGCTTACAACACAAAAAAATATGTTTCATCAAGACAACGCACCAGCGCAGAAGAGTGTTTTAACAATGGCTAAAATCAACGAATTAAAGTACGAGTTGCTTGACCACCCACCTTATTCTCCTGATTTAGCTCCCAGTGATTTTTACTTGCTCCCAAATCTAAAAAATTCCTTGCTGGCAAGCGTTTTACCTCAAATGGAGATGCAATTACAGTTGTAAACCACTATTTTGAAGACCTTGAGGAAAACTATTTTAATCAAGGGATAGAATTGCTAGAAAAGCGTTGGACTAAGTGTATTGAATTTTCAGGAGATTATATTGAAAAATAAAAATATTTTTGAAAAACTAACTATTCTCTTTCATTGATAGACTAAGAAGTTTCCGAACCGCCCTCGTATTTGATTCATGGTGGTGGGTATTTAAGATTCGGCCCGGCCGAACTTACTACTATATATATTTGTTTTAATTATAATTTCATTATTTGAAAGAAAGTTGTCCTTAATATTTGTAAATTGCGCATTCTAAAAGAACATAAGAGTAAATGAAAAAGCAATTTCAAATTGCTATCATACTTAACGAACATTTAGTCCAACTCAACATTATGAAGAAAAGACAAACAAAAATATTATGACGAAAATAAATTAAAAAGCCATTTCATATCGCTATCTTACTCAGGAAGACATTTTAAGGATTAGATTATTAGGCATATTTTCGTACACTTGTGTTAATTCTTTTGTACCTCATTTATTTAAGTAAAAATATCATGGTATCCAAATTTTTATCAGATCAACGCGATCTTGTCATATTTTCGACGGACCTTTTATTATTCATTTTTATTTTATGTGGCACTAATTCGACTTCACATGAACTCATTATTCAAGGGACCTTATCGTTTACTTCGATTTTTGATGAAATGGGTCTGTTTTGTATACCTCATGTATAATAAATTCTTACTCAAGGTGTACCACAATCTGTAGGGTATGAAATCTAAGGGCCGTTTAAACTGAATGAAGACTCCAATTAATTAATAAACAATCCTAAAAAAGCCACAAATTTAGCAAATTGGAATTATTTTTTCGGGATTCAGAAAAATCCCGGGATTCAAGATAAATCCCGTCCCGAAAATCCCAGGATTTCGGGACGGGATTAATACCGGGTGACAGCCCTAATAAACACTCATTGATCTATGATAGGAGTCTCTGAAATTGCATTTGTTTCAGCATTGGAAGATTTTTGGAGTAAATATATCTGAAATAAAGACACATTTGAGTTTCACAAACAGCAATAAAATTATTTTTCTCCAAATACCAATCACATTCTTTGTCGTCATAACACATTGATAGATCGCTAATTGTTTTTTTTTAGGAAATCCTTTTTATAGAAGACCATCGTATATTTAAACTTTCCATGCTTCATTGAGCTGATGTGTTTGAAGCAAGTCAAAAATGTTATAATTGATTTTACCATGACCTTTATGTACAGCTTATAAAGAACAATTGACAACATTATGTTGAAACTTGAATGCGTCAATAGGAGTTAGAGATGTGCAGGGGGAAAATGCTACAGGGCTGCCAACTTGCCACTTGAGTATAACAAAATTTTGTATATATATAAATTGTTGACAAACTTTTTCTATAAGAATAAAATTTTCTATGGAAATAAAATTTTGACAAAATTTTCTATAGGAATAAAATTTTTACAAAATTTTTGCAGAAATAAAATTTTTACAAAATTTTCTGCTGAAATAAATTTTTGGCAAAATTTTTTATAGAAGTAAAATTTTGCAAAATAAGATTTTTTTAGAAAGACTAAAGAAAATTGTCCAAATCGGTCTAGGTTTAAATATACGTATACTTTTACAATATTCTTTAAATTTGATATTATGTAATTTTAGCACCTTTTGGCTTCGAAAAGTACATTTTTAGTACTTTTTCGTCGACATCATTTATCATTCCTGATCTACCTACGAAACAATGAAAAATCTACTACTTATACACTGAAAAAACAGTGAACCCACCAGGAAGAAAACTTTTGATTAATTTTAAAAAAGTTTGAATATATTTAGAAAATTTTAACTAAAGAGTATTACAAGCTCTGACATCACGCCGATATCACAAAAATAAGTAAATATTTTGCGACAAATTCAAGAAAATTTATTAGACATAATTAATTTTTTCACTTGTTAAAGAAAATTTTGTAGTTTGAAGGAAAATGTTGGAGTTAAAAATTGCAAGAATGTCTTTAGTGACATACAAAGTTCATGATGGACGCTTTTGTAGTAAAATTTACAAACTTAAAGAAATAATGAACTATTTTGTGAGAAATACGAATTTAGTAAATCTGTATACTTCGTTTGTGTATAATTTTTTCCGTCTTTTAGTTAATTTAACTAACGTACCCAAAAAATTATTCGATTAAAGGAAACTTTCTCCAAACATAATAATTTAATGAACAAAAATATAGTTAAATTGGCTTTAGTGAAATAGAGAGTTCACTTTTTTTGAGTGTAATATAAAAATAAAATTAATTTTTTTATTTTATTTCTTATTTATCCATGAAAAATCGATTTAAAAAATTTGAGGAAGTTTTAATGTCGGCTTCGACAAAAATTCTTTAGTAGCAGCAAACTCTAGCTCTAAAAAAATCAAACGGCAACTCTAATTGATATCTCATAGATACAATATCGTGAGAGGGATAACATAGAAGAGAGAGGGTGAGATAGAGAAAAAAACAAAAACAACTAAAGAAATAACATAACAAACCAGAACTTGATGTTAAGTAATAACAATTTCAAACAAAGAAATTTATAAAAAAAAAACAAGAACCAGACGGTTGACATCTAAATTCCACAACCTCTACAGAAAAAAATACTTGAATTAGCGAAGTTAATTTAAGATTTTTATTTTAACTGCTACTGTAATGCTCTAAATAAACAAATGAATGTAATTTTTTTATAGTGACAAAGTCGGTGCAAAATAACATGCTCGCCTATTTTGCAATACAACAAAAGCCCACTGGCAAAAATTGAATTTTTATTTAATAGGAACACAGAGTGACGACTCAGTTGCGGCTGCCTTGTCAGCAAATTAAAAAAAATGATTTAATAAATTATTATTTTGGTAAATAAGATTTTTTATTTTCAATAGTTTTACTATGAATATATAAAATAGAGGTGTGCACGTGACACGAAATTGTCGTGACTCACGCTCGTGTCAAAGGCGTGAGTGTGCGTGAGCGTGATTAACAAACCAAAATGGCATGCGTGAGCGTGAGTCACGTAAATAGTATCTTCGTGAGTGTGCGTGAGTAAAGATTTACTCTCACGAAAATAATCACGCGCACCTACATAAAACGCTTAAGAGTTAAATTCATTTACAATTTTAGTGACACCTGGGATGTTAAGAGTGTAATAACGCTCTGGATTTTAATAATGCTCATGTTTTCAGACACGTCGCCAAGATAAATTACTCAAAAAATTGTTCGTGAGTCACGACATTTTTCGTGAGTCACGATATTTTTTGTGAGTCATGGTATTTTTCGTGAGTCACGACATTTTCGTGCGTGAGTACAAATTTTCTTTTCGTGAGTGTGCGTGAGCATGAGTCCTACCAAACAATATTGTGCGTTAGTAAGATTTTTCCGTCGTGAGTGTGCGTGAGCGTGAGTAAACTATTACTCACGTGCACACCTCTAATATAAAATACGTATCTGCTGTAGTGCAACTCTAATTTACTTCCTTTTATCGCGAGTTGGTAACCCTGTCCTTTATCAGAGGCGTCCGCACAAACCCACACACTAAGCCTCACTTTCTTCGTCTGCTGTTTAAATTTGGTTGTTGTTCGTTTTGTTGTTGTTACACAGCACCACAAGCAAAGGAGGTTAGCAACAGTCTGCAATTTCTGTTTGTTTTAAGTCTTTATGGCGATTATGATGTTGATATTTGTATTCGTTTGTCCACAGCCCTATTTCTTGAAGATACACAGATACTTACATATTTCGGTCAACACTTGGTTGCAATATATATTTGTTTTCTTTTTTTAATTTTGCAGAGATATACGTGGCGTTTCAAAACCAATATGAAAATTCAGATATTTGGATAATGGATCACTTTTTTTATACCGAAATTCATTCACATATCACAACAAATAAGAAAAATGTTGGATATTTTTTTTTCTTTGTCATTTTGTTTTTGATCTATACTAAGGTTGCTTATTAATTTTACCAAAGTTTTTTTTTAACTTTCTTTTTAAGTAGCTTACATTTCCTTTTATTGATCAACTACAGCTGACACTTCACAACGGCAATAAAGTCTTTCGGATCTAGATTTGCGGTAATATCTGATGTCGTGAAGGTTTTTAGTTGCAAAATTTGATAAAGCAAAAAAAAAACATCAAAGTCACCAGGCAATTACCGTATCCGCCGACTAACTACGATCTTCTATCTACTTGCGCTAATTCAGACAACAGCGATCGAATGCTGTTTGGTTTGTTTTTATTTTTTTTTTACAACCAAGCAAAACAGCCACCACACTTCACAACATTTCTACAGCACTAACCAATTTGCCATCGATGTTTTTGTTAAATTATATCTTCCACCCATTTTCTCTCGCTCTCTTTGAAACATAAGAGGAGAGTTACCAGACTGTTAAAAGGAAATGATAGTATAGTAATAGATGAAGCTGTTTATTATAAAAAGAGCACCAAAAAAGTCTAAATTCAATTAAGGCGATTATTAAGTTTGGGTTTAGACGATAAAATCCAAAATAAATCTGTAAAAGCAAAATAAAATCAAAAAATTTAAACATTAAAACAAATTTTTCCAAGGGTAATCAAAGGCTTGATAGAATAAGAGAGGTCTCTATTCTACAAAAACAACATTTTCTATTCTCTAAATATCAAAAGCAAGTTGAATTTTATCAAACACTCCAATTAATTTGACTAAAAATTTATAAATCCAGGTATAACATTTATACCAATAAAAACACATTCAACATAATGCTTAAAAAAGGAATTATGTTGATTTATAAGTTGCAATTCTGCTATATTCGGCTGATGCTCCAGCCAAAGATTATAAACTTGAAATGTTGCATTTAGCAGATTAGTTTAATACATGTTTTTAATTTTTTAGTTGTTTTTCGTTTTTATTTTTTAAATGAAAAATTTAATTTTCTTAAAGAAACAATGTTAAATTTTAGGCAACAACAAAAAAAATACATTTTCCTCTTTATGGAAATTTATTTCGTGCACTTAATTTCTTTTTATTTGCATTTTAATGCTATGTCAAACTTGTCGTATACGCGTTTAGTTCGAGTATTAAACTAACTAACCCGGTAAATTGTTCGATCTCCTCAGTAGCTAATTTCTTAACTTCCTGAATCTATAATCTTTGGCTCTTGCGACAATAGTGATGGCAAAATACTTTCATGTACATTTCATACATTTTGATGCGTTTACCCCATCACAATTGGCGATTGTTGTAGTGTCACTTACGAGTCTATGGTAGCGATGATGATGAAATGGACCTTTGAAATGCTAGCAGGGTATCGATATCCATTTATCTATTTTATATTTATTGATCGCCATACATAAAGTTGTGGTAAAGATGAGGACGAAATCTCACTTTCAATTTGAAAATTATCTTAGAAGCCTTTCTATTTGTGGAATACCCTTAATGTAGAGACCACTTTTTGTCGGAAAGGCTTATTTTCCGAGTTATGGAGCCCTAAATGTTTCATTTATATTGGATTTAGTACCCATCGCACTTAATCTCCCTAGCAGTAATATCCCTGCCAACATTTTTTGAATTTGGGTGCGCTTCTGAGAATCCCCACTACGTCGAAAACAGTCATATACGATATCCAAAACTCCTCGGAAAAGCGCCGTCACTATTGAGAAGTTGTACCACGCCAAGTTACTACAAAAAAGTATCGCATGTGTGCAATTATTAGGTGCCCTTCTGGATACATTTAGAAGGACGCCAATAAGAGCCACTTCAAACAATCAGACAAAGTGCATTTTAAGATAGTTGTAAAAGAAACATTGTGTTTATTGATTTTATTAAACATTTATAAATTCTCATAAATATAACATTTATATGACTATCACATCACATTTAACATATTTTTATGCATTAATAAAAGATTGATGTTGAGTTACAAGTTGCAAGTTACATGTTGTAGCGTCTATCAGCCAGTGCTTTTATTTCCAATGGAGGCAGCGTGTCTGGAAAAATATTTGAAAAACTATCACTTTATTCCATTTGGAAAGTCAAAAATTGTTCCCCAATATACCTTTCACAATTTTAAGCGAAATAACTATCTTTTCAGCACTTCATTATCATTTTTATTTAAATAAATTATAAGAAGCTAGATGTGCTTGGTGTTTCACAAAATATAAAATGGCTCTTGTAACAATAGTGATGGCAAAGTACTTTCATGCGAATAGTGATGGCAAAATACTATCACAGTTGGTGATTGTTGCAGTGTCACTTACGAGTCTGTGGTAGCGATGAGGATGAAATGGAACTTTGAAATGCTGGTAGGGATATATGGTATCCAAATAATTTGCAATAAGGTGTATATTTAGAATAGATATAAAAAATTTTACGGGTCCCGGGTCTTTCAAAATGTTGACCCTTTCTCATATAAGCAATATGGTACTGATATTAAAGCTAATTTCGAGAACACAGGGAATCCAATGAAGACAGTGTCATATAGGAAGTCATTAAAGAGAAAAACAACAAGATTAAAATTTTATTCAAAAAAAAAAATCGCGCGATTTTTTTGAAAAAAATTTTGCTGCAACTCTTTTGAAAAATATTTTTAACTCTCTTCCATTTGAAAAGACAAAATGTTATATTTTCATTTGCGGTGCTTTTCTTTATAAAAAAATTGCAAGTTCACTCACTTTCATTTCAAAAGAAAAATTAAAATTCTTTCAAAACAATACCGCGACTTTTTTTTAAAACATTTTGGTTTGCTTCGACGCTTTTCTTTAAAAAACTATTTTCACTCTTTTATTTCAAGAAAAAATTTAGATTTTTCAAAAAAAAAGCGCGTTTTCTATATAATTCAGAAAATCGATAATTAAAATATTTACATAGCCTATATCTCGTAAACTAATCTCAAAATAGCAAAATTTTTGAAATGTTTTTTGATTCTAGACCAACTTACTTTCATAATACTCTTAAATTTATATCAAAATGAGAAGTAACAAGTATATACAGCACTAAGTTCGGCCGGGCCGAATCTTAAATACCCACCACCATGAACCAAATATTAGGGTTTCCTTTGAAATGTCAGGAGGGCTTGAGGACTTGAGGACACTTCCCGAAGATAAATTTAAAGATTTCACCTATGAGGACTATATCAGATTCTGGATTTATAAGAACCATTTTTGTTTGAGTTTTAGAGGAATCATTAACATCTCTTGTAAGTGTGCAAGAAAATTATAAAATAACGTCTTAATTTGAAATCTTAAATCTGTGGAAGTAAAATCTGGAAATTTTACATTGAGTTTCAAGCAATTTTCATGATCAGTGCGCCTTCTACACCGTCAAGAAGTGAAGTCGGTCTATATGGAGGCATTATCAAATGGACCGATAAAAACTTAATCCGCTACACGTTTTTGTGAGCCTAAAATATCAGAATATTTACAAATTCAGGCAAATCAGATAAAAACTACGGTTTCTAGAAACCCAAGGAGTTAAATCGGGAGATCGTTCTTATGGGGGCTATACTAAAATATGGACCGATACTCACCGTTTTCGGCACACCTCTTTATGACCCGAAAATACCTCTAGATTTCCAATTTCAGGCAAATAGAATAAAAACTTCGGATTCTAGAAGCCCAAGAAGTAAAATCGGGATATCGGTCTATATGGGGGCTATACCAAAATATGGACCGATACTCACCATTTTCGGCACACCTCTTATGGTCCTAAAATACCTCTAGATATCCAATTTCAGACAAATTGGATAGAAACTACGGTTTCTATAAGCCCAAGACCCAAAATCGGGAGGTCGTTTTATATGGGGGCTATACCAAAACATGGACCGATACTCACAATTTTTGGCACACGTATTTGTGGTCCTACAATACCTCTAGATTTCCAATTTCAGGTAAATTGAATAAAAACTGCGGTTTCTATAAGCCAAAGAAGTAAAATCGGGAGATAGGTCTATATGGGGGCTATACCAAAATATGGACCGATACTCACAATTTTTGGCACACCTCTTTATGGTCATAAAATACCTCTAGATTTCAAATTTCAGGCAAATTGGATAAAAACTACGATTTCTATAAGCCCAAGACCCCAAATCGGGAGGTCGTTTTATATGGGACCATACCAAAACATGGACCGATACTCACAATTTTTGGCGCACGTATTTGTGGTCCTACAATACCTCTAGATTTCCAATTTCAAGTAAATTGAATAAAAACTGCGGTTTCTATAAGCCCAAGAAATAAAATCGGGAGATCGGTCTATATGGGGGCTATACCAAAACATGGACCGATACTCACCATTTTTGGCACACCTCTTTATGGTCATAAAATACCTCTAGATTTCCAATTTCAGGCAAATTGGATAAAAACTACGATTTCTATAAGCCCAAGACCCCAAATCGGGAGGTCGATTTATATGGGGACTATATCAAAACCTGGACCGATATAGCCCATCTTCGAACTTGACCTGCCTGCAGACAAAAGACGAGTTTGTGCAAAATTTCAGCACGATTGCTTCATTATTGAAGACTGTAGCGTGATTACAACAGACAGACAGACAGACAGACAGACAGACAGACAGACGGACAGACGGACATCGTTATATCGTCTTAGAATTTCTCCCTGATCAAGAATATATATACTTTATATAGTCGGAAATCGATATTTCGATGTGTTACAAACGGAATGACAAACTTATTATACCCCCATCACCATTCTATGGTGGTGGGTATAAAAAAGGAGAAAAGAATCGGCGGCCGATATATCGAAAACTAGACGCTTTCAGCAAAATTGTTACAAAATATTTCCTCTTCAAAATACACCATTTATACTAAATGTTGTATAATTTTTTTTAAATTATTTTAAAAAATACAACCATATTTACCCAAATACTAATTTTCATGGGCTTAAATCTACTTTACTACAAGTGGTCTGATTGGTCCAATTTTTGGATAGCGTGTACTTTTCGGTATCTTGACAAATTGTTTACTAAATATATTCTCTTTAAAATATATCTTTTTTACCAAAAACGCAAAAAAATGCAATTTCATTCATTTCATGAAAATTTGCTGACAGAATTAACAAAAATATAAAGGATGATACCTATGTGGATATTTCGAAAACTAGGCTTTTCCGACAAATTTTTTACTTACATTTTCGCTTTAAGATCCCTTCTCCTCAGGCTCGATATCTTGAAAACGTTACATTAACTCCGTTCGAGAATCCGATAACTTTTGATAATTTTTACTGGAAGTCGTTCGTTTACACCAAAAACCCAGCCAGCATTTCAAAGTTCCATTTCATCCTCATCGCTACCACAGACTCGTAAGTGACACTACAACAATCGCCAACTGTGATAGTATTTTGCCATCACTATTCGCATGGAAGTATTTTGCCATCACTATTGTTACAAGAGCCATTTTATATTTTGTGAAACACCAAGCACAACTAGCTTCTTATAATTTATTTAAATAAAAACGATAATGAAGTGCTGAAAAGATAGTAATTTCGCTTAAAATTGTGAAAGGTATATTGGTGAACAATTTTTGACTTTCCAAATGGAATAAAGTGATAGTTTTTCAAATATTTTTCCAGACACGCTGCCTCCATTGGGAATAAAAGCACTGGCTGATAGACGCTACAACATGTAACTTGCAATTTGTAACTCAACATCAATCTTTTATTAATGCATACAAATATGTTAAATGTGATAATCGTATAAATGTTATATTTATGAGTATTTATAAATGTTTAATAAAATTAATAAACATCTAAACATTCGTGTTTTACTTGACTACAATGATTCTTTTACAACTAACTTAAAATGCACTTTGTCTGATTGTTTGAAGGGGCTCTTATTGGTGTCCTTCTAAATGTAATTGCACTCATGCAATACTTTTTTGTAAAGGGTGATTCTTTTGAGGTTAGGATTTTCATGCATTAGTATTTGACAGATCACGTGGGATTTCAGACATGGTGTCAAAGAGAAAGATGCTCAGTATGCTTTGACATTTCATCATGAATAGACTTACTAACGAGCAACGCTTGCAAATCATTGAATTTTATTACCAAAATCAGTGTTCGGTTCGAAATGTGTTTATCGACAAATTTTGTTCAGCGATGAGGCTCATTTCTGGTTGAATGGCTACGTAAATAAGCAAAATTGCCGCATTTGGAGTGAAGAGCAACCAGAAGCCGTTCAAGAACTGCCCATGCATCCCGAAAAATGCACTGTTTGGTGTGGTTTGTACGCTGGTGGAATCATTGGACCGTATTTTTTCAAAGATGCTGTTGGACGCAACGTTACGGTGAATGGCGATCGCTATCGTTCGATGCTAACAAACTTTTTGTTGCCAAAAATGGAAGAACTGAACTTGGTTGACATGTGGTTTCAACAAGATGGCGCTACATGCCACACAGCTCGCGATTCTATGGCCATTTTGAGGGAAAACTTCGGAGAACAATTCATCTCAAGAAATGGGCCGGTAAGTTGGCCACCAAGATCATGCGATTTGACGCCTTTAGACTATTTTTTGTGGGGCTACGTCAAGTCTAAAGTCTACAGAAATAAGCCAGCAACTATTCCAGCTTTGGAAGACAACATTTCCGAAGAAATTCGGGCTATTCCGGCCGAAATGCTCGAAAAAGTTGCCCAAAATTGGACTTTCCGAATGGACCACCTAAGACGCAGCCGCGGTCAACATTTAAATGAAATTATCTTCAAAAAGTAAATGTCATGGACCAATCTAACGTTTCAAATAAAGAACCGATGAGATTTTGCAAATTTTATGCGTTTTAAAAAAAAAAAAAGTTATCAAGCTCTTAACAAATCACCCTTTAGTAAATTGGCGTGGTACAACTTCTCAATAGTGGCGGCGCTTTTCCGAAGAGTTTTGGATATCGTATACGACTTTTTTCGACGTAGTGGGGATTCTCAGAAGCGCCCTAAAATTCAAAAAATGTTGGCAGGGAAGCCAGCAAAAGAGGGCCGGAGAGAGACTATATTTGCTTGTTTTTACTGGATATTTTTTACGGGAAAAGTACGCGAACAGACCTATTATCACTTTAATTTTTTTAACAACTTTAGGCCGGTATGCACCGCTAGCGAAAAATTTCATTCCCAAAAGAAATGCATTGCTATTTATGCTAACGAAATTTTCGGTAGCGTTCAATTTCGTAAGCTGGTACGCACCTCTAATGAAAATAACAGGGTTGTCAAAAGCATATTTTGGCAGCAAACATTTCATTTATTACAATCATTGCGTGCGTAAAAGTTTTAAAAGGTCTGTAAATAATAAACAATTTATTTGAGGAATATTTGGAACATATATAAACAATTTTTAAAAGCGATTAGCTGGTTTAAATTTTGTGTACACAGCCCTGTTTTTTTGTTGTAGACTTAAATAAATTTTTGCTACCGAAAATTTCTCTAGAGGTGCATACCGGCCTTTTGGCATGGCTGAACAAGAAGGTTAAATCATGGGCCCATATGATTACAATTTATTTATTTCGACAAAATTTTAAGATGTCAAATCATATCTTTATGGTGATTGCAGCTCTCCAAATGACACTGCTTATGCGCTTTACAGACTATCAGTTATTCCGGACGACAGTGCTCGTGTCGAACATATCCCATATATTGTGCACATTATAAGTTAAGTCCGAAGGCATAATCGATACTGCTGCATGTTTATGGGATCGATAACACATTTACCGATTATTTAGTCATCGCCGACAAGTCGTATCGATCCGACACATTGAAAGATTCTTTATAAACACCGACATTCCGTCCGGAATAACTGATAGTCTGTAAAGCGCATTAGCAAATGCATCTCAAACAATTGTTCAAAGATGACCTGAGTATTTTGATAACATATTCCAGACCCAAAATACCACGTACATCAGTTTTTAAACTGCATCATAAACTGTTTTTGTTAATAGATGGCGAAGATCCATTTGACTGACTTCCATTCTTAACTTTGGTGGGTCTTATTTGTCTCATATCGGCGTTCCTCGGATGAATTATCCACTTCACAATCACTCATAGGTGACGCAATTAAATTTGAACCTTTATTTTTCTCTGGATTTGACTTATTTTTTCAGGACAATTGAAAGAATAAATAATTGCCACTTTTATAAAAGTGGCAATTATTTATTATATTGGTATACCAATGCCATACGATTCTTTTATCAGCTGATTTTGACTTCTTAAAATTGTAAACAACACATTGAAATTTGTTGTTTTTGTTATCGTGATTCAACCTCCTTATTCAGCCATGAACTTTTGCTAAAGTAGATTTGTTCCGCGGTTGATTCAAATCTAATGAAATTAATCGAGATTTCAAATCTTTTGTATACTTCTGTTCACCCTGTTAACCGACACTGTCTTTTCGTTACAGCGTCACGATACGTAGCTCATTAAATCCCTTTGTCTTGTCTTCTTCTTATTTTCCGAAACATGTTTTCTAATTGGAGCAGTCGAACAACCGTTGTTCTTCTATTTTGGAGGGGTACTGTTGACAGAACTGTCATCTGTTAAAGGAAACTTTGTTGATAATTTTTACATAACCGCAACCAGTACACGAGATTTTCTTGAATTAAAACTCCATAATACCATCAAAATGTTATCCTCCCGCTTGTTACTGAGACAATTATCTTCTGGCTATGCTCGCCGCATGTTTGCTGCAGAAGCAGCAGCTGCCGCTACCGAAGGAGCAAAGAATCTTACTCCACCACCTCCAGAAGGTGTAGCTAAACCGGTTAACCCAAAAATTGAGAATATTGCCAATAGTATAGCTGCCTTAAATCTCTTAGAAGTTTCCGAGTTGAGTTCCTTGTTGAAAAGTAAACTGAATTTACCGGAAACAGCATTTGTTCCACAAATGGCAGCTGGTCCAACTCGCCCAGTCGCTGGTACCGAAGAGGAGGAAGAGGCTGCACCCAAAAAAGTACAAACCTCTTTCAAAGTCAAATTGGTGAAATTCGATGAGAAACAAAAGGTGGCGTTGATTAAAGAAGTAAAAAATTTATTAGAGGGCATGAATTTGGTACAGGCCAAGAAATTCGTCGAAAGTGCTCCCACTGTTGTTAAGGATGATATTCCCAAAGATGAAGCCGAAAAGCTGAAGGAAGCTTTAACGAAAGCTGGCGCTGTTATTGAAATCGAATAAAGAAATTGTTTAATCGTTTCAAATTTTTAGATTGTCTTTATTTTATGAATTATGTACGACAAAGTTTCGCGATGGAAAAGATCAACCGGGGTATTTCTTTAACTCAGGATTTTTATTGGAATGGCTATGAAAAACATGTTCTACAGAATATATTACTTCATCAAGATAAAATTTTATACATTTTAATCTAAGGACTTGGTTCAAATTGAACTCATCCTTATCCTAGTCACACACTGTGGTATAGTGGATTCAAGAGATCTTTCCCGAAAAGCGGTAAATATCATTATACTTTAGCTGTGGTTCAGCTTCTCAGTATAGTAGGCGACATATCTGAATATTTAAATTTAGAAGTAACGCTATATAAGTATTCTAGCGTTTTTTGCTTATTATAATTAAGCTATCTCATAAAAACTTGATTTTACTTATAAATGTTCAATTATAAGGAATCTATATATTGTGGCAGAGTGCCTTTTAGGCTATACCCAAACAGCTCCTCAGTTTCATCTCTGTATTCCAAATGAATATACGCTCAAGCCGATATCTTTATTATTAATGCTTAAAAGTGATGAGCAGACAGACGTTACTAGACAATGTCGGATTTTGTGCAAATGAATTATTTGAATTTCAAAGCTATGTTAAAATGTCTACACTTTCCTCAAGAGGAATGCTGTATAAGTTCCATTTCAACGTAATACATCGAAAACTTATTTTCCGATAGTATCGCTGCCTAAATCTGTACAAAGCTGAATTACAAGTAACCTCCGTTTAATAGACGAGTGCTAACGGGAGTTATAATATGTATAGACCTATTTATAGAAGCTTTAAAAATTCATAAATGTTACCAGCATTTCTGAAAAGAAATAACCCACTGCTGAAAAACTTTTGTGTTCGTCCGAAACTGGACTTGAAATCATTATCCTTTGTTGCATACAAGGGCGGACAAGCTAAACATCTATATTACAGTACCACAGTGACACTTTAATCTAGATGAATGTTTTTGTATATAGAGGATCTCAACATATGTTAATCAATCTTACACCTATTGTCGTTGTTGTAACAATTTTTATGTGATTTCATCTATTTTTGTTTTACGCTTTGGTACATCAGATCGTATCCAGATCAAGGACCTCTGCGAAAACGATGGGATGTGCCCAAAGTGATCTGATTGTGAGTCGGGTAGAGCTGGGCAAGCGAAAAGGTGACAAGTGTCATGTGGCTCTTGGTTATGGATGTCAATTAAGCTCTTAGTAGTATCCTGCCCTGCATGTTATGTTGCCTGATTTAGAGGCTATATTTTGTAACACTGGACTGACCTGATGGTTCACATCACACATTGGCCAGCAGCTGCCATATCAGTAAACATGTTATTTCGTCCTATTGTCATCTTTGCCACTAATTTGGTATTCCTATGCAAAGACGTCTTCAGAAATAAAGGTGGGTATTAAGTTCAAGTTTTTTCACTAAAGTGAAAACTAAATCAGTAAAAACAGGCATAAAATTATACATATTTGTTGCATATTTTATTATAACTTGATGGGGAATAGCCCAAAGCAAGTTTTCACAAAGTTTGTATTCCTTAAAAAGTATTATTAAAGAAAAGTAATCGTGAAAAAATGGCGATTTTAGCGGCTAAACTCGAACTTAATACCCACCTTTATCCGCTAAAATCGCTAAAGTGAAAACTAAATCAGTAAGAAAAATGCATGAAATTATACATATTTGTTGCAAATTTTATTATAACTTGATGGGGAAAAGCCCAAAGCAAATTTTCACAAAGTTTGTATTCCTTAAAATGGATTATTAAAGAAAAGTAATCGTGAAAAAATGACGTTTTTAGCGGCTAAAGGTGAGTATTAAGTTCGAGTTTAGCCGCTAAAATCGTCATTTTTTCACGATTACTTTTCTTTAATAATACTTTTTAAGGAATACAAACTTTGTGAAAACTTGCTTTGGGCTATTCCCCATCAAGTTATAGTAAAATCTGCAACAAATATGTATAATTTTATTCCTTTTTGTATTGATTTAGTTTTCACTTTAGTGAAAAAACTCGAACTTAATACCCACCTTAAAGGTGGGTATTAAGTTCGAGTTTAGCCGCTGAAAACGTAATTTTTTCACGATTACTTTTCTTTAATAATCCATTTTAAGGAATACCAACTTTGTGAAAATTTGCTTTGGGCTTTTCCCCATCAAGTTATAATAAAATTTGCAACAGATATGTATAATTTCATGCATTTTTCTTACTGATTTAGTTTTCACTTTAGCGATTTTAGCGGCTAAACTCGAACTTAGTACCCACCTTTAGTGTGAATATTTTCATTTAAGCCGATCACCCGATTTAAATACTTATATATCTACAAACCAAGATATCATGAAATACACTCAAAATAAAGTTTATACATAACAACTAAAAAGTTAGTCGTTTAATTTTTGTTTGCTGGAAAGCTACTTCTGTTCTTTCAGCTAAATAATATTTTATTTGCAAAATTCAAAATATGCCTCAATTAAGTGGAAGTAAATCTGTGGAGTTCGATTCCTTTTTATAATATGTTCAATGATATGGCTACTTTGAGATGGTGATAAACATTTTTTTAATATTTTCCCAAAAAGAAGATAAGATTGAATAATATCCGAAGTAATTCAATACAACTTGAAGCAAATTTTGCTGACACTCATACCCAATTGTTATTAAGTAGTTAAATACATTAAATAACCTTTTAATGATTTTATTAAAATAAAATGAAATGTCCACACTATCAGCAATTTTACAAACTTTTCAACAGCAAGTCTGCTTACGCACATTTCCGATGTGTTTCTGTTACAGTAATTCGTCTGTTGATAACCCGCATGCTATGTTGTTGTTAGCATTTTCCAGCAGCTTTTCCTAGAAACTTTACTACTATTATATTTTTTAATTCTCAGTCCAGCAAATAATAATTCGTAGGATTTTTTGATTTTATAAAATAATTTCTAATAACAATTACTTGAAATTTTAAAACTAATTCTATCTCAATATTAGTCAATTTGCTTAAATCTGATATTCACATGGAAGAGAAAAAACAGAGCATATTGCTCCAAAATGCAATATGACTACACTAAATGTTGATCAACGTTTTATTTTCCATGATTTTAAAAATAAGTTCAGTTAAGTAAAATTTATCATAAATATTGAAAATAGTTGTGAACTTGTGTTGAAAATTCCGCATAAATATATTATTTTGTATCACTTTATGATCTAACTACCATTTTTAATCTATTTCTGAATTTTTTCTGGTTGACATGATATTTTTCTCTCTGTGTACAATTGAAAATGCCTCTCACCAACGATTTAGGTTAGAATTACAATAAGGGACTCATTAGGAACTTGTTGCGAAAACACTTCTAGGCCGTATTTTCTCCAGACCTTAATCGAAATTGGCATCCCTATTTCAAAGCTATATCTCTTCTGATGCGTCATACTATTGCCCAGTGCCAAAAAGTAATATAAATAGACAAAAAGATGCATGAAAACAAATCATTTATTTATTCAGACTTACAATACAAGTGTGTTAGTTTATAATTTCGTATTTATAGGTCTACGGGATAAGCCGGGTGATAATACAAAATGTTAGGCTAGCTACCGCCACAACACAGCACTTCCTCTTCACAAGCGAGTTTCAAACTCACGACCCCACCCACCGAGATAGGTAAAACAGGATAGTAAAATTACGATTTTTAGTAGAATTATGCAGTGTTGTGAATATTCAAGCGGAAAATGTCATGAGCACAGAAGAACGTGCCTCCCAAGGGTTTCAAAACGAACGTCTGGCAGAATGCATGTGGGGGATCTTCGTCACACTGTAAGCGGCCAAGGACATTGATGAGTACACCGCCATCGAACATAGGCTGCGAGTCTACTGTAGTGATGACACGGGAAATTTTCTGAAACGTGAGGCTAGTTATTTTTTCCATAATTTTTGGGGCCCCCTGCATTTGCAATCCTTCGAATGACATAAACGAATCGGTGGCGCTGTAGAAGTTAACCACATTTGGTCGTTGTGCCGGGTCATCGAACATGGCGTAGTATTGCTGGACAAATCCTTTGCCAATATCATCGTATAGTGGATTGAGGGCCATGGTATATAATTACACTTGGGCGACAAACACAATTGGTTTTTAAATAAATAAATAAATGTTAACAATCGTTTGATGAGTGATGCTGGGGTATGCAAAAAAACTAAAAAATTCCGACAGACACGTTTTGCGAGATTCTTTCTCTGTTGCAATTTTTTGTTGACATATGTGCAAATACAACTCTGTGATGGGGTACAGTTTAATCGAATTTAGAGACAGCTATTGTGGATCTTAAAGGTATTTTTAAAATTTCCAAATCTCTTATGAAAAGTTAAAGGGAAAAATGGATGCAACGGGAAGAGAAAATTATATTGGGGATATTTCACAAAGTGCTACATAAAGTTTTTTGAGTACTTTCAGTATTAAGGTGATAGTAAAGCGTAAAAATATATGCCGCTTAAAATTTCAGCTCTGTGGAATGACGTTTCAGATAGGCCTAAATAGTTGTTTATAGTGACGGCGTTTATTAAACAAACAATTTATAGAAGATAATCAAACACAAATATTTATAAATCTTTTACAAAATTATTAAAAACTAGTCTAGAAGACTACATTGTTTGTTATTGAAAGCATTTTGATTTTATTATTGCATTTTATTATTATCTTTGACAATACATGCAGTCTAAAGACTTCATTTAGGGTGACTATATGCTTTTGTCAGTTGACAGCTGTCACAAATGGCTTCCACAAAGTATATGGATTTTATTGATCACATGACAGCACGTGAGATGTCATTGTGAATTTGCTAGTTCAGAGTGAATTTTTCTTCGTACTCCATCAACGTCGCAACGCAGCTGACTGGACTCTCCTTGGATTTTTTTCGAAAAAAAACATTGAAAAATTGTGTGTATATAACTATTGAGTTTAAAAATTAGATAGAAAATAATTGTGTTTTTATTTCTGTTTTCCTTTATTGTGCTTTGGGTAACGTTAATTATTCTGTAGATATAATTTTTCTAACTGGGCCGAGAAGTGTGTGAAGAAGAAATTCATTCCAATTGGAGGAATCTTGAGAAAAACAAGTGAAAGCAAATTTCTATAAACCCCTGCAAAAATGGCCATGTCTGCAGCTCAAGCTCATAAGGAGCATGTCCTAGCTGTTTCTAGAGATTTCATCTCACAGCCCCGTTTGAGTAAGTATTAAATTTTGGCTTAAAAATGTCATAAAATTTCAACAAATTCAAGGAATTTTATAGTGAAAAAGTGCAATTTAGAAAGAATACAAGTCAGTGGTCGCCATATTAGATTTTTTATCGTATACAAAGAGAACAAAATCGTTACGTCTTATGAATACAGTGTGAAATGGAAGAGAGGACAAAATAAGAAAAATCTATAGAAATCAGTTTTTTTTGCCAATAAATTGTTGTTTTTCTTCCTCATATTCCCTAGGTTTTTGCTAAGTGGGTGAATGGTAGAAAATGCATTTGCACCCAACCATTTTCCAAGGAGTTTTCGTTTATACATACTTTTTTCCTATTGAATTGTGGGGAGTTTTTCTTCTCATTTCTACTGTCATTTTACGCGTAGTAACTTTACTGTACGTCATGTGACTTGTTTTTGCTTATGAACAGTAGGGCTGCCGTAGCTATGCAAATTGCTAATCTTGAGTGTAGATTTTGGGTTGTTTTTCAATATTTGATGTAGATGTAGCTTTTAAAAAAATATCAATTATTTGGTATATAAATATCGAATTTAAGCTCAGCTTATTTCTTTCTGTTCAATTCGTGTTATTTACTTAGCGCTTTTATTATATATATAGCTTTAAAAAAAGCTATAGTGATTACCAAATTTCGGCTTTCAGTGATATTTTTTACTGTCATTTGCTGTATTTTTAAAGGAAAATCATAGTTCAACCTTCACAATATTACCTTTCTGAAAATCACAACCAGTTGCATTGACAAAATTAATATTCCAGGATGTTTATTTATAATGATAGTTGGACTAATGAGAGTTGCCCGATTCTATATTAAGCTCAATGAGTCCGCACGGTGTGTCACACTAAGTGGGGCACCACGCTGAGAGCAGTTTTATAGTTGATAATTTCAAAAAAGTGGCACAAAAAGTGTTATTTGCAATAAAATGTGTCATAGGAATAATGAATACAATTTTAATGGTTTCCTTTGGAATTGCGTTTTTGATTCCTTTCAAAATATATTTAAATCAGACTAATGATTTTTTGATCTTGTTTTCATGGAAAATCTGTTTTGAATATTGTCATTTCAAGGGAATAAAACGGTTTATCTACTACATATTTACACATTTAATGTTTCCACCTGAAAATTTATTTCTAAAAAATATATCCCAGTTTGCAGAAAACTTAACATTTCTTGATTGGTTATTACATTTGTCTGTGCAATAAATAGTATCCCTAAAAATGTATGTTGCTATTATCAGGATCCTACTTTTACATAGTTTCTATGCTATTTTTATCGTATCTGTAGTTTATAGAATGTCTTTAAATAACAATTAGCATATTATATTTACATCGTGTTTTTCATTAGTTAGCTTTTCCGGGAGTTATTAAAAATAAAATTTTACACGGAAACTAATAACTTCAATAGTATTGAAAAAAGAGAAACATTTTATTTCATTACAGTTTTATTGTTTTTACAATAACGGTTTCCCAAACTGGTTTAAATAAATAAATTTGGCTTGGCAACACTATTTGCTTGTATGAGGATATTTAACCCCATTTCCTCCCACAATCCCCTTTGTTAACTACTCTTCTACCATTCTCTCTATCAAAACTCAGTCTCATCTCTACCCTCATTGAAGCTCTCTGAAATGACCATATTCCCCCAATATTAAGTCAGCTGACTTACACTCTTCTTCGCCATTATTGAAGTGTGTGAAGTTATTCGTCTCTGGTCACACAAACCAACAATTTATCATCGTCACTTAATTACGTTAATTTCTTATCTAAATCTAAAAAGACATAAACCAATGCAATGGCAAAAACAATAACAACATAACACAATTTTTTTGTGGCTGATTTGTATTCTTTTGTTTACTTTACTTGTGTGTTGTACTCCATCCTAATATATATATTTTTTACTTTTAGCCTACAAAACTGTATCCGGTGTAAATGGTCCATTGGTCATTTTGGATGAAGTGAAATTCCCTAAATTTGCTGAAATTGTCCAATTGCGTTTGGCTGATGGTACTGTACGCTCTGGTCAGGTTTTGGAAGTCAGCGGCTCCAAAGCTGTCGTCCAAGTGTTCGAAGGCACATCAGGCATTGATGCTAAGAACACTTTGTGTGAATTTACTGGTGATATTTTGCGTACCCCCGTATCAGAAGATATGTTGGGTCGTGTCTTCAACGGTTCCGGCAAACCCATCGACAAAGGTCCCCCAATTTTGGCTGAAGATTTCTTAGATATCCAAGGTCAACCTATTAATCCCTGGTCTCGTATCTATCCCGAAGAAATGATCCAAACTGGTATCTCTGCCATTGATGTAATGAATTCCATTGCTCGTGGTCAAAAGATTCCTATTTTCTCAGCTGCCGGTTTACCTCACAATGAAATTGCTGCTCAAATTTGTCGTCAAGCTGGTTTGGTTAAGGTATTTAGGATTGGAAAGCAACAAAAAAATATTGCAAACTAATTATATACTTTATTTTCTAGGCTCCAGGCAAATCTGTTTTGGACGATCATGAGGACAACTTTGCCATCGTATTCGCTGCTATGGGTGTTAACATGGAAACTGCCCGTTTCTTCAAACAAGATTTCGAAGAAAATGGCTCTATGGAAAATGTGTGCTTGTTCTTGAATTTGGCCAACGATCCCACCATTGAACGTATTATTACACCACGTTTGGCTCTGACAGCCGCTGAATTCTTGGCCTACCAATGCGAGAAACACGTATTGGTCATCTTAACCGATATGTCCTCTTATGCTGAAGCTTTGCGTGAGGTCTCTGCCGCTCGTGAAGAAGTACCCGGTCGTCGTGGTTTCCCCGGTTATATGTACACCGATTTGGCTACCATCTATGAACGTGCTGGTCGTGTTGAAGGTCGTAATGGTTCCATCACACAAATTCCTATTCTTACTATGCCTAACGATGATATTACCCATCCAATTCCTGATTTGACTGGTTATATTACTGAAGGACAAATTTACGTTGATCGTCAACTGCACAACAGACAAATTTATCCTCCAGTTAACGTATTGCCCTCATTGTCACGTTTGATGAAATCTGCCATTGGTGAAGGTATGACACGTAAGGATCACTCCGATGTCTCCAATCAGTTGTATGCTTGTTATGCCATCGGTAAGGATGTACAAGCCATGAAGGCTGTCGTCGGTGAAGAAGCTTTGACACCCGATGATTTGTTGTATTTGGAATTCTTGACCAAATTCGAAAAGAACTTCATTTCACAGGTGAGTACAATTATTTTTTTCGACCTATTACACTATCGGAAAAATAGCAGATACTTTCGACTCGTCTATAAGACGTAGTTTTTTTTTATCAGTAAATAAAAATATATCGGACAGCATTCGTGGATAAGTGTGTTTATAGCAGCAGACAGCAAACTTACCAACAACATTTTTGGTTCTACTTTGTTAGTGTGTAGAATTATAATTTTTTTCCTGACTTAAGACTTACAAGTTTAGCAAAAGTCTCAAATAGTATTAATCAGAGACATTAGGTTAGGTTAAAATAGACTTCTTAGGTTGTAATAAACTTCAGGCTCACTTAGATCTCGATTTTATCCCTTACCCAATGGTAAGGGATATATCTTTTTTTGCTCATTATCCATAAGAAAATATGTAGTAGGGGTAGAGTAAAAATCACCATTAATTTCGTATACTTATTTTTGTAAATTCATTTCTAAATTTTTGTATTGGTATAAAAATTCAAATTCTTCTTTCCCACTTTCCCATTTTATTTCTGAACAGAATGGGTTGCAATTGAATTCTGTTTTAAATTATACCCCTGAATGAATCTAAAAACCAAATACCTCACTACCTATTTTACAACCATTTTTCTCTTTTACTAAACCATTTTACGTCTTTACTAATAATTTGTAATTCTTCGTCTCATTCTAGGGTAACTACGAAAATCGTACCGTCTTCGAATCATTGGACATTGGCTGGCAATTGTTGCGTATCTTCCCCAAGGAAATGTTGAAACGTATTCCAGCTTCCATCTTGGCTGAATTCTATCCCAGAGATTCGCGTCATTAAATTTTTGTTTTTGTCGTCGTCGTCGTCATGGTCGTTTAAATTGTTTATTTTTATGTTGTTTTATTAAATTTTTTAGTCTAAACAAAAGCAGAAAGAAGCTTTGAAAGCTTTACTACTTGATTGTTGTTTCAAGAACGTGAAAAATAATGCAATAATTACAAAATAGAGAAGTTAGCACCAAGTATATATATTATTCTGCCACCTTTTAAACACAAAAGTATGTTAAATATGTATTATTAAAATTTTATTATCAGTGGTGTGTCAACGAAAAATGTTAATGGGCCATTCTTTAAATGACCCCAAACCCCTCCAGCAAATACACAAAAATTCAACAGCAACAACAAAAATCATTACTTAATTGTAAATAAGTGCGAAAAATGTAAAAAAAAACACAAATTCTGTTTTAAAACAATACAAATACCAACACAAGTCGCCGCCCGCCATAAATTGTTTTAAAATAAGAATAGTACGTTTTTTTCTCTATTGAAGAATCGAGAAAAGTCCATCACACATACTTTTCTTTAGGATTTAGTAGTCAATACTATTATTGCAATAGCAAATTGTTTTTATTTATAAAAAAAATCGTTTGCGATAACACAATAAACTATTATTTGTTTCTTTGTTAGTTTTTAAGTTGAACAAACAAACTGGAAAAAAGAAGATAATGTATTAAATGTTTTATCTAGTTTCTTTTCTTTAAATTTATCAAATACAATCCTTGTGTCGTTGATTAAAATCTAGCATAGACATTGGGTATAAATAACAATAATAATAATAGGAAAGCAAATTACAAAACACCTCTCTCTTGTTTAAGAAGACAAAAGTTAGAAACTATCGTTCATATATACAGCATTCCAAAATAAAACCTAAAATTCTTACATCATCTTTTGTTTTCTTTATTTTGCTTGGATGTATTTCTATTTTCATGTTTTTTTATTTTCATATTTTCCCATATGAAGACAAGAAAAAAAGTATTATCCATAATCCCATCCATACCCATTTGGAAGATACTTAAATGTAAACAAAAATTAACGATTCATTAACACTCAAAATATTTTGCATGTTTTATTTTTTTTTTTGTTTCCCAAAACTTTAAATCATTTTTGGCTCATAGTTGTTCCTGTATCGAAGTTTTTTTTTTTTGTCTTAATTCGATATTATATAATGTTGTAAATTTCAAATACTTTATACATACATATTAGTCAGAATTCATAATTGAACAATAATAACTAACTATACCTACCATAAAGATATATGCATATTGTATAAATATAACTAAAACGTTCTAACAAATTCTATCAATGATAATAAACTAAAAGACAAAGTGTTAATGGTCATTACGAAACAATTTTTGAGCAAATATCATTTGGGATGTGGGATTGTTTTTTTGCGTTTTTTTTATTTTCTAAAATCTTGTAAACTCCAAGAACTTGCGGTCGAAATCAGGACGGTTCTTGTAGGCAAACAGTAAAAATAAAAAAAATGATGATAAGGATGGGGGCTACAAAAGTCGATTTTGTGACCAATCGACTTTTTATCAATTTTTATCAAAATTTCTTTGCTGTAGGAAATTTTATACAAATTTCGTTGCTTTTGGAAATTTTATAAAAATTTCTTCGTTTTAGAAAATTTTATCAAAATTTCTTTGCTGTAGGAAATTTTCTCAAAATTTCATTTCTATCAGAAATTTTGTCAAAAATTTTTTGCTATAGGAAATGTTCTCAAAATTTCTTTGCTATAGGAAATTTTCTCAAAATTTCATTTCTATATGAAATTTTGTCAAATTTTATTTCTATAGGAAATTTTCTCGAAATTTCATTTCTATAGGAACTTTTCTCAAAATTTCATTTCTATAGGAAATTTTCTCAGAATTTCCTATTCTATAGGAAATTTTCTCAGAATTTCCTATTCTATAGGAAATTTTCTCAGAATTTCCTATTCTATAGGAAATTTTGTCAAAATTTCATTTCTATAGGATTTTTGTCAAAATCTAATTTTGCCAAAAAGTTTTTCAGCGGTGGATTATCCCACCTCAGTAATGTTGGTGACATTTCTGAGGGTTTCAAAGCTTCTCTTAGTGGTCTCACTGCAATGTGGAACACCGTTCGGACTCGGCTATAATAGGACTGAATAGTCTAAGTGAGCCTGATACATCGGGCTGTCATCTAACCTAACCTAACCTATTCCTATAAGAAATTTTCTGAAAATTTCATTTTTATAGGAAATTTTCTCAAAATTTCTTTGTTGTAGGAAATTTACTCAATATTTCATTTCTAAAGGAAATTTTCTCAAAATTTCATTGCTATAGGAATTTTTCTCAAAATGTCATTTCTATAGGAAACTTTGTCAAAAATTTTTTGCTATAGGAATTTTCTCAGAATTTCCTATTCTATAGGAAATTTTGTCAAAATTACATTTCTATAGGAAATTTTGTCAAAATTTCATTTCTATAGGAAATTTTCTCGAAATTTCTTTGCTGTAGGAAATTTTGTCAAAATTTCTTTGCTATAGGAAATTTTTATTATACAATTATTTTTCGAGCTTTTTTTTCGAAATTTCTTTGCTGTAGGAACTTTTGTCAAAATTTCTTTGGTGTAGGAACTTTTGTCAAAATTTCTTTGGTGTAAGAAATTTTCTCAAAATTGCATTTCTATAACAAATTTTGTCAAAATTTCATTTCTATCGGAAATTTAGTCAAACTTTCATTTCTATAGGAAATTTTGTCAAATTTTATTTCTATAGAAAATTTTGTCAAAATTTCATATCGATGGGAAATTTTGTCAAAATTTCATATCGATGGGAAATTTTCTCAAAATTTCATTTCTAAAGGAAATTTTCTCAGAATTTCCTATTCTATAGGAAATTTTGTCAAAATTGCATTTCTATAACAAATTTTGTCAAAATTTCATTTCTATAGGAAATTTTGTCAAATTTTCTCGAAATTTCTTTGCTGTAGGAAATTTTGTCAAAATTTCTTTGCTATAGGAAATTTTCTCAAAATTTAATTTCTATAGGAAATTTTCTAGAAATTTCTTTGCTGTAGGAAATTTTCTCAAAATTTAATTTCTATAGGAAATTTTCTAGAAATTTCTTTCTGTAGGAACTTTTGTCAAAATTTCTTTGCTGTAAGAAATTTTCTCAAAATTTCATTTCCAAAGGAAATTTTGTCAAAATTGCATTTCTATAACAAATTTTGTCAAAATTTCATTTCTATAGGAAATTTTGTCAAATTTTATTTTTATAGGAAATTTTTTCAAAATTTCATATCGATGGGATATTTTCTCAAAATTTCATTTCAATAGGAAATTTTCTCAAAATTTCATTTCTAAAGGAAATTTTCTCAGAATTTCCTATTCTATAGGAAATTTTGTCGAAATTGCATTTCTATAACAAATTTTGTCAAAATTTCATTTCTATAGGAAATTTTGTCAAAATTTCATATCGATGGGAAATTTTCTCAAAATTGCATTTCTATAAGAAATTCTGTCAAATTTTATTTCTATAGGAAATTTTGTCAAAATTTCATTTCTATGGGAAATTTTCTCGAAATTTCTTTGCTGTAGGAAATTTTGTCAAAATTTCTTTGCTGTAGGAAATTTTGTCAAAATTTAATTTCTATAGGAAATTTTATAGAAATTTCTTTGCTGTAGGAACTTTTGTCAAAATTTCTTTGCTGTAAGAAATTTTCTCAAAATTTCATTTCTATAGGAAATTTTCTCAAAATTTCTTTGCTGTAAGAAATTTTCTCAATATTTCATTTCTATAGGAAATTTTCTCAAAATTTCATTTCTAGAGGAAATTTAGTCAAAATTACATTTCTATAACAAATTATGTCAAAATTTTAATTTCTATCGGAAATTTTATCAAAATTTCATTTCTATAGGAAATTTTGTCAAAATTTCATATCGATGGGAAATTTTGTCAAAATTGCATTTCTATAACAAATTTTGTCAAAATTTCATTTCTATAGGAAATTTTGTCAAATTTTATTTCTATAGGAAATTTTGTCAAATTTTATTTCTATAGGAAATTTTGTAAAATTTCATATCGATGAGAAATTTTCTCAAAATTTCATTTCTATAGGAAATTTTCTCAAAATTTCATTTCTAAAGGAAATTTTCTCAGAATTTCCTATTCTATACGAAATTTTGTCAAAATTGCATTTCTATAACAAATTTTGTCAAAATTTCATTTCTATAGGAAATTTTGTCAAATTTTCTCGAAATTTCTTTGCTGTAGGCAATTTTGTCAAAATTTCTTTGCTATAGGAAATTTTTTCAAAATTTAATTTCTAAGGAAATTTTCTAGAAATTTCTTTGCTGTAGGAACTTTTGTCAAAATTTCTTTGCTGTAGGAACTTTTGTCAAAATTTCTTTGCTGTAAGAAATTTTCTCAAAATTTCATTTCTAAAGGACATTTTGTCAAAATTGCATTTCTATAACAAATTTTGTTAAAATTTAATTTCTATAGGAAATTTTGTCAAAATTTCATTTCTATAGGAAATTTTGTCAAATTTTATTTCTATAGGAAATTTTGTCAAAATTTCATATCGATGGGAAATTTTCTCAAAATTTTATTTCTATAGGAAATTTTGTCAAATTTTATTTTTATAGGAAATTTTGTCAAAATTTCATATCGATGGGAAATTTTCTCAAAATGTCATTTCTATAGGAAATTTTGTCAAATTTTATTTCTATAGGAAATTTTGTCAAAATTTCATATCGATGGGAAATTTTCTCAAAATTTCATTTCAATAGGAAATTTTCTCAAAATTTCATTTCTAAAGGAAATTTTGTCAAAATTTCATATCTATAGGAAATTTTGTCAAATTTTCATATCGATGGGAAATTTTCTCAAAATTTCATTTCTAAAGGAAATTTTCTCAGAATTTCCTATTCTATAGGAAATTTTGTCAAAATTGAATTTCTATAACAAATTTTGTCAAAATTTCATTTCTAAAGGAAATTTTGTTAAATTTTATTGCTATAGGAAATTTTCTCGAAATTTCTTTGCTGTAGGAAATTTTGTCAAAATTTCTTTGCTATAGGAAATTTTGTCAAAATTTCATATCGATGGGAAAATTTCTCAAAATTTAATTTCTATAGGAAATTTTCTCAAAATTTCATTTCTAAAGAAAATTATCTGAGAATTTCCTATTCTATAGGAAATTTTGTCAAAATTGCATTTCTATAGGATATTTTGTCAAATTTTATTTCTATCGGAAATTTTGTCAAAATTTCATTTCTATGGAAAATTTTCTCGAAATTTCTTTGCTGTAGGAAATTTTGCCAAAATTTCTTTGCTTTGGAAATTTTCTCAAAATTTCATTTCTATGGGAAATTTTCTCGAAATTTCTTTAAGAACTTTTGTTAAAATTTCTTTGCTGTAAGAAATTTTCTCAAAATTTCATTTCTATAGGAAATTTTCTCAAAATTTCCTTTTCTATAGGAAATTTTATCAAAATTGCATTTCAATAACAAATTTTGTCAAAATTTCATTTCTATAGGAAATTTTCTCAAAATTTCCTATTCTATAGGAAATTTTGTCAAAATTGTATTTCTATAACAAATTTTGTCAAAATTTCATTTCTTTCGGAAATTTTGTCAATTTTTATTTCTATAGGAAATTTTGTCAAAATTTCATTTCTAAGGGAAATTTTCTCGAAATGTCTTTGCTGTAGGAAATTTTGTCAAAATTTCTTTGCTATAGGAAATTTTCTCAAAATTTCATTTCTAAAAGAAATTTTCTCGAAATTTCTTTCTTGTAGGAAATTTTCTCGAAATTTCTTTGCTGTAGGAAATTTTATCAAAATGTCATTTTTGTACGAAATTTTGTCAACCATACATTATCTTATGGTTTTGACTTAATTTTTCTTGGTGTATTTCATTTATTTAACTCTCATCTTAGTGAAATATACCTTAGTGAAATACATATGTGATTGAAGAGAGATAGTGAGTGTGAGAGAGAGAGAGAGAGTTCTATTTTATGTAATGTTGGCCATTACCCCTTTAACAAAACATATAATTTTGTACTATTATTCCGTTATTTCGAAATTTGGTTTCTTCATGTTACATACTTTGGATATTCAAGTTTAGTTGGCTTGTGATCGTTTGGTGATTGTACTCGTGCGATTAATTATTTGTTAAACCATATTTTGTTTTAATTTATTTATTTTTGTTTTTACTTTGTACTGTTGTTCTAAAACATGAGATTAATAAATGAGCGTTATGATGCCGTAAGTGAAGATGAGGAGGAAATGGACGACGAACTGGAACCTGAAGGTATATTTGCCAATAATTAATGGGACTATTCCACGTGAACGATGACTTCTTGTTAAACTCCTACTGTTGTATCTAGATGGTGCAGAGGATTCTCAAGATAACGAAGAGGAGGATGAGGAGGAAGATGAGTTGGACGATGATGAAGATGAACCACCAGAGTCATCTGCTGCTAATAAATCTTTAGGTGGTGGAAATAAAAAGATAACATTAACAAAACCAGCTTCTACGGTTGCCGGTGGCAATGGTGCGGTTAAAAAAACAAAACCTAAAATTTCAAATCTCGTTGAAGCAGCGATCAAACATCTTAAGGAACGATCCGGTTCCTCGGTGGTAGCTATAGCTCGTGTAATTCTTTCCGATCATCCGGACATGGAACCGAAGCGTTTAAGAATTCACATCAAACGCTACGTGAAACATTGTCTAGAGAATGGAACTATGGAGCAAATAAAGAGATCATTTAAGTACACTAAGAAACACGAACAACACAAAAAGAATTTAGAGAAAGAACGTTTGAAAGCACGCCAAGAAAAGCTTAAAGAAAAGGAGAAGGAAAAGGTATAAATGCGATATCCTATAGAATTTTTTATATAATTTTTTTCAAATTTTTATTTTCTATATACTATAGAAAATTCTATAGGAAATTTTTTCATTTCATTTTTTTAGGAAATATTTTCAAAATTTAATTTTGTAAAAAAATATTTTCGATAGGAAATTGTCTAAACTTCCCATTTCATTAAGAAATTTTATCAAAATGTAACTTCTTAAAATTTGGTCAAAGTTCAAAGGAATTTTGACAAAATTTAATTTCTTTAAAGAATTTTGTTAAAATTTATTTTTTTTTTAAATTTTGTCGAAATTTATTTTTTTTAATTTTGTTAAATTTAAGTTTTTTAAATTTTTTGTAAATATTCAAAATTCAATTTCTATTGAAAAAAATATTTCAAAATTTATTTTCTTTAAGAAAATTTGATCAAATTTCATAAAGAATTTTCTCAAAATTTGATTTCTTTGCGAAAATGTCTATAGGAAATATTCTCATTTCTATATAAACTTTTCTCAAAATATCATTTCTATGGTATAAGAATTTTTCTCTAAATTTCTTTTCTACAGTAGATGTTCTAAAAATTTCGTTTCTAGAGGAAATTTTCTCACAATTTCATTTCTATAAGAAATTTTCACAAAATTTCATTTCTATAGGGAATTTTGGTTAAGCTATTATTTCTATAAATTTTTTTTAAAAATTTCATTTATGTTGGAAATTTTGGCAAAATTAAATTCCTTTAATGAACTTTGTTAAAATTAAATTGTATTGATAAATTTTGTGAAAATTTCTTTAAGAAATTTGGCCAAAATTTAATTTCTTTAAAAAATTTGGTAAAAATTTAATTTCTTTGATAATTTGTTAAAATTAATAAAAAATTGTCTGTAATTTTTTTGTTTCATTTCTATACGAAATAATCTCAAAGTTTCATTCCTATATAAAATATTCTTAAAATTTTACTTCTATAAAGAAATTTCATTTCTATAGGAAATTTTCTAAAACTTTGATTTCTATATGAAATTTTGTCAAAATTTGAATTTTCTCAAATTCGTTTTTTTAACTAAATTTTCTTTTGATTTTTTTTTTTTATAAACTTCACAATTACAAAATTTTCTGTCCTATTTTTTGTTTAAATTTCACATATATATGATTTTTATTTAAAATTTTCATTTCATAACATTTTTACAAATTTTAATTTATTTTTCACTTTTTTTGTCCAGAAAAAAGCAATGAAAGAAGCCAAAAAAGAAAAAACTAAGGCGAAAAAACTTAAAGAGACAAAATCGTCAGAATCGAAGAAAAAACGTCCCAATAGTAAAGAGACGAAAGGTGATAAACCTGCTAAAAAGATGAAAGTCGATAAGTCCTCCAATAGTAAGGGTAGAGAAAAGGCAAGCAGCAAATCAGATAAAAGTTCCGCAAAGACAAAGGCGATGGCTGAAAAAGTTAAATCGAAAATGAAGGCACGTAAATCGATTAATTTAGTTGTAAAACCAACGCCCCCTCGCCCGAAAACATTGAAAAGTGCATCAGGTGCAGCATCACTCAAAAAGAAAAAGGAGGCTACTGCTGCAGCTATGGCTGTGGCGACTACAACCGGTGCTGCTGGTGGCTCTGGAAAAGGCAAACGCAAATAGTTTATGTGATGTTATCTATGTTATTGTCATGACCTCATCACTATGTCTTTTTACTTAAAAAAAAATATTTCAATAAATATATATTTTTATTTTTACGTTTAAGTATTATTTGTATTGTACAGTAAGTGTATATAGTAAGTATTAACTTCGTCAATGACCGAGGGCCACAAAAAATTATTTTTGTATTCCACCATATGTATGAGCGACTGCTGCCCATATGCAAAACAATTTGGTATGGGGGCACGGTTACCACTGGAACCAAAAATAATCTACCAAAATTTGGAGAAAATTTCACCAAAAAACTATCATACAAAAAAAATTTAGTTTGTTAACATTTTAATTTTATAGATTTTTTTTTGAAAATTTTATTTCTTAGAACATATTTCTTTTTATAGAAAATTTTGTCAAAATTTTATTTCTATAGAAAATTTTGTCAAAATTGTATTTCTATAGAAAATTTTGTCAAAATTGTATTTCTATAGAAAATTTTGTCAAAACTTTATTTCTATAGAAAATTTTGTCAAAAATTTATTTCTATAGAAAATGTTGTCAACAATTTATTTCTATAGAAAATTTTGTCAAAATTTTATTTCTATAGAAAATTTTGTCAAAATTTTATTTCTATAGAAAATTTTGTCAAAATTTTATTTCTATAGAAAATTTTGTCAAAACTTTATTTCTATAGAAAATTTTGTCAAAATTTCATTTCTATAGAAAATTTTGTCAAAAATGTATTTCTGTAGAAAATTTTGTCAAAATGATATTTCTATAGGAAATATTGTCAAAATTTTATTTTTATAGAGAATTTTGTTAAAATTTTATTTCTATAGAAAATTTTGTCAAAGTTTTATTTCTATAGAAAATTTTGTCAAAATTTTATTTCTATAGAAAATTTTGTCAAAATTTTATTTCTATAGAAAATTTTGTCAAAATTTTATTTCTATAGAAAATTTTGTCAAAATTTTATTTCTATAGAAAATTTTGTCAAAATTTTATTTCTATAGAAAATTTTGTCAACATTTTATTTCTATAGAAAATGTTGTCAACAATTTATTTCTATAGAAAATTTTGTCAAAATTTTATTTCTATAGAAAATTTTGTCAAAATTTTATTTCTATAGAAAATTTTGTCAAAATTTTATTTCTATAGAAAATTTTGTCAAAACTTTATTTCTATAGAAAATTTTGTCAAAATTTCATTTCTATAGAAAATTTTGTCAAAAATGTATTTCTGTAGAAAATTTTGTCAAAATGATATTTCTATAGGAAATATTGTCAAAATTTTATTTTTATAGAGAATTTTGTTAAAATTTTATTTCTATAGAAAATTTTGTTAAAGTTTTATTTCTATAGAAAATTTTGTCAAAATTTTATTTCTATAGAAAATTTTGTCAAAATTTTATTTCTATAGAAAATTTTGTCAAAATTTTATTTCTATAGAAAATTTTGTCAAAATTTTATTTCTATAGAAAATTTTGTCAAAATTTTATTTCTATAGAAAATTTTGTCAACATTTTATTTCTATAGAAAATTTTGTCAACATTTTATTTCTATAGAAAATTTTGTCAAAATGTTATTTCTATAGGAAATATTGTCAAAATTTTATTTCTATAGAAAATTTTGTCAAAATTTTATTTCTATAGAAAATTTTGTCAAAATTTTATTTCTATAGAAAATTTTGTCAAAATTTTATTTCTATAGAAAATTTTGTCAAAATTTTATTTCTATAGAAAATTTTGTCAAAATTTTATTTCTATAGAAACTTTGTCAAAATTTTATTTCTATAGAAAATTTTGTCAAAATTTTATTTCTGTAGAAAATTTTGTCAAAATTTTATTTCTGTAGAAAATTTTGTCAAAATGTTATTTCTATAGGAAATTTTGTCAAAATGTTATTTCTATAGGAAATATTGTCAAAATTTTATTTTTATAGAGAATTTTGTCAAAATTTTATTTCTATAGAAAATTTTGTCAAAATTTTATTTCTATAGAAAATTTAGTCAAAATTTTATTTCTATAGAAAATTTTGTCAAAATTTCATTTCTATAGAAAATTTTGTCAAAAATGTATTTCTGTAGAAAATTTTGTCAAAAATGTATTTCTATAGAAAATTTTGTCAAAATTTTATTTTTATAAATTTTTTTCCAAAATTTTATTTCTATAGAATATTTTGTCAAAATTTTATTTCTATAGAAAATTTTGTCAAAAATGTATTTCTATAGAAAATTTTGTAAAAAATGTATTTCTATAGAAAATTTTTGTCAAAATTTTATTTCTATAGAAAATTTTGACAAAAATTTATTTATATTTTTGGGTTTTGTCCAGCTCAAGGTCATTAATGAAAAAACTCCAGATGTTTTTTATTTGAGTTTTACTTTATTGAAGCCAATATTTCGATTTGACATCGTCAATCTTCATCAGGGCCAGGTACTAAACAAATATTTAAAAAAAAATATCACATTTTTATTTTAACATTACAAACATTTAAAATAAAAATGTGATATTTTTGTTATATATTTGTTTAGTACCTGGCCCTGATGAAGATTGACGATGTCAAATCGAAATATTGGCTTCAATAAAGTAAAACTCAAATAAAAAACATCTGGAGTTTTTTCATTAATGACCTTGAGCTGGACAAAAACCAAAAATATAGTTAAACACATGTCAACAATCCAAATAAATAAAATTTTATTTCTATAGAAAATCTTGTCAAAATTTTATTTCTATAGAAAATTTTATTCCTATAGAAAATTATATATAACAAAATTTTATTTTATTTTTATAGAAAATTTTGACAAGATTTTATTTCTATAGAAAATCTTGTCAAAATTTTATTTCTATAGAAAATTTTGACAAAATTTTATTTCTGTAGAAAATCTTGTCAACATTTTATTTCTATAGAAAAGTTTAAAGTAAAAGTATGCTTGTCAAATTTATTTGGGCAAAGCCCTATAGACTGCAAGATGGTTGGATGGACAGCTGTTTCGGAATTACCACATTCCTCATCAGCATCCTCTACTTACAGCAAAACTATCTAGTCCTGGGTGTTAAGATAATTTGATTATCTCAAAACCCATAAAAGTAGTTTTATTTGATAAAAAAATTAGTATGACAAACAAGCCATTTTTTCTCATCATAGTAAATTGATACCTCAAACGTAGTACGGGGTTTAATGAAATATAAATCAACTAATAGAAATTAAAACAATACTTATTTGATTACCAATTCAAAATAATCGCAATAATTTTTATTTCATCTTGATATATGAATAACTATCAACTTCTACTTACAAATTTTTACTTCATAGAACTCAGTTTACCCACCTAGATGAGAATTCAAAATTCTTCTTAAAGACTATTTTAGAAATTCATTTAAATGCAGGAAAAACGAAACTTAAAAATAACAATAGCTAATGCTAATAAAACTACTGTAATCCATAGTGGTAAAGATTTTGTAGAGCCACCTCCATACGTACATTGGCCATCATTGTATACTACAAATCCTATTTTACAATTACATTCGCCATACATACAATCCATGGATTGGTCAGTTTCATTGCTTAACTGGCGTTGATAACAATCTTCCGAGAAGCGACAATATTGTCCACGTTCTACAATAGGCGAACAGATAGTTTTTAAAGTTCCATTTATCGATGTTTTATGTTGTTCTGGAAAATATTTATCATCACATTGACAAGTTTTCTCTTTACATTTGGCTCCAGGACCCATAGTACTGATGCATTGTCTATCTGTTGTACAATTATCTAAGTATTCTGCAACATCTTGACAATGAGAATTATCCAAGGATGCAACATAGTCACTAGAACATATACATTCGGTATTATCGTGACATTTCGTATTGTTGCCAAATTTTGTGGTGCACTGGGTTTCATTGAAGCAAACGAATTTTGGATCTAAAAAAAATTGAAAAAAAAAAATAATAATAAATTATATTCCAACTTTTGTAACAACATAAAGTAGCAAAACATGAAGCTAGTATGAGGTACTAATATTCCCCCATATTCCGATATTCGGAATCGCAAGAATTTGTTTTCCTTTTAACGAAAAAATAGAGATACTTTCGGACTCCAATACAATTTTTATTTGAACTTCCCATTAAAGAGAACTATATTACCAAGATTTTAGTCTATAATTTAAGAATTAGGAAATTATGGCCAAAGAAAATTTTGCGATTTGCGATTCCGAGTTTCGGAACATGGGGGATTTTATGGAGTAAAACAATCCTTTGGAAGTTAGCGTGAATTCAACAGACGGATCAGGATACATATATTTTATGGGATTTGAGACCAATATTTCGATGTGTTACAAAGGATTTTCTTATTTCCAATATTTAAAAGTTTTATTCGCTGGATCCGAATATCAAGCCATCTCTTCGTTAAACATGTAAGGAAAGTCTGAAGTCGGACGAGGCCGACTATTATAACCTGCACCACTTTATAGATCTACGTTTTTGATAACGTCACAAATTCTTTAAATTTCTTGGATGCTATATATAAAGATTTATGCTGTCATATACATACATTTAAATCTAAAGCGTTTGGAAAAAATATTTTTAGACTCCTATGAAATCTCTGACTCAAATTTTAAGTCGGCTAATGCCCTGGGGCAGAGCACAATGTTAGTAAACAAGTAAGGAAAGTCTAAAGTCGGGCGGGGCCGACTATATTATAACCAGCACCACTTTGTAGATCTACATTTTCGATACCATATCAAATCCGTCAAATGTGTTGGGTGCTATATATAAAGGTTTGTTTCAAATACACACATTTAAATCTGACTCGATCTGGACAAAATTTGTTAGACTTCTACAAATCTATACACTTAAAATTTAATTCGGCTAATGCCCTGGGGTGAAACACAATGTTAGTAAAACATATGGGAAACATTTAATTTTGAAGCAATTTTTAGGCAACTTCGCAAAAGTGTATTTTTGATTTATCGATCGATAGATATGTATTATAAGTATATGAAAATTTAAGTCATTCCTAGAAGTTTTCGACTTAGCAGTGGCGATTTTACAAGGAAAATTTTGGTATTTTGGCCATTTTTGCCGAAATCAGAAAAACCTATATATGAGAGCTATATCTAAATCTGAAGCGATTTCAACCAATTTTGGCACACATAGCAACAATATCGGAGTAAAAATTGACCTCTGTGGTCATATGAGTGTAAATCTGGTTAAAAATATATATTGGAGCTATATCTAATTCTGAACCGATTTCAATCAAATTTAGCACACTTGACCATACTACTTGTGCAAAATTTCAAGTAAATCAGGGTAAAACTCTGGCTTCTGGGGTCATATAAGTCCATATCTAAATCTGAACAGAGTTCAATAAAATTTGAGACACTAGACTATACTACTAATTGTACCTTCTTGTACAAAATTTCAAGTAAATCGGGGTAAAACTCAGACTTCTGGCGTCATATAATGAATATCGGGCGAAGGATATATAAAGGGTGATACGGTCAAAATTTGGTCAAGGAAAAACGCGTGTAAATCGGTGAAATCGTTTATTTAAAAAATCAAATTAAATTTCTTTTTCAAGTTCAATTAGTATAAAATTCAGGAAAAGTATTCAGTTAGGCTTTCGTTTTTCCAAATCCGAATTGCCGGGCCTCACGCTTGACACCTGCCATCAGATTTTGTACAGCCACCTTGTCCACCTTCTTTGCCGCAGAAAGCCAGTTTGCCTTGAACTGCTGCTCGTCCTTAGCAGTTTTTTTGGTCTTCTTTAGGTTCCGCTTGACAATAGCCCAGTATTTCTCAATTGGGCGGAGCTCTGGCGTGTTGGGAGGGTTCTTGTCCTTGGGAACCACCTGCACGTTGTTGGCGGCGTACCACTCCATGGCCTTTTTACCGTAATGGCAAGATGCCAAATCCGGCCAAAACAGTACGGTACAACCGTGTTTCTTCAGGAAAGGTAGCAGACGTTTATTCAAACACTCTTTCACATAAATTTCTTTGTTGACAGTCCCGGAAGCTATGAAAATGCTGCTTTCGAAGCCACAGGTACAGATGGCTTGCCAAACCAGATATTTTTTTGCGAACTTTGACAGTTTTATGTGCTTGAAAATATCTGCTACCTTTCCCCTTCCTTTTGCCGTATAAAACCTGTCCCGGAAGCTGCTTGTAGTCGGCTTTGACGTAGGTTTCGTCGTCCATTACCACGCAGTCAAACTTCGTCAGCATCGTCGTGTACAGCCTCCGGGATCGCGCTTTGGCCGTCGTATTTTGTTTATCATCTTGTAAGTCGATAGTCTGGCTCGATGCGGCTTCCGGTTTTCGATTTCCCCCCGATCCAGACTTCCTGGCTGTCGACAAACGTTCCCCAAACACTTTAATTACATTTGTAACGGTTGATTTGGCAACTTTTGGCGATTTTGCCAGCTTTGCGTGCGAGTAGCTCGGATTTTCGCGATGCGCGAGCAAAATTTTGATACGCTGCTCTTCTTGCTTGGACGGCATTTTGACAACTGAAGAGTGAATTCCAAAATCAAAATAGGAGCAACATTCTACACACACACACCTTCAAAATGAGGGGTGTTCAGGTTTTTTAAATGCAAAATTGAAAGAAATACGTCAAGTTTATATTGACCAAATTTTGACCGTATCACCGTTTATGTGAGCTATATCTAAATCTGAACCGATTTTAACCAAATTCGGCTCACGTGTCGTAAAATGTGTACTCCTTGTGCTAAATTTAAAACAAATCATATTAAAGTTGTGGCTTCCCATAATACTTGTGCCAAATTTGAAGTCGATTGGACTTAAATTGCGACATAGACTTTGATTACAAAAATGTTTTCACAGACAGACGGACGTACAGATATGGCCTCTTCTGAGCAATATTGCCAAAGACACCATGTGTCTATCTCGTCACCTTCTAGGTGTTGCAAACATATGCACTAACTTATAATACCCTAGGTCCACAGTATGGCGCAGGATATAGTAGCAATAAGTTTTTCTTTTTAATATATCAGTTTAATCTATCCATTGCTGTTTAGTAGTTGTTCTCACTTTTTTTTCTAAATCACTAAAATAGTTTTTTTAGCTTTTGTTTTTGGTATGTTTTTTAATGGACTTTAAAATGCGAACAAAACAAGTATTGAATTATTCCATTATTTCCATCCAACGTTTCGCTGGGACTATTTCCAGCCTCATCAGGGATGATTTATTTATTGGATCTGGCAACAACTTATGGAATTACATTAGATCTTAGCCTACATTCTATTGTTTTCTATAAAAGTTTAACTTACATTCAATTTTCGTCAATTACTTTTGCAAAAAAATACGTCTAACACGTTGGCTGATAAGTCCCCGGTCTAACAAAGAAAAACACATTTTTTTTGTCAAAATTCGTTTTTATTATTCAACATAGTTCCCTTTAAGAGCGAGACAACGATTATAACGACCTTCCAATTGTTTGATACCATTTTTGTAGTACTCCTTCGGGTTTGCCTCAAAATAGGCCTCAGTATCGGCGATCACCTCTTCATTGCAGCCAAATTATTTCCCTGCGAGCATCCTTTTGAGGTCTGAGAACAAGAAAAAGTCGCTGGGGGCCAGATCTGGAGAATACGGTGGGTGGGGAAGCAATTCGAAGCCCAGTTCATGAATGAATGAATGAATTTTGCCATCTTCTCAATGACTTGTGGCACGGTGCGTTGTCTTGGTGGAACAGCACAATTTTCTTCTTCATATGGGACCGTTTTGCCGCGATTTCGACCTTCAAACGCTCCAATAACGCCATATAATAGTCACTGTTGATAGTTTTTCCCTTCTCAAGATAATCGATAAAAATTATTCCATGCGCATCCCAAAAAAAACAGAGGCCATTACTTTTCCAGCGGACTTTTGAGTTTTTCCACGCTTCGGAGACGGTTCACCGGTCGCTGTCCACTCAGCCGACTGTCGATTGGACTCAGGAGTGTAGTAATGGAGCCATGTTTCATCTATTGCCACATATCGACGGAAAAACTCGGGTTTATTGCGAGTTAACAGCTGCAAACACCGCTCAGAATCATCAATACGTTGTTGTTTTTGGTCAAATGTGAGCTCGCGCGGCACCCATTTTGCACAGATGTTCCGCATATCCAAATATTGATGAATGATATGACCAACACGTTCCTTTGATATCTTTAAGGCCTCTGCTATCTCGATCAACTTCATTTTACTGTCATTCAAAATCATTTTGTGAATTTTTTTGATGTTTTCGTCGGTAACCACCTCTTTCGGGCGTCCACTGCGTTCACCGTCCTCCGTGCATACCAATCAATTATTGTTGATTTCCCTGGGACAGAATCCGGAAACTCATTATCAAGCCAAGTTTTTGCTTCCACCGTATTTTTCCCTTCAGAAAACAGAATTTTAGCAAAACACGAAATTCCTTTTTTTCATTTTTTCCACAATAACAAAGGTTGCTTCACAAAAGACGCACTATCTCACAAACTAATAGCTTGATGGCCTCAGTTGTCAATGCTTTTTATATCTTTATACTAATATTATATTTACTATAAATTTAGTATCAACTATAAAAAAATAAATAAATAATTGACTTACAAACGTAATTTTGACACGAATCATTTGAAGGTTGGTACTATATAAAAATAATATGCATTTAATACTACCGACGCCATCTATGTGTCAGACCGGGGACTTGTCAGCCAACCTGTTATGTGAGCATTTTACGACACTATCAACTGTAATCCTTGTGAAAAATTTAAAGCAAATCATATTAAAGTTCCCAGGCTTGTGCCAAATTTTAAGTCGATTGGACTTAAATTGCGACCTAGATTTTGATTACAAAAATGTTTTCACTGATAGACGGACGGACAGACATGGCTATATCGACTCAGGGACCGCTCCCGACCAATATAGCCAAAGACACCATGTGTCTATCTCGCCTCCTTATAGGTGTTGCAAACATATGCACTCACTTATAATACTCTGTTCCACAGTGTGGCGCAGGGATGGTCGGAGAGACGAACGTGGCTAGGTGACCTAGGTCCACAGTATGGCGCAGGATATAGTAGCAATAAGTTTTTCTTTTTAATATATCAGTTTAATCTATCCAGTGTTTTTTAGTAGTTGTTCACACTTTTTTTCTAAATCACTAAAATAGTTTTTTTTTTCTCATTTTTAAAAATATGTATCTTTACTTATTCTTTGTTTTTCTCGATTAGAATTTATTATTGCTAGTTTTTTTTTAATTTTTATTTTGGTTAAATATTTATATATGTAAAGATATTTTTGTAGTATTTTTTTTAACAATTTTCTATTGGCCTATATATATAATAAATATAAAATAAGTAAAAAAAGCCCATTTTCCAAAAGTTATTTTCTTTGTAAGCATACATATCGCACCACCTTTATATATAAACGTGACTGCATCCATATGTATTTCAAAACAATTTTTAAACATGACTCTCGCAACACAATTTTAAATATACATTGAAATTAAATTGTTTGCGTACTTACCAACAACAGAAAGACATTTTCCCGTTTCATTAACGAATAAATCCATGCACATGCACACCTTCAAATCTTTATGACAAATTGCATTATAATCGCTTTTTTGACATTGGATGTCCAGTTCACAATGTTCCCCTAGTTCTGTTTTCTCTGTAATAAAAAAAAGGACAATAGTCAACAAAATTCCATTGTCATATTATTAATTGCGTATTATGTATAATTGTGTGACATTTAATTAATTTGCGGGAGAATGAACGGAATTTTATTATATACATACATATGTACATATAATGAGCGAGATGACAATTTAGAAAATTAAATAAAGCAAGGAAAGTCCAGTCGTTATACTACCCTACAATACAATCCTCATTATGAAAATAATCAGAATTAAAATTTAAATGAAAATTAAATGAATTATGATTTCTTCTGTTATATTTTTGTACTTCAGGATCAACAACAAGTTGTAAAATCTTTAGGTTCTAATATTTTACCCAAAACATATTTACGAACCAAAAATAGTTTGTTTTTGTATATTCGAGACATCTAATATTCTTATAATCTTCTAAATGCGATCATTTGTTTGCTGTTATACCTTAATTTGATAGCAGTAATAAATATTTTTTATTGTGTTACTATAACCCTCTGCTAAAAACAGCAGTCGAATTTTGCTGTTATATTTTTTTTTACTTTGCGGCCTAGCGGACTACAACCAGACAAACTTAACCAAAATATTTTTTTTTTGTTTGTAATCGTTATTAAAAGTAGCAGACAATGTTTGCCATTTCAGCTAACAATGACTGCCTACCCTTTTTCAGCAGACTTTTGTTCTGTGTGTACGGGTACATGACCCGTCGCACGGTTCATTGAATGATCTCGCTCAATGGAAGATTATAACCAGATGTCAACGATATAAATAATTCGTTGACTCAATTTATAATTTTTATATATGTATTATGACTCATACCATACATATATTATTTATGAGTATTACAAGATTTATTTTTACTTATGTATTTATGAATAGAATATCGTTTTAATATTGCAAACAATTCTATAAACAAAATGTCAATCGAATCGAAAATTCCAATAAGCTGGTCAGTAAACGAATCCACACCAATGAAGCATAAAGATTTACTAAATTTGTGTCTCCGACAAAATAGTTCAGAAATTCTTAAAATTTGTAAATTTTACCAATATTGCGCCCATCTTTACATTCGTCTAGCATTAAAGAAATTTTTGGAATTTTTTACTCCAATTTTTTCCTTCAAACTACGAAATTTTCTTTAACAAGTGAAAAAAAAAAACAAGTATAAACGGACGTAAGTTCGGCCAGGCCGAATCTTATGTACCCTCCACCATGGATTGCGTAGAAACTTCTACGAAAGACTGTCATCCACAATCGAATTACTTGGGTTGTGGTATCTTAAATCGTTTTCTAAATTGTGAGTTACTCCATACGTGGTATACATTAGACAAAAAAAGTATGTGTAGGTAAGTCTACAAATAGTTACGAATTGATATGGACTTTTGCACGGTATATGGGGCAATATACAATTATTGATATGGACCAATTTTTGTGTGATTGGGGATCGATTTATCTGAGGATGAAATTTGCTCCTCCAAGAGGCTCCAAAACCAAATCTCGGGATCGGTTTATATGGGGACTATATATGATTATGGACCACTTTTGGCATGGTTGTTAAATATCATATACTACCACCACGTACAAAATTTCAACCAGATCGGATGAATTTTGCTTCTCCAAAAGGCTCCGGAGGTCAAATCTGGCTATATATAATTATGGACCGATTTCGACCAATTTTTGCATGGGAGTTTGAGGCAATATATTAACACCACGTACCAAATTTCAACTGAATCAGATGAATTTTGGTCTTCCAAGAGGCCCCGGAGGTCAAATCTGGTGATCGGTTTATATGGGGGCTATATATAATTATGGACCGATGTGGACCAATTTTTGCATGGTTGTTAGAGACCATATACTAACACCATGTACCAAATTTCAGCCGGATCGGATGAAATTTGCTTCTCTTAGAGGCCTCGCAAGCCAAATCGGGGGATCGGTTTATATGGGGGCTATATATAATTATGGACCGATGTGGACCAATTTTTGCATGGTTGTTAGAGACACCATGTACCAAATTTCAGCCGGATCGGATGAAATTTGCTTCCCTTAGAGGCCTCGAAAGCCAAATCGGGGGATCGGTTTATATGGGGGCTATATATAATTATGGACCGATGTGGACCAATTTTCGTATGGTTGTTAGAGACCATATACTAACACCATGTACCAAATTTCAGCCGGATCGGATGAAATTTACTTCCCTTAGAGGCCTCGAAAGCCAAATTTGGGGGTCCGTTTATATAGGGGCTATACGTAAAAGTGGACCGATATGGCCCATTTGCAATACCATCCGACTTACATCAATAACAAGTACTTGTGCCAAGTTTCAAGTCGATAGCTTGTTTCGTTCGGAAGTTAGCGTGATTTCAACAGACGGACGGACGGACATGCTCAGATCGACTCAGAATTTCACCACGACCCAGAATATATATACTTTATGGGGTCTTAGAGCAATATTTCGATGTGTTACAAACTGAATGACAAAGTTAATATACCCCCCATCCTATGGTGGAGGGTATAAAAATAATAATTATGTCTAATTAATTTTCTTGAATTTATCGAAAAATATTTACTTATTTTTGTGACATCCGCATGACATCTTCATTTGTTATACAGTTTAGTAAAATTTTCTAAAATTAGCCAAAATGTTCCTTTCTGGCCGGTTCAGGATTCTTTGAGTGTAGAATGTTCATAGGAAATTTCATATATTACTATATATACAATATATATTACTATATATTTTTATTTTTTATTTATCTTGGTATTCATTTTAAAATGTTGCTATATTCGTAATCTGCTAAAAAAATATTCCTCATTTGGGTACAATATTATCTATATTTTAGTGATTTAAAATTGTCATGACGATTTACTGTTTTGGGGGGTAAGAGTGTATTTTAAAGAAAAAATGTTAAGTAAAAATTTTTCGAAAAAGGGATATCGGTCACTAGTTTCTAGATATCGATCCCTGCAAATAGTTCTTTTTTAATTTTTCGAACCCTGAGCAATTTATGTGGAGGGTGGGTGTTTGGACGCGATTTGAAATTTTCTCTAATGGGCAGAATTCAAAATGCGCTAACCCGAACCCAAAGTAATACGCGTGGCCGGCTTTCGATCGAAGTTTGAGACTTTCTTAGAAAGAGTGCAAAGTTGGCTACGCCTGGATTTTTCAACTTTTTATGAGTCTTTCGTTCGTTTTTAATTTTTTTTTTATCGATTTCGTAATGTACTGGAAATAAGCTTTAATATGTGTACCATATTGCTTATAAGGAAGGTGTCAAAATGTCGAAGGGCATGGATCTCTTCACCTCTTGGTTGGATACCATATACCCACCAAAACAAAAAACTAGCGTTGGCAAAAATGTAGTGAAATTTTTCTTTTTCAATCCGGAAGTGGTGCAAAATTGGCGCAGAAGCGATTAATTTAATATGGGCTTGTCATAGGACGGATGACCACCATTTCAGTTGCACTGAAATCACATCACTTTTTCAGGTGTGATTCGAATTCAGTCCTTTGGATGCGAATTAAAATAACATAACATTTTGCCAAATAAGTAGTTTTTATGATTTTTAGTCTTGTCTGAAACGTTTGACCTGAAATATTCCCAAAAAATTGTAAATTTTCTAGATTGGATTTAAAATTTTAATAATTTGTACCATTTTATTAATTCTTACTCTGTTTTTAGCCCGTTTGAAACAAAAAATGTTTAAATTACCCATTAAAAATATGAAAGAAGCGAGTTATAAGAAATTGTATTAAAAGAACTTCATGTGTTGTTAAAATAAAGAACATCATATTTTTGGAAGTGCTTTGAAAGTTTTGCCTTTGGAACAATTATTTTTGGGTAGATTTTATACGATGGATACAGAATTCAATATTAACGGTAATGAAAACTTCCGGAGTACTTAAATCCAAAACTAGGACTTTCCGAAATAATGGTATATTAATTTTTGAGTTCCAAAAATGCTATGTCCTGTCCCAAAACAAAAAAGAGCCAATAGGACAAATTGTTAACTAGCTGTAGCCTTAGGTTAGGTTAGGAGGCAGCCCGATGTAACTGGCTCACTTAGACTATTCAATCCATTGTGATAACACATCGGTGAACTACTCTCTTATCACTGAGTGCTGGCAGATTCCATGTTAAGCTCAATGATAAGGGACCTCCTTTCTATAGCCGAGTCCGAACGGCGTTCCACATTGCAATGAAACAACTTAGAGAAGCTTTGAAACCCTCAGAAATGTCATCAGCATTAAGGTAGAATTACATACCATGCGTTCAATGCGTCCGATGATTGAAGAGTTGAAATTTCTCTTTGAAATCAAAAGCTCGAATAATCTGTCGCAAACAGAAAAAAATCAACCCTTCCATCAACGCACGGATTGACGCATGGTGTGTAATTTAACCTTTACTGAGGTGGGATAATCCACCGCTGAAAAACTTTTTGGTCTGCGGTCGAAGCAGGAATCGAACGCACGACTTTGTGTATGCAAGGCGGGCATGCTAACCATAGCACCACGGTGACTCCCAGCATTTTCTAACTGCATGAGCAGTACACCATATAGAGATTTCAAATCATTTGAAATACAGCCATGTTAACATATTCGTTTCCTTTCGCGATTTTAATAACACAATTTACTTACTCTTAATGCATCGCCTTCTGTCTGTGCTTGGTATATAATCTCGTGAACAATAGCACACATCTTGTTTATTATCACATTCCGAATTAGGAATTTGACAAGGACAGGGACTTCCAACAATATTTCCCAATTTGTGACTCTTCAAAGTTAGAATAAAAAACAACAGTATGAATACATTAATTATGGCAAAAAAATTCGCAAATTATTTTTTACAAAAAATCTTACCACTGGTTTACATTTGATATGTTCTCCGGAGGTGCTACTGCAATGACATAGGTCATATATGCAATCTGCCTTAATGCCGGTATGTTCGAATTGTATGCACTGAGATTGATTTAAACAACTCAATTCAAGCAAATCTACAGGGGTATGTGTGGGCACGTGTTAATTACATTGTTTTATTGTTATCTGGAAAATTTGTACATAAGCAAAAGGGGAAATCACCTACCTTCACTTTGTGCCTGGTTTAAATTGTTTATTGCAAAAATTAAACACAATAATAACTGGCGCCTTTTCATTTTTTAGCGCTCACACTCGTTCTTTACAATGTGAGATGTTGACAGCTGCAGATCCAATTGTTGAATGAGGGAAATGAGAAATGAGACGTTGTTGTTATTCAATTCAAATATGAAATATGTTCGATAGGAAATGAGCCCTTTTTATGTGAGTTAGATGACGATGATGATCGTAATATAGCACCGGCCAGGGTTTTTCGAAAATATTTGTTTTCCTTAGAAATTCCAATTCCACTTGGAACATCACCCAATGTTTGAATTATTATATTATTATGCCACTCTTCTTGGTCTAGCTTTCCCATATTTGCCATGAATTCCTTGTTTAAGATCTCTGTAAAGAAATTAATCTGTTACATTTACATTACATTACATTACATTACATACGTAATATGATTCGATAGAATAATTCCATTCTTAAGGCCGGTACTATGTTCATTCTTGCGAAAAATTTTTATAGAAACCATTATTTCGCACATAGAAAGCGGTGTTTATTTAGGTAACTTGGAGCGCTATTTTACAGGGAGCGATATTGAATTAAGTTGGTGGTTGCTGTTTGTTATTACAAAATTAACATTTTATTTTCCTTGGGCAATTGATCTGCTGCTCCTTTGATCCTTTGTATAGTTTCGGAACAAAAATATAATCCGTGTTTGTGTCATAAACCCACACAAATAGTTTTAATAAATAAATTATTTCTTAATTCACATTGCAAATGGCGCCATGCTATAAACGTCAGTTTTTCAACTCGAAAAAAAACAAAGTACCACAAATGGAAAAATTTCGCTAGTTTTTCGCATTTCTTAATTTTGTATGGAGTTTCAACGCGAAAACCGAACAGAGTACCGGCCTTTAAGGTGGGTACTATGTTCGGTGTTCGAGTTGAAAACCACTTTATTTTCGCGATTACTTTTCTTTAAATAACCAAAATTATAATTGATAACAAACTTATTCCTGTAACGTCTTGTCGAAATCTAGAGGAACAAGAAACTGCGCATCAATTGAGTCAATTTATCTGCTTCGTATTGAGCTGTTTTAATAAAGTAACCACGAAAATTTCAACGCGAAAAGCGAACATAGTACTTACCTTTACCTCAGTTTGAAGTTTACAAAGTCAAATTTTGTTGTTGTTGTTTGGATGTAAAAGAAGAATAAGAAGAATAAGATATAAGTGTATACGCCCGCGCGGTTACTTAAGAGTGAAAATAAAATTTTAATAAATTTCAAAAATGCCTCGCTGTTGCATCCCAAACTGCCCCTCACTATATAGTGTGGATGGTGTGGATTTTCGGCTCCATAAGTTCGGTGTTTATCGTAAAGAGTGGGTTGAGGCCCTTAAAGATATATTGCCGAACTTGGAGCAGCAAATCAATACAAATACAAGGATTTGTTCCATGCATTTTGATGGGGTGCCTAGCATTTACAATCCCATAGTACCCACATTAAGATTATTTAATTTTGGTGAGTATATAGTTAATAATAATAATGGAGCACCTACCTACAACAGAATTTTTGGTTAGTGGGGACAGCACAATAACAAATGTCCAAAGGGACAGCAGTCGCTGTTTTGGGTATTTCCAGAAAAAGGTCAACCATGACGAAAAAATTAAAATTTTTGTCATTTATATTGTTAAAGAACTATTCGAATTGAAGGACTATAATGCGTTTACAGCATATTTTTGTTTTTGTTGTAAAAAATTTACACAAAAACTTACAATATTTTATTTTTCTTTTATTTGTGACTCATTCCTCTGGTTTTGCTTTTCGTTTTTATTCATTATATATATGTTTTATTATTGAAATCTTGTTTCAAAATGACCAATGCACGAAATATAGCCCCTGATCATCGGACTTCAAATGACGACACAGCACAGTTTCGAGGGGTCGTAGAGTTCCAGGGATATGGAAAATACATCATGTATTTTCCAAAATTGTTATTTCTTAATCTGTTTTAGATTATTGTAGATGTATACTTAATTTTTATTATTTATACATTTAGAACATTAGAATTACTATTTGTTGATTTTCCAAATAAAATTTGATGAGAAAAATTCTATATGGAAATTGTGTCACGTTACCGATGTCACGTTACGAATCACTAAAAAACATTATAAATATATGAAGCAATAGTTTTAGATAAAAATAACTCTTATGATTGGAAAACTACATTTCTTTATTATACTTTAAGAGTATTTATTTACAAATTAATGGCCACATTTCGCAGAATTTTGATTTTTTCAATATCAAGTCACAAATTACTTCCATTTTTTGTCACGTTAACTATAACGATAACGACAATTTGCCGATGCTTGTCTTTTGTAACAAAAATAGTGTTGATGAAATGCTGTATTCACGTAAAAAACATTTGTGGAAATATTGATTTTTACCTTGGTTTTTTTTTACATTTAAAGGCGTACGAATGTCACGTTATCGATCCTGGAAATACCCATATGTCTACGTAGGGATATAGTGATCAAAAAACCGTTTTTTTCCAAACGTACCAAAAAAACTTAATGAAGGAAAAAATACTTTAATGTTTTATTGTAAAAATTAAATTCCTTGGTTGAAATTGCGATAGCAATACCGAATATAAACATAAAAATGTTAAATTTTTTATTGTATTTATATAGACAAAAAAGGTTAAAAACAATTCAAAAAAAAAAAAACAATTCAACAAATTCAAAGTTTAAAAGGAATCAAAATTCAAAACAAAAAAAAAATGGAAAAAATCAAGTTACAAAATTGAAATAAAACACACAAAAGATGACAGAATAAGTAAAAATGTAAAATCAAATATGTAAAAGAAAAAGCATACTTCACATATACATTATTAAAATAAGGAAAAAATTAAAGCAAAATAAATATTCAAATTCAGAATAAATAAATAAATGAAAATTAAATATGTAAAAGAGTTCTTCACATATACATTATTAAAATAAGGAAAAAATTAAAGCAAAATAAATATTCAAATTCAGAATAAATAAATAAATGAAAATTAAATATGTAAAAGAGTTCTTCACATATACATTATTAAAATAAGGAAAAAATTAAAGCAAAATAAATATTCAAATTCAGAATTAATAAATCAAATTCCTTCAAATAAAGCAGGCCTGTAATGTAAATAAAAATTTGGTTTTAGAAAGATAGCAAGATATTAAGCTTTCACAGTGTTTAGGGTACGTTAGCATGGACAGTAGGGCGTTAATTTCTATGCGAAATTACAATACAACTAAATAACTTCACTACTACAGTTATATTTTTGACTTCAATTCATATATGAATGTTTATATATATTATATTTTATTTTTTGCTGGATCTTGTAGATGAAATTTCCGACAATGAGCAGAGGCGAACAATTTCCTCTCAACAATCAGAAATGGAAATTGTGGAGGAACCAATGCCGCCAGAAGTTGTGATGGGAGAAGAAGAGGAAGAAGTGGTGCTGGACTTTCCTTCACCTATCATGGAAATTGAGCGACAGCCAATGATGGGAGGAGAAGAAGAGGAAATGGATATGGGAGGAGAAGAAGAGGAAATGGATACTTCACAAAACCAGGCACAACAACAAAACATTGACGGTAAATGTAAACAAAGAACAACTAACAACACTTACTAATATTTTCATTGTAATTATTAATATAGACGAGGAGAAGTCAATTAAAGCTTACTATTTCCTGAACCACCACTATCCTTGTTCGGATATATTCAATTTAAATATCGTTCTTCCTAAAGAAGAAATTTTGAATAGGAGGACATACAAGTTTGCCACCGAGGGTATCTGCGAGAGCTACGTGGATGCATTGAAAACAAACACTCTCAACATGACGGAAGCAGAAAAAGAAATCTGCCTAAGTTTCGATGAACTAAATATTACCGTCGGCCATAACACTGAGAAGGCTGTAGTTTTCCATATGCATGGCATTGTGAGTGGATGGCAGATTTTACTCTGTTTTTACAAAACCAAAAAGGGTTTAAGAACACGTACCCTAACAAAGTTATTAAAAAGGTCAATTACAACTGCAGAAGCAATTGGATTTTATGTTCAATGTATAACATGCGACCAATACAAAGCAAATACTTCATTTGAAAAATATTGTTGCCTTTGTGACGAAAATGGGGCATCGTATTTGAGAGCAGAAATTTTTAACGGCCATAGAGTGTACATGGTATATGATATGTGTCACTTAATTGATAATTTGCGAAAATATCTACTTAACAATCATTTAAATCCAGAGATGGAATACACAGAAGAAATACAGTGTAGATTATTTGGAGTGGAAGATATTCGCTCTGAATGTTTCGAAAAAAAGAGATATTTTTACGACAAATTTTCTAATGGACTAAAATTTTAACAAAAATAAAATGTTGACAAAATAGAAGTAGAAGTTTCTATTGAAATAAAAGCGTGACAAATTTTCTATAGAAATAAAAATTTGACAACATTTTCTAATGTAATAAAATAAATCTAATGAATAAAATAATTGATTTAAACAACTCAATTCAAGCAAATCTACACGGGTATGTGTGGGCACGTGTTAATTACATTGTTTTATTGTTATCTGGAAAATTTGTACATAAGCAAAAGGGTACATAAGCAAAGGATCTAGCAATCCCGTGGGGGATTGCTAGATCCTCTATCGGGACCCTCCCATTGGCGAATTGGGGAAGCTCACTTTGCCTAACAGCAAAGCGGGTACCGAGGAAATAAAATACTCGGGGGTGACCAAAAACTAGCCTAAGGGACGGCAGCTGGTCCCTTAGTACCACTGGTGGGCAGAAGCTGAGGCAGCTGGTATGGCAACCAATGGAAATCGGTCGGCGCTCCGATGGCCACCAATGGAAACGGCTTCCGAACAGCGGAAAGCGGACGTCGGTCTTGGAGCAAGCGGTTCGCTATATAAATGTGTACTTTTGTTAGATGGGATGGCGTCTACAAGCTGGCAGCCCCAGCACCATCATAGGTTACAGTAGGCCAATCACCCACTTAGCCGAAATTAAACCTGATTAATGAAACATCTACAGGAAATGAAAGAAACAATCCCCACACGGTGACGACTATTGGCACACGAAACCGGATTAGAATTGGACAATGGAATGTAAGAACACTCAGGGAGACATCGCGCCTGGCACAACTCGAATCGCAACTTCAAAAGTTTAAAATAGCAATACTGGGCATTAGTGAGATGAGATGGTGTAAAAGTGACAAAATAACATCTGCGGAGGGTAACATCATTTTATATAGCGGCAAGGTGAATCGAGCGGAAAGCGGGGTTGGATTCTTAATATCTAGAAAGGTTGCAAAAACTCTCAAATCATGGACACCCGTTTCTGATCGTATTATAACAGCACGCTTCCACACAACAATAAAAAAATGTATCACAATAATACAATGCTACGCACCAACCGAAGACGCTGACACTGCAGTGAAAGATGACTTCTACAACCAACTGATGGCAACAATACATAGCACTCCGAAGAGGGACATACCTATCCTTATGGGGGATCTAAACGCGAAAGTAGGAAACAACAATACAGGACTACAACACATAATGGGAAAACATGCAATTGGTACAAAAAACAATAATGGAGATCGTTTTATAGAGTTATGCCAAACTTTTGATCTGGTTATCGGTGGTTCACTGTTCCCCCATAAAGACATACACAAATACACATGGACATCGCCCAACGGCACAACGAAAAATCAAATTGACCATATATGCATCGGTCGTAAATGGAGAGGTTCGCTCCAAGACGTTCGATCAAAACGAGGGGCTGACATAGACAGCGACCACGAGCTAGTAGTCGCTTCAATAAAAATCAAACTAAAAAACATTATCGCCAGAAACAAGGGAAGGCTACACAAACTCCTAGACGTATCGAAACTGAGAAACGTAGAACTAAAAGAGGAGGTAGGAAACTCTCTACGGAGTTGCTTACCGGGAAATGACGACACGTGGGAACATACGTGCAACATGCTAAGAGAAATAGGAAAAAATAAAATAGGACACAAGCAACCCGAGAGAAGGAAAAGATGGATATCGGAAACAACGTGGGGACTTATACAGGAAAGAAACCGACTAAAAAGGCACCAGTCGGATAACTTGAACCTCAGAGCCCAATACCACGAAATCGCAAAGGCAGTTAAGAAATCAGCGCGAAATGATAAAAGGAATTACCTCCAGAATTTGGCAAACGAAGCAGAGGCGGCAGCAGGAGCCAATAATATGAGGGAACTACACAAAATAATTGGTCAAATATCAAACCAGTACAGAAACCACAATCAGCTAATCAAGGACGAACAAGGTAGACTCCTAACCACAACTGAGGAACAAACACGTAGATGGAAACAACATTTTGAATCGATTAGCAACGATAATGGAGTTTACGAAGACAACGGGTATAGCGAACACAACGAATCGGAAGCGAATATCAGTAGCATAAACGTGGACATGCCAGACATTAATGAAATAGCCAATGCCATCCTCAAATTAAAATCTAACAAATCTCCAGGAGAAGACGGTATCCCACCTGAACTCCTAAAAACAAACCCTCAGGTATCAGCGGAAATACTAACCCCACATATACAAAAAGCATGGCTAACGGAACAACTGCCAGAAGAGTGGACAAAAGGAACAGTAATAAAACTACCAAAGAAAAACGATCTCACGGACTGCAATAATTGGAGAGGCATTACCCTGCTGAACACGATTTACAAAATACTAGCGATAATTCTCAATAATAGAATGCAATGTGTAGAGCAAGCGTTAAGCGAAGAGCAGGCAGGATTCAGACCGCACAGAAGTTGTTTAGATCAAACAAACACACTCCGTATAGTTATAGAACAATCTATCGAATGGCGTACACCGTTGTATATGGTATTCATAGATTTTAAAAAAGCGTTTGATTCAATAAAGAGAAGATCGATATGGGAAGCTTTGGTACGCAAAGAGGTCCCGAAGAAAATAATAAATATCATCAAAGCTATGTACACAAACTTCACGCTACAAGTACGTCACAATGGTACGATCAGTGACCCATTTTACACAAATGCTGGTGTTAAACAAGGCTGCCCACTTTCGCCACTTCTGTTTGCAGTAGTGCTAGAAGACATCATGCTAAAGTTGTCTCAACAAAAAAGAGGGATAGTATGGAACATGCACAGGCACCTTGAATACCTAGCGTACGCAGACGACATCTGCCTATTATCCCATAAACACTCTGACATGCAAAATAAGCTTAACGACCTCGTCGCCATGTCAAAACAAGTAGGTTTGGAAGTGAATATTAGCAAAACTTTCGCAATGCGTATTAACCAATCTACCGATAGCAACTTCACCATCTCCAATCAGCCTATCTCTTTTGTTCAGAACTTTTGCTATTTGGGTAGTATGATGTCTAGTGACAACGGGATAGAAGAGGACGTTGACAATCGGCTGAAAAAAGCCAGATCAGCATTTGGCCGACTGAAGAAAATATGGAGGGCAAGACAAATATCTCAGAACACAAAAATAAAGATTTTCAATTCGTGCGTGAAGTCAATACTTTTATATGGAAGCGAAACCTGGCTCATGTCTAAAAACATAGCACAAAGAATTCAAACTTTTATCAACAAGTGCCTCCGCATAGTATGTGGTATATTCTGGCCCAATACAATAACAAATGGAGAACTGTATACAAAAGTAAATGAAGAACCAATAACAAGACAAATTGCTAGACGAAAATGGAGATGGATTGGGCATACATTACGGAAACCGACAAACAGCATCTCTAGAATGGCCATGGAGTGGAACCCCCAAGGATCGAGAAGACCAGGGCGACCCAAAAATACATGGCGCAGAACTGTACAAACTGAATTATTAAGAATAAACAAGACACTAAACGATATTAAAATTATATGTATCGATAAAAGTAGATATAAAATTCTTGTAGAAGCCCTATGCTCCCAAGAGGAACAATAAAGGAAAAAAAAAAAAAAAAAAAAAAAAAAAAAAAAAAAAAATCACCTACCTTCACTTTGTGCCTGGTTTAAATTGTTTATTGCAAAAATTAACAAACACAACAATAACTGGCGCCTTTTCATTTTTAGCGCTCACGCTTGTTCTTTGCAATGTGAGATGTTGACAGCTACAGATCCAATTGGTGAATGAGGGAAATGAGAAATGAAACGTTGTCGTTATTCAATTCAAAACAAAGACGATCGTCGAAACGATCCTTCTCATGAAATGGGAGCAACAAGAGAACAAAAGAAAATAGAAAATATATCTACCTATCAGTGTGGCCAGATCTAGAAAAGAGTTGCAGCTAAATTAGTATTAAAATAATGCTAAATCAAAAAAAGAGTTTTTACTCCAAAAACCATTCCGATTTTTGTCTCGAAAATGACGATATTAGCTCCGATCTTTACACTCAGTTTAGGGACTTAAACTTTTTAAATTTTGTATAATTTTTTTAAAATATTGAAATAAATTCGAAAAGTTTTGAGAAAGAATGTTCGGAAATAAAACGTGGAGTACTTTGGCTGCTGCAAATGTGGAAATTTTTAATTAGAAGCTAGCTGGAGAATAATTCATTGAGAGGAATACTTTATTCAAAAGTTGACCATAAAACTCATGTTATTTTAATACCAAAAATTTGCTATGAGTTATTCAGAGAGTATTTACTAATTATGGCAAAATTCTAGTACTGTCATTAGCGTAGCTAGACAATTTTCCTAGGGGGGGCTATAGCCCCCCTAGCTAAAAATTTATATAGGTTCAATTATTATTTTATTTCATAAAAAATAATACAAAAATAGACATCAAAATAATATATAATAAAGCAACTAAAAGTAGTTCCACACTTTTCCCAGCAAAAAAATTGGGATTTGTTTTAAAGGCACAACTTTAAAAGCACTTCCAAAAATGTCCTCACAAAGAAGTTAATTGTATTAACTACACAGGAAGTTTTTTACTTCAGTTTTTTCATATTTTAATGCGTAATTTTTGTTTTCTTTTTTCAAATAGTTTAAAAAAGAGTAAGAATAAATAAAATGGTAAAAATTATTCAAATTTTGCCACAAAAATGCTAAATCCATTATAGAAAAATCGATAACTTTTGAAAATATTCAAACAAGCGTTAGAATGCATTAAAAATCATAAAAAAATATAAAAATTATTATAAATTAGTGTTTCTTGAAGCTCGAGGTCTTTATAAATATTTATATAATTCTAACAAAAGTTCGACCAAAAATCAAATAAAAACCGAATAAATAAAAATTATTTATTTGGGAAAATATCACACAACGATATGGATCACACCCTAAGAAGAGATGCAAATTTATTGCAACGGCTGTTGAAACGGTGGACATTCGTTCTATGACGAGTTCCTATTACATTCATTTTTTCTCCGCCAATTTTGCACCACTTTCGGACCCAAAAATAACATTTTCACTTCTTTTTTGGCGACGCTTTTTTGCAGCATTATTAAGATATTAATTTATGAAAGAATAGTTTTAATACCAATTACTATTTTTTAATTAAGATGACTAAACCAGACTGAACAATATAATAAAGGAGATTTACAGCCTGTTTATGTATGTCGAATGAGCTCTGTGGATCGACTAAAATGGAAACAAACAGCTGAATTTATAACCAAAAAACAGCTGTTTCTATGCATTTCAGTCGATCGATTGAACTCGATCGACAGGCTGTTAGTTATTCAACTAAACCATAAGCTCAATCACAGCTCTATTTCATAAATATCAGACTTCAAATATTGCCATCGGCAACTGCTACCACAAGCCAAGTAATTCGATTGTGCATGAAAGTCTTTAGCGGAACTTTGTGCGGTTCTATATACTTGTTTATTTTTTATAAAAATGTAAAATCGTAAATAGGTTTTCAAATTCTGGGGGGGCTAAATTTTTTCTGGGGGGTCTAAGCCCCCTCCCCAGAGGCCTTCCTACGCTTATGAGTTCTGTACAAGACAATAACACATATAGGCGTATCTACCTGATAAACCATCAAAAAAAATTAATAAATAAATAAATAAATAAAAAATGTTACTGAACTAAAAACAATATTTTAATAAAGTATTATTTTATCTTTTTCAGAATTTGTATCTTTTAAATAAAAAATGTTACCGAACTAAAAACAATATTTTAGTAAAATATTATTTTTATACAAACATTTATTTTATTTTATTTTTGTTTAACCACAAAATTCTTTTTATTTTAATGATATTTTTATGCAAAATTGACATCGTTATGTTTTTTTTATTGAAATGCATAGTTGTGCATATTAATTTTCTGTTTTGTATATGAAATAAATACTCTCGTTTTTTCCCAAAAAAATATGTTTTATTTTAATATTATTTACATTGCCGATTTTTAAATGCAAATGACGATTTTTGTCAAAAAAAAAAAGATTTTTCTTGAAATTTTATTGGCAGCCCTGGAATACATACAAAGTTATACAGCGACTGAATTACGTGTCGATAGCTTTTTTCATTTAGAAGTTAGTGTGATTTCTATTAGAGGTGTGCACGTGAGTAATAGTTTACTCGCGCTCACGCACCCTCACGACTGAAAAATCATACTCACGCACGATATTTTTTGGTAGGACTCACGCTCACGCACACTCACGAAAAGAAAATTTGTACTCACGCACGAAAACGTCGTGGCTCACGAAAAATACCGTGACTCACGAATAATCTTATGATTAATTTACCTTACCGAAGTGTCTGAAAACATGAGCATTATTAAAATCGAGTGTTATTAAACTCTTAACTCAGCCCAATAAACACAAGCATTGGGGAAATGCTTATATTCAATACGCTTTCAAACATTTTTTCAAAGAATTAGATTAGAATTTAATTTGAGAAATTGTTGAGAAAATCGCGTTTTCAACAAAAAACAGACATTACCCTCAACAGTAGAATTCAACAATTTCTCAACATATTAGCAACAACTTTTCAAACTAAATTTCATTTTAATGCTTCAAATCTATTGGAAAATTTGTTGAAAGCAAGCAATTTGCAAGGCCATTTTAATTAATGTTGAAGATGGGATTCACTATCAAATTGATACGGCGTTACCTATGAAAAATGCATCCTTGTGTTTGTTGGGAGGTGTCACTAAAATTGTAATTGAATTTAACTCTTAAGCGTTTTATGTTGGTGAGCAGGAATATTTTCGTGAGTGTAATTCGTTACTCACGCACACTCACGAAAATATTATTCTCGTGACTCACGCTCACGCACGACATTTTGGTTTGTTAATCACGCTCACGCACACTCACGCTGTTGTCATTAGCGTGACTCACACACGAATCACGAAAATTTTCGTGAGTCACGACAATTTCGTGTCACGTGCACTCCTTTAATTTCTATAGGCGAACGGACACCACTAAAATGACTCAGAATTTCACCACGACCCAGAAGATATATACATTATGCACAGAAAGAAATGTCACGAAAAATTCTCCAATTAAAGTCTTAATTGAGTTTTAAAAATATTCAATTAAAAATTTAATTGCTTCAACAAATTATTTAATTGAAACAAAATTCAAACACAAAAATTAATAGTATCAATTAATTTTTTAATTGAATTTCAATTAATTTTTTATTGATACTATCATTTCTGTGATTGAAGGCATTCCAATTAAAAATTAATTGGATCAATTGTGATTGTGGATTAATTGTGATTGAAGACAAAACATATTGTGTATGGAGTCTGAGACCAATATTTTGAAGTAGTACAAACGGAATGAGAAAGTTAGTATGCCCCCTATCCTATGGTGTAGGATATAAAAATAGCTTTGTTTTCTATATCAGTGACTATTCATCAGGCCTTTTGCTGTTTTAGCAGACTTCCCCGCCAAATATCTTTCGGTGTACAATTTTGTAGAAAAAAAGCTGCTAATAGGAAATTGTAGTACAATATTTATAAAATATTTAGATTTTCAAGAACCAAAAGAATATTTTCAGACCCCTAATCTAAAAACTTTAAACCAAAGACGCTAAATCTTCAAAATAAGTCTTAGCCTATATTTGAAGCGTTTTTATCTTAAATCTAAAGATTCAATATTTCAGTTAATTTAAGGACAATTTCTTTAAATCAAAAATGTGTTTCTTTACTTTAAGGAAAATTAGCATTAGTTCAAAGACATGGGACTTTAACGGAGGGACGCAAATTTAAAAAATTTGTGTCCTAAATTTAATGAAACAAAATTTGAAGCGAAGATTATAAATTTTATTTTATTTAAAATTTCATTATTTTAAAGAAATTTTCCTTAATATTTTGTCAATTTCGCATCCTAAAATGTAGGTTGCACAATCTTTAATATCATGTAAATATTTTTTTCAAATTTTCAAAAGAGAATTGTGTCATAAAGGTATCTATCTATCTATATGCAAAGTATGTTTGTTTATTTATTTGTTTGCATGTTCCGGGTAGGCTCGGAAACGACTGAACCGATTTACTTGAAACTTTCAGAGATCGAAAGAAGCGCTCATGTGGTGAAAATAGGGAACCTCATTTTTCGGCACCTGGTCGCGGAGGGGGACCACCCCTTTGTCGGACTTTTTGAAAATTGGACCAAAGTTGACCGATTTGCTTGAAATTGTCATTGAAGGTTGGGGTTGGCATCTCGACAAAGATCCCCTACTTTATATTTCGATATTTGGTGGCGAAGGGGGGCCTCTCCTTTATTCGACTTTTTTTTAAAGTACAGTGAAAAAACTAGAATTCTCTAAATTATCTAAGATTTACAGAGAACATGCGGCGAGGTTATGAAATTAATATGGGGTACCTGATGGGTTCATATGTGGACGGGGAGGGGGACCTCCTCCTTGCCCTACTTATTGAAACTTGGAACCAAATTATGCGATTTGCTAGAAATTTTCATTAAAGGTTTGGGGTTGGCATCTAGACAAACATCCGCTACATTATTTTTCGATACACAAAATTAAACTCCCCCGACTGAAATTTTACGGAAAAAATGGGTGAGGTTATGAAATTTATATCAAGTTCCTGATTTTTTAATATTTGGTCGGGGGAAAATAAAAGGGCATAGGGAGACATCCGTTTCTCTTAAGTACATACAGAGAAACAATTAAACTTTACCAAGTTACTTGAAATTTACAGAGGACTGGGGAGAGATTACGATATTAATATCCCAGCAAAAAAAGAGCTTCCAAAAAAGTAGTTTGGATCCCCAATCTGTGACCCGGAAGTAGTGCAAACTTGGATCATCTCCAATGAATTTTGCATGGGCTTGTCATAGGACGGAAGTACTCCCTTTTTGGATCCTTTGCATTACTTTAGAAGTTGTGCCCTGGAAGTTAATTTGAATGAAGAAATTTAAAAAGGGGAAAAAATTTTCAAGCAATTTCACTTTTTTTTCATCCATATGTTTTTTATTAACACTATTATTTTCGTATTATCTAATTTTTACAATTTGAAAAACTTTTTCGCTCCGAGCAGGGGTTGAACCTGGGTTTGCATGCACCATAACAGAACGCCTTAGCACACTCAGCCACAAACGCCATTGAACATAAAGCGTTACGATCATATCACAAACATTCAAATGTTTGTGATATGATCGTAATACGACACCAAGGAATAACATTCTAATTGCATCTCAAGAGGTTCTTTATTAGTGTGAACGAAAAAAATAAGAAACGCAGTTTCAAATCTCACCAGAGTCAATTTTTTATCAAATATTTTTCTAAAAAAATTATTTTTCTATGTTAAGCATCGTTTTTATATTTTATTTTCGGCATATATTTTCGTATAAATATATTTCTTCCATTAAAAATCAAAAAAAAAAATTTAAATTTTCGTAATTTGCAAAACCTTCTGAAAAGAACTTCCATGGAAGCGAAAAAGTCAAACGGCACAGGTTCAAATCCCAGCGGAAATGAAATTTATTTATTTTTTTTATTATTATTTTTTTACTTTTTTATTAATTTTCTATATTTTTCTGCATCAGAAGTGGAAAAAAATTATTGGGAGTTCCCACGATGCGCTTAAAAGAAATGTTTGTGGACTTGTCCAAAAGGACTGCATCGGAAGTTAAAAAAACTCGATGGCGGATTCTAGGATGGGCTTTAAAAGAAATGTTTGTGGAACAACTTCCAATTTTTTTTGCTGGGATTTGATACCTGATTTTGTGATATTTGGACGGAAGAGGGGCCGCCCGTTGCCCTGCTTTTTGAAATTTGGGCTTATAAATTGCTTGACATTTTCTGGGACGTTTACAAAAGATACGCTACATCACTTTTCGATATTTGGTCGGGGAGGAGGACCTCCTCTAAAACTGAAAAAAAAACAAATATTCCTTCAACCATCCTTGCCCCGCACTTGAAGGAAAGTTTCAAGAATTTTCAGGGAAGGTTAAGGGTGCTATTTACTTCGGTGTTTGACGATATTGTATCGGGGAAAGTGACGTCACTTTAAAACAATAGAGCAAAATTTAAACATCTCCGATCTACTTGAAATTTACAGGGAACGTGGGAGGAGGTGGTTAAATTAATACATGATTTCCAAATTAGTATATGATTTTTCGATATGTGGTTGGGGAAGGGGAAAAGTGAAATAACATAAACTTTGTCGATTTACTTCGACAGAATTTATGCACGGATGAAAAAGACTGTTTTTCATATGTTTGGCTATAAACATTATATGTTTGGAACACAAATTTTTAAACACAATATTTTTAAGTGCAAGCATATAATTTTCATAAACTAGCATAACATGTTTGGGACATATATGTTAATATGTTAGAACATATTATGTTTGGGACATAAAATGTTTGTAAATATAATATGCTTGGATGCAAACATATATTAATTTAGAAATAGCCTATAAACATATATGTGTTTAGTAGCTTGGAGCGCTATTTAACAGGGAGCGATATTGAATTAAGTTGGTGGTTGTTGCTTGTTATTACAAAATTAACATTTTATTTTTCCTTGGGCAATTGATCAGCTACTTCTTTGATCCTTACAAACTGTGTGGTCCGCTGTTCGAATCCCCGTCCGGCAAAAGGTAAAATTAAAATAAAAAAATCATAAAATTGAATAATTTCTTCTACAATGTTTGTATTACAGAAAAAGGTGCTAAGATCTAAAAAATCCCGTGGAAGTGAGAAAGATGTCGGGGAATATACAATTGGGCAGAAACAAAATTTTGAGCATTCAGGTCGAAAACCTATGTTGTTAGCACCTATATTACCTGTTTATTTTCATAATTCATTATGATTGTAAATATATAAATAAATAAATAAAATTTTGAGCACAATATTGTTTGCGAGAATTTTTTTTATGCATATAATATTTTTGGGTGCAAAATGCTTCCAAACATATTATATGTTCACATAATAACATATTGTTTTTTGGAAGACAACTTTATTGAATTTGGATGCAAAAATACAAAATGTTTGGAACTTAGACTACCCAAACATATATTGTTTAGACCAATATGCTTTCAAACATATTATATATTAGAAGAGATCAAACATATAAATGTTTGGGCAAAACCCAAAAATATATATGCTTGAAGCAAAATATGTTTGGGAGTATATGTTACAGAAGCGATTTTTTGTGAGCGTGTGGGGACCATTGAGTAGTTTGTGAAATTAATACAGGGTACGTGATAGTCCGATATCACGTCGGAGGGGAGCGAAGGTAGGGAGAGGGTTCCCTTTTGTACGTTTTTTTTTCTTAAATTGAAAGTGGATGGTTGTCCGTAAATGGGAAGTCGGTACATAATTTTAATAATTTTCCACAGGATTCTGCCAGACTTCTTTTTAGTAAAGAACTTAAATTTACATGAAATTTGCAGCCAACGTAGAGGGTGCATCATTTTAATAAATGTTAGTGTGGTATTTTTTTTTGCCTTTTCCGATTTATTGGATGGGAAACAGTATGTTATTATTTGTATGTTATTATAATATAGTGCTTAATTTTCAGGTATGTTGAGGAGAAGGATACCTTTCCTTGACAAACCACACTTAAAATTCACAAGAAATATAGAAGATTGTCCTACTACTTGAATACAGAACATTATTTAAAAAATTTGGTGGAAAGGGTACACCCTCTCTTCGACATTTTTTAAGACGAACCGTGCATATCCGCCGTATTTGTACCTACAAACGAAAAAGCAAGTAGTCCTATTTGTTTGAAAGAATTCAAATCTTTTCGAATTTGTTTTCAGCACGAAGGATATGGTTGACTAAGTTAACACAAAATATTCCCACAAATACGCTTCGGAAGGCGCAGCGAAGCGGGCCGGATTACGCTAGTACTTACATAAATTGTCCGTTTCTTTGGCTCAGAATCAATAGCAAAATCATTAGTGTAAAGGCAAAATCTTTCTACTTTAAAAAAAATGAAAAGATGACTTGCGATGGTTGCCACTGTTATATATATATATATATATATATATATATATATATATATATATATATATATATATATATATATATATATATATATATATATATATATATATATATATATATATATATATATATATATATATATATATATATATATATATATATATATATATATATATATATTGTCGTTATTATACCCTTCACCACTGCTGTGGTACAGGGTATAATAAGTTTGTACATTTGTATGTAACGCCAGGAAGGAGTAATCATAGACCAACCTTTTAGTATACGGATCGGCTTAGAATTAAATTCTGAGTCGATTTAGCGATGTCCGTCTGTCTGTCTGTCTGTCTGTCCGTCTGTCTGTTGATGTATTTTTGTGTGCAAAGTACAGCTCGCAGTTTTAGTCCGATTGTCCTACAATTTGGTACAGGGTCCTGTTTCGGCTCAAAGACGATCCCTATTGATTTTGGAAAAAATCGGTTCAGATTTAGATATAGCTGACATATATATTTTTCACCGATCTGGTCATAATTGGCGTGTATATCCACCGATCTTCCTCAAATTCCGTACATCCGAATATTTTATGAGTCTCGAAAAACTTGCAAAATATCAGCCAAATCGGTTCAGATTTAGATATAGCTCCCATATATAGCTTTCGCCCGATTTACACTCATTTGCCCACAGAGGTCAAGTTTTTGCTCCGATTTAGTTGAAATTTTGCACAGGGAGTAGAATTAGCATTATAGCTATCCGTGCCAATTTTGGTTGAAATCGGTACAGATTTAGATATAGCTCCCATATATAGCTTTCGCCCGATTTACACTCAAATGACCACAGAGGTCAATTTTCTGCTCCGATTTAGTTGAAATTTTGCACAGGGAGTATAATTAGCATTGTAGCTATACGTGCCAAATTTGGTTGAAATCGGTTCAGATTTAGATATAGCTCCCATATATAGCTTTCGCCCGATTTACACTCAAATGACCACAGAGGCCAATTTTCTGCTCCGATTTAGTTGAAAATTTGCACAGGGAGTAGAATTAGCATTGTAGCTATACGTGCCAAATTTGGTTGAAATCGGTTCAGATTTAGATATATCTCCCATATATAGCTTTCGCCCGATTTACACTCATATGACCACAGAGGCCAATTTTTAACTCCGCTTTAGTTGAAATTTTGCACTGGGAGTAGAGTTAGCATTGTAGCTATGCGTGCCAAATTTGGTTGACATCGGTTCAGATTTAGATTTAGCTCCCATATATATGTTTTTCTGATTTCGACCAACATTTTCCTTGTAAAATCGCCACTGCTTAGTCGAAAAGTTGTAAAAATGACTCTAATTTTCCTAAACTTCTAATACATATATATCGAGCGATAAATCATAAATAAACTTTTGCGAAGTTTCCTTAAAATTGCTTCAGATTTAAATGTTTCCCATATTTTTTTACTAACATTGTGTTCCACCCTAGTGCATTAGACGACTTAAATTTTGAGTCTATAGATTTTGTAGAAGTCTATCAAATTCTGTCCAAATCGAGTGATATTTAAATGTATGTATTTGGGACAAACCTTTATATATAGCCCCGAACACATTTGACGGATATGATATGGTATCGAAAATTTTGATCTACAAAGTGGTGCAGGGTATAATATAGTCGTCTCCGCCCGACTTTAGACTTTGCATACTTGTTTTTTACTAACAATGTGTTACACCCTAGTGCATTAGCCGACTTAAATTTTGAGTCTATAGATTTTGTAAAAGTCTATCTAATTCGGTCCAGATCGAGTGATATTAAAATGTATGTATTTGGGACTAACCTTTATATAAAGCCCCCAACACATTTGACGGATGTGATATGGTATCGAAAATTTAGATCTACAAAGTGGTGCAGGGTATAATATAGTCGGCCCCGCCCGACTTTAGACTTTCCTTACTTGTATATATTTGTCGCTTAGACCAGCGTGACTCCATAAATTGAAGCCAATGCCAGCCCAGAAAATTTCAATTTCCATCATTAAGAAAATGGTAATTTTTTTTATTAAAAACAAAAAAAAAAACACGCACAAGAAAGGGCTTTAGGCAATCCAATGACCCTTTGATGAAATTCCTGCTACTGATAAGCACTATCCCAGAATAGAAAACAAAAGGAAAGGAAATGTACCTCGGAAAATAAAGAACAAATCTCGTAACAAGCTACCTAAAGCTGAATTCAAATTATTTTATTTTGTTGTTCTTGACTTTGTTGTAGTCATTGTTATTTGTTTACGACCCAACCCAAATGGGTTAAAAATGGTCGAAAAAGGTGTTAGAGTGGTTTTAACTGATGATCCCTCTCAGTTGGTCATTTGATTTGGACTTACATTCAACATGCAATCACGGTGTGAATTTTGAACAAAGGACTAACGAACAAATCTCTAGTCTATACACAAACACCCACACACACATTCCTATTATGAAAAAACAACCAAAAAATCCTTTGGACCTATGCATCCCACAGCTCATGTTGATCCTGTAATGGCTTAATATTGAAAGAATTTAATGAAATTGCTCAAGATGAACGAACAATAAAGGAGCAACAAGATTTGGCATGTTGTTAAAAATTTAAGTGAACCATCGGTTAAACTTTCAGTGGAGGAGTAATAAAGGGTGGTTGATATGTAATATAACAAGGTAAAAGCTTTTAATTTTATTGTTCAAAAGCAAAACCAAATTTTAGCATCATCATTGATTTTTTCGAATTGGTCACCTTTGGCACGAGTTATGGCCTTCAAACCACCGATATTTTGACAGACTCGCCGTCTTGAGATGACCGACACTTTGGTATTTCTAGTGCCAACTTTAGTCTACAAAATACTTCAGGTGCAAAAGTTTATCGGATTGAGAACAGGAGATGTTGGAGGCCATTGTTTGGTATAATTTAAGCGAGGAACCTCATTTTTAAGGCATTCTTGGTTGTCTTAGTGCTGAGATCTGTTGGAATATTCATAGTCTGAGGACGAACTTTGTGTCTGCCCAGAGATTCAATACTCCATTCAAAACATTTTCCCGATAATATTTGGCATTTATTTCGAGATCGAGGAATGTGAGGGTGGAGCGACCCCAGGGCATTCGGTTAAGGTAGTTGCATTGTAGAGGTGTGCACGTGAGTAATATTTTCCTCACGCACCTTGGTTGTCTTAGTGCTGAGATCTGTTGGAATATTCATAGTCTGAGGACGAACTTTGTGTCTGCCCAGAGATTCAATACTCCCTTCAAAAAATTTTCCCGATAATATTTGGCATTTATTTCGAGATCGAGGAATGTGAGGGTGGAGCGACCCCAGGGCATTCGGTTAAGGTAGTTGCATTGTAGAGGTGTGCACGTGAGTAATATTTTCCTCACGCACACACACGATGGAAAAATTTTACTCACGCACACACACGAAAAGAAACAACCTATGCGTTTTATGTTCGTGGGCGTGATTATTGTTTTGAGCGATTTTTTCCGTAAATCGTTACTCACACACACTCACAAAGATATTATTTTCGCCTTTGTCATCAGCGTGTCTCAGGGCTCACGCGTAAGTTACGAAAATTTCGTGATACGCTGGCCGATTTTATGTTAAGCTCATTGACAAGGGATCTCCTTCTTATAGCCGAGTCCGAACAGCACTTCTCATTACGTTGAAACCACTTAGAGCCCCTTGGCATTGATACGCTCAGATATTTCACCCGCATTCTTTAGAGGGGATAATCAAATTTTCGGTGCTGGATCGAAACTGGGGTTAGGTTAAAGTGGCAGCCCGATTTAGTTTCAGGCCCACTTAGACTATTCAGTCCACTGTGATACCACATTAACTAAAAGTACCTATTACATATGGGCACATCTAGTTTTAACCGCTGAACCTTCTCGATTAGTTTTTTTTTTGTTGAATCAACCTGATTAAAGTTAAAAAAATGCAGATTGCTTAAGTTGACATTTCCAGGTCCCCTGGAATATGTAAGGTTGTACCTAGCCTTGCTAACTCATCCGCTGTGAAGTTCCCCGGTATGTTCCTTTGGCCAGGCACCCATATTAGGTGAATATTGCAGTGCTCAGCCACCACGTTGAGAGATTTGCGGCAGTCGATGGCAGTTTTCGAGTACGAGTAAAGGAATACAGAGTCCAAGACATTTATTAGAACATTACTTCTCTGCCAATTCGCCACCTCTCTTATTGATAATATTTCAGCCTGAAAAACACTACAGTTATTAGGTAATCTTTTCGCTATTCGAAGTTCCAGGTCTTTAGAATATACTCCAAAACCCACTTGTCCCTCAAATTTGGAGCCAGCAGTGTAGAAATCTATACAACGTTTATTCCCTGGGCGTGCACCATGCCTCATTGTTGGGAATTAGAGTTTCAAACTTTTTTTGTCGAAAAGTGGTTTCGCCAGAGTGTAATCCACTACGTTTGGCACATCTGGCATTATTTTGAGGATCGAACTGTGACCGTGCGTTTTTTCGACCACAGCGATAGCTCACGCAACCGTACAGCCGTTGTTGTAGCTGACTGTATGGCCAAAAGTAATAGTCCAAAGGTAATAGATGACATTAAAGGCATGACAATAAAGGCATCTGTTCCTGGCTTACTGAACGCGCCTGAGATACACGAGAACACCATTGAACTTTATCTAAACTTGTCGCCTGCTGAAGTGTTGGCCACCAGACCACAACACCATATAGTATTATAGGTCTAACCACTGTAGTCAATGCACAATTTTCGGTTTTAGTCCCCACTTTTTTCCCATTGACTTTTTGTACGAGTACAAGGCTTCCGTGCCTTTTCTCGCCCTTTCTTCAATATTAAGCTTAAAATTCAACTTCCTGTCCAATATAACGTCAAGGCATTTTGCACACTCACCAAAGGGAATTTCAGTACCCCCTAAGAATATGGGCTTAACCGTGGGAAATTTGCGATCTTTACATTACATGACTAGTTCTGTCTTTGCAGGATTTACCCCAAGACCATTCTCTTTCGCCCATTTCCCAGTCATCCGGAGGGCTCTTTGTATAATATTACTAATTGTGGATGGGAATTTTCCCCTGACTGCTAGAGCTACATCGTCTGCGTATGCCACCACATTTACCCTTTCTTTTTCTAGGGAAACCAGAAGGTTCTTTATAGCAAGCAAGAAGAGGTGATAGAACCCCTCCTTGGAGAGTGTCTCAGTTCACATACCTTTGCTTGTTCTAGTGTGGCTGAAATACATTGCTTCGTTAGAAGTTAGACCAACAGCCTCAGTATTGATAGGTCAACATTCAGAGTTGTCAATCCATTTAATATCGTGATCGGAAGGAAGTTGTTGAATGCCTCTTCGATGTCTAGAAAAGTCACAATTGTGGATTCATCTACAGATAGTGAGCTTTCAATAAAACTGACTAGTTCATGCAATGGGATCTCAGTAGACCTGCCCTTCGAGTAAGCTTGTTGTCGTTTCGAGATCAATCTTGAATCGATGTTAGTTCTAAGATAAATATGTATCATCCTCTCCAGAGTCGTAAGAAGGAATGGGGATAAGCTGATTTGTCGAAAATCCTTGTGCGATGGTTAGCATGGTCGCATTGAGGGTCGTGGGTTCAATCGCTGCTTCAACTGAACACCAAAAAGTTTTTCAGCGGTGGCTTATCCCCTCTCAGTAATGCTGGTGACATTTTTGAGTGTTTCAAAGCTTTTCTAAGTGGCTTCACTGCAATGTGGAATGCCGTTCGGACTCGGCTATAAAAAGGAAGTGACTTGGCATTGAGCTAAACATGGTTAGGTTAGGTTATAGAGGGTGACACCAAATCTTTAGAAAGGAAAAAATGATGTCTACTTAGACCATCTTGGTCCATTGTGATTCCTCATAGGTGTTTCTTTCCTCTTCGTCATCTATCTTCCACTGCCAGGATCAGTCACATTTGCGTTCTTGGAAAAGAAAACGGTTCTATAGGTCTTCCATACAGAAGCCTTGATAAAGGCGAGTATATCCTTCAGATTACATTCCCGTACCTCAGCAATATCCTGAAAGGAACCCAGTATCTTGTTTCTTTTAAAACATAATGCCGTTCACTGGCACTGAAAATAATTAGTCTTCTTCATATATCATCGGTCATTAAGTCAATTCTTACCATGTGTTGCCAAGTGTGATGTGTCCTGTTATGATGCCTATTAAAGGTTTCAAATCCTCTCTATGCGTTGCCATTAGAAATCCTGAGTTTCTAACACTCTTATCGTTGCATATCAGTTTAGTCTGCTCGCAACCCACAGAGGAAGTCCATCGTTCCTTCCACAAATCATTGTGTTTGATGTTGACCCTGTAAGTATATAAAGATAGCGTGGGAAAACGTCCGTGACGATGTTATCAATGCCGCGTGCACCTTCCTTAGCCAGCACATCTGCCTCCTCAGGGGCAAGTTCCATAATGGACTGAATAGTCTAAGAGAGCCTGAAATACTGGACTGCCAATATACCAAACCTAAGCTAACACTGCAAGTATTCCAGTAACGGGCAATGCTACGAGAAACTTAAAATGTATTCACATTTAGATGATGGAGGGCGCTAATGATGTAACGATTGCCAATGACAGACTAGTGCTTTAGAAAGATAGCAACCTCATGTTGGTTGCAATACATATCAGCAACTCTGTAAGGAAAGTCAGCCGGACGGGGATAGTAAATTATTTGCAGTTTTTGCTTTTGCTCCTTTGTTGTTAACGAGGGCCAAAGAAGTAAAGAAAAAATCGCATAAACCAACTTTCCAGTTACTTTATACTGTATATTCACCCAATCCATCCCACAAGCCATCACTTTGGAATAGTTGGCTGTAGAGGCGATAACGAAAGTTATAAAATTAGTTGCCTTAGCGGAGATATCTAATGGAATTGCTTTGTATTAGCCAGATTAGTCGAATTGTGGTGTTTCGTTTCATTGTGGGTATGGATCGAAGGTAGGATTGATGTTGACAAAAAGCCAAATGTCATTTATGACAGCACAACATGTGAACATGCGTTGGTTACATTGGTATACCCTGCGTCACACTGTGGAACAGGGTATTATAAGTTAGTGAATAACAGGTTGGCTGAGAAGTCCCCGGTCTAACAAAGAAAAACTAATTTTTTGTCAAAATTCGTTTTTATTATTCAACATAGTTCCCTTCAAGAGCGATACAACGATTATAACGACCTTCCAATTTTTTTATACCATTTTGGTAGTACTCCTTCGGCCTCAAAATAGGCCTCAGTTTCGGTGATCACCTCTTTATTGCAGCCAAATTTTTTCCCTGCGAGCCACCTTTTGAGGTCTGAGAACAAGAAAAAGTCGCTGGGGGCCAGATCTGGAGAATACGGTGGGTGGGGAAGCAATTCGAAGCCCAATTCATGAATTTTTGCCATCGTTCGCAATGACTTGTGGCACGGTGCGTTGTCTTGGTGGAACAACACTTTTTTCTTCTTCATATGGGGCCGTTTTGCCGCGATTTCGACTTTCAAACGCTCCAATAACTCCATATAATAGTCACTGTTGATGGTTTTTCCCTTCTCAAGATAATCGATAAAAATTATTCCATGTGCATCCCAAAAAACAGAGGCCATTACTTTGCCAGCGGACTTTTGAGTCTTTCCACGCTTCGGAGACGGTTCACCGGTCGTTGTCCACTCAGCCGACTGTCGATTGGACTCAGGAGGGTAGTGATGGAGCCATGTTTCATCCATTGTCACATATCGACGGAAAAACTCGGGTGTATTACGAGTTAACAGCTGCAAACACTGCTCAGAATCATCAACACGTTGTTGTTTTTGGTCAAATGTGAGCTCGCGCGGCACCCATTTTGCACAGAACTTCCGCATATCCAAATATTGATGAATGATATGACCAACACGTTCTTTTAATATCTCTAAGGCCTCTGCTATCTCGATCAACTTCATTTTACGGTCATTCAATATCATTTTGTGGATTTTTTTTTGATGTTTTCGTCGATAACCACCTCTTTCGGGCGCCCACTGCGTTCACCGTCCACCGTGCTCATTTCACCACGCTTGAATTTTGCATACCAATCAATTATTGTTGATTTCCCTGGGGCAGAGTCCGGAAACTCATTATCAAGCCAAGGTTTTGTTTCCACCGTATTTTTCCCTTCAGAAAACAGTATTTTATCAAAACACGAAATTCCTTTTTTCCATTTTTTTCACAATAATAAAAGTTGCTTCACAAAAGACGCTCTATCTTACAAACTAATGGACTTACAGACGTCAAATTTTGACACGAATCATTTGAAGGTTGGTACTATATAAAAATAATATGCATTAATACTAGCGACGCCATCTATGTGTCAGACCGGGGACTTATCAGCCAACCTGTTATGTTTGCAAAACCCAGAAGGAGACATATGCTGTTTTTGGCAATATTGCTCAGGGTCGGCACCTGAGTCGATTTTGGTGGAAATCGGTTCAAAGGTAGATATAGCTCCCATATATATCTTTCGTCCACATGTCAAATTTGTAATCCGATAGCTATGCATGCCAAATTGGGTTGCAATCGGTTCAGATTTAGATATGGCTCCCATATATATCTTTCGTGCGATTTACACTCATATGACCCCAGAAGCCAGAATTTAAGTCCGTTTTGCTTTAAATTTTGCACGAAGAAAGCAATTGATAGTGTTGTAAAGTTTGCCTAATTTCGTTGAAATCGGTTTAGATTTAGATATAGATCCCATATATATCTTTCGCCCGATATACACTTATATGGCCTCAAAAGCATATAAATGTATATCGGTTTGCTTTAAATTTTGTACAGGGAGTAGAATTAACGTTCTCGATTTACGTGCCAATTTTGGTGGAAATAGGTTCAAATATAGATGTAGCTCCCACAGATATATTTCGTCCGATTTACGCTCATACGACCACAGAAATAAAATTTGTAATCCGATTTAAGTGAAGGTTGTAGAATTCTCATTGTAGCTATGCATGCCAAATTTTGTTGAAATCGGTTCAGATTTAGATATGGCTCCCATTTATATGTTTTTCTGATTTCGGTAAAAATGGTCAAAACACCACATATGGCTTGTAAAATCGTCACTGCTTTGTCGAAAACTTGCAAAAAATGGATCCATTATTCCTATACTTGGAATACATATCTATCAACCGATAAATCATAAATCCCTCAAAATTGGTCCGGATTTAAAATTTTTTTTTAGTAACATTGTGTTCCACCGCAGTACATTGGCATTTTAAGTCAATAGATTTTGTAGAAGTCTAACAAATTTTATCCAGATCGAGTCAGATTTTAATATATGTATATGGAACAAAATCTTTATATATAGCACCGAACACATTCGACGGATTTGATATGGTATCGAAAATGTGGATCTACCAAGTGGTGCATGGTATAATATAGTCGGTCCCGTCCGACTTTAGACTTTTCTTACTTGTTTTTATTTAATCTAAGTCATAATGGCAAAGCTATAATTTTAGCCGATCCGAAATCTGTACACGCAGAGAAGGAATATGATAACCGCATAATGTATAAAGATCTCTCGAGTGAGAAAAATTATACTTTCATACATTCAACCAGATTTTGTATATAATTGTTATAATTCCACTAATGCTGCACGCGTTATCATAGTGCACACATATTTGCCGAAACTGTTCGATATTGACATCTGGCCTCCAAATTTTCCAATGACAAATAAGTATCTCCATAAAATTGTCGATTGGATTCAATGTGGAATTCAAATGTTTTAATCTTTTTACGAGTATTTTGTCTTTGTTTATTTGATTTTCTTTTTATTATGAACTTCCCCCATCCTCTCTCATAACGAAAGAGCGAGCGAGTCATTGAAGATGTGACATTTGTTTTGTAGAAATTTTATGCTCGCCTACGGTTTGCCTTCCAAAAGGTTTTTACTTCACAGTTAGGATTACTTTGTCGAAAGGAACATTTTATTGTGAGAGATGTTTGGCTGTTCGAAGTGAAAGAGAAAGTGGAAACAAACTTTACTTGTCATTCCCAATGATAAGAGTGATAATAATCACAAGAAAAACAACAATAACGACAATTTCTTTTGGTCTACAACAATAAAAATGGGATTTGGAAACGAGCGAGACACATTTTCTGTTATGCCTGCAATTATTGTGCGTGTTTGTAAAAATAAAATGTGAGCAATTTATTGGGAAGGAAACCCCTTAGTAGGATTATCGAAATCTATCGAAATGTCTAATGAATCCAACAGAATTTTAAAATAATAAAATACTGATATGACGTTTGGAGCATAATTTCACAAAAAAAAAAAAAATGATATCTGTTTCAGGGATGTCACCTCTTCCTATGAAAATAATATGTTAAAACAAGTATATACAGCAGTAAGTTCGGCCGGGCCGAATCTTAAATACCCACCACCACGAACCAAATATTAGGGCTTCCTTTGAAATTTCAGGAGGGCTTGAGGACTTGAGGACACTTCCCGAAGATAAATTTAAAGATTTTACCTATGAGGACTATATCAGATTCTGGATTTATAAGAACCATTTTTGTTTGAGTTTTAGAGGAATCATTAACATCTCTTGTAAGTGTGCAAGATTATAAAATATATAAAATATTATAAAATAAGTTTTGATTTGAAATCTTAAATCTGTAGAAGTAAAATCTGGAAATTTTACATTGAGTTTCAAGCAATTTTCATGATAAGTGCGCTTTCTACACCCTCAAGAAGTGAAGTCGGTCTATATGGAGGCATTACCAAATGGACCGATAAAACTTAATCCGATACACGTTTTTGTGAGCCTAAAATACCAGAATATTTACAATTTAAGGCAAATCAGATAAAAACTACGGTTTCTAGAAACCCAAGGAGTTAAATCGGGAGATCGTTCTTATGGGGGCTATACTAAAATATGGACCGATACTCACCGTTTTCGGCATACCTCTTTATGACCCGAAAATACCTCTAGATTTCCAATTTCAGGCAAATAGGATAAAAACTTCGGATTCTAGAAGCCCAAGAAGTAAAATCGGGAAATCGGTCTATATGGAGGCTATACGAAAATATGGACCGATACTCACCATTTTCGGCACACCTCTTTATGGCCTGAAAATACCTCTAGATTTCCAATTTCAGACAAATTGGATAAAAACTGCGGTTTCTATAAACCCAAGACCTCAAATCGGGAGGTCGTTTTATATGGAGACCATAACAAAACATGGACCGATACTCACAATTTTTGGCGCACGTATTTGTGGTCCTACAATACCTCTAGATTTCCAATTTCAGGTAAATTGAATAAAAACTGCGGTTTCTATAAGCCCAAGAAGTAAAATCGGGAGATCGGTCTATATGGGGGCTATACCAAAACATGGACCGATACTCACTATTTTTGGCACACCTCTTTATGGTCATAAAATACCTCTAGATTTCAAATTTCAGGCAAATTGGATAAAAACTACGATTTCTATAAGCCCAAGACCCCAATCGGGAGGTCAGTTTATATGGGGACTATATCAAAACCTGGACCGATATAGCCCATCTTCGAACTTGACCTGCCTGCAGACAAAAGACGAGTTTGTGCAAAATTTCAGCACGATTGCTTCATTATTGAAGACTGTAGCGTGATTACAACAGACAGACAGACAGACAGACAGACGGACAGACGGACATCGTTATATCGTCTTAGAATTTCTCCCTGATCAAGAATATATATACTTTATATAGTCGGAAATCGATATTTCGATGTGTTACAAACGGAATGACAAACTTATTATACCCCCGTCACCATTCTATGGTGGTGGGTATAAAAACTATGAAGCGAATATGTCGGTTATTTGTTTTAAAACACATGTCTACCGGTTTTTAAAAACTATTCAGGCTTTTTATCAAATTAAAAACAAGTAGGTAAAGCCGGGCGGAGCCGACTATGTTATACCCTGCACCACTATGTAAAGGGTGATTCTTTTGAGGTTAGGATTTTCATGCATTAGTATTTGACAGATCACGTGGGATTTCAGACATGGTGTCAAAGAGAAAGATGCTCAGTATGCTTTGACATTTCATCATGAATAGACTTACTAACGAGCAACGCTTGCAAATCATTGAATTTTATTACCAAAATCAGTGGCAGAAAATCCGCTTTTTTATCGACAAATTTTGTTCAGCGATGAGGCTCATTTCTGGTTGAATGGCTACGTAAATAAGCAAAATTGCCGCATTTGGAGTGAAGAGCGACCAGAAGCCGTTCAAGAACTGCCCATGCATCCCGAAAAATGCACTGTTTGGTGTGGTTTGTACGCTGGTGGAATCATTGGACCGTATTTTTTCAAAGATGCTGTTGGACGCAACGTTACGGTGAATGGCGATCGCTATCGTTCGATGCTAACAAACTTTTTGTTGCCAAAAATGGAAGAACTGAACTTGGTTGCCATGTGGTTTCAACAAGATGGCGCTACATGCCACACAGCTCGCGATTCTATGGCCATTTTGAGGGAAAACTTCGGAGAACAATTCATCTCAAGAAATGGACCGGTAAGTTGACCACCAAGATCATGCGATTTGACGCCTTTAGACTATTTTTTGTGGGGCTACGTCAAGTCTAAAGTCTACAGAAATAAGCCAGCAACTATTCCAGCTTTGGAAGACAACATTTCCGAAGAAATTCGGGCTATTCCGGCCGAAATGCTCGAAAAAGTTGCCCAAAATTGGACTTTCCGAATGGACCACCTAAGACGCAGCCGCGGTCAACATTTAAATGAAATTATCTTCAAAAAGTAAATGTCATGGACCAATCTAACGTTTCAAATAAAGAACCGATGAGATTTTGCAAATTTTATGCGTTTTTTTTTTAAAAAAAAGTTATCAAGCTCTTAACAAATCACCCTTTAGTTTCACATTTTCGATAGCATATCCAATGTGTTGGGTGCTGTATATAAAGGTTTATGTTCCCATATACACACACAAAACATATTTCTGATTCAATCACGAAATTAATTGATCCAATTAATTTTTTAATTGAAATGATAGTAACAGGTTGGCTGATAAGTCCCCGGTCTGACACATAGATGGCGTCGATAGTATTAAATGCATATTATTTTTATATAGTACCAACCTTCAAATGATTCGTGTCAAAATTTGACGTCTGTAAGTCAATTAGTTTGTGAAATAGAGCGTCTTTTGTGAAGCAACTTTTGTTATTGTGGAAAAAATGGAAAAAAGAAATTTCGTGTTTTGATAAAATACTGTTTTCTGAAGGGAAAAAATACGGTGGAAGCAAAAACTTGGCTTGATAATGAGTTTCCGGACTCTGCCCCAGGGAAATCAACAATAATTGATTGGTATGTAAAATTCAAGCGTGGTGAAATTAGCACGGAGGACGGTGAACGCAGTGGACGCCCGAAAGAGGTGGTTACCGACGAAAACATAAAAAAAAATCCACAAAATGATTTTGAATGACCGTAAAATGAAGTTGATAGAGATAGCAGAGGCCTTAAAGATATCAAAGGAACGTGTTGGTCATATCATTCATCAATATTTGGATATGCGGAAGCTCTGTGCAAAATGGATGTCGCGCGAGCTCACATTTGACCAAAAAGAACAACGTGTTGATAATTCTGAGCGGTGTTTGCAGCTGTTAACTCGTAATACACCAGAGTTTTTCTGTCGATATGTGACAATGGATGAAACATGGCTCCATCACTACACTCCTGAGTCCAATCGACAGTCGGCTGAGTGACCGGTGAACCGGCCTCTGTTTTTTTGGGATGCGCATGGAATAATTTTTATCGATTATCTTGAGAAGGGAAAAACTATCAACAGTGACTATTATATGGCGTTATTGGAGCGTTTGAAGGTCGAAATCGCGGCAAAACGGCCCCATATGAAGAAGAAAAAAGTGTTGTTCCACCAAGACAACGCACCGTGCCACAAGTATTCTCCAGATCTGGCCCCCAGCGACTTTTTCTTGTTCTCAGACCTCAAAAGGATGCTCGCAGGGAAAAAATTTGGCTGCAATGAAGAGGTGATCGCCGAAACTGAGTCCTATTTTGCGGCAAAACCGAAGGAGTACTACCAAAATGGTATCAAAAAATTGGAAGGTCGTTATAATCGTTGTATCGCTCTTGAAGGGAACTATGTTGAATAATAAAACGAATTTTGACAAAAAAATGTGTTTTTCTTTGTTAGACCGGGGACTTATCAGCCAAGCTGTTATCAATTAAAAAATTAATTGGAAGTCAATTAAAAAATTAATTGATCCAATTAAAAAATAATTAATACTATCAATTTTTGTAATTGATTTTTGTTTCAATTAAAACAATTGTTAAATCAATTAAATTTTTAATAGGATATACAGCCGAAGCTCTGTTTAACGAATATCCCATTTAGCGAAAATCCAATTTAACGAACGTCCAAATTCCTAACATTGAGTATTCTAAATATCGAAAGGTTGAACAAAATTTACGTTCGATTTAACGAAAACGCTTTTAATCTTAAGAAAATTGACAACTAATAACCAGCAATATTTCACGATTGTGAGAGTGGCTTAAGACCTTCGGAAATGTCCACAAAGTTTGGCATTCCCAAGATATTTAGATTCCATCAAATGTTTGGAAACACAAATTCAATGGCCGGATAACTAGGTAAACTTAGGTTAGATAGAGAGACAGCTTGGCTACGGAAAATGGATATACCCCAGAACCGGTACAGGACTACTCCCTGATGTGAATGGACCAGTCCCGGACCTGGTCGAAACGTATGGGCGGGACATTTTAACACGGGTTTGTCATTGACGGTGTACATTTACACTGTAGGACACGGCTTGACCTCATTCCAAAGGACATGACCTAGGAGAACTTAGTAGGACTAGACAGGTCCTCATTAACCAGTCTGGGACAAACCCTTATTTTGCGCATCCCAATTGCACAAGGAAGGAAAAAATTTGGAATATGCTGACCCATTGGTAAATGTCTAGATCCAATAAGATTTTAAAATCAATAGAGAATATAAATCAATAAATTATATGCAAATCTAAAACCTGTGACAAACTGGAGCACTGGTACTAGTTCTGTGATAGGTGGTAATATGCACCAAATTTTCGTAGGATCGCCAGTTGGGCAGATGGTGAATTTTTCTCTTATTAATGAATGCTACCCGATTGTATATTTATCTCAATGACAAAGAACCTCCTTCTTATAGCTGAAGAGAAACTGTGAAATGCACAGGAATATCAGCATAACTACATAGAGGGATAAATTACCGCTGAAAAACTTTCTTGGTGTTCGGCCGAAACTGTAATCTAGCGTTGAGAGTACATCTATGCCGACAGGAGCAGCAGAGACATAGTGTAATAGTTATGCCTGGCCCATCTTGAAACTGGGGACTGGAAACAAATCAGGGAATTCGTCTAAGAAGGTATTTTCATGGGTATATACACGCTCTCCTGAGACAGCGAATCTTGGATCCTCTTTTCAACCTAACCTAACCTAGATATGTATATCAGGCTCATCAGTTTTTAAGGATTATTCAAAGTAATGTTTTTTTTTTTAAATGCCTGTGTAGTTTAATTTTGCCACATGCTTCTGAATTTTTACTCACCTGGTAAAAAAACTACGATTTTCAATAAAAGTTAACATTTAATATTCCCGTTCGATTTAACGAATATTTCTAAATAACGAAAGGGCCTGACAATATATCGTTCGTTAAACCGAGCTTCAACTGTATTTTAAAATTCAATTAAAATTTTAATTGGAAAAATTTTCGTGAAATTTTTTTCTGTGCACATATTTAAATGTGTAAAAAAATTTGTCAGAGTTCTACAAAATGTATAGACTTTAAATTTAGCCCTGGGGTGGAACACAATGTTAGTAACCGTGGTGCAATGGTTAGCATGCCCGCCTTGCATACACAAAGGTCGTGGGTTCGATTCCTGCTTCGACCGAACACCAACAAGTTTTTCAGCGGTGGATTATCCCACCTCAGTATGCTGGTGACATTTCTGAGGGTTTTAAAATTTCACTAAGTGGTTTCACTGCAATGTGGAACGCCGTTCGAACTCGGCTATAAAAAGGAGGTCCCTTGTCATTGAACTTAACATGGAATCGGGCAGCACTCAGTGATAAGAGAGAAGTTCACCAATGTGGTATCACAATGGACTGAATAGTCTAAGTGAGCCTTGGGTTACCACATAACCTAACCTAACCATAATAAGCCAACGTACTGTAATTAGTGTCCACACGGTTGAAAAAGACTGTTTTTCATATGTTTGGCTATAAACATTATATGTTTGGAACACAAATTTTTAAACACAATATTTTTGAGTGCAAGCATATAATGTTCATAAACTAGCATAACATGTTTGGGACATATATGTTAATATGTTAGAACATATTATGTTTGGGACATAAAATGTTTGTAAATATAATATGCTTGAATGCAAACATATATTAATTTAGAAATGGCCTATAAACATATATGTGTTTAGTAGCTTGGAGCGCTATTTAACAGGGAGCGATATTGAATTAAGTTGGTGGTTGTTGCTTGTTATTACAAAATTAACATTTTATTTTTCCTTGGGCAATTGTTCGAATCCCCGTCCGGCAAAAGGTAAAATTAAAATAAAAAAAATCATAAAATTGAATAATTTCTTCTACAATGTTTGTATTACAGAAAAAGGTGCTAAGAACTAAAAAATCTCGTGGAAGTGAGAAAGATGTCGGGGAATATACAATTGGGCAGAAACAAAATTTTGAGCATTCAGGTCGAAAACCTATGTTGTTAGCACCTATATTACCTGTTTATTTTCATAATTCATTATGATTGTAAATATATAAATAAATAAATAAAATTTTGAGCACGATATTGTTTGGGAGAATTTTTTTTAAGCATATAATATTTTTGGGTGCAAAATGCTTCCAAACATATTATATGGTCACATAATAACATATTGTTTTTTGGAAGACAACATTATTGAATTTGGATGCAAAAATACAAAATGTTTGGAACTTAGACTACCCAAACATATATTGTTTAGACCAATATGCTTTCAAACATATTATATATTGGTAGAGATCACACATATAAATGTTTGGGCAATACCCAAAAATGTATATGCTTGAAGCAAAATATGTTTGGGAGTATATGTTACAGAAGCGATTTTTTGTGAGGGTGCAGAAAAGGCGACCTATGGTTTGCTCCCCAAACGTTGAGGGACGATCCAGGCTTCAATTAGACTCGTATATATGTATGTTTAATGAAGCGGGATATGGATGTACTCTATGACACAAACGAAGGCTGCTGGATCATACAAATTATAGTGTTGAAGATTGGAAGAAAGTTTTGTGGGGCGCAGTGAAAATTAATCGTTTTCAGTCACATGGAATATTTCAAAGACAACATGTGTGACAATTTACCAAAACAGCGCTTCGACCGCAACGTCGGTTATAGTAACGCTGCAGGCATTGTGCGAAATCTATACGGTTGACATTTGTTGTTTTTGTAGAAGAGAAATTTTCGTCCTCTTGTGTTTCTATTCTCTCTGCATCTCATCGCATTAGTGTTGCCAGATTGTATTTTGATAAAGTGACATTTCCTTGATCCACTATAGCAATTTATTGTGATTAATGTCGAATAACATGAAATTAAAAGTAGTAAAGTGTCATAAATAATCACAGCAGTGTCATTTAGCACGTCATATATTAAAAATGTAAGATTTCACTTGTTTTCTGTGATTGTTTTTAAACAGCAGATGCATGTATTGCACATTTTTTGACATATCCTGGAAAAACGAGTGCTCTGTTTTCTTTTAGTCCGTCACGACTTGGGTATCCAGTAATAAAAGAAAACAAGGCTATTATTATTTTTTTTTTTTAATTTCAGAGCCGCTTTTAATTACTTTTATATCATAGCACTTTGCTTGTTTTGTGATATCCATATCTAACCCCCTAATGTACATAAATCTTTGACAGCGGATGTTTTTTCCTTTTCGACATCAATCGACTAACAAGTGTAACGATTTACTTAATATACTGATATCCCAATATCCGAGTTATCCTTGAGAGTGAACCTTCCCCTCCTACCCAATTAAAGCGAAAGAACAAAAAAGATTTAATGACAGTTGCAAAAGATGAATTCCTGCTAGCGGAGCCGCCAATCCACATCTTCACCATCATCCAATAAGAGGCAAAATATTGCAAAAGTTTCAAATTATCAAATAATGATGTTCAATCGGATTAAATGTGTCATAAAGTTGTAGGGAAATCTTTAAGAAAACTTTATTGAACGCCTCAGTCACAGATTATGCCAATGGCATTTCGGCGCTCAAAGTTATATGAACAAAGTAAAGAACGAAGAAAACCTTTCCAATCCAATTTATGAAGATATTGTCGCTATGAGAATTTTTATATTTTCAACTAGTAGGAGTTATGGACTTGCAGCATAGGGCTCCACATAGAGGAGATAAAAATCTAATATAAAACAAATTCAAAATATGACTTCAAGTTGCTCAAGATGAAAATACCAATTTATTTAAGCATACCTTCAACCTAGCGGATCGGACTTATACAACTCTGATGGTTCTAAAATTTTTCTGGAACACTTAGCACCCCCAGGATCCCTCTAGCTAAGCCAATGATATCTAGTGTGCGGTTTATTTGCTTGGGTTAGATTAGATGTAGTGGCAGCAATTGTGGATTTATCCTTTATCAATGAGCTCTTCTCGATACTATGTTTAGCTCAATGACAAAGGACCTATTTTTTAAGGCCGGGTCCGAATGACTTTTCACATAATGATGAATCCACTTAGAAGATTCAGAAGAATCTACTTAGTCTTCTCCCATCACAATCTTCAATCACGAAAATGATAATATCAATCACAGTTTTAATTTGACATTCAAAAATATTTGATTAAAAAAATAATTAAATTGATTTAAAAATGTCAATTAACTTTTTAATTGATTCAATAAAAAATTTAATTGATGTTGATTGCAAACATCAATTAACTTTTTAATTGATTCAATCAAAAATTTAATTGATGTCGATTGGTAAACTCAGTTCTTTAATTGATTAAATTAATTATTTAGTTACTTTTTAATTAAATCTGTTTAACAATTAATTGAGTTTTGCAATCGATATCGATTATTTTTTAAATTAAATTGTTAGTTGAAACAATTAATTGTTTAATAAAAACCGCGAAAATGTTCACTTCTTTTCTCATCTAACTTTGGGTTCCTAGGCTAAAAAAAAGATTGTATCAATTAATTTTTATACCCTCCACCATAGGATGGGGGTATATTAACTTTGTCATTCCGTTTGTAACACATCGAAATATTGCTCTAAGACCCCATAAAGTATATATATTCTGGGTCGTGGTGAAATTCTGAGTCAATCTGAGCATAGCCCTCATATAAACCGATCCCCCGATTTGGCTTGCAGAGCCTCTAAGAGAAGCAAAATTTGGTACATGGTGTTAGTGTATGGGCTCAAATGACCATGCAAAAATTGGTCCACATCGGTGCATAATTATATATAGCCCCCATATAACCGATCACCAGATTTGACATCCGGAGCCTCTTGGAAGACCAAAATTCATCGGATTCAGTTGATATTTGGTACATGGTGTTAATATATGGCCTCAAATACCCATGCAAAAATTGGTCGAAATCGGTCCATAATTATATATAGCCCCCATATAAACCGATCCCCAGATTTGACCTCCAGAGCCCCTTGGAAGAGCAAAATTCATCCGATTCGGTTGAAATTTGGTACGTGATGTTAGTATATGGTATCCAACAACCATGCAGGAATTGGTTCATATCAGTCCATAATTATATATAACCCCCATATAAACCAATCCCCAGATTTGACCTCCGGTGCCTTTTGGAGAAGCAAAATTCATCCGGTCTGGCTGAAATTTGGTACGTGGTGGTAGTATATGATATTTAACAACCATGCCAAAAGTGGTCCATATCAGTCCATAATCATATAAATCAAAAAAGATTGTATCAATTAATTTTTATACCCTCCACCATAGGATGGGGGTATATTAACTTTGTCATTCCGTTTGTAACACATCGAAATATTGCTCTAAGACCCCATAAAGTATATATATTCTGGGTCGTGGTGAAATTCTGAGTCAATCTGAGCATAGCCCTCATATAAACCGATCCCCCGATTTGGCTTGCAGAGCCTCTAAGAGAAGCAAAATTTGGTACATGGTGTTAGTGTATGGGCTCAAATGACCATGCAAAAATTGGTCCACATCGGTGCATAATTATATATAGCCCCCATATAACCGATCACCAGATTTGACATCCGGAGCCTCTTGGAAGACCAAAATTCATCGGATTCAGTTGATATTTGGTACATGGTGTTAATATATGGCCTCAAATACCCATGCAAAAATTGGTCGAAATCGGTCCATAATTATATATAGCCCCCATATAAACCGATCCCCAGATTTGACCTCCAGAGCCCCTTGGAAGAGCAAAATTCATCCGATTCGGTTGAAATTTGGTACGTGATGTTAGTATATGGTATCCAACAACCATGCAGGAATTGGTTCATATCAGTCCATAATTATATATAACCCCCATATAAACCAATCCCCAGATTTGACATCCGGTGCCTTTTGGAGAAGCAAAATTCATCCGGTCTGGCTGAAATTTGGTACGTGGTGGTAGTATATGATATTTAACAACCATGCCAAAAGTGGTCCATATCAGTCCATAATCATATATAGCCCCCGTATAAACCGATCCCGAGATTTGGTTTTGGCGCCTTGGAGGAGCAAATTTCATCCGAGTCAGTTGAAATTTGGTACATTGTGCTAGTATATGGCCGTTAACAACCATGCCTAACTAGGTCCATATCGGTGTATAGTTATATGTAGCCCTCAAATAAATCGATCCCCAATCACACAAAAATTGGTCCATATCACGTTCATAATTGTATATAGCCCCCATATAAACCGATCCCCATATTTCAATTCTGGCTCTCTACGTACCGTGAAAAAATCCATATCGATTCGTAATTATTTGTAGACTTACCTACACATACCTCTTTTGTCTAATATATACCACGAATGGACTAACTCACAATTTATTTATTTATTTATTTCATCTACCTGGCTCTTAGCTCTAACAGATTACATATATGTATATAATATAAATGGTAATAATAATTTATACATTATTATCCTGCAAAATTTTGAACAATTTCTTCTTAAATATAAACCTATTAGTACACTGTTAGAAAAATATGTTTTTCATATGTTCCGATATAAACAAAGTGTATTTCGGGCACGATTTTAAAGCACAATATATTTAAGTGCGAACATGTAATGTTCGTAAACTAACACTAAATGTTTGGGACATCTATGTTAATATGTTAGAATATATTATGTTTGGGCATGAATGTTTCATAAAAATCATATGTGTGAATACAAACATATACAAATTTACAAATTTCGACTAAACATACATATGTTGTGATACTTTATTCAAAGCGACAGAGAGAGTATAGAGAGAAATAGAGATGGAAAACGGGAGAGTTGACGAAAGATATCAATATAACACAGCAAAAGAGTCAAAAGAGAACAATTTCTGTGAAACCGCTTGTATGTTGTTTCGGAAAACTGTTTTATGATAAGGCCAAAAATTTGATATGCTTAAGTCTAAATTTTATTTAATTTGAATTAAGAGAATAGACATTCGGAACCAAGAGAATAGACATTTGAAAAACAAACAGCATATGTTTTCGCCTTGAGAGCAGCATTTTATGTATGTGTGGACATGTGATTTGTTTATCATTTCGGCATTATGGGCACAATTTTTTCTTGGTTCCTTAAAAGAAATCAGGGGTCTTCATAAAAATAGCGAAAGGGCACTATACACTTTTTAGAGTTGGGACAGTAAAATGAAATAAAAAAAACAAACTTTAGTTCCTCTTTAGTAGTCCACGAGGAGTTGACGGACACCATCAAATATAAAAGCGGGCATTAAGTTCGAGTTTTACAGCTAAAACAATTTAAAAAGTTTATTTTCTTTAAAATGAATTATTAAGAAAAATAAAAGGAATTTTAGAGCGATGGTGTTAAATGCTAGTAAAAAACTTTTCACTCCTAAATAAATTTATGTTTATATTATAAAATTATGTATGTATGTTTATACTCGACTCCACGTTCTTCTTTTGTTAGTTTTTGAATTCCTTCCAAATTTTAAAGTTTTGTCCAAAAACAGTTTTTTATTACAAAATTGTTATTTTTGCAATAAAAAATAATATTTTATCCAAAAATCAGTCAATTTCGTTTATATCAAGCACTGTTACTGACTATAAATCTTTAATAACGCACATTTCGAAGTTTCATTTAAAAAAATTTAATATAAAGGGTGATTCTTTTGAGGTTAGGATTTTCATGCATTAGTATTTGACAGATCACGTGGGATTTCAGACATGGTGTCAAAGAGAAAGATGCTCAGTATGCTTTGACATTTCATCATGAATAGACTTACTAACGAGCAACGCTTGCAAATCATTGAATTTTATTACCAAAATCAGTGGCAGAAAATCCGCTTTTTTATCGACAAATTTTGTTCAGCGATGAGGCTCATTTCTGGTTGAATGGCTACGTAAATAAGCAAAATTGCCGCATTTGGAGTGAAGAGCAACCAGAAGCCGTTCAAGAACTGTCCATGCATCCCGAAAAATGCACTGTTTGGTGTGGTTTGTACGCTGGTGGAATCATTGGACCGTATTTTTTCAAAGATGCTGTTGGACGCAACGTTACGGTGAATGGCGATCGCTATCGTTCGATGCTAACAAACTTTTTGTTGCCAAAAATGGAAGAACTGAACTTGGTTGACATGTGGTTTCAACAAGATGGCGCTACATGCCACACAGCTCGCGATTCTATGGCCATTTTGAGGGAAAACTTCGGAGAACAATTCATCTCAAGAAATGGACCGGTAAGTTGGCCACCAAGATCATGCGATTTGACGCCTTTAGACTATTTTTTGTGGGGCTACGTCAAGTCTAAAGTCTACAGAAATAAGCCAGCAACTATTCCAGCTTTGGAAGACAACATTTCCGAAGAAATTCGGGCTATTCCGGCCGAAATGCTCGAAAAAGTTGCCCAAAATTGGACTTTCCGAATGGACCACCTAAGACGCAGCCGCGGTCAACATTTAAATGAAATTATCTTCAAAAAGTAAATGTCATGGACCAATCTAACGTTTCAAATAAAGAACCGATGAGATTTTGCAAATTTTATGCGTTTTTTTTTTAAAAAAGTTATCAAGCTCTTAACAAATCACCCTTTAGTATAAATATAAATGTGTAAATTAAAAAAAAAAAATGTTCGGTCGGAGCAGGGATTGAACCCACGACCCCTTGCATGCAAGGCAGACATGCTAACCACTGCTCCACGTGGCAAACAAATGTATGTTTCTGTTAAATAATGTTATGTTTGCATGGGCTCGTGGGCGCTGCAAACTATGCTATATAAATGTAACTTAAAACGATAATTATCTACTGGTGACTATAACAGCTACGTAGTCCAGTGGATAGTGTGTTGGCTTACAAACTGTATGGTCCTCGGTTCGATTCTCCGTGCAGGCGAAAGGTAAAATTTAAAAAATTTATAAAAGTGAATAATTTCTTCAACATTATTTGTATTACAGAAAAAGGTGCCAATAACTAAAAAATTTCGTGCAAGTGAAAATTACGAGTATGTTAGGGAATGAGCACAATCGTGTTTGGGAAAAATTCTTCCAAGCATATAATATTTTTGGCTCAAAATGCTTCCAAACATATATTATGTTCACATAAAACAAACATATTAATGTTTCGGCAGTATGCAATAATATATGTGCTTCCTGCAAAATATGTTTGGAACATATGTTAAAGATGCGATTTTTTTTGAGGGTGTAGTAACATCCAAATCATGGCAAAAATTATTGAATAAATGTATACACCTACTTAATGGCTCATTCATTCCATAATTAGTTTTATGAAACAGTTCTTCTAACAAGTTGTTATATCTCAATGACCGCAAGGGGGCATGAATAGGTAGAATCGAAAGCAGTTCTTGTGAATCGATTCTTGAATCTAAAATATCCTTGATAAATAATACATTCTGCATTTTTCTTCTATCCTCTAAGGGTAAAATATTTAGGATTTTGCAACGCGTTGAATAATCAGGCATCATATTAAGAGGGAAATGGCTCCTAAGCGCATATTTAGAAAAACGTTTTTGAATCTTTTCAATTCTCCGAATACTAGCATCATAATAAGGGTGCCAAATGACAGAACCATACTCTAAATGAGATCTTACTAATTGCTCATATAATACTTTTAAAGTTACGAAATTGACGAACATTTTAGAGTTTCGTTTTAAAAATCCAAATAAGGAATTTGCCTTTGAAACTATGAAATCAATATGGGATTGAAATGTCAAAGCGTTATCAAAGTATACACCCAGATCTTTAACTGTTGAAACACGAGTAAAAATATCCGAATCATTATATGCGTAGTTAAAAATAATAGGAAAACGCTTACGGGTAAATGTAATAATATTGCATTTCAAAAAATTTAAGAGAAGATTATTATTATTACACCACTTTAAAAGACATGCTATTTCATTTTGAAAACTTACGCAGTCGCCAATGTGGGATATACTTCTATATACCTTTAGGTCATCTGCATATAGAAGACAACAGCTGTGTGAGAAAATCTTAGGTAAATCATTTATAAACAATAAAAATAGCAAAGGGCCTAAATGACTACCTTGCGGTATGCCTGATTTTACATGAATTTGGGTCGAAAAATAATTTTCTAATTTTACATAAAGAACTCTGTCGGTCAAATATGAATGAAGCCATTTAAGTAGACTGGAATGAAATCCCAAACTACTTAATTTTCTCATAAGAATAGGATATTGAACTTTATCGAAGGCTTTCCTAAAGTCTGTATATAGTACATCAACTTGCAAACCTTTCTCAATATGGTTTATACAAAAATTAGTAAATAAGCATAAATTTGTAGTTGTCGATCTTCCATGAAAAAAACCATGTTGACATGTAGAAATTGAATTCTTCAATAAATAAAATAATTTATCGTTTATAAGTTTATCAAGTAATTTTGGAATTACACTAAGTTTAACTATAGGCCGGTAATTCTCCACTTGGTCTCTTCGTCCAGATTTAAAAACGGGGGACATATACGCTGTTTTCCACTCTATTAAAAAATGTCCCTCATGCAGGGACTGGTTAAATATTGTCGTAAGACCATATGCAAAAGGAAAAGCACAATTTCGAATAAAAGATGGAGGTATGAGGTCGAGTCCTGGGCTTGTGTTAACATCCAGTTCGTATATTGCATGTAAAACATCGGATACTGTTAATTGAAGAATTCCAAGATCCGTAATCGCATCAACGTTTTCCAAATAGCTGGTGGAAGTATGAGAACTGGTAATAATCTCATATACCGATGAAAAATAAACACTAAACAGTTCGGCGATCTTATCTTTTCCAGAAGCTTGTGTAGTGCCAAGGGTCATAGTTTGAGGAATACCATTTAGCTTTCTCTTTGAATTGAAGAATAACCAAAAACTCTTTGGATTAGTAAGTATAGCAGATTCCGTCTACGCAACATAACGTCCATACAGAAAGTTAGACAAAAACTCAAATTCCCTTCTTAATTTAAAGAATTCATCTTTGTCAATTTGTAATCCAGAAATTTTGTAAATTTTGTACGCCTTATTTTTCCGATTTTTTAGATTCATTAGCCTGCGGTTAAACCACGGGTATTTGTAAGTAATTTTTTTCTTTCTTAAGGGAACATATCGACTGAAACATTCTCCTAGAATAGATTTGAATATTTCATACATGTCAAACAAGACCAAGCCAGAAAACATTTGCTCCCAATGCAAAGATTTGAGAAATAAGTTAATGGCTACATAATCTGCAGACTTGAAGTCATAATAGTATTCCACTGCATCAGTTGCAACATCCATATCATAAAATCGGATAGAAATTTCTAATGCTTTATGGTGCACAGATTCATTGGTGAGAGGCGTGAGACATCTACTGACTGAAGTCGCATAACTTTCACAAACAAAGATAAGGTCCAGAATTCGGTTTATGTCGTTCTTTATATCGTTAGATTGGTGGTATCTTAAATCGTTTTCTAAATTGGCTCATCCAATTTAGAAAACGATTTAAGATACCACGACCCAAGTAATTCGATTGTGGATGACAGTCTTTCGTAGAAGTTTCTACGCTATCCATGGTGGAGGGTACATAAGATTCGGCCTGGCCGAACTTACGGCCATATATACTTGTTTTTTATACCCTTCACCACTACAGTGGTATAGGGTATAATAAGTTTGTGCATTTGTATGTAACGCCAAGAAATAATTGTCATAGACCCATCTTTTAGTATACCGATCGGCTTAGAATTAAATTCTGAGTCGAATTAGCGATGTCCGTCTGTCTGTCTGTCCGTCCGTCCGTCTGTCTGTATATGTAATTTTGTGCACAAATTTGACATAACGTCTTTCTTCGGGTAGAAGACAATCGCTATTGATTTTGGAAAAAATCGGTTCAGATTTAGATATAGCTGCTATATATAGTTATCACCGATTTGATCATAATTCACGTATATATGAACCGACGTTCTTCAAATTTTGTACATCTGAACGTTTTGTCAGTCCCGTAAAAACTGCCAAATATCAGCTAAATCGGTTCAGATTTATATATAGCTCCCATATATATCTTTCGTCCGATTTGGACTTATATGGCCCCAAAAGCGAGAGTTTTGCCCTGATTTGCTTCAAATTTTGCACAACGAGTACGTTTAATAGTATCGTTAATTGTGCTAAATTTAGTTGAAATCGGTTCAGATTTAGATATAGCTCCCCTATATATCTTTCGTCCGATTTTGACTTATATGGCTTCAAAAGCCAGAGTTTTGGCCTGATTTGATTAAAATTTTGTACAAGGAGTACGTTTAATAGTAACGTTAATTGTACCAAATTTAGTTGAACTCGGTTCAGATTTAGATATAGCTCCCATATATATCTTTCGACCGATTTGGACTTATATGACCCCAAAAGCCAGAGTTTTACCCTGATTTGCTTCTAATTTTGCACAACAAGTACGTTTAATAGTATCGTTAAGTGTGCTTAATTTTGTTAAAATCGGTTCCGATTTAGATATAGCTCCCATATATATCTTTCGTCCGATTTGGATTTATATGGCCTCAAAAGCCAGAGTTATGCCCTGAGTTGCTTGAAATTTTGCACAAGGATTACGTTTTATAGTATCGTTAATTGTACAAAATTTAGTTGAAGTCGGTTCAGATTTAGATATAGCCCCCATATATATCATTCGCCCGATTTGGACTAATATGCCCACATAGGCAAAAGTGCTACTCTGATTTACGTGAAATTTTGCAGAGGGAGTAGAATTGAACTTGAAACTTTGCACAGGCAGTAGAATTAAGGTTCTGCATATGCGTGTTTATTTAGGTTGAAATCGGTTCAGATTTTGATATAGCTCCCATATATATCTTTCGCCCGATTTTCCGTCATATGACCACAGAGGTCAACATTGTTATCCGATTTACGTGAAATTTTGCACAGGGAGTAGATTCAACATAGTAACTATGCATGTGAAATTTGATTGCAATCGGTTCAGATTCCGATATAGATTCCATATATATGTTTTTCCTATTTAGGCAAAACTGCCGAAATACCTACATTTTCCTTATCAAATCGCCACTGCTAAGTCGAAAACTTATCAAAATTACTCAAATTTTCCTATTACTCTATTACACATCTATCGACCGATAAATCATAAATACACTTTTGCGAAGTTGCCTCAAAATTGGTTCATATTTACATATTTCCTATATTTTTTACTAACATTGTGTTCCACCTCAGCGCATTAGCCGACTTAAATGTAAAATATATAAGTATTGGAGAACTCTGTACAGATCTGCTCAGATATACAGAATATATGTGTATGGATTCATATAGCATCCAACACATGGACGGATTTGATATGGTATCGAAAATGTGGACTTACAAATTGGTGAAGGGTATAATATAGTCGGCCCCGACCGACTTTAGACTTTCCTTACTTGTTTTTTTTTTTTTTTAATTAAAGACGTAACTATTTTCAATCACTGTCTTAATTGACTTTGTGTTTTTATTTTGATTAAAAAATTGATTGTAGTTTTTTATAAAAAAAATAATAAATGCAAAGTCACCACGGGAGCCACCGTGGTGCAATGCTTAGCATGCCCGCCTTGCATACACAAAGTCGTGCATTCGATACCTGCTTCGACCGAACACCAAACAGTTTTTCAGCGGTGGATTATACCACTTCAGTAATGCTGGTGCCATTTCTGAGGGGTTCAAAGCTTCTCTAAGTGGTTTCACAGCAATGTGGAAAACCCCGTTCGGACTCGGCTATAAAAAGGAGGTCCCTTGTCATTGAGCTTAACATTGAATTGGGCAGCACTCAGTGATAAGAGAGAAGTTCACCAATGTGGTATCACAATGGACTGAATAGCCTAAGTGAACCTGATACATCGGGCTGCCACCTAACCTAACCTAATAACCTAATGCAACAAGTCCTTCGACTTCGATTAAAAAGTTAATTGTACCAATTAATTTTTTAATTAAAAATTTTAAAATTTTCAATCATTGGCCTAACTGACTTATTGTTTGTAGATTGATTAAAAAGTTAGTTGTATCAATCAATTTTTAATAGAAAAAATTTTCTGCTTCAATTAACTTTTTAATTAGATATATTTCGGTGATATTGTTTTCTGTGGAGGTGACTATTGTACTGTTCAAACATGGCCGTTTTCGAATTAAGGAATACCGAATTCAAGGATTGGTCGGGACATTAACTTCCAGATATGTATGGAATCTCCGGGGTCTGTGTGCACCATGCCTCACTGTTGAAAATTAATGTTTCGAATTTCTTTTCGGAAAGGGGTTTCGTCAGGGTGTAGTACTCTGCGAACCGAACTATGACCATGTTTCGTCTCAGACCACAGCGATAGCTCGCGGAACATGTGTAACGATTTACTTGCGTTGTTGCAGCGGACTGTTTGGCCAATATGTCTGACGACAATAGATGCAACATGACATCAAGGGAATCTGCCCCTTTTCTGAATGTTCCAATTTGCTGAACTTTATATAAATTTGTCGACTGTGAAAATTCCTCACCAAATTCCTAAGTCCCCAACTCAAATCATTTCGTGCAAGAAAAATATTCCCGATTTGGGGAAAATCCCCAATATTGGCAACACTGTTTGCACGAGTATAAGGCTACCGCTTTTCTTACCATTTCTTCAATACTAGGCTTAAAATTCAGCCGGCTGCCTAATAAAGGGTGGTTAAATTGTAAGGGCCGATGTTGAATGTGAACCACACATAAACGCCACGTTTTTTTCCGAATTTTATTTGACATTTCTCTATTTCAGATTTACTCAATTTGAACCATGGAAAGATACACAATCCAACAACGTGTTAAATGGTTCCAAGAAATGGCAACAGTGGATGATCAATTTTCGAAGAAAATCATCTTCAGTGATGAGGCACATTTTCACCTCAGTGGATTCGTCAATAAACAGAATTGCCGCATTTGGGCGAATGAGAATCCAAGGGTGATTGTCGCAAAACCAATTCACACACAAAGAGTGACTGTTTGGTGCGGTTTATGGGCTGGCGGCATCATCGGGCCGTATTTTTTCCAAAATGAGGCCGGTCAGGAAGTTACTGTGAATGGTGTTCGCTGTCGTGAGATGATAACGAACTTTTTATGGCCCGAATTGGAAGATATGGATGTGGACGATATGTGGTTTCAGCAGGACGGTGCCACTTGCCACACAGCTAACGAAACAATGGCTCTTTTGCGCAACAAATTCAATGGCCGTGTTATCTCACGTAATGGCGATGTCAATTGGCCGCCAAGATCATGTGATTTGACACCGTTGGACTTTTTTCTTTGGGGTTATTTGAAAGAAAAGGTGTACGCCGATAAGCCAGCAATAATTCAAGAGCTAAATGATGAGATAATTCAGCACATTAACGGCATAGAATCTCCATTATGCCACAGCGTCATCGAAAATTTGGACCATTGGATGAAGGTGTGCCATCGAGGTCGCGGCGCCCATTTGGCGATATTTTGTTCCATGCATAATTTCCTAAATAGTTTGTGTCTTATTCAAAATCAACATCGGCCCTTGAAATTTTAACCCCCCTTTATAACTCCGAGGTATTTTGTTCCCTCACCACGGGGAATTTCAATAACACCCTAGGAGATTGGCTTAACTGTGGAAATTTTTCGTTCTTTGCAAGACATGACTAGTTCCTTACCCCATTCCTCCAGAAAAACAAAACCCAACATTCAAAAAACGAGGTGATAGAACTCCTCCTTAGGGAGTGCCTCTGCTCAAATGCCTTTAAATGCTTCCTTGACCTAATATCTCAAATTGTAGATGGGATTTCCCCCCAAAAAGCTAAAACCAACATTTTAATGCTTCCTTGACTTAGAGTGGCTAAAACACGCTTCTTTTTTAGTAGTTCATCTATAAGAGTTGACAATGAATTTATAATTGAACTCGGATGGATTTTATTAAATGCCTCTTTGATGTCTAGAAAAGCTACAATTGTGTATTCATTGGTAGATAGTGAGCATTCAAAATAGCTGACTAGTTCATGCAATGCGGTTTCAGTAGGCTTGCCATTCGAATAAGCATGATGTCGTTCTGAGAGTAATTTTGAATCGATACCAGTTCCATGATATATATCTATCAGCCACTACAGAGTATTAAGAAGGAATTAGCATAAGTTCCTTCACATCCACATCGGATAGCCTTCACATCCCTTCACCATAAATATTAAACAGAAATAAAATGTACACTTTTTGCCTTTTGTAACAAATTTGAAAATTGAATTTAATTTAAAATTATTTCTTCTCTACGCCAACTTTGAAAGTCCAAATATTGTGGCGTGCACGAAATTCAAATCATACAAGGATTCATGAAGGTAACAAAAAAATTAAAATTATCGCTTTAAAGCCCATATTTAATGAAGGCCTTCACCAAAAAGAAAGTACAACCAAACACATACCTACCTACCTACACACTTGTAAAAATATTTAAAGGACATAGAAAAACATGAATGAGCGAACATTATTTGCACACTCAGTTGCAGGCAAAAGTCAAGTTTATCAGGATATGAAATGAGGCCTCTCTACCTCCAACACAACACATCCGTCTCGGTGAGCAATGGCAGCAGTAATACAAAAAAAAAACCTCTCTCCCCCATTGGTCCTTGTACATATACTAATGCCATGCATTACACTTTTGGTATGTTCTGGTATTGGAACACTTATATCTTTTTGTTTTATGAAGGTGGTGATGATGTTGGTGGTCGACTCTTGTGTTGAAAATTTTGAAATCATTTCTCACTCAAGCAGAGCACGCATTTTTGCACTAAATTGGGCTGAAAAGTTAAGGTAACTATAAATTACATTGGCTTACAAGTTAAATCAGTTGTGGTAGTTCAATCAAACCAATCACTGCACCTAAAACTGTTTTGTCCGAAATGAATTTTTGTTTTTTTTAACAACAAAAGATACATTGTTCGAAAATGTATTTTCCCTGAAAAAAAAAAAAAAACATTTTTTGAGCACGACTCAAAAAGAAAGACCTTCGAATTTTGCAACCTTCTTTATTATAGATAGATGTCAATATGGGGGTTACATAAAAATTTAGTAAAAAGTGCTAAATACGTTCAAAGTCGACTAAATGACACTATCGGCTAATCGACTCTTTGTCAAAAATGTCGACTTTTGCATGGTAATTAGATGGTCAAATGTTCAATAGGATCCGAAAATGAAAATTGAGCCCCCAGAAATTAAATCTTGGTGGTCGGTTTATATTGAGGCTATATATATTAATGAACCGATATCGACCAATTTGTGCATTATTATTATAAAGCACTGACCCAATTTCAACCGGATCGTATGAAATTAGCCGCAAATAAGCTGGGTGTATCGTCTACAACCGTGCATCGAACCAAAAAACGAGCCGGGCTATCGACTTACAAGAAGGTAGTGACTCCAAATCGCGATGATAAACAAAATACGACGGCCAAAGCGCGATCCCGGAGGCTGTACACGACGATGCTGACGAAGTTTGACTGCGTGGTAATTGACGACGAAACCTACGTCAAAGCCGACTACAAGCAGCTTCCGGGACAGGAGTTTTATACGGCAAAAGGAAGGGGAAAGGTAGCAGATATTTTCAAGCACATAAAACTGTCAATCGTAAAGAAATATCTGGTTTGGCAAGCCATCTGTACCTGTGGCTTGAAAAGCAGCATTTTCATAGCTTCCGGGACTGTCAACCAAGAAATTTACGTGAAAGAGTGTTTGAATAAACGTCTGCTGCCTTTCCTGAAGAAACACGGTTGTTCCGTACTGTTTTGGCCGGATTTGGCATCTTGCCATTACGGTAAAAAGGCCATGGAGTGGTACACCGCCAACAACGTGCAGGTGGTTCCAAAGGACAAGAACCCTCCCAACACGCCAGAGCTCCGCCCAATTGAGAAATACTGGGCTACTGGGCTCAAGCGGAACCTAAAGAAGACAAAAAAAAACTGCTAAGGACGAGCAGCAGTTCAAGGCAAACTGGCTTTCTGCGGCGAAGAAGGTGGACAAGGTGGCTGTACAAAATCTGATGGCAGGTGTCAAGCGTGAGGCCCGGCAATTCGGATTTGGAAAAGCGAAAGCCTAACTGAATATTATTCCTGAATTTTATACTAATTGAACTTGAAAAAGAAATTTAATTTGATTTTTTAAATAAACGATTTCACCGATTTACACGCGTTTTCCCTTGACCAAATTTTGACCGTATAGTTGGGTGTGGTCTTTTTCAAATTTACCAAAAAATACATAATAACAGGTTGGCTGATAAGCCCCCGGTCTAACAAAGAAAAACACATTTTTTCGTCAAAATTCGTTTTTATTATTCAACATAGTTCCCTTCAAGAGCGATACAACGATTATAACGACCTTCCAATTTTTTGATACCATTTTGGTAGTACTCCTTCGGTTTTGCCTCAAAATAGGCCTCAGTTTCGGCGATCACCTCTTCATTGCAGCCATATTTTTTCCCTGCGAGTATCCTTTTGAGGTCGGAGAACAAGAAAAAGTCTCTGGGAGCCAGATCTGGTGAATACGGTGGGTGGGGAAGCAATTCGAAGCCCAATTCATGAATTTTTGCCATCGTTGTCAATGAATTGTGGCACGGTGCGTTGTCGTGGTGGAACAACACTTTTTATACCCTCCACCATAGGATGGGGGGGTATATTAACTTTGTCATTCCGTTTGTAACACATCGAAATATTGCTCTAAGACCCCATAAAGTATATATATTCCGGGTCGTGGTGAAATTCTGAGTCGATCTGAACATGTCCGTCCGTCCGTCCGTCTGTTGAAATCACTCTAACTTCCGAACGAAACAAGCTATCGACTTGAAACTTGGCACAAGTAGTTGTTATTGATGTAGGTCGGATGGTATTGCAAATGGGCCATATAGGTCCACTTTTACGTATAGCCCCCATATAAACGGACCCCCAAATTTGGCTTGCGAGGCCTCTAAGAGAAGCAAATTTCATCCGATCCGGCTGAAATTTGGTACATGGTGTTAGTATATGGTCTCTAACAACCATGCAAAAATTGGTCCATATCGGTCCATAATTATATATAGCCCCCATATAAACCGACCACCAGATTTGACCTCCGGAGCCTCTTAGAAGACCAAAATTCATCTGATTCAGTTGAAATTTGGTACGTGATGTTCATATATGGCCTCAAACACTCAAACAAAAATTGGTCGATATCGGTTCATAATTATATATAGGCCCCATATAAACCGATCCCCAGATTTGACCTCCGGAGCACCTTGGAAGAGCAAAATTCTTCCCATTCGGTTGAAATTTGGTACGTGATGTTAGTATAGGGTATCCAACAACCATGCAGGAATTGGTTCCTATCAGTCCATAATAATATATAGCTCCCATATAAACCAATCCCCAGATTTGACTTCCGGTGCCTTTTGGAGAAGCAAAATTCATCCGATTTGGTTGAAATTTGGTACGTGGTGGTAGCATATGATATTTAACAACCATGTGAGTTGAAATTTGTGGATGACAGTATTTCGTAGAAGTTTCTACGCAATCCATGGTGGAGGGTACATAAGATTCGGCCTGGCCGAACTTACGGCCGTATATACTTGTTTCTTCTTCATATGGGGCCGTTTTGCCGCGATTTCGACCTTTAAACGCTTTAATAACGCCATATTATAGTCACTGTTTATGGTTTTTCCCTTCTTAAGATAATAGATAAAAATTATTCCATGTGCATCCCAAAAAACAGAGGCCATTACTTTGCCAGCGGACTTTTGAGTCTTTCCACGCTTCGGAGACGGTTCACCGGTCGCTGTCCACTCAGCCGACTGTCGATTGGACTCAGGAGTGTAGTGATGGAGCCATGTTTCATCAATTGTCACATATTGACGGAAAAACTCTGGTGTATTACAAGTTAACAGCTGCAAACACCGCTCAGAATCATTAACACGTTGTTGTTTTTGGTCAAATGTGAGCTCGCGCTGCACCCATTTTGCACAGAGCTTCCGCATATCCAAATATTGATGAATGATATGACCAACAAGTTCTTTTGATATCGTTAAGGCCTCTGCTTCTCGATCAACTTCATTTTACGGTCATTCAAAATCATTTTGTGGATTTTTTTGATGTTTTCGTCGATAACCACCTCTTTCGGGCGTCCACTGCGTTCACCGTCCTCCGTGCTCATTTCACCACGCTTGAATTTTGCATACCAATCAATTATTGTTGATTTCCCTGGGGCAGAGTCCGGAAACTCATTATCAAGCCAAGTTTTTGCTTCCGCCGTATTTTTCCCCTTCAGAAAACAGTATTTTATCAAAACACGAAATTCCTTTTTTTTTCCATTTTTTTCACAATAACAAAGTTGCTTCACAAAAGACGCTCTATCTCACAAACTAATTGACTTACCGACGTCAAATTTTGACACGAATCATTTGAAGGTTGGTACTATATAAAAATAATATGCATTTAATACTAGCGACGCCATCTATGTGTCAAATCGGGGACTTATTTGCCAACATGTTAGTGGATTTGACCAAATTTTAAAGAAGTATTAATGGCGGAAATTTCGGCCAGACCGAATACTATACTTGGATTGCGTAGAAAGACTGTTATCCACACTCGAATTACTTTAGTTGCGGTAACAGTTGCCGAACGCAAGGTATCAAAAAACGTCTTAACGTTGTCTTCTAAATTTTATTCTATTTTGGATAAAAAGACACTTTAGTTCTTGATGGGTTTTATACAGAAGAGTCTATAAATAATTACGAACCGATATGAACCAATTTTTGCATGGTAATTAGAGGGTCAAATTTCAACCGGATCCGTTGAAATTTGTTGAAAATTGAGACCCCAGAAATTAATACTATAATTAAACTATATATATATATATATATATATTAATGAACCGATATCGACCAATTTGTGCATGATTATTATAAAGCACTGACACTGACATTACGTATCCAATTTCAACCGGATCTAATGAAATTAGCTCTTTCAAGAGACTCCGGAAATCAAATCTGGGATTGATTTCTATGGGAGCTATATTTAATTATGGACAAATTTGTGCATGGTTCTTAAAGGGCATATACTAACATCACATATCAAATTTTAAACGAATCGGATGAATTTTTCTCTTCCAAGTCAAATTTGGGGTCGGGCTATACCTAAAAGTGATCCGATATGACCCATTTGCAATGCCATCCTGTCCACATCAATAATAGGTACTTGTGCCATGTTTCAAGTCTACAGTTGGTTTCGTACATAGGTTAGGTACGGTGGCTGCCCGATATTTCCGGCTCACTTAGACCATTCAGTTCATTGTGGTACCACAGTGGTGAGCTTCTCTATTATCGCTAAGTTCTTCCCCCCCTATGTTTTAGCCGAGAAGCTTTTAAACACTTAGAAATGTCACCAGCATTACTGAGAGGGGATAATTCACCGTTGAAAAACTTTTTGGTGTATGATCGAAACTGGGATTGAACCCAAGACCCTGTTTATACAAGGCGGTCAAACTATGTTTGGTAGTTCCGAAGATTAAGAATAAACGAAAAAATAAGAACACGTTTTCGTCCTCTTTTGTTTTCCTTATTACAGTTTTCTAATTGGTATTTTTTATAATTTTACGCAAAATTATAACATTTATGATGGCACCAGACGATTTATGAATAAATCAAAAAGTTTATGTTTGCACAAAAAATTGCGATCAAAACTTCGAAAATACGAAATTTAATTTTGAGTCGTTGCTGCAAATGCAAATGCTGCAAAATCAATGTTTGGGACTGACTCTTTACGTAAAAAATCAAAACGAAATGTCAGAAAATTAAACTTTGGAACTGACACATTTTTGCCGGAGAGAAATGAATCATCTATCTAAGTCTATTGTTTATGGGTGGTGGTAGAGCGTGAATTTTCCCTCTCACAAGTTTTTTTATACCCTCCATCATAGGATGGGGGTATATTAACTTTGTCATTCCGTTTGTAACACATCGAAATATTGCTCTAAGACCCCATAAAGTATATATATTCTGGGTCGTGGTGAAATTCTGAGTCGATCTAAGCATGTCCGTCCGTCCGTCCGTCTGTTGAAATCACGCTAACTTCCGAACGAAACAAGCTATCGACTTGAAACTTGGCACAAGTAGTTGTTATCGATGTAGGTCGGAAGGTATTGAAAATGGGCCATATCGGTTCACTTTTACGTATAGCCCCCATATAAACGGACCCAAATTTGGCTTGCCGATCCTCTAAGAGAAGCAAATTTCATCCGATCCGGCTGAAATTTTGTACATTTGTGTTAGTATAAGGTCTCTAACAACCATGCAAAAATTGGTACACATCGGTCCATAATTATATAATAGGCCCCATATAAACCGATCCCCCGATTTGGCTTGCCGAGCCTCTAAGAGAAGCAAATTTCCTCCTATCCGGCTGAAATTTTGTACATGATGTTAGTATATGGTCTCTAACAACCATGCAAAAATTGGTCCACATCGGTCCATAATTATATAATAGGCCCCATATAAACCGATCCCCCGATTTGGCTTGCGGAGCCTCTAAGAGAAGTAAATTTCATCCGATCCGGCTGAAATTTGGTTCATGGTGTCAGCATATGATCTCTAACAACCATGCAAAAATTGGTGCACCTCGGTCCATAATTATATGTAGCCCCCATATAAACCGATCCCCCGATTTGGATTGCGGAGCCTCTAAGAGAAGTAAATTTCATCCGATCAGGCTGAAATTTGGTACATGGTGTTAGTATATGGTCTCTAATAACCATGCAAAAATTGGTCCACATCGGTCCATAATTATATAATAGGCCCCATATAAACCGATCCCCCGATTTGGATTGCGGAGCCTCTAAGAAAAACAAATTTCATCCGATCAGGCTGAAATTTGGTACATGGTGTTAGTATATGGTCTCTAACAACCATGCAAAAATTGGTCCACATCGGTCTATAATTATATATAGCCCCCATATAATCCGATCCTCAGATTTGACCTCCGGAGCCTCGTGGAAGAGCAAAATTCAACCGATTCGGTTGAAATTTGGTACGTGGTGTTAATATATGGCCTGAAACGCCCATGCAAAAATTGGTCGAAATCGGTCCATAATTATATATAGCCCCCATATAAACCGATCCCCAGATTTGACCTCCGGAGCCCCATGGAAGAGCAAAATTCATCCGATTCGGTTGAAATTTGGTACGTGATGTTAGTATATGATATTTAACAACCATGCTAAAAGTGATCCATATCAGTCCATAATCATATATAGCCCCCATATAAACCGATCCCGAGATTTGGTTTTGGAGCCACTTGGAGGAGCAAATTTCATCCGAGTCAGTTGAAATTTGGTACATTGTGCTAGTATATGGCCGTTAACAAGCATGCCTAACTAGGTCCATATCGGTCTATAGTTATATATAGCCCTCAGATAAATCACACAAAAATTGGTCCATATCAATTTCATAATTGTATATAGCCCACATATAAGCGACCTCCATATTTCAATTCTGGCTCTTTACGTACCGTGCAAAAGTCCATATCGATTCGTAATTATTTGTAAACTACCACGTATGGACTAACTCGCAATTTAGAAAACGATGTTAAGAAGTTTTAAGATACCACAACCCAATTAATTCGATTGTGGATGACAGTTTTTTGTAGAAGTTTTTACGCAATCCATGGTGGAGGGTACATAAGATTCGGCCTGGCCGAACTTACGGCCGTATATACTTGTTTTATTTATAGAATGTTAGTGCGACCGGTTGTAAATGTATCAGTCGATGAAGTGATGAATTCAACACGCACTTCCACTACAACATCGCTTAGTGAACCATTTAGTTCAGAAAATTTCGTTTGTACGTGTATATCGATAACATTATCCTACTATGCTTTTTCCATCTCAGTACTTCTAGTAAACATTTCGTTTATATGTCGATAAGTAAGTTTTCCCCTCTGTATTTCTTACGTGATAGAAATATATGTCTCGACCACCGTACCTCCACCATTTTAGCACATTGCTAAAAATGGTAAACTGGTGTTTAGGTTCATCCGTACATCAGCAAGACCAATGTAACCTGCTATTGAGAATAGTTAGTGGTTTGTGTTTTTGTCTACCGCCGCCACCCTTTTTCTGCAGCTTTGTTGATATTTTTGGTTTCTTGTGTGTCATTTGTACGGTAGATTGAGGGTGGCATCGGGTGTATGATGTGTTTTACGAGGTGGTTTTTCAGTTTGCTTTGTTGTTTTCATTTAGTTCAGCTGAACAATGACCTTGTGTTTGACATCGGCAAAGACTTGATTTTGGTCTTATACTCTCATTTGCTTTCTTCTTTTCCTTTTCTTTTAACACTTCTGGTAAAGTTGTTTTCTTAGTTGGCGATGGCTGTCGTTTGATGGTTTGCTTCATTATTAAAAATGAAACCGCCAACTAAAGAAACGAAAGAAGAAAACAAAAAACACAGCGGCATCGGCATTGTAGTCTCACATGCCCCAAATTATTTCTTATGTTTGTTGATGTGATGAAATTCACATTGGCACAAAGTTTGAATGGGGCCATGATTAGGACGTTCTGTTAACTAACAGTGTTGCTATTAAACCTATAACAGTGAGTATTTCATGTGCAAGTATGTGAATAATTCAATAGGTCTCTTGATGTTATTAAAATGTGGAGAAATTACATTTACTCTCTCGAGCCCGTATAATGAAATGGAGAATTGTTTCAAGTATGATTTAAATAGTAAACAAATTTCAAAATTGCAAGGGTGGTCCTATAGGCACTTAGTCTGCGAGACACGAACGCCGGGAATGTTCCAATTATTTTAATCCGTCCGATATATATTTTTTGTCGATGCCTAAGTAGAGGTGGTAATCTCCTCATTAGTCTCATAATTGTGCCCAGAGAGTAACTGTTTTTATACACAATTTGGATCATCTCCAATGAATTTTTCATGGACTTATCATAGGGCGAAAGGTACTCCGTTTTGGGAAGTAATTCGTGATTTGAATAAAAAAATTATCAATTTTACTTTTTATACCCGCCAGCATTGTAGCATATCGAAATATTGGTTTCAGACCTCGTGTGGAAATACTGAGTCGATTACGCTAAACCAAACGATACAAGCTATGGACTTGAAAGTTGGCACACATAACAGTGACAGTTATTGATGTAGGTCGGATGGTAGTGCAAACGGGATCACTTTTCGGTATAGCCCCCGATTCACATATTTTACTTCCGGACCCTCTTGAAAGAGCAAATTTCATCCGGTATGTGATGTGCCTTCTAAAAACTATGCAGGAATTGGTCGATATTAGAGGTCTGCATCGAATAACTTTTCACTACATGTATGCAATTCGCTGTCGAATATAGTACATACACTGTCTTTCTCTCAGAGCGCAAGTAGTGAAGTGAAGAGAACACTTGCTTGTCAAATACCACCAAGTACTTATCCGAAACAATATGTGTTCCGAAAAAAAGGAACAATAAAAATGTAAGTACTTGAGAAAAAGTACAACATGGATTCTCTTCACTTCACGTGGTACCACAAGTATTTCTCAGTTATGTGCGAAGCAAAACTTTCCATTATTATTAATCATAGATATGTATGTATGTCACATATTTCATATATTTATGTATGTCACACACTTCCCTTAACGTTTGCCGTTCTTTATATCAATCCGAAAACATATATTATGGAGAGTAACTGTTTTTTTTTTGTATTTCTGAAACTGCACGTGGTACATGGAGCACTCTATGAAGTTTTGTTCTCGCAACATACTCGACGTGATCACCAGTGCTGCCGATAGTGACAAATTGAGTGAAGTAGATTTTTGAAAAAAGTGGAGTAGATTGAATAAAATTGAAGTAGCATACATTTTTGAAAACAAACAATAGAATTTATTTTATTATACCCTCCACCATAGGATGGGGGGTATATTAACTTTGTCATTCCGTTTGTAACACATCGAAATATTGCTCTAAGACCCCATAAAGTATATATATTCTGGGTCGTGGTGAAATTTTGAGTCGATCTGAGCATGTCCGTCCGTCTGTTGAAAAACGCTAACTTCCGAACGAAAGAAGCTATCGACTTGAAACTTGGCACAAGTAGTTGTTATTGATGTAGGTCGGATGGTATTGCAAATGGGCCATATCGGTCCACTTTTACGTATAGCCCCCATATAAACGGACCCCCAAATTTGGCTTGCGGGGACTCTAAGAGAAGCAAATTTCATCCGATCCAGCTGAAATTTGGTACATGGCTTCAGCATATGATCTCTAACAACCATGCAAAAAGTGGTCCATAATTATATATAGCCCCCATATTAACTGATCCCCCGATTTGGCTTGCGGAGCCTCTAAGAGAACCATATTTCATCCGATCTGGCTGAAATTTGGTACATGGTGTAAGTATATGGTCTCTAACAACTATGCAAAAATTGGTCCACATCAGTTAATAATTCAATGATTAAAACCGATATGTTCATCGTAATTAAAGGAATAGGAAAAACAATTAGGTAATATGGAGAAAAATTTTAAAATTTGAAGCAGAACAAAAAGTGAAGCAGATTTTTGAAAGAAGGAGTGACGAAGTAAATTTTGTGAAAATGAAGCAAAATACTTCGATTGAAGTAGTAGCGGCAGCACTGGTGATCACTCTGAGTACACTTCAATGAGAGAGAAAGAGGAATATGTGTTTGTTGGTAGTGAAGACATCAGAGTAGCAACAAGAAGTTACTCGTGGCTTTTGGTGTTCATTAAAATGTGTACCAATTGTTTTGCGACTCTCTCAAATAGATGTACTCATTTAGCAAGTACACGTGTACTCTGCATTTACAAATGGAATTGTGCAGACCTCTAGTCGATATCGGTCCACAATTATAAAGTGTGTTATAGTGTGTCGCTCTAAAAATCATGTAAACATTAGTCCATAATTATATACATATACACAGAAAAAAATTTCACGCAAATTTTTCCAATTAAAATCTTATTTGAATTTTAAAAAATATTCAATTAAAAATAAAAAATTAATCACAAAAATCAATGGTACCAATTATCAATTGGATCAATTAATTTTTAATTGATCATTTCTGTGATTGAAAACATTTCAATTAAAAAATTAATTGTATTAATTAATTTCAAGATTGAATCAGGAAAAAAATTTTGTGTGTAGCACCAATATAAAGTGATCCCTAGATTTGACCCTTTGGGAGAAGTAAATTTCATCCGATCCATTTGAAAATTGGTATGTGATGTTAGTATATGCCCTCTAATATCCATAATTATATGTAGCCCCTTTATAAAACCAACCCCAGATTTGACTTCCGTTATCGGCACGCTTGGACAAAGGTCATCAAAAAATGCAGAGCAACCACATAGAAATTAATTGAAGTTACTTTTTAGTAACATTGAAGTTACTTTTATAGACTCCACAAATTTACAAAGCTATACATTGCCTCTGGACTGAATGGGTTATTCTGATTTAATCAAATTGCACAATTTAAGCTAGTGAAATTGCAAACATTTAAACCAATTTTTTCATCCATCACATATGACTGCATATCGAGGAGACAGCTCTATTATCACATTCTAATGTTAAATCATATTTGGACAAAATTATTAAATCTATTCCCACTGTTACATTGTTTCGCTCTCTGGCAGCGACATTTGTTCTCCAATGTTAGTTGCCCCAATTCATAACATAGTTTCCCCTTGACTTTAACAGTTATGTTGAGAGAATACTGCATTCTGTTAATTCTCATTCATAGCTAACGAAGAATGTTACCCGTTTAGCACAGTTTTATTAACATAACATAACCATCGTCAGATACTTATAATATGGGAATTAACATTTCATATAAATAAGCGATTATATGCGCCGGTTAAAACAGTACATTATATGTGGAGCAGGGTTAAAATACAATACAATTTTTACTTTAAAAAATAACTGAAAATTTTTTGAAATAGTTTTTAACTTGGAAGAATGAAATTGATGTTCGTGGTTTTCCGACTTCAAGTAAATTGGCTAATTAACACTGAAAAACAAGCATGACTGGTTCCAAAGATTTTGTCATTACACTAATGATTTTGGTATTGATTCCGAACCAAAGAAGTGGAGAATTGAAGTAAGGATACTTTTAGGACACAATCCTTTTTTGAATTTGAGTTATATGTACTTGATTTTAGGAAACATTTTAAAAGATGAATAAATCGTTTAAGCTTTTTTCTTCATGTGCTATGAAAGTCCTATAAAAGGGTGTTAAAGACAACTTAAATTTTCAAATTCGGGCTCGATTTCAAGTAGACATTATGCTATGTTGCGTTGTAGTCAAGATGCAAAAAGTCAACAAATTTAAAGACTATTTCATTAATTTTGAAGAATTCTTCTGAATTATTAAGGTCAAATTGAGCTTAGTCAAACAAAATATTTTTTCATATAAAGATACCAATTTTTAAGTCGAATCGAATGAAAAGACTTCATTGAAAAGTTTATCGACTTTTGGACAAGGAAAAAACTTTATATCAGAGAACTGCTCAATTAAAAAAAAAAAACAAGTAAGTAAAGTCCAAAGTCGGGCGGAACCGACTATATTATACCCTTCACCATTATGTAGACCAAAATTTTTGTTACCATCTCAACTGCTTCAAATTTGTTGGGAGTTATTATCAAGGTTTATATTCCCATATACAAATATTTATATCAGAAACGATTTGGAGAAAATTTTTTCTACTTCTACAAAATCGCTAGAACTAAAAATTAAATCTGCTAACACACTGGGATGAAACACAATGTTAGTAAAAAATAAGTAAAAAAAGTCTAAAGTCGGGCGGGGCCTACTATATTATACCCTGCACCACTTTGTAGATCTAAATTTGCGATACCATATCACATCCGTCAAATGTGTTGGGGGCATATATAAAGGTTTGTCCCAAATACATACATTTAAATATCACTCGATTTGGGCAGAATTTGATAGACTTTTACAAATTCTATAGACTCAAAATTTAAGTTGGCTAATGCACTAGGGTGGAACACAATTTTAGTTAAAAACCAGTAAGAAAAGTCTAAAGTCGGGCGGGGCCGACTATATTATACCCTGCACCACTTTGTAGATCTAAATTTTCGATACCATATCACATCCGTCAAATGTGTTGGGGGCTATATGTAAAGCTTTGTCCCAAATACATACATTTAAATATCGCTCGATCTGGACAGAATTTGATAGACTTCTACAAAATCTATAGACTCAAAATTTAAGTCGCCTAATGCGCTAGGGTGGAACACAATGTTAGTAAAAAAATATGGGAAAATATTTAAATCTGAAGCAATTTTAAGGAAACTTTGCAAAAGTTTATTTATGGTTTATCGCTCGATATATATGTATTAGAAGTTTAGGAAAATTAGAGTCATTTTTACAACTTTTCGACTAAGCAGTGGCGATTTTACAAGGAAAATGTTGTTATTTTGACCATTTTTGTCGAAATCAGAAAAACATATATATGGAGATATATCTAAATCTTAACCGATTTCAACTAAATTTGGCACGCATAGCAACAATGCTAATTCTACGCCCTGTGCAAAATTTCAACTAAATCGGAGCAAAAAATTGGCCTCTGTGGTCATATGAGTGTAAATCGGGCGAACGATATATATGGGAGCTATATCTAAATCTGAACCGATTTCAATAAAATTTGGCACACTTGAATACACTACTAATTGTAGTCCTAGTGCAAAATTTAAATCGGAGTTAAAAATTGGCCTCTGTGGTCATATGAGTGTAAATCGGGCGAAAGCTATATATGGGAGATATATCTAAATCTGAACCGATTTCAACCAAATTTTGCACGCATAACTACAATGCTAATTCTACTCCCTGTGCAAAATTTCAACTAAATCGGAGCAAAAAATTGGCCTCTGTGGTCATATAAGTGTAAATCGGGCGAAAGCTATATATGGGAGATATATCTAAATCTGAACCGATTTCAACCAAATTTTGCACGCATAACTACAATGCTAATTCTACTCCCTGTGCAAAATTTCAACTAAATCGGAGCAAAAAATTGGTCTCTGTGGTCATATGAGTGTAAATCGGGCGAAAGATATATATGGGAGCTATATCTAAATATGAACCGATTTCAATAAAATTTGGCACACTTGACTATAGTACTAATTGTTCTTCTTGTGCAAAATTTTAAGCAAATTAGGGTAAAACTCTGGCTTCTTGTGCCTAATTTGAAGTCGATTGGACTAAAACTGCGACCTACACGCACAGAAAAACCATGTTTGGACATGATTGCCGCATCCATTTAATGCTTATCTAGAGCATGTAATTGCCGCGAAAACCATGTATTTTGTCTTTGTAAAAATAGTTTTCGAGCGGAGAAAAATGTATGGTGCCAATAAGCATTTGAATGGTTCTCAAATACAGCAAACATGTTCTATCCTTTAAACGAAAGAATTTGACACCATTAAATGGTCGGGAAAATCATGTACCTGACCATTCAATTTTTTTTACTTTTTTACAGGGAAAAAAGTATTTTTATAGGTTAAGTATAGACATGTCTAGAACCATTACATGGCCATAAAGACCATTTACATTTTTTCGTGACCATTTAATATTTTAACTTGTTTGCAGGGAAAAGAATTTTATAAAAACATTGAGCAGGTACACACGATTTTCATTTTGCACGTCAGTCGTGTGTTGATTGTTTCTTGGAATGGACGGAGAATACGGATTTACTGTGTTTTGTGTTAATTTATTTATTCAGAAGTGGCACGTGGTTTTATGCGATCACAAAACCACGTGTAGACTGTGATTACAAAAATGTGTTCACGGACAGACGGACATGGCTATATCGACTCAGGAGCCCACCCTGAGCATTTTTGCCAAAGACACCATGTGTCTATCTCGTCTCCTTCTGGGTGTTGCAAACATATGCACTAACTTATAATACACTGTTCCACAGTGTGGCGCAGGGTATAAAAAGGAATAAAGTAGAAACATTTTTATTTCCACACGCAGAGAAGAAACATGATTGTCACAATCATATTCGAAGAGCAAAATAATATGATAGGAGCTATTTTTGCGGCTACCATGTAACATTTTAACCTGCAACCATGTTGGCTCAGTGAACATGGTTGTAAGACAAATGTAATTGTCCTCATCTAAAATGTTATTATATTGATAAAAAGAATTTTGTTTGAATGAAAAGCCAATGGTCACGATTTAAAATGTTATGGTATTCATTAAAAATGTTTTTCTCCTAGTTAAAAGAACATGGTGACAACCTAAAATGTTTTGATCTTTATGAAAAAACTTTTTTCATCGTCGAAAAAAGGACGCCACTTGAGAAAAGAAAACACAAAATTAATTTTATTTGTTTGTTTTTATTTATTTACTAGCGTAACCCGGCCCGCTTCGCTGCGCCTTCCGAAGCGTATTTGGAGGAACATTTTGCATCAACTATATCCTTCGTGCTGAAAACAAATTCGAAAAGATTTCAATTCTTTTAAACAAATCGGACTACTTGATTTTTCGTTTATAGGTACAAATACGGCGGGAGAGGGTGTACCCTTTCCTCCAATTTTTTTTAATAATGTTCTGTATTCAAGTATTTGGACAATCTTCTATATTTCTTGTGAATATTAAGTGGGGTTTGTCAAGGAAAGGTATCCTTCTCCTCAACATATCTGAAAATTAGGCACTATATTATAATAACATACAAAGAATTACTGTTTCCCATCCAATAAATCGGGAAAAGCAAAAGTAGTAAACAATTTTACCACATTAAAATTTGCTAAAATGTTGGAAAATCATGCACCCTCTTCGTTGGCTGCCAATTTCATGTAAATTTAAGTTCTTTACTAAAAAGAAGTCTGGCAGAAGCCTGTACAAAAATCATAAAATTATGTACCGAGTTCCCATTTACGGACAACCCTCTATTTTCAACTTAAGAAAAAACGGACAAAAGGGAACCCTCTCTTTACTAAAAAGAAGACTAAAAAGAAGTCTGGCAGAAGCCTGTGCAAAAATCATAAAATTAGGTACTGAGTTCCCATTTACGGACAACCCTCTACTTTCAATTTAAGAAGAAAAAAAAAAACGAACAAAAGGGAACCATCTCCCCACCTTCGCTCCACTCCGACCTGATATCGGACTATCACGTAACCTATATTAATTTCGCAACTACTCAATGGTCCCTATAAATTCTATCGAAGTAAATCGATAAAGTTTATTTCAATTTTCCCCTTCCCCAACCAGATATCGAAAAATCATATAGTGATTTAAAAATTATGTATAAATTTAATCACCTCCTGCCACGTCCCTGTAAATTTCAAGTAGATCGGAGATGTTTAAATTTTGCTCTATTGTTTTAAAGGGACGTCACTTTCCCCGATACAATATCGACACCCCTAACCTTCCCTGAAAATTCTTGAAACTTTCCTTCAAGTGTGGGGCAAGGAAGGTTGCCTCTTCGTTCATAACCTTCCCCTACTGCCTTTGTAAATTTCAAGAAAACTTAAGAATTGTTGTTTTTTTTGCAGTTTTAGAGGAGGACCTCCTCCCCGACTAAATATCGAAAAGTGATTTAGCGTATCTTTTGTAAACGTCCCAGAAAATGTCAAGCAAATTATAAGCCTAAAGGGGCGGCCTCTCTTCCGTCCAAATATCACAAAATCAGGTATCAACTATTACGGTTGACGGAGGTTACGATCTCTCCCCAGTCCTCTGTAAATTTCAAGTAACTCGGTAAAGTTTAATTGTTTCTCTGTATGTACTTAAGAGAAGCGGATGTCTCCCTATGTCCTTTTATTTTTATTAAAAAATCAGGAACCTGATATAAATTTCGTAACCCATTTTTTCTGTAAAATTTCAGTCGGCGGAGTTTAGTTTTGTTTGAACTTTAAAAAAAATTGGGCAAAGGGGTGGTCCCCCTCCCCGACCAAATATCGAAAAATAATGTAGCGGATTTTTGTCTACATGCCAACCCCAACATTCAATGAAAATTTCAAGCAAATCGCATAATTTTGTTCCAAGTTTCAAAAAGTAGGGCAAGGGGGAGGTCGCCCTCCCCATCCACATATGAAATCATCGGGTACCCCATATTAATTCCATAACCTCACCACATGTTCTCTGTAAATCTCAGATAATTTAGAGAATTTTAGTCTTTTCACTGTACTTTAAAAAAAGTCGAACAAAGGAGAGGCCCCTCTCCGCCACCAAATATCGAAATAAAAAGTAGCGGATCTTTGTCTAGATGCCAACCCCAATCTTCAACGAAAATTTCAACCAAATCGGTCAACTTTGGTCCAATTTTCAAAAAGTCCGACAAAGGGGAGGTCCCCCTCCGCGACCAGGTGTCAAAAAATGAGGTACCCTATTTTCACCACATGAACGCCCCCTACGATATCTGAAAGTTTCAAGTAAATCGGTTCAGCCGTTTCGGAGCCAACTCGGTACATACAAACAAACAAACAAATAAACAAACATAGATTGAATTTTATATATAGATAGATAGATAAACTAATTCATTGTTTATTTGTATTTATAATGCCGTTCAAGCAAACATCATATATTTTTACACACTCTATTTTATTTCAATTTCAACAATAAGTAATTATTCCATATTTACATCGAGTCCATCAAATGTAAAAACATAGACATCATGTAACTGCAAATAAAAATGATACCATATAGCAAAATGCAGAACAAAAAACAGGTACATTTTTTCAATTACACTTTTCTTTTTTGTGTTCACATATAAAACAACGTGCCACTTTTGAATAAATAAATTAACACAAAACACAGTAAATCCGTATTCTCCGTCCATTCCAAGAAACAATCAACACACGACTGACGTGCAAAATGAAAATCGTGTGTACCTGCTCAATGTTTTTATAAAATTCTTTTCGCTGCAAACAAGTTAAAAACTTAAATGGTCACGAAAAAATGTAAATGGTCTTTATGGCCATGTAATGGTTCTAGACATGTCTATACTTAACCTATAAAAATACTTTTTTCCCTGTAAAAAAGTAAAAAAATTGAATGGTCAGGTACATGATTTTCTCGACCATTTAATGGTCTCAAATTCTATCATTTAAATGATAGAACATGTTTGCGGTATTTGAGAACCATTCAAATGCTTATTGCCACCATACATTTTTCTCCGCTCGAAAACTATTTTTATTTTTTTGCTCTAGATAAGCATTAAATGGATGCGGCAACCATGTCCAAACATGGTTTTTCTGTGCGTGCAAGTACTCCAAATAAAGTGATCGCAATCAGTAGAACAGCTTTCTTCACGCCAGTTTGAAAACAACGTCGGCAAAAAAGGAATGAAAACATGGGTTTGTGATAGGACGGATGCCCACCATTTCAACAGCCGTTACACTGAATTGGCATTACTTTTAAAGGTGTGGTTTGGTTTTGGATGTGAATTATAAAATTTTGTGATTTTTTTAATACATTCTAACGCTTGTGTAAGATATTTGTAGCATTTTATTAATTCCTAAAAAATTAAAATTACTCACTTAAAATATGAAAAAAGCGAATTAGAAAAAACCAATTAAAAAACTTTCTGTGTAGTTAAAATAAAGAACAAAAGAAAGCTTTCGAAAATTGTGTGAATTAAATATAAATTGTAATGCTTTAAAAAACCAATTATCTCATGCAAACTATCGCAATTCTATTTGAAGATATTGTGATGTGTGTGTGTGCGCTAAACGAATTTTAATCCTAACTTAATTTGTATATTTTTTTATTTTCCTATAATTGACCAATTATAGAATTTAAAATCATTTAACTGATTAAATTATCATTATTTCTAGTTTTGTGTAATGATAGACCTCTAACCCTAAATGAGGAATAAATTATAATATCCCAAACCCCAATTAACCAATACAAGTTTAAAAAATAGGGCGGCAAACAAAATACGTCTATAATTAAATGTAAAATGGCTGTGAGATAAGCAAAAAAAAAGATACAAGTCATTCGAAGGATTATTATGCTAATTAGATTGATTGAACGATTGAGATGGTAAAAAGTTACGTTTTTGCTATTTACAAGGGACGACATTTCATATAAAGGATGTTTTTGATGAATAGAATGACATTTTGAATTTTATGCGGCTTGTGTTATATAAGAGGAAAGAAATTGCGTTGTAATTCTACATCCTGAGAATAAATTAATACCAAATGAAATGAATATGGATCAAGGTTGCCACAGTTGGAAGAATTTTGGTAGATTTTGCAAAATATTCCTCTCCAATTAAGAGTTACTTCACAAACTTTTAACATATCTTTATTGTGTTTTTTCTTTAGAAATAAAATTTTAACAAAATTTTCTATAGAAATAAAATTTTGACAAAATTTTTTATAGAAATAAAATTTTGATAAAATTTTCTATAGGAATAAAAGTTTGAAAAACTTTTCTATAGAAATAAAATTTTAAGAAAATTTTCTACAGAAACAAAATTTTGATAAAATTTTTTATAGAAATAAAATTTTGACAAACTTTTCTATAGAAATAAAATGTTGAGAATATTTTCTATAGAAATAAAATTTTAACAAAATTTTCTATAGAAATAAAATTTTGAAAAAATTTTTTATAGAAATAACATTTTGACAAAATTTTTTATAGAAATAAAATTTTGACAAAATTTTCTACAGAAATAAAATTTTGACAAAATTTTCTATAGAAATAAAATTTTGACAAAATTTTCTATAGAAATAAAACTTTGACAAAATTTTCTATAGAAATAAAATTTTGACAATATTTCTATAGAAATAAAATTTTGACAAAATTTTCTATAGAAATAAAATTTTGGCAAAATTTTCTATAGAAATAAAATTTTGACAAAATTTTCTATAGAAATAAAATTTTGACAAAATTATCTATAGAAATAATATTTTCAGAAAGTTTGCCGAATAAGTAAAATTATGACAAAATTTTCTGCATTGTTGCATTGTATAGAAATAATATTTTGACAAAATTTTTTATAGAAATAAAATTTTGACAAAATTTTCTATAGAAATAAAATTTTGACAAAATTGTCTATAGAAATAATTTTTTTTATCTTGGAAAATTAAAATATTAACAAAATTTTTTATAGAAACAAAATTTTGACAAAATTGTCTATAGAAATAAAATGTTGACAAACTTTTTTATAGAAATAAAATTTCTACAAATTTTTCTACAGAAATAAAATGTTGACAAAATTTTCTATAGAAATGAAAGTTTGATAAAGTTTTCAATAGAAATAAAATGTTGACAAACTTTTCTATAAAAATAAAATTTTGGTAAAATTTTCTATAGAAATAAACGTTTGACAAAATTTTCTATAGAAATAAAATTTCTTTGTCTTGGAAAATAAACATATTAACAAAATTTTCTATAGAAATAAAGTTTTGACAAAAATTTCTATAGAAATAAAATTTTGATAAAATTTTCTATAGGAATAAAAGTTTGAAAAACTTTTCTATAGAAATAAAATTTTAAGAAAATTTTCTACAGAAACAAAATTTTGAGAAAATTTTTTATAGAGATAAAATTTTGACAAACTTTTCTATAGAAATAAAATGTTGAGAATATTTTCTATAGAAATAACAACATTTTCTATAGAAATAAAATGTTGACAAACTTTTCTATAGAAATAAAATTTCTACAAATTTTTCTACAGAAATAAAATGTTGACAAAATTTTCTATAGAAATGAAAGTTTGATAAAGTTTTCAATAGAAATAAAATGTTGACAAACTTTTCTATAAAAATAAAATTTTGGTAAAATTTTCTATAGAAATAAACGTTTGACAAAATTTTCTATAGAAATAAAGTTTTGACAAAATTTTCTATAGAAATAAAATTTTGACAAAATTTTCTATAGAAATAAAATTTTGACAAAATTTTTTTCTATAGAAATAAAATGTTGACAAAAATTTCTATAGAAATAAAGTTTGGACAAAGTTTTCTACAGAAATAAAATTTTGACAAAATTTTCTATGGAAATAAAATTTTGACAAAATTTTCTATAGAAATAAAATTTTGACAAAATTTTCTATAGAAATAAAATGTTGACAAAATTTTCTATAGAAATGAAAGTTTGATAAAGTTTTCAATAGAAATAAAATGTTGACAAACTTTTCTATAAAAATAAAATTTTGACAAAATTTTCTATAGAAATAAACGTTTGACAAAATTTTCTATAGAAATAAAGTTTTGACAAAATTTTCTATAGAAATAAAATTTTGACAAAATTTTCTATAGAAATAAAATTTTGACAAAATTTTTTTCTATAGAAATAAAATGTTGACAAAAATTTCTATAGAAATAAAGTTTGGACAAAGTTTTCTACAGAAATAAAATTTTGACAAAATTTTCTATGGAAATAAAATTTTGACAAAATTTTCTATAGAAACAAAATGTTGACAAACTTTTATATAGAAATAAATTTTCAGCAAAATTTTCTATGGAAATAAAATGTTGACAAACTTTTATATAGAAATAAAATTGTAACAAAGTATTCAAAATTTTGACAAAATTTTTTACAGAAATAAAATTTTTATTGTTGTTTTTGATCTCAGCTTAAAGCCATGCATTAACTAAACTACAAGTGTAGCTTAACCAACAGAGGAAAAGTATGCTTGTCAAATTTATTTGGGCAAAGCCCTATAGACTGCAAGATGGTTGGATGTACAGCTGTTTCGGAATTACCACATTCCTCATCAGCATCCTCTACTTGCAGCAAAACTATCAACCAATTATCAGAATAAATTCGGGTACTTCACTCAACCCAAAGTGAACTACACTTGAACCTCCCGAAAAAGGGTTTTAGCAACATTTTCTATAGAAATAAAATTATGACAAAATTTTCTATAGAAACAATTTTTTTTTCCAGAAAACAATTTTGAAAAAATTTTCAATAGAAATAAAATGTTGACAAACTTTTCTATAGAATAAAATGTTGACAACCTTTTCTATAGAAATAAAATGTTGACAACATTTTCTATAGGATTAAAATTTTAACAAAATTTGCAATAGAAATAAAATGTTGACAAAATTTTCTATAGAAATAAAATTTTGACAAATTTTCTATACAAATAAAATTTTAATAAAATTTTCTATACAAATAAAATTTGAACAAAATTTTCTATAGGAATAAAATGTTGACAAAATTTTCTATAGAAATGTTGACAAAATTAAATTTTGACAAAATAATAGTTATAGTTTACAGGTATATATTGTGTGTAACCATAGTCATCTACCATATAAGCCTATCATTACTAATTTTTTATGGTGTTATTAATACCTCAAGATTTCAAATTTCAGGCAAAGACCGAACTTTGCCGCCTGCTAATTTGAAACTGATGTATCGATGGTCTGAGAAGCTATGTTTCCTTGAAAACTTGCCACTCAGATATCTTATCATTCAGTTCCGGAGATGCCAAGGTGACGTACAAGACTTCTTGGCTGGTGATGAAGGTTGGTGCATCTCCCTTATTGCAAACTACCAGGTTAGAATGCAAGATAAACTCTGTTAGCGACTCTTCTCTTGTATTAATATCACTACTTCCCCAAATACTATGATGTGCATTTCACATCCCAATTGCATACACCATAGTCATCACAATTACTTTTTCAAGAATTTTAAGTGATATTTTACCACTTACTATTGTAGTTTTATCTTTAGGACTACAGATTGGTATGTGATAAGGATTTATTCTTTATCTGATTTTTATTTTAGTATCATAGATTTCATATAAACTGAACACGTGTTTCCCTTCGGACAATGTATAACCCAACATGTGTTTATCAATTTATAGGACAGGGTAACTGTTGATATTTTATAAATTAGCTTCATTGTTAAATCTTCAGTTTCTGATGTTACAAATTGCAGATATTTCATGCAATGACATGATATGAATTGGTCAACGTTACAAGTTATATTTAATCTTTCTTCTCTAATGTTTGAAGGATTATCCTTCTGGCCATCACTTCAGGCAGAGCAAGTCCAAGATTCCAGATGCTGGTTGCTGATTTCTTCTTTAGCAGTATTTAAGATTGCTTGCGATGTATGTTCTGCAGGCAATAAATTCTTTGCTTCTTCTCCATTGTAAGTGATTAAGAACTTACATATGGTTGACTAGTATTTTTTTCTCCAGCAATGAGAGTGGGAAGAAACACTAAGAACAGGAAGGAATCAGTTATGAATGTAGGATGCACTACACAGGAAGGGTAAGAGAATAATTAATGTTGGTCACTGCACTTATTGTAAAAACTGCTGGAAATAATGTAGTAGATGATTGAAAACTATCAAATGAGACTAACTAAGTGCAGGGTAAAGATAATAAATGAGACGAGCAATAGGAGCTTGAAGCATCCCAGCAAAAATAAATGCACCGAAAAAAGTAAATTTTTTTTATAGGGAGAATACGAAACTTGAACTCATACGAAAATTGAACTAAATTGTACTCCACATTTTGAGATTTCCAAAAAGCGTTGTTAAAATCTAGAAAATGAAATACCCTTTTGTACTTTTTTGCTACAGTTCACGAAATTACATCCTCCCATAGAAGAAACAAGTAAAGGGTGATTCTTTTGAGGTTAGGATTTTCATGCATTAGTATTTGACAGATCACGTGGGATTTCAGACATGGTGTCAAAGAGAAAGATGCTCAGTATGCTTTGACATTTCATCGTGAATAGACTTACGATCTGCCACAACGTCGAATTTTCAGTGAATGGGCCCTAGAAAAGTTGGCAGAAAATCCGCTTTTTTATCGACAAATTTTGTTCAGCGATGAGGCTCATTTCTGGTTGAATGGCTACGTAAATAAGCAAAATTGCCGCATTTGGAGTGAAGAGCAACCAGAAGCCGTTCAAGAACTGCCCACGCATCCCGAAAAATGCACTGTTTGGTGTGGTTTGTACGCTGGTGGAATCATTGGACCGTATTTTTTCAAAGATGCTGTTGGACGCAACGTTACGGTGAATGGCGATCGCTATCGTTCGATGCTAACAAACTTTTTGTTGCCAAAAATGGAAGAACTGAACTTGGTTGACATGTGGTTTCAACAAGATGGCGCTACATGCCACACAGCTCGCGATTCTATGGCCATTTTGAGGGAAAACTTCGGAGAACAATTCATCTCAAGAAATGGACCGGTAAGTTGGCCACCAAGATCATGCGATTTGACGCCTTTAGACTATTTTTTGTGGGGCTACGTCAAGTCTAAAGTCTACAGAAATAAGCCAGCAACTATTCCAGCTTTGGAAGACAACATTTCCGAAGAAATTCGGGCTATTCCGGCCGAAATGCTCGAAAAAGTTGCCCAAAATTGGACTTTCCGAATGGACCACCTAAGACGCAGCCGCGGTCAACATTTAAATGAAATTATCTTCAAAAAGTAAATGTCATGGACCAATCTAACGTTTCAAATAAAGAACCGATGAGATTTTGCAAATTTTATGCGTTTTTTTTTTTTTAAGAAGTTATCAAGCTCTTAACAAATCACCCTTTATATAAAGCAGTAAGTTCGCCCGGGCCGAATCTTAAACACTCACCACCATGAATCAAATATTAGGGTTTCCTTTGAAATTTCCGAGGGTTCGAGGACAGATCAAACTGAGCAGTTCAACCAGTTCACTTCACGAAGATAAATTTAAAGATTTTACCTATGAAGACTATATCAGATTCTGGATTTATAAGAACCATTTTTGTTTGAGTTTTAGAGGAATCATTAACATCTCTTGTAAGTGTGCAAGTAAATTATAAAATAACGTCTTGATTTGAAATCTTAAATCTGTAGATTTTCACCCGAAAAATAAAATCTGGAAATTTTACATTGAGTTTCAAACAATTTTCATGATCAGTGCGCCTTCTATACTCTCAAGAAGTGAAATCGGTCTATATGGAGGCATTACCAAATGGATCGTTACACGTTTTTTGAGCCTTAAATACCAGAATATTTACAATTTTAGGCAAATCGGATAAAAACTACCGCTTCTAGAAACCTAAGGAGTTGAATCGGGAAATCGTTCTTATGGGGGCTATACTAAAATACGAACTGATACTCACCGTTTTCGGCACACCTCTTTATGACCTCTAGATTTCCAATTTCAGGCAAATTGGATAAAAACTTCGGTTTCTATAAGTCCAAGAAGTAAAATCGGAAGATCGGTCTATATGGGGGCTATACCAAAACATGGACCGATACTCACCATTTATGGTCCTAAAATACTTCTAGATTTCCAATTTCAGGCAAATTGGATAAAAAATCGGGAAATCGGTCTATATGGGGGCTATACCAAAACATGGACCGATACTCACCATTTTCGGCACACCTCTTTATGGTCTTAAAATACCTCTAGATTTCCAATTTCAGGCAAATTGGATAAAAACTACGGTCCAAGAAGTAAAATGGGGAGATCGGTCTATATGGGGGCTATATCAAAATAGGGACCGATACTCACCGTTTTCGGCACACCTCTTTATGGCCCGAAAATACCTCTAGATTTCCAATTTCAAGCAAATTGGATAAAAACTTCGGTTTCTATAAGCCCAAGAAGTAAAATCGGAAGATCGGTCTATATGGGGGCTATACCAAAACATGGACCAATACTCACCATTTTTGGCACACCTCTTTATGGTCATAAAATACCTCTAGATTTAAAATTTCAGGCAAATTGGATTAAAACTACGATTTCTATAAGCCCAAGACCCCAAATCGGGAGGTCGTTTCATATGGGGACCATACCAAAACATAGACCGATACTCACAATTTTTGGCACACGTATTTGTGGTCCTGCAATACCTCTAGATTTCCAATTTCAGGTAAATTGAATAAAAACTGCGGTTTCTATAAGCCCAAGAAGTAAAATCGGGAGATCGGTCTATATGGGGGCTATACCAAAACATGAACCGATACTCACCGTTTTCGGCACACCTCTTTATGGCCCGAAAATACCTCTAGATTTCCAATTTCAAGCAAATTGGATAAAAACTTCGGTTTCTATAAGCCCAAGAAGTAAAATCGGAAGATCGGTCTATATGGGGGCCATACCAAAACATGGACCAATACTCACCATTTTTGGCACACCTCTTTATGGTCATAAAATACCTCTAGATTTAAAATTTCAGGCAAATTGGATAAAAACTACGATTTCTATAAGCCCAAGACCCCAAATCGGGAGGTCTGTTTATATGGGTACTATATCAAAACCTGGACCGATATACGGACAGACGGACATCGTTATATCGTCATAGAATTTCTCCCGGATCAAGAATATATATACTTTATATAGTCGAAAATCGATATTTCGATGTGTTACAAACGGAATGACAAACTTATTATACCCCCGTCACCATTCTATGGTGGTGGGTATAATAAAGATGAAAATCATTGGCGCCAATTCATGACCATTTTAACCACACAGTGGTTCATTCTTATTATTTTTGGGAATCGTACGAAAATATTCGTAGGCTTTAGTTCATATTGAACTTATGTGTGCCGTCATTGAACTTTATACCAACGGTTAGTTCATAAAATGTTTGAGACATACTTAAAACGAAAACTTCATTGGGCTGTGGAAAATTTCGCAAACAATAATAAAATTTAACTACAAGCAAATATGTTTTTTTTGAATAAAAATAAGTTAAATTTGGCGTTAGTTTAACTATGGAAATTTTTTTCTGTGTGGAAGTAGTTCCACAAACGTATTTTTATAGTGGATCCAAGGATGCTCTATCCAATTTGTTTTCCACTTCCTATGATTTTTTTGGGACAAGTCTTAGAGAATGCGATATGTGATCATTTTAAGCGAAAAATTGAGCCTGAATAGTTTAGCATTTTTCATATATGGAAGTGAAGAAATGTCCGGTTGCAAAGATTTTGTTTTTATACTAATGATTTTGGTATTGATTCCGAGCCAAAAAAGCGGAGATCTGAAGTAAGGAGACCTTTAAGACACAATTCTCTTTTAAATTTGAGTTTTGCGTACTTGATTGGAAATTATTGGAAAGCAATTTTAATTTAATTTTTTTTTTATATTTTTCTTCATGTGCTATCAAAGTAAATTAAAAACGTGTTAACGACAACTTAAATATCCAAAATTCAGACTCGACTTCAAGTAGATATTATGCCAAGTTTCGAGTAAAAAACGTCTTTAAAATAAGTGTTAAAAACATCTCCTATTTTTAAATGTTTTTTAGCTTTGTGGCCAAAAAGTCAACAAATTTAATGATGAATTCATTAATTCTTACGATTTTTTCCACTTCTGAAAGCTTTCACTGTACTAAATTTTGAATTTCAAGTCTAACATAGATGCTTAAGGTCCCAAATCGGCGAGTCGGTTTGTATAGAGGCTATATAAAAATATCGACCGAAATAGCCTATCTATGAGTTTGACATGTTTGCAGATAAAACCAGAATCAATGCTAATTTTCTGCACAATTTTATAGAAAATGGTATTTTTAGAGAAAAATTTTATTTTTATAGAAAAATTTTATTTATGTAGAAAAATTTATTAAAATTTTATTTTTATAGAAAATTTTGTCAATATTTTATTTTTATAGAATTTTTTTCAAAATTTTATTTCTATAGACGATTTTGTCAAAATTTTATTTCTATAGAAAATTTTGTCAAAAAGGAATATTTTGCAAAATTTACCAAAACATGACAAATTTTACCAATCTACCAAACACCCACTTTGGCAACCGTGCTCCGCAAGCCAAATCAGGTTTATATGGAGGCTATACCTAAAAGTGGTCCGATATGGCCCATTTGCAATACCATACGACGTACATCAATGAAAACTACTTGTGCCATGTTTCAATTCGATAGCATGGCTGAACAAGAAGGTTAAATCATGGGCCCATATGATTACATTTTTTTTATTTCGACAAAATTTTAAGATGTCAAAATCATATGTTTATGGTGGTTGCAGCTCTTCAAATGACACTGCATAGCAAATGCATCTAAAACCAACTCACGCATTCATAGCTGGAGAATTATTCGAAGATGACTTTAGTATCTTGATAACATATTCTATTCCCAAAATACCACGCACATCAGTCTTTAAACTGCATCCTGCACCACTTCACAATCACTCATTGGGGAACTCAATTAAATTTGAACCTTCACTTTTCTCTGGATTTTAATAATTTTTTTCAGGACAATTGAAAGAATAAATAATTGTCACTTTTACCAATCCCATGCGATTCTTTCATCAGCTGATTTTGACTTCTTAAAATTGTAAACAACATATTGAAATTTTTGTTTTTGTAATCGTGATTCCACCTCTTTATTCAACCATGGTCGATAGCTTGTTTCATGCGAAACGGCCGGACTGGCATCGCTAGATCGACCCAGAGTTTCACCACGACCCAGAATATATATACTTTATAGGGTCTGAGACTAATATTTCGATGTATTACAAACGGAATGGCAAAGTTGATAGCATGGTTTGCGGCGCCCACGAACCGATTAAACAATTTTATTTTTAACGGAAACATATATTTAGTTGGGCACCGTGGAGCATACCAAGGATGCTGGGTTCGATCCCTGCTCCGATCAAAAAGTTTTTTTTACATAATACCCCATATGTTGGGAAGATTCCACCTTTTCGGAATTCAACATTACATACTACCAGGGCTGTGGAGCTGGAGTCGGAGTCTTGGAGTCGGAGTCTGAAGATATTGCTGGAGTCGGTGTCGTAAAAATTTTGCTCGACTCCGACTCCGGCTAAACCAAATTTTTTAAAAAACTTCATATTTTTGTAACTAAGCAAGTTTTTACGCAAATTAGTTTCCATTGCGTTATTCATTTGATCAATGTACAGCATGATTGTAAATGAAAATAAACTTCCAATTACGGCTATCTTTTGATGTTTCCTAGAATGTTAGACTAGCAGATGGGCTGGATCGATCCATTTTAATACCCGAAATTATTTTTTTTTTAATTTTATTTTAAGGCCATATACATATGTGGAATATTGACAGAAAATTTTTTCAAAGTTGATTTTTATAGAAAATTTTGTCAAAATGTTATTTCTATAAAAAGTTTTGTCAAAATTTTATTTCTATAGCAAATTTTGTCAAAATTTTATTTCTATAAAAAATTTATTCAAAATTTTATTACTATAGAAATATTTTTTTCTATAGAAAATTTAGTCAAAATTGTATTTCTATAGAAAATTGAGTCAAAATTTTGTTTCTATAGAATATTTTGAAAAATTTTATTTCTATAGAAAATTTTGCAAAAGTTTGTTTGTTACACAATTTTTATACCCTTCACCACTACTGTGATACAGGGTATAATAAGTTTGTGCATTTGTATGTAACGCCAAGAAGGAGTAATCATAGACCAACCTTTTAGTATACGGATCGGCTTAGAATTAAATTCTGAGTCGATTTAGCGATGTCCGTCTGTCTGTCTGTCTGTCTGTCTGTTGATGTATTATTGTGTGCAAAGTACAGCTCGCAGTTTTAGTCCGATTGTCCTAAAATTTGGTATAGGGTCCTGTTTCGGCTCAAAGACGATCCCTATTGATTTTGGAAAAAATCGGTTCAGATTTAGATATAGCTGCCATATATATTTTTCACCGATCTGGTCATAATTGGCGTGTATATCAACCGATCTTCCTCAAATTCCGTACATCCGAATATTTTTTGAGTCTCGCAAAATATCAGCAAAATCGGTTCAGATTTAGATATAGCTCCCATATATAGCTTTCGCCCGATTTACACTCATTTGCCCACAGAGGCCAATTTTTTGCTCCGATTTAGTTGAAATTTAGCATAGGGAGTAGAATTAGCGTTGTAACTATGCGTGCAAAATTTGGTTGAAATCGGTTCAGATTTGGATATATCTCCCATATAAAGCTTTCGCCCGATTTACACTCATATGACCTGCGATTTAGTTGAAATTTTGCACAGGGAGTAGAATTAGCATTGTAGGTATGCGTGCCAAATTTGGTTGAAATCGGTTCAGATTTAGATATAGCTCCCATATATATGTTTTTCTGATTTCGACAAAAATGGTCAAAATACCAACATTTTCCTTGTTAAATCGCCACTGCTTAGTCGAAAAGTAGTAAAAATGACTCTAATTTTCCTAAACTTCTAATACATATATATCGAGCGATAAATCAAAAATAAACTTTTTCGAAGTTTCCTTAAAATTGCTTCAGATTTAAACGTTTCCCATATTTTTTTTACTAACATTGTGTTGCACCCTAGCGCATTAGCCGACTTAAATTTTGAGTCTATAGATTTTGTAGAAGTCTATCAAATTCTTCCAGATCGAGTGATATTTAAATGTATGTATTTGGGACAAACCTTTATATATAGCCCCCAACACATTTGACGCATGTGATATGGTATCGAAAATTTAGATCTACAAAGTGGTGCAGGGTATAATATAGTCGGCCCCGCCCGACTTTAGACTTTCCTTACTGGTTTTTTTAAATTTTATTTCTATTGATATTTTATTTCTATAAAAATTTAAGTCAAAATTTTATTTCTATAGAAAATTTTGCCAAAATTTTATAAAGGGTGATTTGTTAAGAGCTTGATAACTTTTTTTTTTAAAAAAACGCATAAAATTTGCAAAATCTCATCGGTTCTTTATTTGAAACGTTAGATTGGTCCATGACATTTACTTTTTGAAGATAATTTCATTTAAATGTTGACCGCGGCTGCGTCTTAGGTGGTCCATTCGGAAAGTCCAATTTTGGGCAACTTTTTCGAGCATTTCGGCCGGAATAGCCCGAATTTCTTCGGAAATGTTGTCTTCCAAAGCTGGAATAGTTGCTGGCTTATTTCTGTAGACTTTAGACTTGACGTAGCCCCACAAAAAATAGTCTAAAGGCGTCAAATCGCATGATCTTGGTGGCCAACTTACCGGTCCATTTCTTGAGATGAATTGTTCTCCGAAGTTTTCCCTCAAAATGGCCATAGAATCGCGAGCTGTGTGGCATGTAGCGCCATCTTGTTGAAACCACATGTCAACCAAGTTCAGTTCTTCCATTTTTGGCAACAAAAAGTTTGTTAGCATCGAACGATAGCGATCGCCATTCACCGTAACGTTGCGTCCAACAGCATCTTTGAAAAAATACGGTCCAATGATTCCACCAGCGTACAAACCACACCAAACAGTGCATTTTTCGGGATGCATGGGCAGTTCTTGAACGGCTTCTGGTTGCTCTTCACTCCAAATGCGGCAATTTTGCTTATTTACGTAGCCATTTAACCAGAAATGAGCCTCATCGCTGAACAAAATTTGTCGATAAAAAAGCGGATTTTCTGCCAACTTTTCTAGGGCCCATTCACAGAAAATTCGACGTTGTGGCAGATCGTAAGTCTATTCATGATGAAATGTCAAAGCATACTGAGCATCTTCCTCTTTGACACCATGTCTGAAATCCCACGTGATCTGTCAAATACTAATGCATGAAAATCCTAACCTCAAAAGAATCACCCTTTAGTAATAGATTTTTTATTAGAAAATTTGGTAAAAATTTTATTTCTATTGAAAATTTTGCCAAAATTTTATAGTAATAAATTTTTTATTAGAAAATTTTGTCAAAATTTAATTTCTATAGAAAATTTAGTCAAAATTTTGTTTCTGTAGAATATTTTGCAGAATTTTATTTTCTACACAAAATTTTTTCTAAAATTGTATTTTTATTGATAATTTTTTCAAAATTTTATTTCTATAAGAAAAAATTGTCAAATTTTATTTCTATAGCAAATTTTCTCAAAATTTTTTTCTTGCTGATGCTCACTGCTATAAAAAATTTATTTCTATAGAAAATATAGTCAAAATTTTGTTTCTATAGAATATGTTATTTTGCAAAATTTTATTTCTATAGAAAATTTTGCAAAATTTTGTTTGCTTTTTCTTTTTCAAACTTTTATTTCTATAGAAAATTTTGCCAAATTTTATTTCTGTAAAAATGTTATACAAAATTTTATTTCTATATATTTGGTCAAAATTTAATTTCTATAAAAAATTATGCCAAAATTTTATTTCTATAGAAAATTTAGTCAAAATTTTGTTTCTGTAGAAAATTTTGCAAATTTTTACCTAGTAGACAAAAATTTTTCCAAAATTGTATGCTCACTGCTAAGTCGAAAACTTGTAGAAATGACTCAAATTTTCAAATTTTTCAATGAATGAATCATAAATGCATATTTACGAAATTGTCTAAACAATTATAAATATTTCCCAAATATTGCCCGAGATTTTGTAGAAGTCTGATTTGAGATTTTATCAAAATGTAGATCTATACAAAGTTGTGCAGAATATATTATAATCGGCCCGCCCGACTTTCCTTGCATTTTTATTTTTTGTTAAAATTGTGTTACGTCCCATAACGTTCGATTTAAATTTAACGTACATAGATTTTGTAGAAGTATATACAATTTTGTCTAAATCGATTCAGATTCAAATTCATGCATATGGGAATATAAACCTTTATATAGCTCGCAACAAATTTAAAGGATTTGAGATAGTATCAATAATTTTGGTCCACAAATACATATACTGTTGGTATCTTCTCATATTATGATGGGTATTTATATCATTATTTTATTTATTAAACATTGCCCTAAATTTGAAATATAGAGTTCAATTGGCATTTAATGTGAAATTAAGACCTTTTTTTGCACACATAAATAAATACGATACTTTATATCGACCCACTTATGGTACCCCCACAATGGAACTACAAATTAGTGGTATTAAAATGAGATTTAGTTATATTACCCGGAGTCGACTCCGGAGTCGGAGTCGAGCTGATGAAAAATGCTGGAGTCGGAGTCGAGCAAAATTGGCTCGACTCCACAGCCCTGCATACTACTATATCTTATTAAAGACTTAAAGTCACAAAATAACAGTGCTTGATATAAACGAAATGGACTGTGTTATTGGTTCAACAATATTTTTGTTGTAACAAACGAATTTTTTTTTTTGGTGATAAAAGCTTCAAATTTTCGGAAAAATTTAAAAAAAAAACAAGTGTATACGGCCGTAAGTTCGGCCAGGCCGAATCTTATGTACCCTCCACCATGGATTGCGTAGAAACTTCTACGAAAGACTGTCATCCACAATCGAAATACTTGGGTTGTGGTATCTTAAAACTTCTTAACATCGTTTTCTAAATTGTGAGTTAGTCCATACGTGGTATATTAGACAAAAAAGTTATGTATAGTTAAGTCTACAAATAATTACGAATCGATATGGACTTTTTGTACGGTACGTAGAGAGCCAGAATTGAAATATGGGGGTCGCTTATATGGGGGCTATATACAATTATGAACTTGATATGGACCAATTTTTTTGTGATTGGAAATCGCTTTATCTGAGGGATATATATTACTATAGACCGATATGGCATGGTTGTTAACGACCATATACTAGCACAATGTACCAAATTTCAACTGACTCGGATGAAATTTGCTCCTCCAAGAGGCTCCAAAACCAAATCTCGGGATCGGTTTATATGGGGCAATATATGATTATGGACTGATACATACGATCACCACGTACCAAATTTCAAGCTGATCGGATGAATTTTGCTTCTCCTAAAGGCACCGGAGGTCAAATCTGGGGATCGGTTTATATGGGAGCTATATATAATTATGGGGTGATAGGAACCAATTCATGCATGGTTGTTGGATACCATATACTAACACTATGTACCAAATCTCAGCCGGATCGGATGACATTTGCTTCTCTTAGAGGCCTTGCAAGCCAAATCGGGGGATCGGTTTATATGGGGGCTATATATAATTATGGACCGATGTCAACCAATTTTTGCATGGTTGTTTGACACCATACACTAACACCATGTACCAAATTTCAGCCGGATCGGATAAAATTTGCTTCTCTTAGAGGCCACGCAAGCCAAATCGGGGGATCGGTTTATATGGGGGCTATATATAATTATGAACCGATGTGGACAAATTTTTGCATGGTTGTTAGAGACCGTATACTGACACCATATACCAAATTTCAGCCGGATCGGATGAAATTACCTTCTCTTAGAGGCCTCGCAAGCCAAATCGGGGGATCAGTTTATATGGGGGCCATATATAATTATGGACCGACTTGGACCAATTTTTGCATGGTTGTTAGAGACCATATACTAACACTATGTACCAAATTTCAGCCGGATCGGATGAAATTTGCTTCTCGTAGAGGCCTCGCAAGCCAAATTTGGGGGTCCGTTTATATGTGGGCTATACGTAAAAGTGGACCGATATGGCCCATTTGCAATACCATCCGACCTACATCAATAACAACTACTTGTGCCAAGTTTCAAGTCGATAGCTTGTTTCGTTCGGAAGTTAGCGTGATTTCAACAGACGGACGGACGGACGGACATGCTCAGAATATATATACTATATACCACGACCCAGAATATATATACTTTATGGGGTCTTAGAGCAATATTTCGATGTGTTACAAACGGAATGACAAAGTTAATATACCCCCATCCTATGGTGGAGGGTATAAAAACACTAACAAAAGAAAACCGTTTTAGGTATGCGTTTTCCAAACGGTGTATACAATATATGAAAAACTAAAGCTCTTTACTTTTTGCATTACATATCAGCCCCCCTGTAGATATTAATTGAATCGAAAATATCATTATTCCCGCTGTCACCTTTCTCTTCAAGAGGGTATGGTTTGATATAGTGCTAGAACCCATTTGCATGAAGTGGTTACACTTAAATATAACTAATAAAAGTCATCTTTCTTTTCATAAGAAATACTATTTAAAAATTTACTTTACACCTTCATTTCTAAGTTGACGTTATTTAAAATTTAAGTACTTTGCTATTAAATTCGTATTACATCCAAGATCTAACGAGAAATTCATTGTTCCCAAAACCAAAAAAAAAAAAACAATTCGTTTTATAAAACACCCGCCATTTTACTCCACTAAAGCGAATTTAGCAACAAGATTTTTTCCCTTCACTTTGGCAAAGACAAAACGTTTACCATTAGTCTCATTCACAGTGAAAATGAAGGAATGTGAGTGAATGAGTGAGTGCATCTGGGATATATCTTCGAGTATGAGTGACATTTGAACAGACACACGGAATGACATTAACGGTAACGTCGTCTTTAAATTAAGGAAACGAACTATTTCCAAAGAATTGTGCAACAAAGCACAAATAGAATAAAAGCATAATACTCTTCTATACAAAAGGAAATTGTTAAATTCATAATAAGGAAAATGAAATTTGCATGGGATAATAAAATAAACAAAAGCGGAAAAGGAAGACAATTTACCCCATATCTTGTAAAAGATCCAACCAACCCACAGCGTTCATTCATGATAATATGATTATATTAGTGAATCAAATAACAAAAGGATTTAGTAATATAATTATAATTGAATATGGCACAGTGTAATGGGGTGGTCAAAATGGTCGAAAATTATTTTAAAATTGATTTTAAAAACAATTATCAATTACAGAATTACTTCGAAATAAAAAATATTGATTAAACAATTAATTTATAATCTTTAATATTTTCAATTGCTTTTTTAACTGGTTCTATTAACAATTTTAATTGGATCAATTAATTTCGTGATGTAATCAGAAAATTCCAAAGTTGAGTCGACGATATGATTTATTAAAAAAAAAACAATATTTTAAAAGTATTTTTAAAAATTGTTATCAATCAGAGAATTAATTAAAAATAAAAAATATTAATTAATTTAAAATTAATTAGAAATAAAAATTTATAGATTAATGGGTTAATATAGAGGTTCCCCCCTTAACTTGGACGTTTGCTCTTGGGATATTTTATAGAGCAACGTTGGCTTATTTTTATACCCTCCACCATAGGATGGGGGTATATTAACTTTGCCATTCCGTTTGTAACACATCGAAATATTGATCTAAGACCCCATAAAGTATATATATTCTGGGTCGTGGTGAAATTCTGAGTCGATATGAGCATGTCCGTCCGTCCGTCTGTTGAAATCACGCTAACATCCGAATGAAACAAGCTCTCGCCTTTAAACTTGGCACAAGTAGTTGTTATTGATGTAGGTCAGATGGTATTGCAAATGGGCCATATCGGTCAACTTTTACGTATCGCTATAGTATACGGTATCCAACAACCATGCAGAAATTGGTTCATATCAGTCCATAATTATATACAACCTCCATATAAACCGATCCCCAGATTTGACCTCCGGTGCCTTTTGGGGAAGCAAAATTCATCCGATCTGGTTGAAATTTGGTAGTATATGATATTTAACAACCATGCCAAAAGTTTTCCATATCAGTCCATAATCATATATAGCCCCCATATAAATCGATCCCGAGATTTGGTTTTGGAGCCTCTTGCAGGAGCAAATTTCATCCGACCCGGCTGAAATTTGGTACATGGTGTTAGTATATGGTCTCTACACTGAAAAAAAGCATACTCGGTTTCAAAGATTTTGTCTTTACTTTAAAAAATTTGGTATTGATTCCGAGCCAAAGAAGCGGAGAATACAAGTAAGGATACTTTTAAGACACAATTCTCTTTTAAAGTTAGGTTTTGTGTACTTGCTTCCAGGAAGCAAATTTTAATTTTTGGCTTTCTCAGCTTTTTTTCTTCATATGCTATCAAAGTCCTTTAAAAAGGAGTTAACAGCAACTTTATTTTCCAAATTAGGACTCGACTTCCATTAGAAATTATGCTATGTTTGAAGTAAAAAACTTCTTTAAAATAAAGTTTTGAAAAACATGTCCTATATTTGAACGATTTTTTGCTTTGTAGTCAAGATGCAAAAAGACAACAAATTTAAAGACAATTTCATTAAATTTAAAGATTTTTTCTGAATTATTAAAGTCAAGTTGACCTTAGCCTATAAATTTTTTCTTTCATGTTAAGATACCCATTTTTAAGTCAAATCACTTAATTATAAGGACAATACGACTTCATTGAAAAGTTTATCGACTTTTGGACAAGGAAAATAACTTTATTTTAGAAAAATGCGTCTTCTATGCCAAGCAAAATTTGTATTCGTATTTTAAAGACATGAAATCTTTGACCTCACGGCAATATTTTTTTCAGTGTAATGACCATGAAAAAATTGGTCCACATCGGTCCATAATTATATATAGCCCCCAAATAAACCGATCACCAGATATGACCTACGGAGCCCCTTGGAAGAGCAAAATCCATCCGATTCGGTTGAAATTTGGTACGTGATGTTAGTATATGTTATCCAACAACCATGCAGGAATTGGTTCATATCAGTCCATAATTATATATAGCTCCCATATAAACCGATCCCTAGATTTCAATTCTGGCTTTCTACGTACCGTGCAAAAGTCCATATCGTTTCGTAATTATTTGTAGACTTAACTATACATAACTTTTTTGTCTAATATATACCACGTATGGACTAACTCACAATTTAGAAAACGATGTTAAGAAGTTTTAAGATACCACAATCCAAATAATTCGATTGTGGATGACAGTCTTTCGTAGAAGTTTCATCGCAATCCATGGTGGAGGGTACATAAGATTCGGCCTGGCCGAACTTACAGCCGCCCAGCAAAAACTTTCATTACCCGGTAATCTTGTAGGTAAGCCTATTTAAAAATTAATAACCACTTATTAATTGGCAACGCTTCGGATTACATTTACATACGCATGTCCTAGGAGGAAAGTACTTCTTCCCAGGCATACTTTCGACCATAAAATAAGTAGTGCTTTTAAAGCATATAATCACCTAATATGTAATGACTTATTCTTAGATACACCAAAGCTTGCAACATAGCCACTTATTGTCTCAGGCAACCAAATCTCGAAAATATTGATTTCTATCGCCGATTACAATGGATCAGAATATGGCGAGTAATGCTGTAAGAGGAGCTCTACTTGAATAGAAACGAATATTGTATAAATAAATAAAAAAATCTAATAAATCATCTAAATAAGATTACACGCAAATTAATTTCACACCTAAAATAGAAATAAATGTAGGTTGTTTAAGGGAGTTGGATTCATGAACTACGTTATAATATATCCCAATTCACATTAGGTTCGAAATCTACTAAAAGTGGATTTTAAGTCCCTTTTTATAAGGCAAATGGCATTTGAAATTTAGTTTAAGTGCATTTTGGAAGTGTAATGTGAATGAGGTATAAGAAAGCATTTATTTAAAACATAATATGATAAACAAAAATTATATAAACAAAATTATTATGAAATATTTGTGATAAAATTTTCTTAACGGAAAAATCTTCAGAATTACCGTTACATTACATATTCTTTTGGATTTTTTATTGTAAGTGCTAAATTATGTGAATAATTATACCTAATGGTACCATCATTTATTATGAGAATAACAATTCGAAACTTACCGAGAAGTATTTATTTTTGTCATTAAAAGTTAGTCATTATAACTCGCCGCAATGTAATGCAACGTGTAATGACAGCTTTTCTCCTGGTAATGTCAATTGTAATAAGATCTGGTTACCTAGTTTTTGCTGGGCGTATATACTTGCTTAACACTAATGCTTATTTTGTTTATTTTTTTATCACTAATGCCAGTCTCTGGCTCTCGTCATCATGAATGCTTTAACAATAAATTCGCAAATATTTTCTGAATGTATTTATATTATCAAAACCTGCTATACTTTTCAAATCCCTTCCAATTCACAAAAAAATATATATTTATCTGTCATTTTCCATTTTCTGCATTTAATCACATTTTTACAAATTAGGAACTTTTTTTTTGGTGGCCAACAAACAACAAGCAGTTTTTAAATCCTTTGGCTTTTGGAAAAATTCGTTCTTTTATTTTTATTCATTCCAGCAATTCTTTGTAGTGAAAAACTATCACAATTTTAACAATGTGACAGCGAATTTGTCCTCATCCTTTCTTGCTTCAACCAAAAAAACAAACCAGAAAGGATATGCGCATGATGAAAAAAAAAATCGGAGAAAAAATTGACAACATTTCGATATTAGATTATATTGCACTGAGGCTGCTGCTGCAGGTGGAAGCTCCATGGACGGAAAAGTAAAATCTATCACAAAGCCTTGGCATTGGTTAAAGTACAACCAAATGCAATGATGAATCGAGGAAATGTGAAAGTAAAATTCCTTTGAAAAGGAAACAAAACGAGAAGCATGGTACGATGCTTCAAGCACTAATACTGGTACAATTTTTCGAACAACAACAAAAATTGAATTTCCTTCCAATACATCGAAACATTTAATGTGAGGGTTTATGGTAGGGTGTGGGAGTTGAAACGTTTGGTAACGGAAAGTGTATTGGAATATTGAGCTATCTTTGTTAGATTCGTTTGGTTTATTAAAATCCCATGGGTTATGACATACGAATACTGTACAGTGGCTAATAAACAAGGCATTGAAAAAAAAAAAAAAAAATTAAAAATGACATTTCTTATAATAGAAAAAAAATTCCTATAGTATAAATTTAAAAAAAAATATAAAAGAATATTTTGAGAAAAAGTCCTCTAGAAATGAAATTTCGAAAATATTTCCTATCGACAAAATTTCCTATAGCAAGAAAATTTTTGCAAAAAAATCTTCAAAATATAATTTTTTATAAGTAAATAAAATTTTGGTAACATTTTCCATAGAAATAAAATTTTGACAAAATTTACTATAGAAATAAAATTTTGACAAAATTTTCTAAAGAAATCAAATTCTGACAGAATTTTCTATAGAAATAAAATTTTGACAAAATTTTCTATAGAATAAAATTTAGACAAAATTTTCTATAGAAATAAAAGTTTGACACCATTTTCTATAGAAATAAAAATTTGGCAACATTTTCTATAGAAATATATTTTTGACAAAATTTTCAATAGAAAAATTTTATTTCTATAGAAAATTTTCTATGGAAATAAAATTTTGACAAAATTTTCTATAGAAATAAAATTTTGACACCATTTTCTATAGAAATAAAATTTTGGCAACATTTTCTATAGATTATCTATAGAAATAAAATTTTGACAACATTTTCTATAGAAATAAAATTTTAACAAAATTTTCTATAGAAATAACATTTTGACAAAATTTTCTATAGAAATAAAATTTTGATAAAATTATCTATAGAAATAAACTGTTGACAATATTTCCTATAGAAATAAAATTTTGACACCATTTTCTATAGAAATAAAATTTTGGCAACATTTTCTATAGAAATACATTTTTGACAAAATTTTCAATAGAAATAACATTTTGACAACATTTTCTATAGAAATAAAATTTTGTCAAAATTTTATTTCTATAGAAAATTTTCTATGGAAATAAAATTTTGACAAAATTTTCTATAGAAATAACATTTTGACACCATTTTCTATAGAAATAAAATTTTGGCAACATTTTCTATAGAAATACATTTTTGACAAAATTTTCAATAGAAAAAACATTTTGACAACATTATCTATAGAAATAAATTTTTGACAAAATTTTCTATAGAAACAAAATATTCTATAGAAATAAAATTGTGACAAAATTTTCTATAGAAATAAAATTTTGACAAAGTTTTCTGTAGAAGTAAAATTATGACAACATTTTCTATAGAAATAAAATTAAAAAAAAAAATTATAGAAATAAAATTTTGACAAAATTTTTTATAGGAATAAAATTTTGACAAAGTTTGCTGTAGAAGTAAAATTATGACAAAATTTTCTATAGAAATAAAATTTTTATAGAAAAAAAATTTTGACAAAATTTTCTATAGGAATAAAATTTTGACAAAGTTTGCTGTAGAAATAAAATTTTGACAAAATTTTCTATAGAAATAAAATTTTGAAAAAATTTTCTATAGAAATAAAATGTTGAAAAATTTTTCTATAGAAATAAAATTTTGAAAAATTTTTCTATAGAAATAAAATTTCTTTGTCTTGGAAAATAAAAATATTAACAAAATTTTCTATAGAAATAAAATTATGACAAAATTTTCTATAGAAAAAAAAATTTTGACAAAATTTTCTATAGAAATAAAATTTTGGAAAAATTTTCTATAGAAATAAAATTTTGACAAAATTTTCTATAGAAATAAAATTATGAAAAAATGTTTTATAGAAACAAAATTTTAACAAAATTTTTTACTGAAATAAAATTTTGACAAAATTTTCTCTAGAAATAATATTTTGACAAGATTTTTTATAGAAATAAAATTTTGACAAAATTTTATACAGAAATAAAATTTTGACAAAATTGTCTATAGAAATAATTTTTTTTTTATCTTGGAAATTTTAAATATTAACAAAATTTTTTATAGAAAAAAATTTTTAGCAAAATTTTCTATAGAAATAAAATTTTTACAAAATTTTCTATAGAAATAAAATGTTGACAAACTTTTCTATAGAAATAAAATTTCTACAAAAATTTCTATAGAAATAAAATGTTGACAAAATTTTCTATAGAAATTTTGAAAAAAATCTATAGAAATAAAATTTCTTTGTCTTGGAATATAAAATTTTCTATAAAAATAAAATTTTGCATTTTTTTATTTTTTTTATAGAAGTAAAATTTTGACATTTTATATAAAAATAAAATTTTGACAAAATTTTATATAGAAATAAAATTTTGACAAAATTTTCTATAGAAATAAAATGTTGACTAACTTTTCTATAGAAATAAAATTTTGACAAAATTTTCTATAGAAATAAAATTTTGACAAAATAATAGTTATAGTTTACAGGTATACATTGTTTGTAACCATAATCGTCTACCCTATAAGCCTATCTTTACTAATTTTGTATGGTGTCATTAATACCTCAATATTTCAAACTTTGCAGCCTGCTAATTTGAAACTGACAAGTATACTCGACAATAAAGGATTGGACATCCTGAAATCTACAACAGCAGATAATATAAATATAATTCTTAATTTCATATCTACTATCAAATTTCCAATCTAAAATTGTTTTCTAAAATTTTTAGCTGATAGCCTAAGTAGCTGATGCTAGATTTTCTCTCTATTATTCTTATATTTACTATAAGTTTAATAAATAAATAAATAAATAAAATAAATAATAAAATTTTGACAAAAATTACTATAGGAATAAAATGTTGACTAAATTTTCTATAGAAATAAAGTTTTGTCAAAATTTTCTATAGAAATAAAATTTTGACAAAATTTTCTATAGAAATGGAATTTTAGAAAATAAAATTGAAATAAAATTAAATTTTTACAAAGTTTTCTAGATAAATGAAATTTCGATAAAATCCCCAATGGAAGTGAAATTTAAAAAAAAATCGTATCGACATAAAATTTAACAAAATTTCCTATAGGATGAACATATTGAAATGAAATAAAATGAAATTTTTACAAAGTTTCCTGGACAAATGAAATTTCCTAGGAAAAAACGCAATTTTGACGAAATTACCTAGAAAAATTAAATTTTTGGAAAACTTCCTATAAAATTGAAATTTTGGTGAAATTTCCTGTAGAAATTAAATCTTGACAAAATTTACTAAAGAAATGAAATTTTGAAAAAATAACTTCCGCGAGAAATGAAATTTTGACAAAATTTCTTATAGAAACTAAAATTTGACAAAATTTACTATAGAAATATTTTGACATAATTTCCTACAGAAATATTTTGACAAAATTTCCGAGAAATTATTTTTTTTTGAGAAAATTTCTCTAGTGACATAATTTCGTACAAAAATATTTTGACAAAATTTCCTAGAGAAATGAATTTTTTGAAAAAATTTCTCTAGTGAAATTTTGTCACCATTTTTTATAGAATATGAAATGAAATTTCGATAAAATCCCCAATGGAAGTGAAATTTCTAAAAAAAATCCTATCGACATAAAATTTAATAAAATTTCCTATAGGATGAACATATTGCAATGAAATAAAATGAAATTTTTACAAAGTTTCCTGGACAAATGAAATTTCCTAAGAAAGAACGCAATTTTGACGAAATTTCCTAGAAAAATGAAATTTTTGGAAAACTTCCTATAAAATTAAATTTTGATGAAATTTCCTGTAGAAATTAAATTTTGACAAAATTTACTACAGAAATGAAATTTTGAAAAAAATAAATTCCGCGAGAAATGGAATTTTGACAAAATTTCCTATAGAAACTGACAAAAAAATGAAATTTAAAAAAAAAAAATCCACAAGAAATGAAATTTTGACAAAATTTCCTATAGAAACTAAAATTTGACAAAAATTACTACAGAAATATTTTGACATAATTTCCTACAGAAATATTTTGACATAATTTCCTACAGAAATATTTTGACAAAATTTTCGAGAAATTATTTTTTTAAGAAAATTTTTCTAGTGACATAATTTCGTACAAAAATATTTTGACAAAATTTCCTAGAGAAATGAATTTTTTGAAAAAATTTCTCTAGTGAAATTGTGTCACCATTTTTTATAGAATATGAATTTTAATAAAATTTCCTATATAAATGAAATTTCGATAAAATCCCCAATGGAAATGAAATTTCTAAAAAATCCTATCGACATAAAATTTAACAAAATTTCCAATAGGATGAACATATTGAAATGAAATAAAATGAAATTTTTACAAAGTTTCCTGGACAAATGAAATTTCCTAGGGAAATGCAATTTTGACGAAATTTCCTAGAAAAATGAAATTTTTGGAAAACTTCCTATAAAAATGAAATTTTGTTGAAATTAAATTTTGACAAAATTTCCTATAAAAACTAATTTTTGACAAAATTTACTAAAGAAATGAAATTTTGAAAAAAAAAATTCCGCGAGAAATGAAATTTTGACAAAATTTCCTATAGAAACTAAAATTTGACAAAATTTACTACATAAATATTTTGACATAATTTCCTACAGAAATATTTTGACAAAATTTCCGAGAAATTAGTTTTTTTGAGAAAATTTCTCTAGTGACATAATTTCGTACAAAAATATTTTGACAGCATTTCCAAGAGAAGTGAATTTTTTGAACAAATTTCTCTAGTGAAACTTTGTCACTTTTTTTTATAGAATTTAATAAAATTTCCTATAGAAATGAAATCCCCAATGGAAGTGAAATCGATAAAAAATTTCCTATCGACATAAAATTTAAGAAAATTTCCTATAGGACGAACATATTGAAATGAAATAAAATGAAATTTCCTAGGAAAATGCAATTTTGACGAAATGTCCTAGAAAAATGGAATTTTTGGAAAACTTCCTATAAAAATGAAATTTTGGTGAAATTTCCTGTAGAAATTAAATTTTGACAAAATTTACTAAAGAAATGAAATTTTGAAAAAATAAATTCTGTGAGAAATGAAATTTTCACAAAATTTTCTATAGAAACTAAATTTTGACAAAATTTAAAAAAGAAATGAAATTTTGAAAAAAATTCCGCGAGAAGTGAAATTTTGACAAAATTTCCTATAGATACTAAAATTTGACAAAATTTACTACAAAAATATTTTGACAAAATTTCCGAGAAATTAATTTTACAATTTTGGAATTATTCCTTTGGCTTGAGGTCATGGACTAATGAAAAATGCTGGTGTTGTTGTTTTCCATTACTTTTTTATTGAGATGTTGCTGTTCTCGGCTACTTCGATACACCATCGGTGATCATCTTCAGCGAGATATCCGATCACCGATTTTCATTAGCATTTTTCATTAGTCCATGATCTCAAGCCAAACGATAATTCCAAAATTGTAAAATTCCAAAGGTCAACTAACAAAACTAAACATAAAACTCGGAAGGCACCCCGCAACCAACATGCAACTTTACAAAGGCATTAAACAAAAATATAACGCAGAAATTAATTTTTTTGAGAAAATTTCTCTAGTGACATAATTTCGTACAAAAATATTTTGGCAAAATTTCCTAGTGAAATGAATTTTTTGAAAAAAAAATCTCTGGTGAAATTTTGTCACCATTTTGGATAGAATATGAATTTTAATAAAATTTCCTATAGAAATGAAATTTCGATAAAATCTTCCAATGGAAGTGAAATTTCTAAAAAAATTTCCTATCGACATAAAATTTAACAAAATTTCTTATAGGCTGAACATATTGCAGAAATGTCTACAAAATTTAATATTAAAATATAAAATTTAATAAAAATTTTAATAAAATTTTCTACAGAAATGAAATTTTCGAAACATTTCCTAGAAAAAAATAAATTTTGACAAAATTTCCTGTACAAACGAAATTTTTACAAAATTTCCTGTAGAGATGAAATTTGAAAAAATTTTTTCTTATTAAATGAAATTTTGAGAAAAATTCCTAAATAAATTAAATGTTGAGAAAATTTCCTAAATAAATTAAGTGTTGAGAAAATTTTCTATAGAAATGAAAATTTGACAGAATTTCTTATAATAGAAAATTTTTACAAAATATTGAGAAAATTTCCTATAGAAATGAAATTTTCACAGAATTTCCTATAGAAATGAAAATTAAAAAAAAATCCTATTTGACAAAATTTTCATGACATGAAAGGCATAATTTCTTATAATAGAAAATTTTAACAAAATGTTGAGAAAATTTCCCATGGAAATGACATTTTCACAGAATTTCCTATAGAAATGAAAATTACAAAAAAAAAGAAAAGATCTATTTGACAAAATTTGTATGACATGAAAGACATGGACATTTGACAAAATTCCCTAAGAAATGAAGTTTTGAGAAAATATCCTATGGAAATGAAATTTTGACAAAGACTAGAAAATTTGAGAAAATGTCCTATAGAAATGATATTTGGACAAAAATCCTATAGAAATGAAATTCTTTCAACAATTCCTATAGAAATGGAATTTTGACAAAATTTCCTATAAAAATAAATTTTTTTGGAAAATTTTTTATATAAATAAATTTTGAAAAAATGGCTACAGAATTAAAATTTTGACAGAATTTGTGATATGAATGAAATTTTGGCAGAATTTTCAAAAGATATGAAAATTTGTGAAAATTTGCTGTAGAAATGAAATTTTGTGAAGATTTGCTATAAGAATGTAATTTTGTGAAAATTCTTATACAAATGAAATTTTCACAGCATTTCATATAGAAATAAAATTGTTTGAAAATTTCCTATAGAAATTAAATTCCTATAGAAATTAAATTTTGAGAGTTTTCCCTATAAAAACAAAATTTTGTGGAAATTTCCTATTTCCTAAATTTGGACAACATTTCCTATATAAATGAAATTCTTATAAATTTTCTTATATTAATGAGATTTTAACAAATGTAAAAAAATTTGGAAAAAAGTTTTGATAAATCTTTGAAAATTTTTCTTCATTTGATCACTGTCTATCGCATTGCACTAACTGGATGAATGGTAAGCTGAATGCATTTCGGACGTGGATATAATCAATGAAAATATAACGAATTATATCGATAGCGGTAGTGACAGTTTTTACCGGAGAAGATATTGCATCATATTTTCTATGTGGGAGCACCTCCCACACCACAAAAATTTTATAACTTCATTTATGACGATAATATATTGTGCCAGAGAAAATACAATTTAGTCTTGCTCTTTTTTTTAGTCAATTCTTTTTACAACGTATTTAACGTTCGGGTTGTGTTTTTGTTGCACCTGCGGATGTTGTTAACGTGAAAACTGATATTCGTTAGCTATTGAATTGAGCAGAGTTGTTTGCAACAGCATCAAATTTGTTACAATTTTCAGTAATGGCCTGAAAGCAATCAAAATTATTTCATGATGAAGAACATTTGTTTGAGTTTTTTTTTGGGAACAAAATTTCATTTCATTTAATGCCAACAACTGTTGCATTTATGGAAGTTATTGGAGAAAAAAACTTTTTGATTATTTTTCTGATACATTTTCTATATAATTATCGATTGGCTTTTTAACTTATTCGGATGAAAAATGCTTATTTTTGTTCAGTTCTTTTTTATAACATATTTGGGAAATTTAGTATGGTATGGTATACATGGATTTTTTCATATTAGCAAAAAATTAAAATAGCCTTCAGAAATTATTTAGTTTTACTAGTCGAACGAATTTGAATCACTTTTTAAAGCATTTTTTGGAATTATTTTATTTAAATTTATTTAGATGTTTATTAATTTTTTATAGTTGGGAAATTTAGTTTAGTATTCATGAATTTTTTTATATTAGCAATTCAGAATTTATTAGTCGAACGAATTTGACGGACTTTTGAAAGCATTTGTTATTATTTTATTTTATTATATAATAAACTAATTATTATTGCAGGTAGTAGGTATTTTAAGCAGACATATAACTTTCAATTAAAACAAGTATATACGGCCGTAAGATTCGGCTAGGCCGAATCTTATGTACTCTCCACCATGGATTGCGTAGAAAATTCTACTAAAGACGGTCATACACAATTGAATTGCAAGGCATCTTAAAAATTCTTAACATCATCTTCTAAATTGTGAGTTAGTCCATGCGGGATATATATTAGGCACAACAAAGGTCGAATAAATACGTATATATTCAGTTGTTGACCGTTATATATAGGGAAGAAATAATTACGAACCGATATGAACATTTTGTGTGGTAATTATAAAGCCAGAATTGAAATATGGGGGCCGCTTTATATGGGGTCTATATACAATTATGAACACGATTCTACCAATAATGGCAGATTTTTCTACTGTTGGGTACATTGGTAGAATTCTTGGTGTTTTAAAAGATTTTTCAAAATATTCCTCTCCAACTAACCCCATTTTCATGAAGCTCCGTTAGCCAACGAACTTTTAAACCGTGATATCTACATATCTGTCATCTTGCGTATATATTCCATATGCCAGTTAGAAACTTAACTGCTGAAAATTTTTCAGTTAAAGTTAACCGGAGAAAAGATATTTCTATTTTTCTTTCTGTTAACTGGGAGTTAAAGCCTAACGGAGCTACATGAAAGTGGCCGTAAGAGGTACTTCATAACTGTTCTATAGAAATAAAATTTTGACAAAATTTTGTACAGAAATAAAATTCTGAAAAATTTTTCTATAGAAACAAAATTTTAACAAAATTTTCTATAGAAAATTTATTGTATAGAAAATCTATAGAGATTATGTTTTGGCAAAACTTTTTTAATAAATAAAATGTTGACAAAATTTTCTATACAAATAAAATTTTGAAAAAATTTCTATAGAAATATAAAATTTTGACAAAATTTTCTATGGCAATAAAATTTTGGTACATTATTTTTTGCTCAAGTGGCAATCGTGATTATGAACCGAAAAGTTCCAACCAACTTTGGCATGGTTGTTATCGGCCACATACTAGCGCAATGTACCAAATTTCAACAAGATCGGATGTATTTAGCTTCTTCAAGAGGCTTCGGAGGTCAAATCTGGGGATCGGTTTATATGGGGCCTATATATAATTATGGACCGATATGGACCAATTCTGGCATGGTTGTTAGAGACTAAAACCATGTTCCAAATTTCAACCGGATCGGATGAATTTTGCTCCTCCGAGAGGCTCCGGTGATCAAATCTGGGGATCGGTTTATATGGGGGCTATCTATAATTATAAACCGATATATACCAATTTTTGCATGGCTTTTAGAGACCTGAGGATCTGCAAGCCAAATCTGGGGATCGGTTTATATGGGGGCTACATATAATTATGGGCCGAAATGGACCAATTTTTGCATGGTTGTTAGATACCATGTACTAACACCACGTACTACGTTTAAACCGGATCGTATGAATTTTGCTCCTTCAAGAGGCTCCGGAGGTCAAATCTGGGGATCGGTTTATATGGGGGCTATATATAATTATAGACCGATATGGACCAATTCTGGATCGGTTGAATTTTGCTCCTCCGAGAGGCTCTGGAGGTTAAATCTGGAGAACGGTTTATATGGGGATTATATATAATTATGGACCGATATGGAACAATTCTGGCACGGTTGTTAGAGACCATATACTAAAACCATGCTCCAAATTTCAACCGGATCGGATGAAATTTGCTCCTCCGAGAGGCTCCGGAGGTCAAATCTGGGGATCGGTTTATATGGGGGCTATATATAATTATGGACCGATATGGACCAATTCTGGCATGGATGTTAGAGACCATATACTAAAACCATGTTCCAAATTTCAACCGAATCGGATGAATTTTTCTCCTCCGAGAGGCTCCGGTGATCAAATCTGGGGATCGGTTTATATGGGGGCTATATATAATTATAAACCGATATATACCAATTTTTGCATGGTTATTAGAGACCACATACTAACACTATGTACCAAATTTCGGCCGGATCGAATGAAATTTGCTTCTCTTAGAGGATCTGCAAGCCAAATCTGGGTATCGGTTTATATGGGGGCTACAAATAATTATGGGCCGAAATGGACCAATTTGTGCATGATTGTTAGAGACTATATACTAACACCACGTATCAAATTTCTACCGGATCGGTTGAATTTTGCTCCTCCGAGAGGCTCTGGTGGTTAAATCTGGAGAACGGTTATGGACCGATATGGACCAATTCTGGCACGGTTGTTAGATACCATATACTAAAACCATGTTCCAAATTTCAACCGGATCGGATGAAATTTGCTTCTATTAGAGGCTCCGCAAGCCAAATCTGGGGATCGGTTTATATGGGGGCTATACTCGTATATAATTATGAACCGATGTGGACCAATTTTTGCATGATTGTCAGAGACCATATACCAACATCATGCACCCAATTTCAGCCGGATCGGATGAAATTTGCTTCTCTTTGAGGCTCCGCAAGCCAAATCTGGAGATCGGTTTATATGGGGCCTATATATAATTATGGACCGATGTGGACCAATTTTTGCATGGTTATTAGAGACCATATACTAACACCATGTACCAAATTTCAGCCAGATCGGATGAAATATGCTTATCTTAGAGGCTCCGCAAGCCAAATTTGAGAGTCCGTTTATATGGGGCTATACGTAAAAGTGGACCGATACGGCCCATTTGCAATACCATCCGACTTACATCAATAACAACTACTTGTGCGAAGTGTCAAGTCGATAGCTTGTTTCGTTCGGAAGTTAGCGTGATTTCAACAGACGGACGGACATGGCTAAATCGACTCAGAATTTCACCACGACCCAGAATATATATACCCTACGGGAAATGGAACAACCAAAGGACCGGTACTGGACTAGTCCCTGGTGTGTATGGTTCAGTCCCAGTTCTGGTCAAAATATATGGAAGGGACCGGTCACTTTAACATGGGTTTGTCATTGCCGGGGTAAATTTACACTTTAGGACACGTCTTGGATTCATTCCAAAGGACACGTCCTGGGACAATTTAGCAGGAGCACACACTCGGACAAACTTTTAGAAAACTGTTTCAGTTTGGGTATCCGAACATTTGAAAACATTTGAAATATGTCGAACAATAGGTTATTCTGATAAATTTATTTCACCAAATGTGTAGATCCAAAAAGAGTTTAATATCAAGCGAGTAGGGAAATCAATAAATTACGACTATTTAAAAATTGCAACTAACTGGAGCATCGGTGCCAGTTCGGTGATGGGTCCGTCAGTGGCAATTTGCACCAATTTCCCGCAGGGTACTTTATGGGGTCTAAGAGCAATATTTCGATGTATTACAAACGGAATGACAAACTTAATACACCCGCCATCCTATGGTGGAGGGTATAAAAATAAAGATTGTTCTAAGTATATGGTACGAGTATAGTATGTCTGTTGGTTAAGTCAACATATGGTGTGGTTGGTTAGTCAACATCAGAGATGGTCTGTATAAAATTTTTTAGGTTTGCGACTGTCGCAAAGTTGTAAACGTCGTAAACGTCACATAAGTCGTAAATGTAGAAAAAGTAAGAAAAGTCGCAAACTGAAAATACTTTAGTCGCGTCAGCTAGGCAGCGAAGACGATGGTATGTGCGAAGAAGTTTCAATTCTTAGGAATGTTCACAATTTTCGGTTTTAGCCCCCACATTTTCCCTATTGTCTTTTGCACGAGTACAGGGCAACCATGGATTTTCTCGTCCTTTCTTAGCTTTAAGTTCAGTCTCCTGTCCAATATAACCTCAAGGTATTTTGCACACTCACCAACGGGAATTTCGATACCACCAAAGAAAATAGGCTTGACCATGGGAAAACTTTCACAAATTTCTGCACAAACTCACAGCGAATGCTGTCAAACTAAATTAAAAAAATGTTCAGGATTTCTTCTATTCAAAATTTGGTTTTCTACTGTAAGTTTACGACTTTTGCGACATACGTATTATACCGTCGCAAATGTATGTCGCAAAAGTCACAGTTTGTGACAGGCCCACCCTGGTCAACATATGGCTTTAAGCTGCAATCAAAACAATAATGAAAATTTCCAACAATATCCTATGTTTGCAAATCTGCGTAATGTAATTTCTTGCAGTTGTATTGGTAAATTCTCATACACACACAGCATACTACCCCTAGTGATTGATAATAATAATTTCGGTAAAGATTTGTCAAGCATATTCCCGCAAAAAAGAAAAAGAAAAAAATATGTAATACACCAAGAACGCGCATAATGGATTGTTGAATATTATTAAGTAAAGATGAATAGGTTTCGCTTAAGACTGCAGACTTGAATGAAGTGTCCAGAATGGACTCAGTTGGAGAAAAAATATTTTGGGGAAATAAGCACTCGAATTTTTTTATTGCAGTAACAATTAAGTGAAGTAAGCTATTTAGTAAATTACATTTAATTAAAATATTAATTCACGGAAAAAAATTCCACGAAAATTTTTCCAATTAAAATTTAATTGATTAAACAAAATTTTTGAATTGAAAGAAAAATAAATCACCAAAAATTAATAGTATCAATTAATTTTTTAATTTTTAATTGATACTATCATTTCTGTGATTGAAGACATTTCAATTAAAACAAGTATATACGACCGTAAGTTCGGCCAAGCCGAAGCTTATGTACCCTCCATCATGGATTGCGTAGAAACTTCTTCTAAACACTGCCATCCAGAATCAAATTACTTAAGTTGCGGTAACGCTTGCCGATGGCAAGGTATCTTAAAACCTCCTAACACCATCTTCTAAATTGTATGTAAGTCCATACGTGGTATATATTAAATCAAAAAAGACCGATCCAATACGTATATAATTCATTTTGACAAAGTAGACATAAAATTTTGACAAAATTTTCTACAGAAATAAAATTTTAACAAAATTTTCTATAGAAATAATATTTTCACAAAATTTTCTATAAAAATAAAAATTTTCACAAAATTTTCTATAGAAAGAAAATTTTGACAAAAATAAAATAAACTTTTGACAAAATTTTCTATAGAAATAAAATCTTGGTAGATTATTTTTGGCTCGAGTGGCAACCATGATTATGAACCGAATAAAATTTGAACAAAATTTTCTATAGAAATAAAATTTTGACAAAATTTTCTATAGAAATAAAATTTTGACAATGATGAAAATTTTATTATGAACCGAATAAAATTTTACAAAATTTTCTCTAGAAATAAAATTTTGACAAAATTTTCTATAGAAATAAAATTTTGGTAGATTATTTTTGGCTCTAGTGGCAACCATGATTATGAACCGATATCGACCAATTTTTGTGTGATTGGACCAATTTTGGTATGGTTGTTAGCGACCATATACTAACACCACGTGCCTAATTTGAACCGGATCGGATGAATTTTGCTCCTTCAAGAGGCTCAGGAGGTCAAATCTGGAGAATGTTTTATATGGGGGCTATATATAATTATGGACCGATATGGACCAATTCTGGCACGGTTGTTAAAGATCATATACTAACACCATGTTCCAAATTACAACCGGATTGGATGAAAATTGCTTCTCTTGGTGACTTCGTAAGCCAAATCTGGGGATCGGTTTATATGGGGGCTATATATAATTATAAACCGATGTGGACCAATTTTTGCATGGTTGTTAGAGACCATATATCAATATCATGTACCAAATTTCAGGCGGATCGGATGAAATTGGCTTCTCTGTGAGGCTCCGCAACCCAAATCTGGGGATCGGTTTATATGGGCGCCATATATAATTATGAACCGATGTGGACCAATTTTTGCACGGTTGTTAGAGACCATATACCAATACTATGTACCAAATTTCAGCCGGATCGGATGCAATTTGCTCCTCTTTTAGGCTCCGCAAGCCAAATCTGGGGATCGGTTTATATGGGGGCTATATATAATTATGGACCGATATGGACCAATTTTTGCATGATTGTTAGAGACCATATATCAACACCATATACCAAATTTCAGCCGGATCGGATGAAATATGCTTCTGTTAGAGGCTCCACAAGCCAAATCTGAGGGTCCCTTTATATGGGGGCTATACGTAAAAGTGGACCGATATGGCCCATTTTCAATACCATCCGACCTACATCGATAACAACTACTTGTGCCAAGTTTCAAGTCGATAGCTTGTTTCGTTCGGAAGTTAACGTGATTTGAACAGGCGGACGGACGGACGGACATGCTTAGATCGACTCAGAATTTCACCACGACCCAGAATATATATACTTTATGGGGTCTTAGAGCAATATTTCGATGTGTTACAAACGGAATGACAAAGTTAATATACCCTCATCCTATGATGGAGGGTATAACAAGTAAAGGGTGGTTAAAATTTCAAGGGCCGATGTTGATTTTGAATAAAACACAAACTATTTAGGAAATTATTGTAATTTTATTTTTTTATGATATATTGGTATTACTCAATTATGTATGGAACAAAATATTGGCCAAATGGGCGCCGCGATCTCGGTGGCACACCTTCATCCGATGGTCCAAATTTTCGATGACGCTGAGGCATAATGGAGGTTCTATGCCGTTAATGTGCCGAATTATCTCACCATTTAGCTCTTGAATTGTTGCTGGCTTTTCATACTTTTAATGGATAATTTTAACTTTTTTTGTTTCAAATAGGTAAGAATTCATAAAATGGTGCAAATCATTTAAATTTTGTCGACAAAAATGCTAAATCCAATTTGAAAAAATTGTGAATTTTTGAAAATATTTGAGGTCAAACGTTTCCGACAAGCTTTAGAATCCATTAAAAATTATAAAAAATTATAAAAATTATTTATTTGACAAAATATCACAGATTTTTTTAATTTACATCCAAAACATTTAATTCGAATCACACATAAAGTAGTGATGCAAATTCAGTGCAACGGCTGTTGAAATGGAGGACTTCCGTCCTATGACAAGCCCATGTTAAATTCATCGCTTCTGCGTCAATTTTGCACCACTTCCGCGTCCAAAAAGAACATTTTCATTACTTTTTTGGCGACGCTTTTTGTGCTGGGTTAATATATACTCGAATAGGGAGGAATTAAATTGAATTTGAAAAATATAAAAAAAAATGTTCCCATCCCCTGAACTACCACCACTTATCAGCTAGATTGTCTAGTTCTCAGTTCCCTCTTCATAACTTTAAAATAAAAAATTGTCTGTTCGATTCTTCGCCATCATCAGTAATAAATCATTTTGGACACTTCAGGTCAAATGTCTTTAACACGCGTTTAAAGTTAATAATTAATTGCGAACATGCGGCTGGGAGTTGCAGTTAACTTTTCTGAAACGGTATAACGACAGTATATGTTATACACTCCGGTATATAGATATACAGCCGATATAGAGGAAAACAAATTTTCCGGAAATTTAATAACACTTAAGGTACATCTAAGCGAACAAGTATGTACTGTTTAAAGTTCAGCCAGGGCGAATCTTATATACCCTCGACCATGGATTGCGTACAAACTTCTATTGAAGATTGTCAACCATAACCAAATTAATTGGGTTCTGGTAAAAATTGCTGATGACATGGTATTGGAAAATACTGACATGACGTATCCAATTTCAACTGGATCCGATGAAATTTCATCGGAATTCAAATCTGGGTATCGGTTTATATGGGGACTATATGTATGGTCAGTTGTGGTCCGTTTGGCCCATTTGAAATACCATCCGACCTACATCAAGAACAGTTACTTGTGTCAAGTTTCTCGTTGGGAAGTTAGCGTCATTTCAACAGTCAGACTCAGAATTTCGATATATTAACAAGGCTATTGACGTTATAATAAATGCCAGTTTAAATATCTGAATTATTAAGATACTTCAAAGTAAAAAAATGTTTTTTAATTAAAATAAAGAAATGTCTTTCTTTATTTTAAGGAGACCTTGCCTTATATTAAATACTTCCACTTTTCAAAGACTTGCCGAAGGAACGTAAAGATTTTAACGAAGGAACGCAAACTTCAATGATTCGTGTCCTAAATTTAATGAACAAATTTTAAACCAATGATTATAATCTCTTATTAAAAACAAGTAAGTAAAGTGTAAAGTCGGGCGGAGCCGACTATATTATACCCTTCACCCCTATGTAGGCCAACATTTGTGTTACCATCTCAACTACTTCACATTTGCAGGAAGCTATATAAAGGAGAAAATTTTTTTACTTCTACAAAATCTCTAGAATTAAAATTTAAATCGGCTAACGCTATCTAGTTAATTGGAGGAAACTTCCACTGAAAATGGGTCTAAAATGTGTAACAGTCTACCATATTTCCCCAACTCTAGTGTACGTATATATGGGAGCTATATATAATCTGAACCGATTTTGACTAAATTTGAAATTTCACGTAAATGGGACTATAACTTGGGCCCCCCTGGTCATAGGAGTGCAAATGGGACTTAAGATATATATGGGAGCCATATCTAAATCTGAACCGATTTCAACCAAATTTGGCACAATTACCGATACTACTAAACGTACTCCTAGAGCGAAATTTGAAGCAAATCACGGCAAAACCCTGAATTTTGAGGCCATATAAGTTCAAATCGAACGAAAGTGATATATGGGAGCTATATCTAAATCTGAATCGATTTTGACCATATTTGGCACACATACAATAGTATCGTTAAAAGTACCACTTGTGCAAAATTTGAAGTAAGTCAGGGCAAAACTCTGGCTTTTGAGACCATATAAGTCCAAATCGGGCGAAAGATATATATGTGAGCTATATCTAAATCTGAACCGATTTTAACAAAATTTGACACGCTTAACGATACTATTAAACGTTCCCCTTGTGCAAAATATGAAGCAAATCACGGCAAAACTCTGGCTTTTATGGTCATATAAGTTCAAATCGGACGAAAGATATATATGGGAGCTATATCTAAATTTGAACCGATTTCAATCAAATTTACCAAGCATTGGTAGAATGTCAATTTTACCCTCTGTGCAAAATTTCACGAAGATCGGTAGTAAACTTTGGCCTCTGTGGTCATATGAGTCTAAATCGGACGAAAGATATATATGGGAGCTATATCTAAATCTGAACCGATTTGGCTGATATTTTGCAAGATTTTCGAGATGCATAAAATATTTGGATGTACGGTATTTCAAGAAAATCGGTTGATAAACACGCTAACTATGACCAAATCGGGGATAAATATATATGGCAGCTATATCTAAATCTGAACCGATTTTTTCAAAAATCAATAGCAATTGTCTTTGTCCCAAAAAACGACACTCTGCCAAATTTGAGGACGATCCGACTTAAACTGCGACCTGTACTTTGCGCACAAAAATACATGAACAGACAGACAGACGGACGGACAGACAGACAGACAGACAGACAGACGGACATCGTTAAATCGACTCAAAATTTAATTCTAAGACGATCAGTATACTAAACGATGTATCTCAGACTTTTCCTTCTTGGCGTTACATACAAATGCACAAACTTATTATACCCTGTACCACATTAGTGGTGAAGGGTATACAAATCCTTTATTTTATAGAAACTTATTTTGAAACAGTGGTTGTCCAAGATTGGTTCGTGTGGGCCTGTCTAAGAACTGATCTACTACCTCCATCAATGACAAAACCACGTTAAAGTGGACCAGGAATGGTCCATGCACACCAGGAACTAGTCCTGTACCTATCCTGCGATAGGTAGAGTAGAGTAATTGTGAGTAATTTGCGTGTCCTAAATTAAAGGCTGGATAATTAGGTTTTTATTTTTCAGTGTAGATAGCTTCCTTAAAAAATTGAATCTTTTGAGTTCCAAATTTGTTTACATGCTGTGTGCAAAACTACAAGACTGATTATTTTTAGGGTTTATTTTATTTTTTATTGTCGATTTCTTTACTTTATAGTAAATACCTTAATTTCGTGCTTTTATTCTGGTGGCCTGAAGTGTAAGAAGCATTAACAGCAATCAAGTTAAACATAAATGTCGACTTACATACTAAAGTACACACACCTTCGGATGCTTGTCGAATGCAAAGTAGAGATTGCGAATCATTATAATTAAGGAGATACATTGAGGCACCTTGCCAGCACACTCTCCTTGTGCTATTGGTATTGCACAATTGATGTTGTTGTTGTGTACACATATTACGACATGTAAATATACTTCAATAAATTCAATTACCTCAAATTTATATGGCAGACACACACATACATGCCCACACACACACACACTCACTTATGCGCTATGTCTTTGAAAAGGTTCGGAAGAGAAGAAACTTGAACGAATGCTTGTGGTATTGAGCATGTGAATATGAACTTTAATCAAAGCAATCCGTATATTTAAATCGTAAGAAGGGCGGCGTGGGTGTGTTTATGTATGCTGACGCATACGTAATGTCTTTCCGCATCAATACATTTGTATCGCTCATACGACCCATAGTCTAAGTTAACAGATATTTATGGAGCCTTATTACCCATATACATTTGAATATGTGGAAGCAACAAGGTTGCCAGACTTGCTACAAGATGTAGCTTTCTTTTATTATAACGCAATAAAACCCAATTAATGCTTCATTTGTGTATAATTTTTCCCGTTTTTAGTTCATTTAACTAACGTACGCCAAAGATGATTAGAGTAAAAGAATCTTTCGCCAACAATAATAATTCCATGAGTTACATTGGCTTTAGTGAAACAGAGGGTTTACTTTTTTTTGACTGTATAGATTTGACGATTTTATCTTAAAGTCGTTTTCAACTTAAAATATGACATAATTTATACACGCAGAGAAGAAACATGATTGTCACAATCATATTCGAAGAGCAAAATAATATGATAGGAGCTATTTTTGCGGCGACCATGTAACATTTTAACCTGCAACCATGTTGGCTCAGTGAACATGGTTCTAAGAAAAATGTAATTGTCCTCATCTAAAATGTTATTATATTGATAAAAAGAATTTTGTTTGAATGAAAAGACAATGGTCACGATTTAAAATGTTATGGTATTCATTAAAAATGTTTTTCTTCTAGTTAAAAGAACATGGTCACAACCTAAAATGTTTTGATCTTTATGAAAAAACTTTTTTCATCGTCGAAAAAAGTACGCCACTTGAGAAAAGAAAACACAAAATTAACTTTATTTGTTTGTTTTTATTTATTTATAAACTAATTCATTGTTTATTTGTATTTATAATGCCGTTCAAGCAAACATCATATATTTTTACACACTCTATTTTATTTCAATTTCAACAATAAGTAATTATTCCATATTTACATCGTGCGCATCAAATGTACAAACGCAGACATCATGTAACTGGAAATAAAAATAAATGATACCATATAGCAAAATGCAGAACAAAAAACAGGTACATTTTTTCAATTACACTTTCCTTGTTTGTGTTCACATAAGACCACGTGCCACTTCTGAATAAATAAATTAACACAAAACACAGTAAATCCGTATTCTCCGTCCATTCCAAGAAACAATCAACACACGACTGACGCGCAAAACGAAAATCGTGTGTACCTGCTCAATGTTTTTATAAAATTCTGTTCGCTGCAAACAAGTTAAAAAATTAAATGGTCACGAAAAAAATGTAAATGGTCTTTATGGCCATGTAATGGTTCTAGACATGTCTATACTTAACCTATAAAAATACTTTTTTCCCTGTAAAAAAGTAAAAAAAATTGAATGGTCAGGTACATGATTTTCCCGACCATTTAATGGTCTCAAATTCTATCATTTAAATGATAGAACATGTTTGCGGTATTTGAGAACCATTCAAATGCTTATTGCCACCATAAATTTTTCTCCGCTCGAAAACTATTTTTACAAAGACAAAATACATGGTTTTCGCGGCAATTACATGCTCTAGCTAAGCATTAAATGGATGCGGCAACCATGTCCAAACATGGTTTTTCTGTGCGTGTACTTGAAGTCAAAATTTGAATTTGGAATTTAAAGTATCGATTAACATGGTTTTATAAAATATGAAAACATTCATAAATTAAGATTTGTTTCCCAGTATCTACTACGCCTGTGTCTCCAATGTATGCTTAGTATAATTCCCGGCACCACGTGAGTATAATTGCACCACGTGGGTTCGATTCCTGCTATGACCGAACACCAAAAAGTTTTTCAGCGGTGGATTATCGCACCTCAGTAATGCTGGTGACATTTCTGAGGGTTTCAAAGCTTCTCTAAGTGGTTTCACTGGAATGTGGAACGCCGTTCGGACTCGGCTATAAAAAGGAGGTCCCTTGTCATTGAGCTTAACATGGAATCGGGCAGCACTCAGTGATAAGAGAGAAGTTCACCACTGTGGTATCACAATGGACGAATAGTCCAGTGAGCCTGATACATCGGGCTGCCACATAACCTAATATAATCTAATCTAATACCATAACATTTTAGATCGTGACCATTGTCTTTTAATGGAAACAAAATTCTTTTTATCAATATAATATAATATAATAATAACATTTTAGATGAGGACAATTTTATTTTTCTTAGAACCATGTTCACTGAGCCAACATGGTTGCAGGTGAAAATGTTACATGGTCGCCGCAAAAATAGCTCCTATCATATTATTTTGCTCTTCGAATATGATTGTGACAATCATGTTTCTTCTCTGTGTGTACCCTTCACCACTAATGTGGTACAGGGTATAATAAGTTTGTGCATTTGTATGTAACGCCAAGAAGGAAAAGTCTGAGACCCATTTAGTATACCGATCGTCTTAGAATTAAATTCTGAGTTGATTTAACGATGTCCGTCTGTCTGTTCATGTATTTTTGTGCGCAAAGTACAGGTCGCAGTTTAAGTCCGATCGTCCTCAAATTTGGTACACGCACAGAAAAACCATGTTTGGACATGGTTGCCGCATCCATTTAATGCTTATCTAGAGCATGTAATTGCCGCGAAAACCATGGATTTCGTCTTTGTAAAAATTTCTTTTCGAGCTGAGAAAAATATATGTTGGCAATAAGCATTTAAATGGTTCTCAAGTGCTGCAAACATGTTCTATTAGTTAAATGATAGAATTTGAGATCATTACATGGTCGGGAAAATTATGTTCCTGACCATTCAATTTGTTTACTTTTTTGCAGAGAAAAAAGTATTTTTATAGGCTACGTATAGACATGTCTAGAACCATTACATGGCCATAAAGACTATGTACATTGTTTTCGTGACCATTTACTTTTTTAATTTTTTTTGCAGCGAAAAGAATTTTATAAAAACATTGAGCAGGTACACACGATTTTAATTTTAATTTTTCGCGTCAGTCGTGTGTTGATTGTTTCTTTGAATGGACGGAGAATACGGAATTACTGTGTTTTGTGTTAATTTATTTATTCAGAAGTGGCACGTGGTTTTATGTGACCACAAAAAAGGAAAGAGTAATTGAAAAAAAAAATGTATCTGTTTTTTTGTTCTGCATTTTGATATATGGTATAATTTATTTTTATTTGCAGTTACATGATGTCTGCGTTGGTACATTTGTTGGGCACGAAATAAATTTGGAATGATTACTTATTGTTGAAATTGAACCAAAAGAGAGTGTGTAAAAATATGTGATGTTTGCTTGCACGACATTGTAAATACAAATAAACAATGAATTAGTTTATAAATAAATAAAAACAAATAAATAAAGTTAATTTCGTGTCTTCTTTTCTCAAGTGGCGTCCTTTTTTTGACGACGAAAAAAGTTTTTTTCATAAAGATCAAAACATTTTAGGTTGTGACCATGTTATTTTAACTGGATGAAAAACATTTCTGACTAATACCATAACATGGGAGCCACCGTGGTGCAATGGTTAGCATGCCCGCCTTGCATATACAAGGTCGTGGGTTCGATTCCTGCTACGACCGAACACCAAAAAGTTTTTCATTGGTGGATTATCCCACCTTAGTAATGCTGGTTACATTTCTGAGGGTTTCAAAGCTTCTCTAAGTGGTTTCACTTGAATGTGGAACGCCGTTCGGACTCGGCTATAAAAAGGAGGTCCCTTGTCATTGAACTTAACATGGAATCGGGCAGCACTCAGTGATAAGAGAGAAGTTCACCACCGTGGTATCACAACCTAACCTAACCTAGTACCATAACATTTTAGATCGTGATCATTGTCTTTTAATGGAAACAAAATTCTTTTTATCAATAATAACATTCTTTTTATCAATAATAACATTTGATAATAACATTTTAGATGAGGACAATTTTATTTTTCTTAGAACCATGTTCACTGAGCCAACATGGTTGCAGGTGAAAATGTTACATGGTCGCCGCAAAAATAGCTCCTATCATATTATTTTGCTCTTCGAATATGATTGTGACAATCATGTTTCTTCTCTGGGTGTACCCTTCACTACTACTGTGGTACAGCGTATAATAAGTTTGTGCATTTGTATGTAACGCCAAGAAGGATAGGTTTGAGACCCATCATTTAGTATACTGATCGTCTTAGAATTAAATTCTGAGTCGATTTAACGATGTCCGTCTGTCTGCCTGTCTGTCCGTCCGTCCGTCTGTCTGTTCATGTATTTTTGTGCGCAAAGTACAGGTCGCAGTGTTAGTCGGATCATCCTCAAATTTGGCAGAGTGTCGTTTTTTGGGACAAAGACAATTGCTATTGATTTTTGAAAAAAATCGGTTCAGATTTAGATATAGCTGTCATATACATTTATCCCCGATCTGGTCATAATTGGCGTGTTTATCAACCGATGTTCTTCAAATTTAGTACATCCGAATATTTTATGAGTCTCGAAAAACTTTCAAAATATCAGCCAAATCGGTTCAGATTTAGATATAGCTCCCATATATATCTTTCGTCCGATTTAGACTCATATGGCAACAGAGCCAGAGTTTTGTCCTGGCTTGCTTACAATTTTGCACAAGGATTCTGTTTAATAGTATCGGTAAGTGTGGCAAAGTTGATTGAAATCGGTTCAGATTTAGATATAGCTCCCATATATATCTTTCGTCCGATTTGCACTTATATGGCCTCAAAAGCCAGAGTTTTGCCGTGATTTGCTTCAAATTTTGCACGAGAGGTACGTTTGATGGTATCGTTATGTGTGTCGAATTTGGTTGAAATCAATTCAGATTTAGATATAGCTCCCATATATATCTTTCGTCCGATTTGAACTTAAATGACCTCAAAAGCCAGAGTTTTGCCATGACTTGCTTCAAATTTTTCACAAGGAGTACGTTTAATAGTATCGGTAAGTGTGCCAAAATTTGGTTGAAATCGGTTCAGATTTATATATAGCTCCCATATATAATCTTTCGCCTGATTTAATACTCATATGACCACGGTGGCCAAAGTTATTCTCCCATTTACGTGAAATTTTGCAGAGATTGCAGCATTATTATTCTAACTGTGCTTGCCAAAATTTGTCAAAATTGGTTCAGATTATATATAGCTCCATATATACGTACACCAGAGTTGGGGAAATATGGTAGACTGTTTCATATTTTAAACCCATTTTCAATGTGATTTTCCTCCAATTGACTGGATAGTTTCCATAGAGAATATAAATATATTTAATATGATATTAAAGTGTATCAAGTTTGATCTAATTTGGTTCAGATTTAGATAAAGTCTCCATATAGTCGTTTTTCCGGTTTATACAAATATGGCCAAATTCCCACACTTTACACAAAATTCTGTGATGCACTCAAAAAAAAAAAATATTGTTGTGACGCCAAAGATTTTATGTCCTTAAAATACGAATGCAAATTTTGCTTCGCATAAAAGACGCATTTCTCTAATATAAAGTTTTTTCTTTGTCCAAAAGGTAAACGTTTTTTTAATGAAGTCGTATTGTCCTTATAATTAACTGATTTGACTTAAAAATTGGTATCATAACATGAAAGAAAATTTTTTGGGGTAAGGTCAACTTGACTTTAAAATTCAGAAAAATTCTTTAAAATTAATGAAATTGTCTTTAAATTTATTGTCTTTTTGTATCTCGACTACAAAGCAAAAAATCGTTCAAATATAGGACATGCTTTTCAACACTTTATTTTAAAGACGTTTTCTACTTGAAACATAGCATAATTTCTACTGGAAGTCGAGTCTGAATTTGGAAAATAAAGTTGTCGTTAACCCGTTTTTAAAGGACTTTGATAGCATATGAAGAAAAAAAGCTGAAAAAACGAAAAATTAAAATTTGCTTCCTAGAAGCAAGAACACAAAACCTAAATTTTAAAGAGAATTGTGTTTTAAAGTATTCTAACTTGTATTCTACGCTTCTTTGGCTCGGAATCAATACCAACATTTTTAAAGTAAAGACAAAATCTTTGGAACCGGACATGCTTTTTTTTCAGTGTGATTTCCCCATGTCTTATCCTACACACTGTTTTGCCAGAATTTCCACAGAATAGTTGAGTTTTAACTAAGGCTCCAAGTCGCCCGACTTGACCAAATAATATATCACAACCCACACTTGACGACATATCTTGGTGAGATCTAACAAATATCCTTGTAAAATCTCCACTGATGAGTAGTCAAAATTGTAAATATTGCTAAAATTGTCCTATATCTCGAATACATATGTATCGCCTGACAAATAATAAATGCTCATATTTTTTTATACCTTCCACCATAGGATGGGGGTATATTAACTTTGTCATTTTGGGTCGGGGTGAAATTCTGAGTCGATTTGTCTAACTTCCGAACAAAAAAAGGTATCGACTTGAAACTTGGCACAAATAGTTGTCGACTTGAAACTTGGCACAAATAGTTGCTTTTACGTATAGCCCTCATATAATCGGACCCCCCAAATTTGGCTTTCCGATCCTCTAAGAAAAGCAAATTTCATCCGATCCGGCTGAAATTCTGTACATGGTGTTAGTATATGGTCTCTAACAACTATGCAAAAATTGGTTCACATCGGTCAATAATTATATATAGCCCCCATATAAACCGATCCCCCGATTTGGCTTGCGGAGGCTCTAAGAGAAGCAAATTTCATCCTATCCGGCTGAAATTTGGTACATGGTGTTAGTATATGGTCTCTAATGGCCATGCTAAAATTGGTCCACATCGGTCCATAATTATATATAGCCCCCATATAAACCGATCCCCAGATTTGGCTTGCGGAGCCTCAAAGAGAAGCAAATACGGCTGAAATTTGGTACATGGTAGTAGTATATGGTCTCTGACAACCATGCAAAAATTGGTCCATATCGGTCCATAATTATATATAGCCCCCATATAAACCGATCCCCAGATTTGAACTCCGGAGCCTCTTAGTGGAGCAAAATTCATCCGATCCGGTTGAAATTTGGTACATAGTGTTAGTATATGGTCTCTAACAACCAAGTAAAAATTGGTCCATATTGGTCCATAATTATATATAGCCCCCATATAAACCGACCCCCAGATTTGGTTTGCGGATCCTCTAAGAGAAGCAAATTTCATCCGATCCGGCTGAAATTTGGTACATGGTATTAGTATATAGTCTCTAACAACCATTCAAAAATTTGTCTATATCAGTCCATAATTATATATAGCCCTCATATAAACCGATCCCCAGATTTGAACTCCGGAGCCTCTTGGAGGAGCAAAATTCATCCGATCCGGTTCAAATGTGCAACGTGGTGTTAGTATATGGCCGCTAATAATCATGCCAAAATTGGTCCATATCGGTCTATAGTTATATATAGCCGATCCCCAATCACACAAAAATTGGTCCATATCGGTTCATAATCATGGTTGCCATTCGAGCCAAAAATAATCTATCAAAATTTTATTCCTATAGAAAATTTTGTCAAATTTTATTTCTATAGAAAATTTTGGCAAAATTTTATTTCTATAGAAAATGTTGTCAACATTTTATTTCTATAGAAAATGTTGTCAAAATTTTAATTCTATAGAGAATGTTGTTAAAATTTTAAAGCTTTCGAACATTTTGTTTCTGTTTGTTTAATCGGCCTTTTTAAGTTTAATATATACCACGTATGGACTACGTGGTATATATTACGGTATTAGGAAGTTTTAAGATACCTTGCCATCGGCAAGTGTTACCGCAACCCAAGTAATTCGATTGTGGATGACAGTCTTCAGTAGAAGTTTCTACGTAATCCATGGTGGAGGGTACATAAGCTTCGGCCTGGCCGAACTTACGGCCGTATATACTTGTTTAATTTAATGTATACAACGTATGGACTTACTTACGATTTAGAAGACGGTGTTAGGAGATTTTAAGATATCTTGCCATCGGCAAGCGTTACCGCAACCCAAGTAATTCGATTGTGGATGGATGTGGACGCGCAATCCATGGTACATAAGCTTCGGCCTGGCCGAACTTACGGCCGTATATGCTTGTTTTTTACTAACATTGTGTTTCATCCCAGGGCGTTAGCCGATTTAAATTTTAATTCTAAAGTTTTTGTAAAATTACAAAAAATTGTCTCCATTAAAAGTATTTGTATCTGGATATACAAACCTTTATATAGCTCCCAGCAAATTTGAAGTAACATAGATGAGATGGTAACACAAATGTTTGTCTACATAGTGGTGAAGGGTATAATATAGTCGGCTCCGCCCGATTTTAGACTTTACTTACTTGTTATTATATAATAGAGTTAAAATTTTCCCTATTTGTACAAAATAAAACCCTGTTCTGTACAAAATTCTCTCAAGTAGACATCACTGTGTGGCTAACATAACAAAACACTGATATACAACATAAATATATGTACACATAAAACACAAACATTTTGTTGTTATTGCCTTTGATGTAGGATATATTTCTAAATGATAAGTGTGTGTGTATGTGTGTGTTTGTGTGGGTGTGCTTACTTGTAATGGCTGTAAGTTTTACTGGATTTAAGATTGCCCAAGGGTAAATTTCTCGTGCAAACAAAAATTTCCCTTATTTCTAAAGTATTTATGTGTCTTCACACACACACACACACACACACACACGCACCCATATGCGTACGATTGTTTGTTTGTATATGTAAGAAGTTAAATTATTAAACGGGAATATGTTTTTGTCGAATCCTTCTGCTCAATCTTTAATTCGTATGCCAATCTCTCTCTTCATCATCTTCTGGGTGATATTTATTTGAACTTCAAAGGCAATGTTTTTGGAATTGAAGTGAAAATGTTTACACATACGAATATGATACAAATTGACCTTGTCATTTATCTCTGGGCATGGTGGTGGTTGCTATCGAAAGGCAGTTCACAAAGACAAACAAAGAAGAAGAAATATAACACGTAGTTATATTTGCAAAACGACTTTTCTTATTTTTTGGTAAATATTTCCCCAAAGGATAAAAGTAAAATATCTTTATAGCCTTTACTAAGTGACCATGGAGATGGTGGTGAGTTTAAACTAAGCGATTATTTCAACCAATAAGGAAAGGTAAAGGGTATACCCTACATCACAGGAGGTGATCAAAAAATTGAACTATGTTATGATTATAGCATTTTGACTTCAAAGGAAAACTTTTCCAATTCAAATGAAACTTTTTTCAAATCAAATGAAACCTTTTACCAATCGAATGAGGTCTATTCTCATTTAAATTGGAGTTTTGCATATTTGATACGAATTATTTATTATTACACACACAATTTTTTTTAAGATTCTATCACGAAATTAATTAATCCAATTATTTTTTTTAATTTAAATGTCTTCAATCACAGATATGATAGTGGAATTAAAAATTTTATTTAAAGTCAATTAAAAAATTTATTTAAAGTCAATTAAAAAATTAATTGATACTATTAATTTTTGGTGATTGATTTTAGTTTCAATTAAAAAATTTGTTGAATCAATTAAATTTTTAATTGAATATTTTTTAAAACTCAATTAAGACTTTAATTGGACAAATTTTCAAAAACTTGTTTTTCTGTGTATATATTATTTATTATTAGATTTTTTCTATTTTTTTCATAGTGTACTCAAAAAAAATTTACTTGAATTCAAAGATTTTGATCTTCAGTTAAGCATTTAAATTAAAAAAAAAAAATCGAATTTTCGCTCTTGTTTTACGTTATATCAACAAAATGTACAATTAAATGCCAGTTAAAAAACCCATATTTTAAAAGATTTAATTCAATTTCATAGAACTTTATTCCACCGATGGAAAATATTCAAACTAAGTATTAGCCTATTTTGGAACCTTTTTATACCCTCCACCATAGGATGGGAGTACATTAACTTTGTCATTCCGTTTGTAACACATCGAAATATTGCTCTAAGACCCCATAAAGTATATATCTTCTGGGTCGTGGTGAAATTCTGAGTCGATCTGAGCATGTCCGTCCGTCCGTTTGTTGAAATCACGCTAACTTCCGAACGAAACAAGCTTTCGACGTGAAACTTGGCACAAGTAGTTGTTGTTGATGTAGGTCAGATGGTATTGCAAATGGGCCATATCGGTCCACTTTTACGTATAGCCCCCATAGAAACGGACCCCCAAATTTGGCTTGCGATTGCTCAAAGAGAAGAAAATTTCATCCGATCCGGCTGAAATTTGGTACATGGTGTAAGTATACGGTCTCTAATGGCCATGCCAAAATTGGTCGAAATCGGTCCATAATTATATATAGCCCCCATATAAACCGATCCCCAGATTTGACCTCCGGAGCACCTTGGAAGAGCAAAATTCATCCGATTCGGTTGAAATTTGGTACGTGATGTTAGTATATGGTATCCAACAACCATGCAGGAATTGGTTCATATAAGTCCATAATTATATAAACCGATCCCCAGATTTGACCTCTGGTGCCGTTTGGAGAAGCAAAATTCATCCGATCTGGTTGAAATTTTGTACGTGGTGGTAGTATATGATATTTAACAACCATGCCAAAAGTGATCCATATCAGTACATAATCATATATAGCCCCCATATAAACCGATCCCGAGATTTGGTTTTGGAGCCTCTTGGAGGAGCAAATTTCATCCGAGTCCGTATAGCCTCCATATAAGCGACCCCCATATTTCAATTATGGCTTCCTACGTACCGTGCAAAAGTCCATATCGATTCGTAATTATTTGTAGACTTACCTACACATACCTTTTTTGTCTAATATATACCACGTATGGGCTAACTCTCAATTTAGAAAACGTTTTAAGATACCACAAGCCAAGTAATTCGATTGTGGATGACAGTCTTTCGAAGAAGTTTCTACGCAATCCATGGTGGAGGGTACATAAGATTCGGCCTGGCCGAACTTACGGCCGTTTATACTTGTTTTTATCTATAATTAAAAAACTTCCATATACCAGTTAAATAAAATATTATTTCTTTAAATTAAAAATGTGTTTCTTTAGTTTATGGAAATGTGCCTTAATATAAAGACATACGACGCAAATTTCAAAAGAATTCCAAAGAATTTTGAAAGCAACTATTATGAACTCTAAAATTTGGGTTGTATAATTTGTCATATTAGGTCAATATTTTTTCTAGAGGACTCTATATTTATACCCTTCACCACTACTGTGGTACAGGGTATAATAAGTTTGTGCATTTGTATGTAACGCCAAGAAGGAAAAGTCTGAGACCCATCGTTTAGTATACCGATCGTCTTAGAATTAAATTCTGAGTCGATTTAGCGATGTCCGTCTGTCTGTTTGTCTGTCCGTCCGTCTGTCTGTATATGTAATTTGTGTGCAAAGTACAGCTCGCAGTTTAAGTCCGATCGTCCTCAAATTTGGCTCAGAGTTTTACATTGGCTCAAAGACAATCGCTATTGATTTTGAAAAAAAATTATTCAGATTTAGATATAGTTCCCATATATATCTTTCGCCCGATATGGACTTATATGGCCCCAGAGGCCAGAGTTTTACCCTAATTTGCTTGAAATGTTGCACTATGAATACAATTAGTAGTGTGGTCAAGTGTGGTAAATTGTATTGGTTCAGATTTAGATATAGCTCCCATATATATCATTCGTACGATTTGGACTAATATGAACACAGAGGCAAAAGTTTTACTCTGATTTACATGAAATTTTGTAGAGTGAGTAGAATTGAACTTGAAACTTTGCACAGGGGGTAGAATTAAGGTTCTGGATATGTGTGTTAATTTTGGTTGAAATCGGTTCAGATTTTGATATAGCTCTCATATATATGTTTTTTCGATTTAGGTAAAATATAAGGTGTTAAATATAAGGTGCTTACTACAGCTACACAAAGTAATTTACACAAAAGAACCTAAATATCTTTACAACCGATTAACATTCGCTCGATCTAACAGAGGAATGAAACTTATAACTCCTAGAGCTAACAGCCTAGTATCTGAAAGACAATTCTACATTCACAGCATTCGTCTCTGGAACAACTTACCTCCCACCACACAACGCATAAGCAATTACACATCGTTTGAAAAAGAGTTATTTAATTTTTTGCAATAAATTGTATACTCGTTATGTAATTATTTAATATTTTCCCCCTAATATTTTACTATTAAGTGTTAAGTTAATTCAAATTGTTAAAATCAAATATCGACCGGCACTGTAATTTATAAGATTTATCTTGTTGTGCTTGGTATAACATATAAACCAATAAATCAAAATCAAATCAAAAATCAAACTGGCCGAAATACTCATATTTCCTTAACACATCGCGACGGCTAAGTCGAAAACTTATCAAAATGACTCAAATTTTCCTTACTATTACTATAATCTATATATCTGAAAAGATTTGGAGACAATTTTTTGTACTTCTACAAAATCGCTAGAATTAAAAATTAAATCAGCTAATACCCTGGGATGAAACACAATGTTAGTAAAAAACAAGTGTATACAGCACTAAGTTCGGCCGGGCCGAACCTTAAATACCCACCACCATGAACCAAATATTAGGGTTTCCTTTGAAATTTTAGGAGGGCTTGAGGACTTGAGGACACTTCCCGAAGATAAATTTAAAGATTTCACCCATGAGGACTATATCAGATTCTGGATTTATAAGAACCATTTTTGTTTGAGTTTTAGAGGAATCATTAACATCTCTTGTAAGTGTACAAGAAAATTATAAAATAACGTCTTGATTTGAAATCTTAAATCTGTAGAAGTAAAATCTGGAAATTTTACATTGAGTTTCAAGCAATTCAAGTGAAGTCGGTCTATATGGAGGCATTACCAAATGGACCGAGCCTAAAATACCAGAATATTTACAATTTCAGGCAAATCAGATAAAAATTACGGTTTCTAGAAACCCAAGGAGTTAAATCGGGAGATCGTTCTTATGGGGGCTATACTAAAACATGGACCGATACTCACCGTTTCCGGCACACCTCTTTATGACCCGAAAATACCTCTAGATTTCCAATTTCAGGCAAATAGGATAAAAACTTCGGATTCTAGAAGCCCAAGAAGTAAAATCGGGAAATCGGTCTATATGGGGGCTATACCAAAATATGGACCGATACTCACCATTTTCAGCACACCTCTTTATGGTCCGAAAATACCCCTAGATTTCCAATTTCAGACAAATTGGATAAAAACTACGCTTTCTATAAGCCCAAGACCCCAAATCTGGAGGTCGTTTTATATGGGGACCATACCAAAACATGGACCGATACTCACAATTTTTGGCACACGTATTTGTGGTCCTACAATACCTCTAGATTTCTAATTTCAGGTAAATTGAATAAAAACTGCGGTTTCTATAAGCCCAAGAAGTAAAATCGGGACATCGGTCTATATGGGGGCTATACCAAAATATGTACCGATACTTACATTTTTTGGCACACGTATTTGTGGTCCTACAATACCTCTAGATTTCCAATTTCAGGTAAATTGAATAAAAATTGCGGTTTCTATAAGCCCAAGAAATAAAATCGGGAGATCGGTCTATATGGGGGCTATACCAAAACATGGACCGATACTCACCATTTTTGGCACACCTCTTTATGGTCATAAAATACCTCCAGATTTAAAATTTCAGGCAAATTGGATAAAAACTACGATTTCTATAAGCCCAAAACCCCAAATCGGGATTTCTCCCTGATTAAGAATATATATACTTTATATAGTCGGAAATCGATATTTCGATGTGTTACAAACGGAATGACAAACTTATTATACCCCCGTCACCATTCTATGGTGGTGGGTATAACAAGTAAGTAAAGTCTAAAGTCGGGCGGGGCCGACTATATTATACCCTTCACCCCTATGTAGGCCAAAATTTGTGTTACCATCTCAACTACACTGAAAAAACAGTGAACCCACCAGGAAGAAAACTTTTGATTAATTTTAGAAAATTTTGAATAGTTTTAGAAATTTTTAACTAAACAGTATTACAAGCGCTGGCATCACAAAAATAAGTAAATATTTTTCGACAAATTCAAGAAAATTTATTAGACATAAATAATTTTTTTCACTTTTTAAAGAAAATTTTGCAGTTTTAAGGAAAAAATTGGAGTTCAAAATTGCAAGAATGTCTTTAGTGACATACGAAGTTCATGATGGACGCTGTTGTAGTAAAATTTACAAATTTAAAGAAATAATGAACTATTTTGTGAGAAGTACGAATTTAGTAAAACTTTTTACTTCATTTGTGTATAATTTTTTCCCGTCTTTTAGTTCATTTAACTAACGTACGCAAAAAATTATTAGAGTAAATGAAACTTTCTCCAAATATAATAATTTCATGAACTAAAATATAGTTAAATTGGCTTTAGTGAAATAGTGAGTTCACTTTTTTTTTGAGTGTACTTCACATTTGCTGGAAGCTATATAAAGAGATTTCTGCAAAATCTCTAGAATTAAATTTTAAATCGGCTAACGCTATCCAGTTAATTAGAGGAAACTTCCATTGAAAATGGGTCTAAAATGTGTAACAGTTTACCATATTTCCCCAACTCTGGTGTACGTATATATGGGAGCTACATATATATATATAATCTGAACCGATCTTGACTAAATTTGAATAATAATTCTGCTATCTATGCGAAATTTCACGTAAATGGGAGTATAACTTTGGCCCCACTGGTCATATGAGAGCAAATCGGATGGAAGATATATATGAGAGCCATATCTAAATCTGAATAGATTTTGACCATATTTGGCACATACAATGGTATCATTAAAAGTACCGCTTGTGCAAAATTTGAATTCAGTCAGGGCAAAACTCTGTCTTTTGAGACCATATAAGTCCAAATCGGGCGAAAGATATATATGTGAGCTATATCTAAATCTGAACCGATGTTAACAAAATTTGACACACTTAACGATACTAATAAACGTACCCCTTGTGCAAAATTTGAAGCAAATCACGGCAAAACTCTGGCTTTTGTGGCCATATAAGTTAAAATCGGACGAAGATTTTTTAGGGAGCTATATCTAAATTTGAACCGATTTCAATCAAATTTACCAAGCATTGGTAGAATGTCAATTCTACCCTCTGTGCAAAATTTCACGAATATCGGTATTTCCACAAGTCGGGTCCCAGACTTTTCCTTCTTGGCGTTACATACAAAAGCACAAACTTATCATACCCTGTACCACAGTAGTGGTGTAGGGTATAAAAATGTGGCTTCTAGAGCATATTATGTTGGAGACATCATCAAAAAAACAATTGCATTATATCTATTGTAAATGGTATATTACTTCAAACTGGTGTACTATGCACCCTTCCTATTTATTTCACAATACTTTACCTTTGAACTTTTAAATGCGATTTATATATGACTTTGGAGAAATTCTGTGATTACCTTTCCTAAGCTAAGCAATTACAATTCTGAAGGAAATAACCTTCATAATGTACGAAAAAGTTTCACCTCAAGAAAAATTAAACATAAATAAATCATAAACTCAAAAGGGCGTTGAGAAAATATCAGTACACCGAAAAACAAATTTACTATTTTTTATGAAAAATGAACTAACCCTTAGTAAGAATGACCATGATTTGGCGCCAAAGATTTTTTTCGTCTAGATAAGTTCATGATTTTCTTATATATTAGTTCATGTATTGCATCGTACTTTAGTTCATTATTACTGCGCTGTGGGAAGAATGCACTTACACTCATTCAAAATATTCCTGCTATCCGGAAAAATGAACAATTTTTTGGGAAACCTGTATTAAGAAATTGGTTTGAAATAAACTGTTTGTCAGTATAATTTTCAAAAAAGTAGAGAAATTGAGGAATTAAAGGTACAACAAGTCTGTATACAACTAAGAAATTTTTCGTACAAAATAAGTAAATTTTCTATAACCACCAGTATTTTATTTCAAAAAATTATTATAATATTACAAAAAACTATGATATAATATATAAAGGATTTTATTATTATATATAAAGGAAATATTTTTATTCGTACGTTGGATGCAGTTACTTGTCGGTAGTTAGTAATTGCTTCTTCAAAAGAGTAATATTCTATGTTATTAGGACTAAACCAATTAATTTAAATTTCCATGTTTTCTATCCATATGAAAGATATATGTGGCATAAGTTGCTATATTCATTGAGTTGTTGTCCAATTTCATCGACTTTGGCTAAGTTTTGTTGGGCGGATTTGTCTTATAAGCATCTGAAATTGCAAAGTTATACAAAATATAAGAAAAATATTATCAAATTCTATCGTACATATTGATTTTTAGCTTACGGTTTTCAAGAGTATTTCCTAGAGCCAGTAAGGATGTCAGCTTAGCATTAAACAGTAAGAATATTCCAAAAAATTGCCATTACAAGGCCTGACTACCTGCAAGTGAAAATAATTATTTTTAATAAATTGAAATTTTGGTTTTATTAAAAACGGACAAAATACCGTTTATAGAAAAACTTACCACATTGAAAAATCCATCCAGTAGGTATATTATTGGAATCATATCCATGGACTAATGGGACGTTTTTGAAATTATTCTCAGAATATATTTGAAATAAAAAATATTATAAAATTAGACATAATTTCCACTTGTCAGTATAGCATTTAGTATTTAACCCTGCTACTATGTTAGAAAAAACTTACAGATTTTATGTTGGGGTCATATCATGACCCACACTTAATTTTGTAAAATAAAATGAAATGTGTATCTAATTAAAAGGTTTTTTATAGTTTGGGATCATCGGAATAGGTTGTTGTTACTGGAATTTTCTGTCGTTGAGACGAACATACCGTTTATTTTGCCAGTTATGCTTTATTGGAAGTTTTTCTTTAATGAAAAAATTTACACTTTTTAATTTACTCGCGCCTTTTGGTTGTAAAAAAGTTGTATGTAGGTGGTAATGGGAGCTACCGTGGCGCAATGGTTAGCATGCCCGTTTTACAAAGGGTCATGGGTTCAACCCCAGTTTCGACCAAACACCAAAGTATTTTTTCAGCGGGTGGAATAATATATCTTCTGCTGGTGACATTTCTGAGTTTCAAAGCTTCTCTATGTGGTTTCACCGAAATGTGGAACCACGTGCAGATTTGGATTCATCGTCCCAAATAACTATAAAAACAATATTCAGTTCTTCATCAATAGAACCATAAAAAAAACTAACTTATTACATATAAACATTCACCCATTAGAAAATGTAATTTTTATACGGAAATCGCGATTAATATCAATTCAGTAAATCGTGAACAATATTAAAAGTCGTGCACCGATTGTAATGAAATAAAGCTCATTTTATTCGAAATATATTAAACTAACTATTTCTGAACAAAAACTGTGATTTTCGACCCATTTTTATTTTGTAGGAATTTTTAAAGAACAAATTTTTTTTTTGTTAAAAATTTAAATTTTTTTTTTTCAAAACTTAAACGATATCTCTAAAACTACTTAGAAAATTGAAAAGCAATGTAAAGACGGCTTAAAGATAATATTCTTTGGGATTTTCGGTTTGTTTTTATTTAAAATGGTGAACCGTTTTCAAATTTTTCCAATATATGTAGTGAAGTGCCTTAATTATGAAAATAACGGTATATCTCGAAAAGTCAAACTGATGGATAAAAACCAAGTGTATATTTGGATTCAGCGACCTCAAATTACTAAAATTTGCTATAAATTTCAAATCAACACAAAAAAGTTCGTGTTTGTTCCCCTGTGTAATATATGGGGTCATTAAATGACCCCAACCTGTTATGTGTATACACCAAGAATAAAAAGCCCTACGAACATAAAATTTTAACAAACCCTATTAAATTAAGTACATTTCACCAATTCATGCACTGAGTAGTAAGATCTTTTAATTATATTCCACCACAAAGAAATGGGGTAATAATAAATTCGATTTGGGTCATCAAATGACCCCAACATAATAGCAGGGTTAAGGTGGATATTAAGTTCGAGTTTAGCGGCTAAAATCGCAATTTTCATGATAAGTTTTCATTAATAATCCACTATAAAAAATAATCTTTATAATAAACTTGGTTTGGGCTATTCTCCATCAAATTATATTTAAATTTGTATCGAAGACGTATAATTTTATACTTTTCTTAGTGATTTATTTTTAATTTTAGCGGCTAAACTCGAACTTAGTACTCATCTGTAGGAATTGCTGAAACATAAAAAATATTGATTCAAAATAAATGGTTGCATCTCCAATCTGTGATCCAGATGTAAAATAAATATAGATCATCCTATTACCACTCATGTTGTATATTTTTTATGTAAATCAATTAAAAATCCGCACTAATATTAAACTATTAACAGAAATATACAGTTCCTTAATCTGTTATTTGTTTTTTTATCAATAAAAAGCGTTTTTGATTTCTCTAACATCACATCATTCACTTCTCAGTTTCTAAAATGTTTCGAAATAAATGTATTTTCATTAATAACCACCAAAACCGCACGTACAATTTTTGAAAATTAAAACCACGTATGCACTTTATAAATGCATCAATAGAACTGAATACAGCAATAAAACTGAAAGACACAAATAGTCATAAAGGATACATACCTGCCGTAAAGAAAAACAACTCCACACACACACGATCCCTTTCTGATCTCGCTATTGCAAGAAAACAACTCTCACCACAAAAGATACCAACAACACACAAGGAACATTCCATTGTCTCTAGAATCAAAACAACCAACAACAGCATAAATAACGCAATAACAAACACAAACAATCATACGAGATATACACAAAATGTCCCAAAAAATCCCTCACATGATGCAATGATTTCATTACTCTTTTCTCACTTCATTTTCCAGTAGCACGTTTATTGATTAGTTGGAATTCTATCTATAAGTTAAAGTAAAATATATACCAAATTTATGAAGAATCTATAAAAAATGATATACACCCGTCAAGGATTATATTAACTACGTTTTATTCTACTTTATCTAAAATTTTCAATGTGAGGAAAAACACTCCAACTTATAATAAAAAGGGAAATAATCTGTAGGTAGCCATCATACGAATCGGTAATGTCGTTAAGTTAATTTTTACTACAACAATTTTTTTCCATACAAAATTTTTTCTTAGTAAATTGTCCACATTTCGTAGTAAGATTTTTATATTGCCCATGTATTTTTATAATAGAATCAACGATGCATTAACTACTGTGTTGGAAATTTATTTAAGGAAAAATCCTTCCCATTTCGTAGTTAGTGAACTAAAAAACATTTACTGAATTTTTATAAGTTTTCCTTTAGCTAAGTTAATTTTCGTTGTGGTTACGAACAATGAACTATATTACAGTAAATTTGTTGAACTATGTGGAAGTTAAAATGGTCCTTAAATTTACAAGACACTTTTTTTTCTGTGTACGTCTTCACTCAAGAAATTAATGGCTTAGATAAACTTTTGGCATAATTTTTTCATTATGCGCTAAGAGAAAAGGTTTAATGGCACATAAGCAAATAAGGAAGCAAGCATAAATGTCATATCGTATTAAATTATAACCCTCAATTAAAATCAGATCATAATACTTGACAGTGTGTCAGAGATGGGGGCATGGGAGAGTGGGAAAAAAGATTACAGAAATTACGAAGAGTTATATTGTAAAATTATGTAAAAATAAGTGATATTTTTTTAAATAAAGTTAAGAGTTATCATTAGAGCTTTTCTCCCCGATCGTATTCATCGACCGTGACTTCAATATAAATAACGAATATTACTGGATAAATTTGCAAAGAATGTATTCACAGAGAAAAAAATGCCAATGACATTTTTTCAACTAAAATTTTATTTGTTTTTTTAATTGAAACAAAATTTAGTTGTATCAATTAATTTTTTAATTGAATTTGGTGACTGATACTATTATTTTTGTGATTGAAGACATTACAATTAAAAATTCATTGAATCAATTAATTTCGTGATAAAAAATATTTTTTTGTTTGTTGATGACCAGGGCAGACAAATATGTTATATCGGCGCAGACCATGGACATTCCAAGGAGTAAAAAGGAGCTTCCTCGCTTCATTTCTACTGCACAATGATCACCCAAATCTCCATATCTTAATCATGGGTGCCACAGTTGGGGAATTCTCCCAAACATGATAGATTTTTTTCTCTTTGGTAAATTGGTAGAATTCTTGATCTTTTGCTAGATTTTGAAAATATTCCTATCCAACAAAGAGATACTTCAATTTTCTATATAAATAAAATTTTGACCAAATTTTCTGCAAAAAAATACCAAATTTTTTATAAATTTGTTTCTACTAAATTTTCGATAGAAGTATTTTGGTAAATTGGTAGAATTCTTGATCTTTTGCTAGATTTTTAAAATATTCCTCTCCAACAAAGAGGTACTTCACTTTTCTATATAAATAAAATTTTGACCAAATTTTCTATAAAAAAAAACAAGTAAGGAAAGTCTAAAGTCGGGCGGGGCCGACTATATTATACCCTGCACCACTTTGTAGATCTAAATTTTCGATACCATATCACATCGGTCAAATGTGTTGGGTGCTATATATAAAAGTTTGTTCCAAATACATACATTTAAATATCACTCGATCTGGACAGAATTTGATAGACTTCTACAAAATCTATAGACTCAAAATTTAAGTCAGCTAATGCACTAGGGTGGAACACAATGTTAGTAAAAAAATATGGGAAACATTTAAATCTGAAGCAATTTTAAGGAAACTTCGCAAAAGTTTATTTATGATTTATCGTTCGATATATATGTATTAGAAGTTTAAGAAAATTAGAGTCATTTTTACAACTTTTCGACTAAGCAGTGGCGATTTTACAAGAAAAATTTTGGTGTATTTACCCTTTTTGTCGAAATCAGAAAAACATGTATATGGGAGCTATATCTAAATCTGAACCGATTTCATTTTGGCACGCATAGCTACAATGCTAATTCTACTCCCCGTGCAAAATTTCAACTAAATCTGAGTTAAAAATTGGCCTCTGTGGTCATATGAGTGTAAATCAGGCGAAAGCTAATATGGGAGATATATCTAAATCGGAACCGATTTCAACCAAATTTGGCACGCAGAGCTACAATGCTAATTCTACTCCCTGTGCAAAATTTCAACTAAATCGGAGTAAAACATTGGCCTCTGTGGTCATATGAGTGTAAATCGGCGAAAGATATATATGGGAGCTATATCTAAATCTGAACCGATTCCAACCAAATTTGGAACACATAGCTACAATGCTAAGTTTACTCCCTGTGCAAAATTTCAACCAAATTGGGGTAAAACTCTGGCTTCTGGGACCATATTAGTCCATATTGGGCGAAAGATATATATGGGAGCTATATCTAAATTTGAACTGATTTCAATAAAATTTGGCACACTTGACTATAGTAATAATTGTTCTTCTTGTGCAAAATTTTAAGCCAATTAGGGTAAAACTCTGGCTTCTGGGGCCATATCGGGCGAAATATATATATGGGAGCTATATCCAAATCTGAACCGATTTCCAAAATCAATAGGGTTCTATTCTGAGCCAAAACACATACTTGTGCAAAATTTGAAGTCGATTGGACTAAAACTGCGACCTAGACTTTGATTACAAAAATGTGTTCACGGACAGACGGACATGACTATATCGACTCAGGAGCCTACCCTGAGCATTTTTGCCAAAGACACCCTGTGTCTATCTCGTCTCCTTCTGGGTGTTGCAAACATATGCATTAACTTATAATACCCTGTTCCACAGTGTGGCGCACGGTATAACTACCAAATTGTTTATATTTTTTTATACCCACCACCATAAAATGGTGAAGGGGGTATAATAAGTTTGTCATTCCGTTTGTAACGCATCGAAATATCGATTTCCGACTATATAAAGTATATATATTCTTGATCAGGGAGAAATTCTAAGACGATATAACGATGTCCGTCTGTCCGTCTGTCTGTCTGTCTGTCTGTCTGTTGTAATCACGCTACAGACTTCAATAATGAAGCAATCGTGCTGAAATTTTGCACAAGCTCGTCTTTTGTCTGCAGGCAGGTCAAGTTCGAAGATGGGCTATATCGGTCCAGGTTTTGATATAGTCCCCATATAAACCGACCTCCCGATTTGGGGTCTTGGGCTTATAGAAATCGTAGTTTTTATCCAATTTGCCTGAAATTTGAAATCTGGAGGTATTTTATGACCATAAAGAGATGTTCCAAAAATGGTGAGTATCGGTCCACGTTTTAGTATAGCCCCCATATAGACCGATCTCCCGATTTTACTTCTTGGGCTTATAGAAACCGCAGTTTTTATTCAATTTACCTGAAATTTGAAATCTAGAGGTATTGTAGGACCACAAATACGTGTGCCAAAAATTGTGAGTATCGGTCCATATTTTGGTATAGCCCCCATATAGACCGATCTTCCGATTTTACTTCTTGGGCATTGGCGGAGCTAGAAATTTTCTCTGGGGGGGGGCTATGCCCCCCCCAGACACCCTTCAAAATTTTGTCGAAATTTCCGAAGCGATAAATTACGCCTATTGATAAAACTATACATCCTCAATTTTATTGCGGTGTTAAAGGCAATATGCAGCAAAATCAATCAAAAACAAAAAAAAACTCAATCACAAAAATTAGTTGTATCAATTAATTTTTTAATTGGCTTTGATGATTGATACTATCATTTTTTTTTATTGAATACATTTCAATTAAAAACAAGTAAGTAAAGTCTAAAGTCGGGCGGAACCGACTATATTATACCATTCAACACTATGTAGACAAACATTTGTGTTACCATCTCAACTATTTAAAATTTGCTGGGAGCTATATAAAGGTTTGCATTTCCAGATACAAATACTTTTAATGGAAACAATTTTTTGTACTTCTACAAAAACTCTAGAATTAAAATTTAAATCGGCTAACGCCCTGGGATGATACACAATGTTAGTAAAAAATATGGGAAATATGAAGCGAGAGAAATTTTAATGCAATTGTACAAAAGAGATTTATGATTTTTCAGGCGATACATATGTATTCGAGATATAGGACAATTAGAGTAATATTTACAATTTTTGCTACTCAGCAGTGGCGATTTTACAAGGATATTGGTTAGATCTCGCCAAGATATGTGTAGGGCGACTTGGAGCCTTATTTAAAACTCATCCGTTCTGTGGAAATTTTGGCATTGCAGTGTGTAGGATATGGCTAAGATATGGGGAAATCATCACAGAATTTTGTGTAAACTGTGAGAATTTTGGCCATATTTGTATTCTCTGTGGAAACTATCCAGTCAATTGGAGGAAAATCCCATTGAAAATGGGTCTAAAATATGAAACAGTCGACCATATTTCCCCAACTCTGGTGTACGTATATATGGGAGCTATATACAACCTGAACCAATTTTGACTTAATTTGGCATGCATAGTTAGAATAATAATTCTGCTATCTATGCGAAATTTCACGTAAATGGGAGTATAACTTTGGGCCCCCTGGTCATATGAGTGCAAATCGGACGGGAGATATATATGGGAGCCATATCTAAATCTGAATCGATTTCAACCAAATTTGGCACAATTACCTATACTACTAAACGTACTCCTTGTGCGAAATTTGAAGCAAATCACGGCAAAACCCTGGATTTTGAGGCCATATAAGTTCAAATCGGACGAAAGATATATATGGGAGCTATATCTAAATGTGAACCGATTTCAATCAAGTGTACCAAGCATTGGTAGAATGCCAATTCTACCCTCTGTGCAAAATTTCATGAAGATCGGTAGTAAACTTTGGGCTCTGTGGTCATATGAGTCTAAATCGGACGAAAGATATATATGGTAGCTATATCTAAATCTGAACCGATTTGGCTGATATTTTGCAAGATTTGCGAGATTCATTATATATTTGGATGTACAGTATTTCAAGAAAATCGGTTGATAAACACGCTAACTATGACCACATCGTAGATAATTATATATGGCAGCTATATCTAAATCTGAACCGATTTTTTTCCAAAACCAATAGCAATTGTCTCTGTCTCAAGAAACGGCCCTATGCCAAATTTGAGGACGATCGGACTTAAATTGCGAGCTGTACTTTGTGCACAAAATTACATATACAGACAGACGGACGGACAGACAGACAGACAGACGGACATCGCTAAATCGACTCAGATTTTAATTCTTACCCGATCGGTATACTAAAAGATGGGTTTATGACCACTATTTCTTGGCGTTATATACAAATGCACAAACTTATTATACCCTGTACCACAGTAGTGGTGAAGGGTATAATTAATTAGATCAATTAATTTCATGGTTGAAGACAAAAAATATTTTATTGTGTGTGGGAGCCGGTTCCACGACACCGCTATAAATAATCAAATAGCAACTTACCATTATTTAATATAACAAAAAATAAAAGCATTGCTTTAAGTATGTGTTTGAAAAATATTTTATTTAAAATGTGTGTTTTAAAACAGGACTAGAAATCAGAAAGCAAAACATAAACTTAACATATTCATCGTGTATAAAAAATACTAAGAATAAAAAATTAAATAAAAGGCAAAAAATAAATTGAATATTATAAAACGTCTATCTTCGATTAGTTTTTAAAAATTCTGTGAGAACAGAATACAACGAAGCAACTGTTGAGAGCAGCGGTGCCAACTCTGTGGATTTTTCGTGATTTTGACGATTTTAGATGGTAAATTGGGCATGTGACGATTCATGATTTTAATCAACGTAGTTATAAATTCACTATTTTTGAAAATGTGCGTCTCAAGTTTCCTTTTAGTGTTTTTATTACGTGTTTTTAGTTGTAATGTAAATATCAATACTAAAAAATATGCTTAACATACTCTCTCTGCCACAATCTTAATTGGATTAAACACATCGCAAAGCTTGAATTAAAATATAAAACAACTGTAGCTTTGATTATTCTGGGGGGGGCAAGAACTATTCTGGGGGGGGCATAGCCCCCCCCAGCACCCCCCTAGCTACGCCAATGTTCTTGGGCTTATAGAAAACGCAGTTTTTATTCAATTTACCTGAAATTGGAAATCTAGAGGTATTGTAGGACCACAAATACGTGTGCCAAAAATTGTGAGTATCGGTCCATATTTTGGTATAGCCCCCATATAGACCGATCTCCCGATTTTACTTCTTGGGCTTATAGAAACCGCAGTTTTTATTCAATTTACCTGAAATTGGAAATCTAGAGGTATTGTAGGACCACAAATACGTGTGCCAAAAATTGTGAGTATCGGTCCATATTATGGTATAGCCCCCATATAGACCGATCTCCCGATTTGGGGTCTTGGGCTTATAGAAACCGTAGTTTTTATCCAATTTGTCTGAAATTGGAAATGTAGAGGTATTTTAGGACCATAAAGAGGTGTGCCGAAAATGGTGAGTATCGATCCATATTTTGGTATAGCCCCCATATAGACCGATTCCCCAATTTTACTTCTTGGGCTTCTAGAATCCGAAGTTTTTATCCTATTTGCCTGAAATTGGAAATCTAGAGGTATTTTCGGGTCACAAAGAGGTGTGCCGAAAATGGTGAGTATCGGTCCATATTTTAGTATAGCCCCCATAAGAACGATCTCCCGATTTAACTCCTTGGGTTTCTAGAAACCGTAGTTTTTATCTGATATGCCTGAAATTGTAAATATTCTGGTATTTTAGGCTCACAAAAACGTGTATCGGATTAAGTTTTTATCGGTCCACTTGGTAATGCCTCCATATAGACCGACTTCACTTCTTGAGGGTGTAGAAGGCGCACTGGTCATGAAAATTGCTTGAAACTCAATGTAACATTTCCAGATTTTACTTCTACAGATTTAAGATTTCAAATCAAGACGTTATTTTATAATTTTCTTGCACACTTACAAGAGATGTTAATGATTCCTCTAAACCTCAAACAAAAATGGTTCTTATAAATCCAGAATCTGATATAGTCCTCATAGGTGAAATCTTTAAATTTATCTTCGGGTTGTGTCCTCAAGTCCTCAAGCCCTCCTGAAATTTCAAAGGAAACCCTAATATTTGGTTCATGGTGGTGGGTATTTAAGATTCGGCCCGGCCGAACTTACTGCTGTATATACTTGTTTTACTAAATTTTCGATAGAAGTAAAATTTTGACGAAATTTTTTAAAGAAATAAGATTTTGAGAAATATTTCTATAGAAATACAATTTTGAGAAAATTTTCTATAGAAATAAAATTTTCTATTGAAATAGCAGTTTGGGAAAATTTTCTGTAGATATACAATTTTGAAAAAAAAATTTTCATAATAAATAAAATTTTGTGAAAATTTGGTATAGAAATAAACAGTTTGAGGAAATTTTTTATACAAATAAAATATAAATTCAATATATTTAAAAATTTTAATTTGGTTATTTCATAACCAAAAGATTGTCGTTGATAGGCGAATTAGCCCTCCTATCAGAAATAACACTAAAATTAAAAATTTGAAAGATATTGAATTTATAGAAAAATTTTCTCAAAATTTTATTTGTAATTTCCTCAATTTTCTATTTTTATACAAATTTTTTATCTCAGAAAATTTTCTCAAACTTTTATTTCGATAGAAAATTTTGCTTTAAATTTTATTTTTGTATAAAATTTTATTTCTTTGTAAAATTTTTATACCCTGCGCCACCCTGTGGAACAGGGTATTATGTTATAAGTTAGTGCATATGTTTTCAACACCCAGAAGGAAACGAGATAGACACAGGGTGTCTTTGGTAAAAATGCTCAGGGTGGGCTCCTGAGTCGATATAGCCATGTCCGTCTGTCTGTGAGCAAATTTTTGTAATCAAAGTCTAGGTCGCTGTTTTAGTTCAATCGACTTCAAATTTGGCACAAGTATGTGTTTTGGCTCAGAATAGATCCCTATTAATTTTGGAAGAAATCAGTTCCGATTAAGATATAGCTCCCATATATATATATATATATATATATATATATATATATATATATATATATATATATATATATATATATATATATATATATATATATATATATATATATATATATATATATATATATATATATATATATATATATATATATATATATATATATATATATATATATATATATATATATATATATATATATATATATATATATATATATATATATATATATATATATATATATATATATATATATATATATATATATATATATATATCTTTCGCCCGATATGGAAGCCAGAGTTTTACCCTAACTTGGTTAAAATTTTGCATTAGGAGTAAAATTAGTAGTGTAGTCAAGTGTGCCAAATTTTATTGGAATCGGTTCAGATTTAGATATAGCTCCCATATATATCGTTCGCCCGATTTTCATTCATATGACCACAGTGGCCAATCTTTTACTCCGATTTACTTGAAATGTTGCACAGGAAGTAGAATTAACATTTCAACTGTCTGTACCAAATTTGGTTGAAATCGATTCAGATTTAGATATAGTTCCCATATATAGCTTTCGCCCGATTTATACTCATATGACCACAAAGGCCAATTTTTTACTCCGATTTAGTTGAAATTTTGCTATGCGTGGTTGAAATCGGTTCTGATTTAGATATAGCTCCCGTATAACTATATGTTTTTCTGATTTCGAAAAAAATGGTCAAAATACCAACATTTTTCTTGTAAAGTCGCCACTGCTTAGTCGAAAAGTTGTAAAAATGATTCTAATTTTCCTAAACATCTAATACGAGGGCGGTTCGGAAACTTCTTAGCCTATGAATGAAAGAGTATAGTTACTTTTTCAAAAATATGTTTATTTTTATACCCTGCACCATACGATGGGGGGTATATTAACTGTGTCATTCCGTTTGTAACACATCGAAATATTGCTCGAAGACCCCATAAAGTATATATATTATGGGTCGTGGTGAAATTCTGAGTAGATCTTAGCATGTCCGTCCGTCCGTTTGTTGAAATCACGCTAACTTCCGAACGAAACAAGCTATCGACTTGAAACTTGGCACAAGTAGTTGTTATTGATGTAGGTCGGATGGTACTGCAAATGGGCCATATCGGTCCATTTTCACGTATAGCCCCTATATAAACCGATCCCCAGATTTGGCTTGCGGAGCCTCTAAGAGAAGCAAATTTCATCCAATCCGGCTGAAATTTGGTACATGGTGTTAGCATATGATCTCTAGCAATCATGCAAAAATTGGTCCATATCGGTCCATAATTATATATAGCCCCCATATAAAGCGATCCCCAGATTTGGCTTGCCGAGCCTCTAAGAAGCAAATTTCATCCGATCCGGCTGAAATTTGGTACATGGTGTAAGTATATGGTCTCTAACAACTATGAAAAAATTGGTCCACATCGGTCCATAATTATATATAGCCCCCATATAAACCGATCCCCCGATTTGGCTTGCGGAGCCTCTAAGAGAAGTAAATGCCATCCGATCAGGCTGAAATTTGGTACATGGTGTAAGTATATGGTCTCTAACAACTATGCAAAAATTGGTCCACATCGGTCCATAATTATATATAGCCCCCATATAAACCGATCCCCAGATGTGACCTCCAGAGTCTCTTGGAAGAACAAAATTCGTCTAATTCAGTTGACATTTGGTACGAGGTGTTAATATATGACCTCAAACACCCATGCAAATTGGTCGAAATCTGTCCATAATATATATATAGCCCCCATATAAACCGATCCCAAGATTTGACCTCCGGAGCCCCTTGGAAGAGCAAAATTCATCCGATTCGGTTGAAAGTTGGTAGGTGATGTCAGTATATGGTATCACTCAAAAAAATGTGAACTCTCTATTTCACTAAAGCCAATTTAACTTTATTTTAATTCATGGAATTATTATGTTTGGAGAAAGTTTCCTTTACTCTAATAATTTTTTGTGTACGTTAGTTAAATTAACTAAAACAGAGGAAAAAAAATATACTCAAATGAAGCATAAAGATTAACTAAATTCGTGTCTTCCACAAAATAGTTCAGAATTTCTTTAAATTTGTAAATTTTTCCAAAAATGCGTCCATCATGAACTTCGTATGTCACTAAAGACATTCTTGCAGTTTTTAACTCCAAGTTTTTCCTTCAAACTACAAAATTTTCTTTAACAAGTAAAAGAACTTAGTTATGTCCAATAAATTTTCTTGAATTTGTCGAAAAATATTTACTTACTTTTATGACATCGGCGTGATGCCAACGTTTGTAATACTGTTTAGTTAAAATTTTCTACAAATATTCAAAATTTTCTAAAATTAACCGAAAGTTTTCTTCCTGGTGGGTTCACTGTTTTTTCTGTGATCCAACAACCATGCAGGAATTGGTTAGTTTGGAGTTGGTTAGTTTGGAGCCTCTTGGAGGAGCAAATTTCATTCGAGTCAGTTGAAATCCATCCCCAATCACACAAAAATTGGTCCATATCAAGTTCATAATTGTAGCTCCCATATAAGCGACCCCCATATTTCAATTCTGGCTCTCCATGTACCGTGCAAAAGTCCATATCGATTCGTAATTATTTGTTGATGTATAGGTACATACATTTTTTGTCTAATATATGCCACGTATGGATTAACTCACCATTTAGAAAACTATGTTAAGAAGTTTTAAGATACCTTGCCATCGGTAAGTATTACCACAACGCAAGTAATTCGATTGTTGATGACAGTCTTTCGCAGAAGTTTCTACGCAATCCATGGTGGAGGGTACATAAGATTCGGCCTGGCCGAACTTACGGTATATACTTGTTTCTGTTTATACCGCGCTTTTTGTGCTAGGCTAAGAAGTTTCCGAACTGCCCTCGTACATATATATCGAGCGATAAATCATAAATAAACGTTTGCGAAGTTTCCTTAAAATTGCTTCAGATTTAAAAGTTTCCCATATTTTTATATAGCACCCAACACTTTTGACGGATGTGATATGGTATCGAAAATTTAGATCTAAAAAGTGGTGCAGGGTATAATATAGTCGGCCCCACCCGACTTTAGACTTTCCTTACTTGTTATTTCTAATTTTTATTTGAAAGATTTTCAGTTGTAAGAAAATCGTATAAAAATTTGGTTATCCTTCCATTAAGGAGTCACATCTTTTATATGGGAGCTGTACGAACCATGAGCTAATAAATATGGGAGCTCTTTATGGACATAAAATATCTCTACACCCAGAAAAAAGTGCCTTCGAAACTAAAGGAAAAAATGTTCCTCAATTTAGTTTAGCCATTTTATTTCCATTAAGTTAAATTTTTGTGTGGAATAGTAAAATTTACTTGTATCAGTAAAAAAATCCTAAACTGAAGAAATTAGGAATAGTTCATTAACTAGAATAAGGCATGGAATTTTATTTTCTTCGCTGGGTATAAGAATTTACTACTGAACAAGAAAAGTTTATTCGCTGATAACAAAGCATTCATGAAAATAAACAAACCCCGAACTAAAACCAAGTTTCCTCAAATTTAGTAAAATTTCTTATAAAATGATAATTCTGACTTCCTTTATTATAGAAAGCTTATAATACATACGAATAACACTTGGCATAGAAAAATATTTTAGTTCTTTCGTACTAAGAAGTCTTCAACCCTTTCAAAAGTTAAGGAAACACACTTATTAGAATATAGGAAATTTTCCTATACTGAAAAAAATATTGTCGTGAGGTCAAAAATTGTATGTCTTTAAAATACGAATGCAAATTTTTCTTACCATAGAAGACGCATTTCTATAATATAAGGTTTGTTTCCTTGTCCAAAAGTCAATAAACTTTTCAATGAAGTCGTATTGTCCTTATAATTAAGCGATTTCACTTAAAAATGGGTATCACAACATGAAAGAAAAAATGTTTGGGCTAAGGTCAACTTGACTTTAAAAATTCAGACAAAATCTTTAGAATTGATGAAATTGTCTTTAAATTTGTTGTCTTTTTGCATATTGACTATAAAGCAAAAAATCGTTCAAATATAGGACATGTTTTTCAACACTTTATTTTGAAGACGTTTTTTACTTGAAACATAGCATAATTACTACTGGAAGTCGAGTCTTAATGTGGAAAATAAAGTTGTCGTTAACTCGTTTTTAAAGGACTTTGATAGCATATGAAGAAAAATAGCTGAAAAAGCGAAAAATTAAAATTTGCTTCCTAGAAGCAAGTAAACAAAACCTAAATTTAAAAGAGAATTGTGTCTTAAAAGTATACTTACTTGTATTCTCCGCTTCTTTGGCTCGGAATCAATACCAACATTTTTAAAGTAAAGACATAATCTTTAGAACCGGGCATATTTTTTTTCAGTATACCATTCAAATGTGTCTATCGGCAGATTTCATTTATCATCTCTGAATTTGGCAACCTTCAATTTACTTAGCTAATTTTTTTTTTTCAATCTCCAGCATTGTCCTTGAAGTATCTGAAAATTTCTCCTTAATTTATAAAGGCATCAACTTTTATGTCATAATTTTTATTTCGCCCCTTTCAAGGAAAGTGAAAAATGATCCCATTCATCTAATTTTGTAATAGACAACAAACCTTTATCAACATATAATCTTTTGCAAACACCGAAATCCAAACAACAATTATAAGACCCTGCATAAATCTAACCACTTCAAATTGTGGATTTTCAGAATGTGACGAACTGCAAATGTTATACAAATTTGCAACATACTCCAAATTAAATTTATTATCCCTGAAAGGGTAAAAGTTCATTCATTTGCGGTTGTCCACATAACCTCGAGGATAATAAATCTATCTCATGGGCCTAACATCTTCCATGCTATCATCTTCGGAAAATGTTAATATGTTTCTTGAGAAAGAAAACAATTCTTCTTCTTTCCAATTTATCTCTAAATATTGTCTGGTGGTACTTAAAGATCTTAAGATGTCCTAAAAATATGTTCCCATCTAAGGATTTGCTATCCTTCACACAGAGGTAATAAATATTGCTGTCACTCTATTATCATTCGTATAGAACTTCAAGAGTTCATAAGTGAGTGAACTAATGTGGGTATGTATGTGTGGGTGGACGTATGACACATATGCTTTTCTCACATATTTGTGTGGGTTTCTTTGGATTGCATGAGGATTAGTAATAAAGAGACTACAGTGGTACATAGGGCATTTATTTAGGTGAATAAGTAGAAATTAATCTTAGATATTTTTCACCTTGAATTATATATAAGAGAGTTGGATACGAAAACATTAAATCCAATCAAAATTTAGTGGCAGTATTATCACTATGCAATGGGAGTATCAACCAATATTTTATTCCAAGGAAAATTGACTAAGGCAATAGGTGCATTTCATCCAAAAAAATTAAAAAAAGTACGAATAGTTTTACTTTGAAATATAGCTATAAAGAGTCTGTTGCTCTCCTTAGAAAAAATATGTAGATGATGTGACTCTTAAAGTAAGGCGACATTTTGTAGATACTATTAACATAAGGATGATATACTTGTCATTGAGCTTAACATGGAATCGGGCAGCACTCAGTGATAAGAGAGAAGTTCACCAATGTAGTATCACAATGGACTGAATAGTCTAAGTGAGCCTGATACATCGGGCTGTCACCTAACCTATATACTGAGAGATCTTCGTATGACTAGGAAATGGGCGAGAGAAATTTGTGTGGGTGTGAATTCAACAATTGAAGATCCATTTGGGGAGCGACCGTGGTGTAATGTTTAACCTGTCAGCCTTGCATAAACAGGGTCGTGGTTTCAAACCCAGTTTCGACCAAATATCAGAAAGATTCTCAGCGTTGGATTACTCCTTGTCAGTAATGCTGGTGACACTTCTGAGTGTTCCAAAGCTTTTCAGGAAAAAAGTAGTGAAAATGTTATTTTTGGATCCGGATGTGATGCAAAAATTGGCACAAAATCGATGAATATAACATGGACTTGTCATAGGACGGATATCCACCATTTCAACAGCCTTTGCATTGAATTTGGATCACTTTTTAAGGAGTGATCGGTATACAGTGTTTTGAATGTGAATTAAAAAAATTTGTGATATTTTGCCAAATAAATAATTTTTAATTTTTTTTATGATTTTTAATGAACTCTAACGCTCGTTTGAAACGACTGACTTCAATATTTTTCAAAAAATTCGCAATTTTTCTATAATAGATTTAGCATATTTATTGACAAAATTTGAATAATTTGTTCCGTTTTATTATTTCTTACTCTGTTTTTAATCTAATTGAAACAAAACAAGTATATATGGCGTAAGCCAGGTCGAATGTTATCTTCCCTCCTCCATGGATAGCGTAGAAACTTCTTCGAAAGACTGTCATCCACAATCGAATTACTTGGGTTGTGGTATCTTAAATCGTTTTCTAAATTGTGAGTTAGTCCATACGTGGTATATATTAGACAAAAAAGGTATGTGTAGGTAAGTCTACAAATAATTACGAATCGATATGGACTTTTGCACGGGACGTAGGGAGCCAGAATTGAAATATGGGGGTCGCTTATATGGGGGCTATATACAATTATCAACTTGATACGGACCAATTTTTTGGGATTGTGGATCGATTTATCTGAGGGCTATATATAACTATAGACCGATATGGACCCAGTTAGGCATAGTTGTTAACGGCGACATACTAGCACAATGTACCAAATTTCAACTGACTCTAAGAGGCTCCAAAACCAAATCTAGGGATCGGGACTGATATACTACCACCACGTACCAAATTTCAACCATATCGGATGAATTTTGCTTCTCCAAAAGGCACCGGAGGTCAAATCTGAGGATCGGTTTATATGGGGGCTATATATAATGATGGACCGATTTCGACCAATTTTTGCATGGGTGTTTGAGGCCATATATTAACACCACGTCCCAAATATCAACTGAATCAGATGAATTTTGGTCTTGCAAGAGGCTCCGGAGGTCAAATCTGGGGATCGGTTTATATGGGGGCTATATATAATTATGCACCGATGTGGACCAATTTTGGCATGGTCATTAGAGACCATCTACTAATATCATGTCTCAAATTTGAACCAGATCGAATGAAATTTTCTTCTCTTAGAGGCTCCGCAAGCCAAATCTGGGGATCAGTTTTTATGGGGGCTATATATAATTATGAACCGATGTGGACCAATTTTTGCATGATTGTCAGATACCATATACTAACACCACGTACCAAGTTTCAGCCGGATCGGATGAAATTTTCTTCTCTTAGAGGCTCCGCAAGCCAAATCTGGGGATCAGTTTATATGGGGGCTATATATAATTATGGACCGATGTGGACCAATTTTTGCATGGTTATCAGATACCATATACTAACACCACGTACCAAGTTTCAGCCGGATCGGATGAAATTTGCTTCTCTTAGAGGGTCTGCAAGCCAAATTTGGGGTCCGTTTATATGGGGGCTATGCGTAAAAGTGGACCGATATGGCCCATTTACAATACCATCCGACCTACATCAATAACACCTACTTGTGCCAAGTTTCAAGTCGATAGCTTGTTTCGTTCGGAAGCGTTCGGGCGGACGGACATGCTCAGATCGACTCAGAATTTCACCACGACCCAGAATATATATACTTTTTGGAGTCTTAGAGCAATATTTCTATGTGTTACAAACGGAATGACAAAGTTAATATACCCCCATCCTATGGTGGAGGGTATAAAAAAAAAATTAAAATTACCCATTAAAAATTTGAAAAAAGCGACTTATAAAAAGTTGAATTAAAAGAACTACCTGTGTAGTTCAAATAAAGAACATCTTTGGGATGACATTTTTGGAAGTGCTTTACTTGCCTAACCTAACCTATTTTAGGAGTGCACACAAATACCATGGATTTACAGGGGTCAGGAACGTGGGTTTAAGGGTTTGTGATATGATCGTATTATGGCCTAACATTCTAACAGCTTCTCGAGATGTTCTTTATTAGTATAAATGACAAAATAAGAATCACAGGTTCAAATGTCACCAGAGGCAAATTTTTTTATCAAATACTCAGCAAACAAATTGGGAAATCGTACTGAACGCACAACTTTAAAATCAATGTCCCCCAAAGATATAATTTATTTTAACTACACAGAAAAAAATTCACGAACATTTTTCCAATTAAAATCTTAATTGAGTTTTAAAAAATATTAAATTAAAAATTTAATTGAATCAACAAATTTTTTAATTGAAATAAAAATCAATCACACAAATTAACAGTATCAATTAATTTTTTAATTGGAACAATTAATTTTTTAATTGACTGTCAATTAATTTTTTAATTGATACTATCATTTCTGTGATTGAAGACATTTCAATTAAAAAATTAATTGGATCAATTAATTTCGTGATTGAATCAGAAATTTTTTTTTTGTGTGTACACATGAACTTCTTTTAATTCGATTTTTTATACCCTCCACCACAGGATGGGGGGTATATTAACTTTGTCATTCCGTTTGTAACACATGGAAATATTGCTCTAAGACCCCATAAAGTATATATATTCTGGGTAGTGGTGAAATTCTGAGTCGATCTAAGAATGTCTGTCCGTCCGTCCGTCTGTTGAAATCACGCTAACTTCCGAACGAAACAAGCTATCGACTTGAAACTTGGCGCACGTAGTTGTTATTGCAAATGGGCCATATCGGTCCACTTTTACGTATAGCCCCCATATAAACCGATTTGGCTTGCGGAGCATCTAAGAGAAGCAAATTTCATCTGATCCGGAAATTTGGTACATGGTGTTAGTATATGGTCTCTAACAACCATGCAAAAATTGGTCCACATCGGTTTATAATTATATAGCCCCCATATAAACCGATCCCCAGATTTGGCTTGCGGAGCCTCTAATAGAAGCAAATTTCATACGATCCGGTTGAAATTTGGAACATGGTGTTAATATATGGTCTCTAACATTATTTAAAATGTAAGACGAATCGTATTCATACAAAAATCGTTGATAAGTAACAAGCAATAACATAATTTTTCCCACACTCAAAAAAAAGTTTACTTTGATCCAAAGATTTTGACCATCCCTTAAGGATTTTGGTATTGATTCCGAGCCAAAGATGCGACTTCTTTAAAAGAAAGATATTTTTTAGCGACTTTTTCTTTAATATTTTGTAAATAGCGCATGCTAAAATTTAGTTTGCGTAATCTTTAATTTCACGTAAATATTTTTTTTTCAGTGTACGGATATTAAATTCATTTATAATTCTAAATGTATATATATAATATCTCATTATTTCATTTACTTTAAAGTCCATAAAAACCACATTATCTCACCATTCCAAATACTTAAGAATGATTATTATTAGAAATGGAATTTCCTTTCTCATTTACACTTGGCTTCTTTTAGGCGAAATGGGATTTCCTGATTGTGGCAGTAATACCAATAGACTCCGGGCAAGTTTTCTTCCATACCTTCCAGTAAACAAAAAGTAAATTAAAACTTAATTCGTAGACATAAAAGCTAAGCGCTATGGTTGGATCTAAGAATGTACCTCTTTGCCTTTGTCGTCAAGTGGGATATGGCAAACACAAAATAAAAACAAGCGATTAGATCAATAGAATTTTGCTTGTCTAACATGTAAACGACAGAAAGACCCATATCATTGTCCTAGACAATTTAATCACATCATCAGAAGAGAGAAAGAGGGGCAGAAGAGGAAGGTGCTTGCAAGGAAATTGCGACGGGTGTGAAAATGGCATTTCTCCATATTCTTTAATTTACGAAATGGATTTCACATGTCATTTGTTCTCTTTCATCGCATACATATGTCGTCTATCATTGTGTGTGTGTGTGCAGAGAACCGAAAAGATGATGTGTTATTCAAAAACAAAATGACTCTATGCCAGCGGATGTGTGTGTGCATGTGTAGGTGTATGTTGTGATTTGCAACGTCTGTTTATATAGTAGTTGGGTGTCGAACACCTCTCCACATGTTTGTTAGTTTTTGGCAATTGTTAGTTCAGGAACTTTGATGTTGGAACATTAACTAGTTACTCCCTTTAGGATGTTTTGTAAAAGTTCTATGGAACTCTAACTAAATGGAAGGATTCCATGTCATGAATGACATGCATTTTAACAGAAAGTTAGTTTGTTCGTTTGATCAAATTGAATAGATTTGCATTTCGTTAAGCAATTAATTTAATCAACTACTAAATCTAATTTATGTATAAATGCTGTACAGTAGTTTAGATCGTTTACAAATGGAGAAATTTAATTTAAAAATGTATTGCTTTAACCAGAGCAAAACTCAATGGATCAAAATACTGCAGATCCATTTTTGTGCGGCGTTTTTTTTGTACTTTGAAGGTTATAGTTCATCTAAAGGTAGCCAATTGGAATAAATCTAAACTTATTCTAAAATTTGATGTTATTTCGACATTTGTTGCATTTGTATGATAATCTTACAAATAAGTATCAAAAGTTTAAGGTCGGGCGAAGCCGACTATATAATATACCTTACACCATTGTGTAGCTCAGCATTTTCTACGTTATCTCAAATCATTCAAATTTGTTGGGAGTTATATACAAACAATTTATATTCCCATATACAACCAGAAAAAACAATTGGAATTTTCTTTTAAAGCGCATCCCGGAATCCCCCATCGATTTTTTCCACTTCCCATGTAGTCTTCTTGGACAAGTATATACCGAAAATAAAACAAGTAAGGAAAGCTTAAAGGCTATATCGACTCAGGAGCCCATCCTGAGCATTATTGCCAAAGACACCATGTGTCTATCTCGTCTCCTTCTGGGTGTTGCAAACATATGCATTAACTTATAATACCCTGTTCCACAGTGTGGCGCAGGGTATATCACATTTTTCTCACGCTAACTTTCGAACGAAGCAAGCTATCGACTTTAAACTTGGCACAAGTAGTTGTTATTGATGTAGGTCGGACGGTATTGCAAATGGGCCATATCGGTCCACTTTTACGTATAGCCCCCATATAAACGGACCCTCAGATTTGGCTTGCGAAGCCTCTAAGAGAAGCATATTTCATCCGATCCGACTGAAATTTGCTACATGGTGTTGGTATATGGTCTCTAATAACTATGCAAAAATTGGTCCACATCGGTCCATAGTTATATATAGCCCCCATATAAACCGATCCCCAGATTTGGCTTACGGGGACCCTAAGAGAAGCAAATTTCATCCGATACGGCTGAAATTTGGTACATGGTGTCAGCATATGATATCTAACAACCATGCAAAAATTGGTCCACATCGGTCCATAATTATATATAGCCTCCATATAAACCGACCCCCGATTTGGCTTGCGGAGCCTCTATGAGAAGCAATTTGGTACATGGTGTTAAAGGGTGTTACGGTCAAAATTTGGTCAAGGGAAAACGCGTGTAAATCGGTGAAATCGTTTATTTAAAAACTCAAATTAAATTTCTTTTTCAAGTTCAATTAGTATAAAATTCAGGAAAAATATTCAGTTAGGCTTTCGCTTTTCCAAATCCGAATTGCCGGGCCTCACGCTTGACACCTGCCATCAGATTTTGTACAGCCACCTAGTCCACCTTCTTCGCCGCAGAAAGCCAGTTTGCCTTGAACTGCTGCTCGTCCTTAGCATTTGTTTTGGTCTTCTTTAGGTTCCGCTTGACAATAGCCCAGTATTTCTCAATTGGGCGGAGATCTGGCGTGTTGGGAGGGTTCTTGTCCTTGGGAACCACCTGCACGTTGTTGGCGGTGTACCACTCCATGGCCTTTTTACCGTAATGGCAAGATGCCAAATCCGGCCAAAACAGTACGGAATAACCGTGTTTCTTCAGGAAAGGCAGCAGACGTTTATTCAAACACTCTTTCACGTAAATTTCTTGGTTGAAAGTCCCGGAAGCTATGAAAATGCTGCTTTTCAAGCCACGGGTACAGATGGCTTGCCAAACCAGATATTTCTTTGCGTACTTTGACAGTTTTATGTGCTTGAAAATATTTGCTACCTTTCCCCTTCCTTTTGCCGTATAAAACTCCTGTCCCGGAAGCTGCTTGTAGTCGGCTTTGACGTAGGTTTCGTCGCCCATTACCACGCGGTCAAACTTCGTCAGCATCGTCGTGTTCAGCCTCCTTGATCGCGCTTTGGCCGTCGTATTTTGTTTATCATCGCGATTTAGAGTCACTACCTTCTTGTAAGTCGATAGTCCGGCTCGTTTTTTGGCTTGGTGCACGGTTGTAGACGATACACCCAACTTATTTGCGGCATCTCGGAGTGAGAGGTTAAGGTTTCGCTTGAAACTACCGGCAACTCTCTTTGTCGTCTCAGCGGCTTCCGGGTTTCAATTTCCACCCGATCCAGACTTCCTGGCTGTCGACAAACGTTCCCCAAACACTTTAATTACATTTGTAACGGTTGATTTGGCAACTTTTAGCGATTTTGCCAGCTTTGCGTGCGAGTAGCTCGGATTTTCGCGATGCGCGAGCAAAATTTTGATACGCTGCTCTTCTTGCTTGGACGGCATTTTGACAACTGAAGAGTGAATTCCAAATCAAAATAGGAGCAACATTCTACACACACACCTTCAAAATGAGGAGTGTTCAGGTTTTTTAAATGCAAAATTGAAAGAAATACGTCAAGTTTATATTGACCAAATTTTGACCGTATAACCCTTTAGTATAGTCTCTAATGACCATGCAAAAATTGGTCGAAATCGGTCCATAATTATAAAGGGTGATTCTTTTGAGGTTAGGATTTTCATGCATTAGTATTTGACAGATCACGTGGGATTTCAGACATGGTGGCAAAGAGAAAGATGCTCAGTATGCTTTGACATTTTATCATGAATAGACTTACTAACGAGCCACAACGTCGAATTTTCAGTGAATGGGCCCTAGAAAAGTTGGCAGAAAATCCGCTTTTTTATCGACAAATTTTGTTCAGCGATGAGGCTCATTTCTGGTTGAATGGCTACGTAAATAAGCAAAATTGCCGCATTTGGAGTGAAGAGCAACCAGAAGCCGTTCAAGAACTGCCCATGCATCCCGAAAAATGCACTGTTTGGTGTGGTTTGTACGCTGGTGGAATCATTGGACCGTATTTTTTCAAAGATGCTGTTGGACGCAACGTTACGGTGAATGGCGATCGCTATCGTTCGATGCTAACAAACTTTTTGTTGCCAAAAATGGAAGAACTGAACTTGGTTGACATGTGGTTTCAACAAGATGGCGCTACATGCCACACAGCTCGCGATTCTATGGCCATTTTGAGGGAAAACTTCGGAGAACTATTCATCTCAAGAAATGGACCGGTAAGTTGGCCACCAAGATCATGCGATTTGACGCCTTTAGACTATTTTTTGTGGGGCTACGTCAAGTCTAAAGTCTACAGAAATAAGCCAGCAACTATTCCAGCTTTGGAAGACAACATTTCCGAAGAAATTCGGGCTATTCCGGCCGAAATGCTCGAAAAAGTTGCCCAAAATTGGACTTTCCGAATGGACCACCTAAGACGCAGCCGCGGTCAACATTTAAATGAAATTATCTTCAAAAAGTAAATGTCATGGACCAATCTAACGTTTCAAATAAAGAACCGATGAGATTTTGCAAATTTTATGCGTTTTTTTTAAAAAAAAAGTTATCAAGCTCTTAACAAATCACCCTTTATATAGCCCCCATATAAACCGATCCCCAGATTTGACCTCCGGTGCCTTTTGGAGAAGCAAAATTCATCCGATTTGGTTGAAATTTGGTACGTGTTGGTAGTTGATATTTAACAACCGTGCCAAAAGTGGTCCATATCAGTCCATAATCATATGTAGCCCCCATATAAACCGATCCCCAGATTTGACATCCGGAGCCCTTGGAAGAGCAAAATTCATCCTATTCGGTTGAAATTTGGTACTTGATGTTAGTATATGGTATCCAAAAACCATGCAGGAATTGGTTCATATTAGTCCATAATTATATTTAGCTCCCATATAAACCGATACCCAGATTTGACCTTCGATGCCTTTTGGAGAAGCAAAATTCATCCGATCTGGTTGAAATTTGGTACGTGGTGGTAGTATATGATATTTAACAACCATGCCAAAAGTGGTCCATATCAGTCCATAATAATATGTAGCCCCCATATAAACCGATCCCGAAGTTTGGTTTTGGAGCCTCTTGGAGGAGCAAATTTCATCCCAGTCAGTTGAAATTTGGTACATTGTGCTAGTATAAGGCCGTTAACAACCATGCCTAACTAGGTCCATATCGGTCTATAGTTATATATAGCCCTCAGATAAATCGATCCCCAATCACACAAAAATTGGTCCATATCAAGTTCATAATTGTATATAGCCCCCATATAAGCGACCCCTATATTTCAATTCTGGCTCTCTACGTACCATGCAAAAGTCCATATCGATTCGTAATTATTTGTACCTTTTTACCTTTTGTCTAATATATACCACGTATGGACCAAAAGAAAACGATATTAAGAAGTTTAAGATACCACAACCCAAGTAATTCGATTGTGGATGACAGTCTTTCGTAGAAGCTTCTACGCAATCCATGGTGGAGGGTACATAAGATTCGGCCTGTCCGAACTTACGGCCGTTATATACTTGTTTTAAGTTTAAATTTCTTCAATATTGTGAGCAACATGATTTTCTTTTTCTAGCTTCCAATATCAAGCAACTAAAAATCTAGATTTTACTTTGCTAAAATATATTAACTCCCTAGAAATTGCACATACACAATCACATCTCTTAAGCTTAATTTTTCCTCTGTTCCATATTTTTCTTAAAAATCGTCCCATTTGCATGGTCTCACCATTTAGAAAAGATTACTTTGTATGGTCGAAGAATAGGCCTTCATTTAGGAATGTTGCCATTTATGATGCATTCCAAGTCACAAGCAAGAGAAATAACAAAACAATTTACACTTCTGGCATTCCCAAATTCCATATCTACCACATAAAGACGCACACACACCGACCCACACCTACACACTTAAACGAATGCAATTAGAGGAACATAACGTCACAGGACCAACACATACATATCAATGTCAATGTACACTTGCTAAACCCTTGGCAAATACCAGGCATCCATGACTATAGCCTGCATGTACGCATCGAGTTGTGTACCTACTCAAAGTATCAGAACTGAATGTAGGTTGTGTGCGATAGTGTAACAGGCATTGTCCTTTTGCCGTGCAACGATATTTCGAAAAAAAAAATTACGTTGGCAGAGGCAATTAGTGGCACACTTTGGCATTGGATCCATTCGAGTCCCTACCATTTTAAGGTTTCGGAATTTATTGGCAACAGAAGCAATGTCCCTTATATAGCCGTACATAGTCACTGCGATTCAATTGTATCACCGAAATCCTGCAAAAGGAGGGTGGCAAGAGTATCAGTACAGTATTCACGTACTTGAACATCTGCAATTATGCTGAGCTCAACAGAGTACTTAAATGCTAGTGGGGTTTTTTCCCATTGCTCAGAAATTGCATCCACTAAACTTTAGGTGATATGTTTTGTCAAATGTGTGTATGTCGGTGTATGGGTATAACACATATGTGTGTGTATGTTTACGTGTGGCTTCATGTTATCGCGCGCAAGGCTCTTTGGTATTTTTGATAAGTTTTGTGGGAATATTAATCGAGGATAGGTAAGGATTTTTCAAGAAATAGAAAATATTAGTAGGTGGCAGAAGTCCATATTTCTATCATTTGGCCATGTTGTAGAAAAGCATTAGCTAAGTGGATTGCATGGACCTCTAGATACTCCTGTATGAATGACTGAACAAATAGTGGATACCAAGATGAAATGAAGTGTTTCGACTGATAAGCCCAAATTTAGGCAAGATCGTTGGAACAAGACTTACATAAGACCCAATATATGAGACAGAGATTCGGGTACAAGACGAGAAAGTGCTTTGTCGATGATTGAAATGTTTTACAGATGATGTACATTAATCCGTAGAGCAGTAGATTTTTTTGAATGTAGTGATAGCGCACTATCATCTTGAGCCACCGTGGTGCAATGGTTAACATGCCCGCCATGCATACACAAGGTCGTGGGTTCGATTCCTGCTACGATCGAACACCAAAAAGTTTTTCAGCGGTGGATTATCCCACCTCCGTAATGTTGGTGACATTTCTGAGGGTTTCAAAGCTTCTCTCTGTTCGGACTCGGCTATAAAAAGGAGGTCCCTTGTCATTGAGCTCAACATGGAATCGGGCAGCACTCAGTGATAAGAGAGAAGTTCACCACTGTGGTATCACAATGAACTGAATAGTCTAAGTGAGCCTGATACATCGGGCTGCCACATAACCTAACCTAACCTCATCTTGTGGTGCCACACAAAAACCAACACACCGTCAGATTTGCATCCGTCAGAGTTACGTTTGTTCTAGTGTTGCAATTTGTCAACTGACAGGTCTGTTGTAAAGCATAAAATTTTTGAGGTTATACGCACTCAGAAAATTTTTGGCATACAAGCGCTATTTGTGGTGTTTATGTTACAGCACCTTCAGCAAAGATTTATATCGCCAAACAATGGATTTAATCGATAATATTTTCGAGCGAGTATTTTTACAACAACAGAGCATCCAAGAACTTAATTCAATTAATGCGGTGAAGATCCGTCAAGGACCAGTGTTTATCGATGGTATGGTGTACGCAGAAACAAACATTTTACATTTTGATATTTCAAGATTAAAATCTTATAATTACAGTGCAGGATTATAAATGTTAAAACATCTCCGACTTCTAATAAATATATACAATAATTAAATGTTAACGATTTTTATCATAGAAAACAAGTAAAAATTAAAATATATAAAATAGTTAAAAATTAATATTAATATTAAAAGAAAAAAATATAGAAAACTACTTTTAATATTCAATTACATTGCATTCTTGATGATTGAAATTGTGAGTCAATATTATATCTACAAGCAAAATTTTAATATTAAATATTCTAATTGCGAAATAAATTTTGAATATTCTTTTTAAAATAACAGGTTGGCTGATAAGTCCCCGGTCTAACAAAGAAAAACGCATTTTTTTTGTCAAAATTTGTTTTTATTATTCAACATAGTTCCCTTCAAGAGCGATACACCGATTATAACGACCTACCATTTTGGTAGTACTTCTTCGGTTTTGCCTCAAAATAGGCCTCAGTTTCGGCGATCACCTCTTCATTGCAGCCAAATTTTTTCCCTGCGAGCATCCTTTTGAGGTCTGAGAACAAGAAAATGTCGCTGGGGGCAAGATCTGGAGAATACGGTGGGTGGAGAAGCAATTCGAAGCCCACTTCATTAATTTTTGCCATCGTTCTCAATGATTTGTGGCACGGTGCGTTGTCTTGGTGGAACAACACTTTTTTCTTCTTCATATGGGGCCGTTTTGCCGCGATTTCGACCTTCAAACGCTCCAATAACACCATATAATAGTCACTGTTGATGGTTTTTCCCTTCTCAAGATAATCGATAAAAATTATTCCATGCACATCCCAAAAAACAGAGGCCATTACTTTGCCAGCGGACTTTTGAGTCTTTCCACGCTTCGGAGACGGTTCACGGTCGATGTCCACTCAGCCGACTGTCGATTGGACTCAGGAGTGTAGTGATGAAAAAATTAAAATAAATAAAATAATTAAAAATTAATATTAATATTAATATTAAAAGAAAAAGAAAAACATATAGAAAACTACTTTTAATATTCAATTACATTGCATTCTTGACGATTGAAATTATGAGTCAATATTATATCTACAAGCAAAATTTTAATATTAAATATTCTAATTGCGAAATAAATTTTGAATATTCTTTTTAAAATAACAGGTTGGCTGATAAGTCCCCGGTCTAACAAAGAAAAACGCATTTTTTTTTTGTCAAAATTTGTTTTTATTATTCAACATAGTTCCCTTCAAGAGCGATACACCGATTATAACGACCTACCATTTTGGTAGTACTTCTTCGGTTTTGCCTCAAAATAGGCCTCAGTTTCGGCGATCACCTCTTCATTGCAGCCAAATTTTTTCCCTGCGAGCATCCTTTTGAGGTCTGAGAACAAGAAAAAGTCGCTGGGGGTAGATCTGGAGAACACTGTGGGTGGAAGCAATTCGAAGCCCAATTCATGAATTTTTGCCATCGTTCTCAATGATTTGTGGCACGGTGCGTTGTCTTGGTGGAACAACACTTTTTTCTTCTTCATATGGGGCCATTTTGCCGCGATTTCGACCTTCAAACGCTCCAATAACACCATATAATAGTCACTGTTGATGGTTTTTCCCTTCTCAAGTAATAGATACAAATTATTCCATGCACATCCCAAAAAACAGAGGCCATTACTTTGCCAGCGGACTTTTGAGTCTTTCCACGCTTCGGAGACGGTTCACGGTCGATGTCAACTCAGCCGACTGTCGATTGGACTCAGGAGTGTAGTGATGAAAAAATTAAAATAAATAAAATAGTTAAAAATTAATATTAATATTAAAAGAAAAACATATAGAAAACTACTTTTAATATTCAATTACATTGCATTCTTGACGATTGAAATTGTGAGTCAATATTATATCTACAAGCAAAATGTTAATATTAAATATTCTAATTGCGAAATAAATTTTGAATATTCTTTTTAAAATAACAGGTTGGCTGATAAGTCCCCGGTCTAACAAAGAAAAACGCATTTTTTTTGTCAAAATTTGTTTTTATTATTCAACATAGTTCCCTTCAAGAGCGATACACCGATTATAACGACCTACCATTTTGGTAGTACTTCTTCGGTTTTGCCTCAAAATAGGCCTCAGTTTCGGCGATCACCTCTTCATTGCAGCCAAATTTTTTCCCTGCGAGCATCCTTTTGAGGTCTGAGAACAAGAAAATGTCGCTGGGGGCCAGATCTGGAGAATACGGTGGGTGGAGAAGCAATTCGAAGCCCAATTCATGAATTTTTGCCATCGTTCTCAATGACTTGTGGCACGGTGCGTTGTCATGGTGGAACAACACTTTTTTCTTCTTCATATGGGGCCGTTTTGCCGCGATTTCGACCTTCAAACGCTCCAATAACGCCATATAATAGTCACTGTTGATGGGTTTTCCCTTCTCAAGATAATCGATAAAAATTATTCCATGCACATCCCAAAAAATAGAGCCCATTACTTTGCCAACGGACTTTTGAGACTTTCCACGCTTCGGAGACGGTTCACCGGTCGCTGTCTACCCAGCCGACTGTCGATTGGACTCAGGAGTGTAGTGATGGAGCCATGTTTCATCCATTGTCACATATCGTCGGGAAAAACTCGGGTGTATTACGAGTTAACAGCTGCAAACACCGCTCAGAATCATCAACACGTTGTTGTTTTCGGTCAAATGTGAGCTCGAGCGGCACCCATTTTGCACAGAGCTTCCGCATATCCACATATTGATGAATGATACGACCAACACGTTCATTTGATATCTTTAAGGCCTCTGCTATCTCGATCAACTTCATTTTACGCTCATTCAAAATTATTTTGTTGGATTTTTTTGATATTTTCGTCGATAACCACCTCTTTCGGGCGTTCACCGTACTCCGTGCTCATTTCACCACGCTTGAATTTTGCATACCAATCAATTATTGTTGATTTCCCTTGGGCAGAGTTTGGAAACTCATTATCAAGCCAAGTTTTTGCTTCCTCCGTATTTCTTCCCTTCATAAAACAGTATTTTATCAAAACACGAAATTCCTTTTTTTCATTTTTTTCACAATAACAAAAGTTGCTTCACAAAAGACGCTCTATCTCACAAACTAATTGACTTACAGACGTCAAATTTTCACACGAATCATTTGAAGGTTGGTACTATATAAAAATAATATGCATTTAATACTAGCGACGCCATCCATGTGTAAGACCGGGGACTTATCAGCCAACCTGTTATGATGCGTTGTTGATGCATTGTATATCGGGTGGTAGAGTGTTCCAGAAACGTATTGTGCCAATAAAGAACTCCCATTCGGATACAAGACTTGTCCTTCTAAAGGGTATTATATTCCTATTTCTATCAGATCTGGTAAACCGAATTCTATAATAGAGATAGCCTGGTTTTCGTTTATAAATCAATTTATGTAGAAATACTAACGACTTGACATTAAGCAGGGTATTAAAACTAAAGCCAAACAGGGAGTCTGTAACATGCGAAACATAATCGGTCCTGCGTAACCCATACACATAACGAACTATACTATTGAATGCCATGTTATGTCTATTTTTGCTCACGGAGTCAAAATTTTCGAAGAGTTCAGATCCGTCAATTAAACCCGGTATCAGAAGACTTTTTGCTAGGAGAAGTCGAATATTGACTGGTGTGTATGAATGAGTAACCCATAAAACACGTAACTTTGCATATGTCTGTCCAACGACTGTGTTTACATGACTTGACCAACTCAAAGTGCTATTCAATACCACTCCTAAATTCTTAGCACTAGTGACTACATCGATTTTCTGACCATTTATCAGTATATCATCCTTCGACAAAGATATCCTTCTATTCTTGTGTATATTTAATCAAACATTTAAACTTGTGTGCATTTAGTAGCAGACCATTGGACCTTGCCCATCGAAACACACGATCAAGATCGTGAGTACGTTTCCTGTTGAACATCTTTCGTAACAAACCTCTGCAACGAATACACAAGCAAATACTTCAAGCACACGACACACAATTTAAGTAGTAACATCACTGTCCATTTCTAAAACGAGTAAAAAATAAACCTTGCTCATTGTGAATCCAAAAAAAAAAAAAAAATAGACCCCAATAAAGCAAGCACCAAACAATGTTCTGAAGTATTCGAATGTAATCGGAATTCCAATTCCATTCGTTTTATAATTTCCATTGCTGTGTAAAGGGTGATACGGTCAAAATTTGGTCAATATAAACTTGACGTATTTCTTTCAATTTTGCATTTAAAAAACCTGAACATCCCTCATTTTGAAGGTGTATGTGTGCAGAATGTTGCTCCTATTTTGATTTTGGAATTCACTTTTCAGTTCTCCAAATGCCGTCCAAGCAAGAGGAGCGCTTATCAAAATTTTGCTCGCGCATCGCGAAAATCCGAGCTACTCGCACGCAAAGCTGGCAAAATCGCTAAAAGTTGCCAAATCAACCGTTACAAATGTAATTAAAGTGTTTGGGGAACGTTTGTCGACATCCAGGAAGTCTGGATCGGGGGGAAATCGAAAACCGGAAGCCGCTGAGACGACAAAGAGAGTTGCCGGTAGTTTCAAGCGAAACCCTAACCTCTCTCTCCGAGATGCCGCAAATAACCTGGGTGTATCGTCTACAACCGTGCATCGAGCCGGACTATCGACTTACAAAAAGGTAGTGACTCCAAATCGCGATGATAAACAAAATACGACGGCCAAAGCGCGATCCCGGAGGCTATACACGACGATGCTGACGAAGTTTGACTGCGTGGTAATGGACGACGAAACCTACGTCAAAGCCGACTACAAGCTGCTTCCGGGACAGGAGTTTTATATGGCAAAAGGAAGGGGAAAGGTAGCAGATATTTTCAAGCACATAAAACTGTCAAAGTTCCCAAAGAAATATCTGGTTTGGCAAGCCATCTGTACCTGTGGCTTGAAAAGCAGCATTTTCATAGCTTCCGGGACTGTCAACCAAGAAATTTACGTGAAAGAGTGTTTGAATAAACGTCTGCTGCCTTTCCTGAAGAAACACGGTTGTTCCGTACTGTTTTGGCCGGATTTGGCATCTTGCCATTACGGTAAAAAGGCCATGGAGTGGTACGCCGCCAACAACGTGCAGGTGGTTCCCAAGGACAAGAACCCTCCAAACACGCCAGAGCTCCGCCCAATTGAGAAATACTGGGCTATTGTCAAGCGGAACCTAAAGAAGACCAAAAAAACTGCTAAAGACGAGCAGCAGTTCAAGGCAAACTAGGTGGATGTACAAAATCTGATGGCAGGTGTCAAGCGTGAGGCCCGGCAATTCGGATTTGGAAAAGCGAAAGCCTCGCTGAATAAGAGGACAAGAAAACTGACATGGTTCTCATCAATATTTCTCCTAATTGATTTTGATACTTCGATCAGTGCACTCGCACAACTGTGAGCTCTGCGGAAACCGGACTGCCTTTCAGATAACAAGTTTCTACGAAGAAGATAATCATATATCTGCTTATGTAAAATCTTTTCGAACTCAAAATCGCAATGGGTCGTGACTCTGAATTAGATTTCGGTATCGGAATAATCTTTGCATTCTTCCATATGGTGGGATAAGTGCCAAAAATAACATTTTGCTCTTGAAACATGTTTGAGGTGATCATATTCCTTCTCTGTTTGTGAATTCAATCGTGGTTCACACCAGACGAATTTCGTGAAGGTCGTCCAAAATCTGTTATTCTTCCGGAAACCATTGATGCTGTGCGCCAGCTGATATTGCATGATCATGTGATACATTCAATACTGCATGAACACGTGACTGTAAAAAAATTGTTCGCGTTGAATCCCACGCAATTTGTCAATCGCTCAAAAAAAGTCTCGTGTCGATTGGTCGAAAGAAATACTCCAAAAATATGATGGCGATGCTTCGACATACGTCTAGGGCATCGTAACAGGTGATCAATTGTGGATTTACGCATATGAGTCGGAAAGTTAACAATAGGTCAAACAAGTGAATTTTTGAGCACTCAAAACATCGATTCGAAAATTCAAAGCAGGTGCTGGGTAGCTTACGCGCCTTTACTTTACGCGTCTCCTGATTTCAGAACAGAAGACAAAACATGGGACTTAATCCCTTGCTATCACTCTACTTTAGCATAATTAGACGTGTCTTCACTTACGTGTCCATAGTCTGATGGACAACAACGGAAAGGAAGTGCAACATTGCAATGTGGATAACCACTGAATAACTCCGTCACTCACTGTTTACATTTCCTTCTAATTGATTCGTTAAGTCTATTGCGATACTACAGGAGGTGAACTTTTCTCTTATCAATGAGTGTTATACGATTATGGATCGTTTGTATCACGGTTATCTCGTCAGCTGATATCAGCTCAGTCACCTTCTGGATCACCGTCAGGTCTAACTAACCATTCGGAATAAGAACACAAGTTCATCACGATTGTGGATCGTTTGTATCACGGTTATTATCTCGTCAGCTGATCTCAGCTCAGTCACCTTCTGCATCACCGTCATCAAGATTTGATGAGAGGAGGGACTTGGGTGCTAGGGAAGTAGTATATTCACTGAATGATAAGAGATCGTCGGAATTCGTTAGTAGGTTAGGTGGAAGCCCGATGTATCAGGCTCACTTAGACTATTCAGTTCATTGTGATACCACATTGGTGAACTTCTCTCATATCACTGAGTGCTGCCCGATTCCATGTTAAGCTCAATGACAAGGTACCTCCTTTTTATAGCCGAGTCTGAACGGCGTTCCACATTGCAGTGAAACCACTTAGAGATGCTTTGAAACCCTCAGAAATGTCACCAGCATTACAGAGGTGGGATAATAACCGATGAAACACTTTTTGGTGTTCGGTCGAAGTAGGAATCGAACCCACGACCTTGTGTATACAAGGAGGGCATGTTAACCATTGCACCACGGTGGCTCCCTGTTAATAGACAGAAGATCGGGACGGGACATAATCTGCTTGGCAGATGATTGGTGGATGATGAGAACTTCGGTTCTTTGATGATAGTGTTGGCTCATTAATGATCGTTAGTTGATGATAGTGTTGGCTCATTATCATCGGTTCCTTGATGTTGAGGAATTCAATTTATCGATGATAGAAAGTTTATGAAAACTTCAGTTCGTAGATGATTGATGGGAACATTCGGTTCGTTGGTGATTGGTGGCTACTGAATTTCGGGATAGGCTTGGTTGTTGCTGAGTAGTTTCTTTCGTTGATGATCGTGAACGTGTTTATTTGTCGATTTGATTGGGAACTGGTGTATTCGCAATGAGGAAATGTTTAGCGTCGATATCGCTAGTAATGTAAGATCTCAGTGGGGGACTGTAGGTCTCACTGGAGAACTGTAGAGCCGAAGGTATCAATGTTACTATGTATTACGAGCCCAGGAACGAATTTCTGAGCACTATCAAATATTAGAATCTAACTATCAGCGGAACGATGTTCAAATAGCCTCATGTACAACGAATAACGCTCAATTGAAAGAATAAATATACGGTGTTTTCCAAAGTCCCAGCCGTCTTTCCGAGTCTGCCTTTGGATGCAGAAGGTCAACAATATCAGTGATGAACGTGTTGATTAATTCCTCTTGAATTAATTGTTTATGTCGACTGGAAATCGAACACAGTCGACAAGCTATCCATCCTGTGTGCTAATGATTTGTGCGATTGTTCGATTTGGGTGTTCGATCATTCTGGTATGTGCGGGCATACGTTCGTGGTCATTACTTGTAGGATCTAGGGGCTTCTCTTTGCGTAGCTCTGATATCTTTTGCTTGATGTAGTCCAGTATTCCTTGGTTGTGTACCAGAGGACTGTGGCGAGTTCGGGCATATTGTACTAAACATAATTTCTGCTTATATTGAGAAGTTGTACCATTTTTAAGACAGGGACCAAAAGGAGTTTAATTCAACTTCTACTCTAAAGTACCAATAATTGCAGACCAAATATAAACTTGACGTATTTCTTTCAATTTTGCATTTAAAAAACCTGAACACCCCTCATTATGAAGATGTGTGTGTAGAATGTTTTTATTTTGGAATTCACTCTTCAGTTGTCAAAATGCCGTCCAAGCAAGAAGAGCAGCGTATCAAAATTTTGCTCGCGCATCGCGAAAATCCGAGCTACTCGCACGCAAAATCGCTAAAAGTTGCTTTTAGCAAAATCGCTAAAAGTTGCCAAATCAACCGTTACAAATGTAATTAAAGTGTTTGGGGAACGTTTGTCGACACCCCGGAAGTCTGGATCGGGGGAAAATCGAAAACCGGAAGCCGCTGAGACGACAAAGAGAGTTGCCGGTAGTTTCAAGCGAAACCCTAACCTCTCTCTCCGAGATGCCGCAAATAAGCTGGGTGTATCGTCTACAACCGTGCATCGAGCCAAAAAACCAGCCGGACTATCGACTTCAAATCGACTCCAAATCGCGATGATAAACAAAATACGACGGCCAAAGTGCGATCCCGGAGGCTGTACACGACGATGCTGACGAAGTTTGACTGCGTGTTAATGGACGACGAAACCTACGTCAAAGCCGACTACAAGCAGCTTCCGGGACAGGAGTTTTATACGGCAAAAGGAAGGGGAAAGGTAGCAGATATTTTCAAGCACATAAAACTGTCAAAGTTCGCACAGAAATATCTGGTTTGGCAAGCCATTTGTGCCTGTGGCTTGAAAAGCAGCATTTTCATAGCTTCCGGAACTGTCAACCAAGAAATTTACGTGAAAGAGTGTTTGAATAAACGTCTGCTGCCTTTCCTGAAGAAACACGGTTGTTCCGTACTGTTTTGGCCGGATTTGGCATCTTGCCATTACGGTAAAAAGGCCATGGAGTGGTACGCCGCCAACAACGTGCAGGTGGTTCCCAAGGACAAGAACCCTCCAAACACGCCAGAGCTCCGCCCAATTGAGAAATACTGGGCTATTGTCAAGCGGAACCTAAAGAAGACCAAAAAAACTGCTAAAGACGAGCAGCAGTTCAAGGCAAACTAGGTGGATGTACAAAATCTGATGGCAGGTGTCAAGCGTGAGGCCCGGCAATTCGGATTTGGAAAAGCGAAAGCCTAACTGAATATTTTTCCTGAATTTTATACTAATTGAACTTGAAAAAGAAATTTAATTTGATTTGTTAAATAAACGATTTCACCGATTTACACACGTTTTCCCTTGACCAAATTTTGACCGTATGACCCTTTAAGACCCCATAAAGTATATATATTCTGGGTCGTGGTGAAATTCTGAGTCGATCTAAGCATGTCCGTCCGTCTGTCCGTTTGTTGAAATCACGCTAACTTCCGAACGAAACAAGCTATCGACTTGAAACTTGGCACAACTAGTTGTTATTGATGTAGGTCGGATGGTATTGCAAATGGGTCATATCGGACCACTTTTACGTATAGCCCCCATATAAACAGATCCCCAGATTTGACCTCCAGAGCCCCTTGGAGGAGCAAAATTCCTCCGATCCGGTTAAATTTTGGTACGTGGTGTTAGTATATGGTCTCTAATAACCATGCAAAAATTGGTCCATATCGGTCCATAATTATATATAGCCCCCATATAAACCGATCCCCAGATTTGACCTCCAGAGCCTCTTGGAGGAGCAAAATTTCTCCGATCCGGTTAAATTTTGGTACGTGGTGTTAGTATATGGTCTCTAATAACCATGCAAAAATTGGTCCATATCGGTCCATAATTATATATAGCCCCCATATAAACCGATCCCCAGATTTAACCTCCGGAGCCTCTTGGAGGAACAAATTTCATCCGATCTGGTTGAAATTTGGTATGTGGTGTTAGTATATGGTCTCTAATAACCATGCAAAAATTGGTCCATATCGGTCTATAATTATATATAGCCCCCATATAAATCGATACCCATATTTGACCTCCAGCGCCTCTTGGAGGAGCAAAATTCATCCGATCCTGTTGAATTTTGGTACGTGGTGTTAATATATGATATCTAATAACCATGCAAAAATTGATCCATATCGGTCCATAATTATATAGCCCCAAAAAAAATTGATACCCATATTTGACCTCCGGCGCCTCTTGGAGGAGCAAAATTCATCCGATCCTGTTGAATTTTGGTACGTGGTGTTAATATATGATATCTAATAACCATGCAAAAATTGATCCATATCGGTCCATAATTATATAGCCCCCATATAAATCGATACCCAGATTTGACCTCCGGAACTTCTTGGAGGAGCAAATTTCATCCGATTGGTTTGAAATTTGGTACATTGCGCTGTTGGTCCATATCGCTATTGGTCCATTGGTCCATATCGGTCTATAGTTATGACCAATCACACAAAAATTGGTCCAAATCGCCAAAAATAATCCACCAAAATTTTATTTCTATAGAAAATTGTTTGGAATCACGAACGAAACATGATTCCGGCTTGAAACTTTACATACGTAGGTCGAATATTTTTAAAAAGTCCATGACCAGTAATGCTGGTGATATTTCAAAGCATATCTAAATGGTTTCAACGCAAACGCCTTACTCGGAAAATGAGATCCTTTATCATTCAGCTAAACAAAGCTTCGGGCAGCACTCATTGGTAATATAGAAATTCACCACTTGATGTATCAAAATTGACGGATTAGTCTAAGTGAGTCTAAAATTAATCGGCTGTCACTATGCCTAACCCTACAGACCGATCCCCATGTTGAATTTAAATATGGCTCTTATTTGGACTCGCAAATTGGCATGTTATATGATTTAGCATCTTTAATAAAATTTTGTAATAATTAAATTTTTTCTAGCAGAGCTTAATAATCCACATCCCATGTGGATGCTACGGGGCTTGACTCCGGCGTAATTCAGCTTCTCTTGTACTCAATTCAATACAACTTAAGACCCTTTCCCTATTGGGTAATTTCCAACCTAACATTTCGAGAGTATTTTGTAATTGAGACATTAAAGTAAAGGTGTGCAACAGTTTTCACCTACTATATGGGTTAGTGAGCTTGGTTGAGTGTATGTGTGTGTGACAGTGAAACTGTGTTAGCTGCCTCAGCACAACGTATTCATGGCATCAGGAATGAACCGAGTTTTTGGGTGATTAATTTGTTTTAGTTCTATTTTTTGGTGCTTTAGTTCAGCAATTTTCATTAGTCGTTTGAGTTTTTTTTTTGTCTTCAATTTTCGAGTTGGAAATTATATTCGTAGTGGATGTGAGAGAAGTGCATGTGCATTCGTAGTTTTAATTACTGGCGCCATAGAGTTTGCATTGAGTCAATTAACGCTGGTTTGAAGTGTACTTGCCGCAACAGAAAAAAAAAACGAAAGAAAAAAAGTTGATAATTGTATTCGATGCTTAGAAAATTCCTCCACTGGGACCATGGATTATGGAGCAGCAACGACGACCATAGGCTCAAAATTGAGAAAAATAGAAAATTTTGCAAAATTGATGATTTGGGAGTTTTGGGAAATGAAAACCAGGAATGGCTAAAGAAAAAGGTGATAACACATGCATATAACGCTTAGGTATGGTGCTTATTTGACTAACATTCGTGGAAAACTGTTCTCGTATGCGAGAGTTCTGTACGATTTTTTGGAAAACTCAATGATAAGATGCGTCATTTTATATTGGTCACCATAGGTTTTGGGGTATCATAAGTTGGCCATTCCGTTTGTAACACATCACAATATCGATTTAAGACCATATTAAAGTATACACAGGGTGGCTGATTTGTAATGCAACAAAATAAAGTGAACCCTATATGGCACTAAAGCCAATTAAATTCAGTTTTAAATCATGGAATTATTATTATATATTTTTATACCCTCCATCATAGGATGGGGGTATATTAACTTTGTCATTCCGTTTGTAACACATCGAAATATTGTTCTAAGACCCCATAAAGTATATATATTCTGGGTCGTGGTCAAATTCTGAGTCGATCTAAGCATGTCCGTCCGTCCGTCCGTCCGTCTGTTGAAATCACGCTAACTTACGAACGATACAAGCTATCGACTTGAAACTTGGCACAAGTAGTTGTTATCGATGTAGGTCGGACGATATTGAAAATGGGCCATATCGGTCCACTTTTACGTATAGCCCCCACATAAAGGGACCCTCAGATTTGGCTTGTGGAGCCTCTAACAGAAGCATATTTCATCTGATCTGGCTGAAATTTGGTATATGGTGTTGGTAAATGGTCTCTAACAACCATGCAAAAATTGGTCCACATCGGTCCATAATTATATATAGCCCCCATATAAACCGATCCCCAGATTTGGCTTGCGGAGCCTCAAAAAGAAAATTTCATCCGATCCGGCTGAAATTTGGTACATGATGTTGGTATATGGTCTCTAACAACCATGCAAAAATTGGTCCATATCGGTCCTTAATTATATATAGCCCCCATATAAACCGATCCCCAGATTTGGCTTGTGGAGCCTCTAAGAGAAGCATATTTCATCCGATCCGGCTGAAATTTGGTACATGGTGTAGGTATATGGTCTCTACCAACCATGCAAAAATTGGTCCACATCGGTCCATAATTATATATAGACCCCATATAAACCGATCTCCAGATTTGGCTTGCGAAGCCTCAAAGAGAAGCAAATTGCATCCGATCCGGCTGAAATTTGGTACATGGTATTGGTATATGGTCTCTAACAACCGTGCAAAAATTGGTCCACATCGGTCCGTAATTATATATAGCGCCTATATACACCGATCCCCAGATTTGGGTTGCGGAGCCTCAAAGAGAAGCAAATTTCATCCGATCCGCCTGAAATTTGGTACATGATATTGGTATATGGTCTCTAACAACCATGCAAAAATTGGTCCACATCGGGTCATAATTATATATAGCTCCCATATAAACCGATCCCCAGATTTGGCTTGCGAAGTCTCCAAGAGAAGCAAATTTCATCCAGTCTGGTTGTAATTTGGAACATGGTGTTAGTATATGATCTTTAACAACCGTGCCAGAATTGTTCCTTATCGGTCCATAATTATATAAAACGTTCTCCAGATTTGACCTCCGGAGCCTCTTGGAGGAGCAAAATTCATCCGATCCGGTTCAAATTAGGAACGTGGTGTTAGTATATGGTCGCTAACAACCATACCAAAATTGGTCCAATCACACAAAAATTGGTCCATATCGGTTCATAATCATGGTTGCCACTAGAGCCAAAAACAAGTATATACAGTAGTAAATTCGGCCGGGCCGAATTTTAAATACCCACCACATCAATCAAATATGATAGTTTACTTTGAAAACTCTTCGTCGTAGTGGTTTACTTGATAATATATAGAATTGTAGGGGGTTTGATGAGAAATCTTCTCCCAAGGCAGTCAGCTCCCGAAGACAAACTTTAAAGATTCTACCTATGAAGACCAGATAAGATTCTAGACCTTTGAGAACCAATTTTGTTTGAGTTTTAGAGAAATTATAAACATATCGTGTATATGATTAAATTACGCCTTGATTTGAAATCTTAAATCTGTAGATTTTTTCTGCCATTATTTAAATAAATACGATGACTAAAATCTGGAAATTTTACTTTCAGTTTGAAGCAATTTTCATGATCAGTGCGCCTGCTATATAAGAGAATTTTAGAGTTGAATAAACGAAAATACTTTATAAGAAAAGGAAATTTCGTTTGTCTAAATTTTATTATAGATTTCCAATTTCAGCCAAATTGGGTAAAAACTACGGATTCTAGAAGCCCAAGAAATAAAGCCGGGAGATCGGTGTATATGGGGGCTATACCAAAACATGGACCGATAGGTACCATTTGCTGCTCACATATTTGTGATCTTAAAATACCTACAGAATTTCAAACAAATCGGCTAGAAAACATAGTCTCTAGACGCCCAAGAAGTAAAAATCGAGAGATCAGTCTATATGGGGGTTATACCAAAAAATGGACCGATATACCTCAATTTCGGCACACTTATTTGTGGTCTAAAAATACCTCTAGATTTCGAATTTCAGTCAAATCGGGTAATACAGTTTATAGAAGCTCAAGAATTTCAGGCAAAGCGGATGGTAAATATGGTTTATAGAAGCCTAAGAAGCAAAATCGGGAGATCAGTCTCTATGGGGACTATATCAAAACATGGACCGATGAGCACCATTTTCGGCTCGCCTTTTTATGGTCCTCAATACCTCTAGATTTCCAATTTCAGGCAAATCGTATTGTAAATATAGTTTCTAGAAGCCCTAGAAGCAAAATCGGGATATCGGTCTATATGGGGGCCATACCAAAATATGGACCGATGGGAACCATTTTCGGCACACCTTTTTATGGTCCTCAAATACCTCTATATTTCCAATATCAGCTAAATTGGATAAAAACTACGGTTTTTATAGGCCTAAGATTCCAAATCGGGAGGTTGGTTTATATGGGGGCTATATCAAAACTTGGACCGATATAGCCCATCTTCGAACTTGACCTGCCTGCAAACAAAAAACTAATCTGTGCCAAATTTGGGGACGATAGCGCCATTATTGAAGGCTGTAGCGTGATTACAACAGACAGACAGACAGACAGACAGACAGACAGACGGACAGACGGACATGCTTATATCGTCTTAGAATTTCTCCCTGATCAAGAATATATATACTTTATATAGTCGGAAATCGATATTTCGATGTGTTACAAACGGAATGACAAACTTATTATACCCCCGTCACCATTTGGTGGGTATAATAATCTACCAAAATTTTATTTCTATAGAAAATTTTGTCAAAATTTTATTTGTAGAGAAAATTTTGTTAAAATTTTATTCGGTTCATAATAAAATTTTCATCATTGTCAAAATTTTATTTCTATAGAAAATTTTGTCAAAATTTTATTTCTATAGAAAATTTTGTTCAAATTTTATTCGGTTCATAATCATATTTGCCACTCGAGCCAAAAATAATCTACCAAGACTTTATTTCTATAGAAAATTTTGTCAAATGTTCATTTCTATAGAAAATTTTGTTAAAATTTTATTTCTGTAGAAATTTTTGTCAAAATTTTCTTTCTATAGAAAATTTTGCCAAAATTTTTATTTCTATAGAAAATTTTGTGAAAATTTTATTTCTATAGAAAATTTTGTTAAAATTTTATTTCTGTAGAAAATTTTGTCAAAATTTTATGTCTACTTTGTCAAACTGAATTATAAACGTATTGGATCGATCTTTTTTGATTTAATATATACCACGTATGGACTTACATACAATTTGGAAGATGGTGTTAGGAGGTTTTAAGATACCTTGCCATCGGCAAGCGTTACCGCAACTTAAGTAATTCGATTCTGGATGGCAGTGTTTAGAAGAAGTTTCTACGCAATCCATGATGGAGGGTACATAAGCTTCGGCCTGGCCGAACTTACGGCCGTATATACTTGTTATATATAACATAGTTAAATGAACTACACTGAAAAAACAGTGAACCCACCAGGAAGAAACATTTTGGTTAATTTTGGAAAATTTTGAATATTTTTAGAAAATTTTAACTAAACAGTATAACAAACGCTGGCATCACGCCGATGTCATAAAAATAAGTAAATATTTTTCGACAAATTCAAGAAAATTTATTAGACATAATTAAATTTTTTCACTTGTTAAAGAAAATTTTGTAGTTTGAAGGAAAAAATTGGAGTTCAAAATTGCAAGAATGTCTTTAGTGACATACGAAGTTCATGATGAACGCATTTGTAGTAAAATCTACAAATTTAAAGAAATATTGAACTATTTTGTAGAAGACACGAATTTAGTTAACCTTTATCCTTCATTTGTGTATATTTTTTTCCTCGGTTTTAGTTAATTTAACTAAAGTACACCAACAATTATTAGAGTAGAGGAAACTTTCTCCAAACATAATAATTCCATGAACTAAAATAAAGTTAAATTGGCTTTAGTGAAATAGAGAGTTCACTTTTTTTTTGAGTGTAAGAAAGAGGAAAAAACTATAAACAAATGAAGTATTAAGACCAAATTCGCAACTCCAATTTTTCTTTCAAACTTCGAAATTTTCTTTGCCAAGTGGAAAAAAAAACAATCTAAGCAATTTTCTTGAATTAGTCGAATAATATTTACTTATTTTCTAAAATTAACCAAATTTAACTTCCTGGTGGGTTCACTGTTTTCTGCGTATAACATGAGCTTTGTCATTCCGTTTCTAAAATATCGAAATATTGGTCTCAGACCCCCAAAGCATATATATTCTGGGTCATTCTGGGAAATTCTGAGTCGATCTAGCAATATCCGTTCGCTAGTAAGTCTGTTGAAATCACGCTAACTTTCGAAACAAGCTATCGACTTGAAACTTGGCACAAGTAGCTGTTATTTATGTAAGTCGAATCGTACACCGAAAAAAAGTGAACTGTTTTATACGAAGAATGAATTACCACGCACGAAAATTGAACTAAATTTTACTCCACAATTTGAGATTTCCACAAAGCGTTGTTAAAACCAGGAAATTTTAATGCCCTGTTGTACTTTTTAACTGCTGTTCACGAAATTACATCATCTCATAGAAGAAAAAATTAACTAAAAGTAAAGAAGAAAATCATTGGCGCCAAATCATGACCATTTTAACCATACAGTAGTTCATTCTTACTATTTTTGGGAATCGTACGAAAATTTTCATTTGTTTTAGTTCATATTGACTTTACGTGTACGGTCATGGAACTTTATACTCACGTTTAGTTCATAAAATTTTTGAGACATACTTAAAAAAAGTAAGATTTCATTAAGCCGTGGAAAATTTCGATAAAAATAATAAAATTTAACTACAAGCAAATAATTTTTTTCCAATAAAAATAAGTTAAATTTAGCGTTAGATTAACTACGGAAATTTTTTCTGTGTACATCAAATGGACCATATCGAACCACTTCTGGCTATAGCCTACTTCTAGGGAACCACCGTGGTGCAGTGGTTAACATACCTGCCTACCTTTTTCCAAAAAGAGCGTCGCCAAAAATGTAGTGAAAATGTTCGTTTTGATCCGGAAGTGGTGCAAAATTGGCGCAGAAGCGATGAATTTAACATGAACTTGTCATAGGACGGATGTGCACTACTTCAACGGTCTTTACACTGAATTTGCATCACTCTTAAGGTGTGATCCGAATTAAGTATTTTGGATGTGAATTAAAATATTTTGCCAAATAAATAATTGTTATTATTTTTTATGATTTTTAATGCATTCGAGAGCTTGTCTGAAATGTTTGACCTCATATATTTTAAAAAATTCTCAAGGTTTCTAAAATGGATTCAGCATTTTTTTCGGCAAAATTTAAATATTTTGTATCATTTTACTAATTCTTACCGTGTTTTAAAAAGGTAAAATTACATATATGAAAAAAGTGAGTTTTAACAAGTAAGGAAAGTTTAAAGTCGGGCGTGACCGACTATATTATACCCTGCACCACTTTGTAGATCCACATTTTCGATACCATATCAAATCCGTCGAATGTGTTGGTTGCTATATATAAAGGTTTTTGTTCCCAAAATTTTTTAGACTTCTACAAAATCTATAGACCTAAAATTTTAGTCGGCTAATGCCCAAGGGTGAAACACAAGGTTAATAAGAAAATATGGGAAACATTTAAATCTGTACAAATTTTGAGGCAACTTTGCAAAAGTGTATTTATGATTTATCGCTCGATGTGTAGTAGAATTATAGAAAAATTAGAGTCATGTTTACAAGTTTTAGACTTTGCAGTGGCGATTTTATAAGGAAAATGTGGGTATTTTGGCCATTTTTGCCCAAATCGGAAAAACATATATACGGAAGCTATATCTAAATCTGAACCGATTTCTAACAAATTGGACATGCATAGCTACAATGTTAATTCTATTCCCTGTGCAAAATTTCACGTAACTCGGATTGCAACTTTGACCTCTGTGGTCATATTACGCAAAATCGGGCGAAAGATATTTATGGGAGCTATATCTAAATCTGAACAGATTTAAACAAAATTTGGCACCCATAGCTACAATGCTAATTCTACTCCCTGTGCAAAATTTCAATTAAATTGGAGCAAAAGATTGGCCACTGTGGTCATATGAGTGTAAATCGGACGAACGATATATATGGGAGCTATATCTAAATCTGAACCGATTTCAATAAAATTTGGCACACTTGACTACACTACTAATTGTACTCCTACTGCAAAATTTCAACCAAATTGGAGTAAAACTCTGGCTTCTGGGACCGTATTAGTCCATATCGGGCGAAAGATATATATGGGAGCTATATCTAAATCTGAACCGATTTCAATAAAATTTGGCACACTTGACTATAGTACTAATTGTTCTTCTTGTGCAAAATTTTAAGCAAATTAGGGTAAAACTCTGGCTTTTGGGGCCATATAAGTCCATATCGGGCGAAATATATATATGGGAGCTCTATCTAAATCTGAACCGATTTCTTCCAAAATCAATAGGTTTCTATTCTGACCCAAAACAGAAACTTGTGCCAAATTGGAAGTCGATTGGTCTAAAACTGCGACCTAGATTTTGATCACAAAAATGTGTTCACAGATAGACGGACGGACGGACAGACGGACATGTTTATATCGACTCAAGAGCCCACCCTGAGCATTTTTGCCAAAGACACCATGTGTTTTCTCGTCTCCTTCTGGGTGTTGCAAACATATCCACTAACTTATAATACCCTGTTCCACAGTGTGGCGCAGGGTATAAAAAGTCAATTAAAAGAACTTTCTGTGTAGTTAAAATAAAGGACATCTTTGGGAGGAAATTTTTAGAAGTGATTTTAAAGTTGTGCCTTTAGAAGAACTTCCGAATTTTTGCTGGATATTTAATCTGCCTTTTTTATGTAATACTATTGTGGATGACAGTCTTTGTACGTTGTACGCAATCCGTCATGGAGAGTACATAAGATTCGGCCGTATTTACTTATTTCGTAGTGTTTTTTTTGAAGCAAACTTTACTCTCCAAAATATACCAGACGCAAGAGGCCAGCGAATTGAGATCTGGAGTTTTTGGTGACCATAGTGCGGTATAAATGAAGCGAGGAATCTCCTTTCTTGGTTGACATGTGCTGAGTGCGATGGTGCTGAGTTCTGTTTGAATGCCCATTGTCTGCGGGCAAAATATTTGTCTCCCAAGGGCTTCAGTACTGTCTTTTGGGCATTTTCGTGATAATATTTTGCATTTATTTTGACTCCCCGTCAATAGGCGGCGCTCTGATGGGCTCATGAGTTTCCACGTTTCCTATTATTGCGGCGATAATTTCGATCAAATCTGGCCTTTAGTGTTCGAATTATTTGTGTTATCGCTTTTTTTTAATCCACTTATTGGACACAGTGCCAGTAATACGACAACGAGTAATGATGCAAGAAACAAAAGATGTATCATATTAAAATGCTAGAAGGCTCTAATAATAGCCACTTCTGTGTTTTCCAATCAAACATAAAGCAAACACACCATCACGCTTGAACTACATCACGAACAAATTAATTTCTGAATGCAATGGATTAAAATGCTTTTGTAAGCTTATTAGCAATAGAATGACCTGCCACTGGAATAAATCTGTCAGCTGTCAGACGAGCGGTTTAGATATAATGGCAACCTGAAGTTCACTAATGTGGTATCACAATGGACTGAATAGTCTAAGTGAGCCTGCGGGCTGCCACCTAACCTAAAGGGTGATACGGTCAAAATTTGGTCAATATAAACTTGACGTATTTCTTTAAATTTTGCATTTAAAAAACCTGAACATCCCTCATTTTGAAGGTGTGTGTGTAGAATGTTGCTCCTATTTTGATTTTGGAATTAACTCTTCAGTTATCAAAATTTTGCTCGCGCATCGCGAAAATCCGAGCTACTCGCACGCAAAGCTGGCAAAATCGCTAAAAGTTGACAAATCAACCGTTACAAATGTAATTAAAGTGTTTGGGGACCGTTTGTCTACAGCCAGGAAGTCTGGATCGTGGGGGAAATCGAAAACCGGAAGCCACTGAGATGACAAAGAGAGTTGCCGGTAGTTTCAAGCGAAACCCTAACCTCTCTCTCCGAGATGCCGCAAATAAGCTGGGTGTATCGTCTACAACCGTGCATCGAGCCAAAAAACGAGCCGGACTATCGACTTACAAGAAGGTAGTGACTCCAAATCGCGATAATAAACAAAATACGACGGCCAAAGCGCGATCCCGGAGGCTGTACACGACGATGCTGACGAAGTTTGACTGCGTGGTAATGGACGACGAAACCTACGTCAAAGCCGACCACAAGCAGCTTTCGGGACAGAAGTTTTATACGGCAAAAGGAAGGGGAAAGGTAGCAGATATTTTCAAGCACATAAAACTGTCAAAGTTCGCAAAGAAATATCTGGTTTGGCAAGCCATCTGTACCTGTGGCTTGAAAAGCAGCATTTTCATAGCTTCCGGGACTGTCAACCAAGAAATTTACGTGAAAGAGTGTTTGAATAAACGTCTGCTGCCTTTCCTGAAGAAACACGGTTGTTCCGTACTGTTTTGGCCGGATTTGGCATCTTGCCATTACGGTAAAAAGGCCATGGAGTGGTACGCCGCCAACAACGTGCAGGTGGTTCCCAAGGACAAGAACCCTCCCAACACGCCAGAGCTCCGCCCAATTGAGAAATATTGGGCTATTGTCAAGCGGAACCTAAAGAAGACCAAAAAAAGGACGAGCAGCAGTTCAAGGCAAACTGGCTTTCTGTGGCGAAGAAGGTGGACAAGGTGGCTGTACAAAATCTGATGGCAGGTGTCAAGCGTGAGGCCCGGCAATTCGGATTTGGAAAAGCGAAAGCCTAACTGAATATTTTTCCTGAATTTTATACTAATTGAACTTGAAAAAGAAATTTAATTTGATTTTCACCCTTTAACCTAACCTGAAGTTTGTCGCAATTTATATCAGCCACATTGCATATATTCTTGATCAAGGTGAAACTCGAAGATTATCTAACTATGTCTGTTTGTTGTAATCAATCTGCCATGGCCTTCAATAATGAAGCTTTCGTCCCGAATTTATACATAGATTTTTTTCCTTTCGCAAATAACTTAAATTCGAAGATGAGTTATATCAGTCCAGGTTTTTATATAGCCACCCTATAAATTGGTCCTACGATTTGATTTCTTAAGATTTAAGACATCGTAAAATTTATCCAATTTATCTTAAATTAAAAATCCAGTTGTATTTTAGGTCCATAAAGGAATATTCAAAAATTTGTGTATATCCATGTTTTAATATAAGAAATAAGCCAGCAACTATTCCAGCTTTGGAAGACAACATTTCCGAAGAAATTCGGGCTATTCCGGCCGAAATGCTCGAAAAAGTTGCCCAAAATTGGACTTTCCGAATGGACCACCTAAGACGCAGCCGCGGTCAACATTTAAATGAAATTATCTTCAAAAAGTAAATGTCATGGACCAATCTAACGTTTCAAATAAAGAACCGATGAGATTTTGCAAATTTTATGCGTTTTTTTAAAAAAAAAAGTTATCAAGCTCTTAACAAATCACCCTTTACCTTCCATATAGACCGATCACCTGATTTGATTTCTTGAGGGCGTGGAAGCCTCAATTGTCATACGATTAACTTTAATTTGGAACTGCAGTGTTGTTTTGGGCTTACCTAGAAATGTGTCAAATATGGTGTTTATCGGTCCATATTCTGATAGAAACGTAGCCCCATATTTGAGTCCTTTGTGTATGGAAGCAGCAATTTTCATCCGATTCGCCTTTTTTCGGACCCATACATAGATGTGTCAGATATGAGAGGATCAGTCTATATTCTGTTATAGCCCCCTTATAGTCCCATCTTCCGATTTTACTTCTTCACCATATAGAAGCTGTAAGTTCTATTTAATTTGCCTGAAATTTGAAATCCAGAGGTATTTTGGATCCCTAATGGATTATGCTAAATTTGTGTTATGCTAAATATGTTTGAATATTTGCAGGTATGGTGTTTATCGGTCCATATTCTAATATAATCGGATCTGGCTATTCGACTTCTTGAGTGTATAGAATCAACAATGTTTGCCTGAAATATAGCCCGATCTTCCGATTTGATTTCTAGAGGGCATAGAATAATTTAACCTAACTTAGCTTAGCACTTTAAAATTTAGGTATACTTTAGATTGTTTATTGATTCCATAGCCCAAATACATAATTTCCATTTTACCTTCAAAATAAATTTTAAAGATATTTAAGCTTTTTTTTGTCTAGAATTATTTGAAAATAATAATAAAAAAGTAATTTGAAACTAAATGTGCACTTAATCTTTTATGTGTCTAAAGTTATTTACACATTCGATTTTAATTTTGTTTAATAACTCCAAAAGGGTAAAACAACACATGAGCACATAATCGACAAAATGTTTTCCATTTTTCAGGAGAATTCAATTATTAAGTACACATTGCATATTTATGCTTCACAGAGCTGGACCAAAGCTATAAATCTTTAGGATACAATGTTGTACAAAATAGTGGAGATTAATATGAAATCGCATGTTTCTAAGTAATAAGGAAAAAACTAAAAAAATATTTTTTTTTTTCAACTGCGTGGTTTTTCTTCTACGTAATGATGTTTTGAATAATAAAGATGTTTTGAATAATACTGGTTTAACCCTTAAATTCACAAGATCACCGTTTCCTTCGAAAAAATATTTAATATACAAACTGAAGAATTTTTATAAATTTTAAAAAGAAATTTTTAAATATTATTTAAATTCTAATTTGTAGTGTTCTGAATTTGATTTTCAATTTTGACCGGAGATTATTCAGAAGGGCTAGAAACTTTCCAGAAAAAATATTTTTTAAAATAGCGTTATGATGTTTTAAATGCATCAATCTTGATTTTAGAGAATTCAGTAAAAATTTTAAGATGTAAGATTTTTTTCTGGTTATATCTTAAAAGATACATTGCGGATTTAAGGGTTAAACAGCTGGCGTACGTTTTTGGTAGATTGGTAGAATTCTTGGTTATTTGGTAGATTTTGCAAAATATACATCTCCCAATAAGAGATACATCAATTTTCTATAGAAATAAAATTTTGCCCATCTTTTCAATAAAAATAAAATGTTGACAAAATTTTCGATAGAAATAAAAATTTGACAAAATTTTCTGTACAAATAAAAGTTTGATAAAATTTTCGGTAGAAATAAAATTTTGACAAAATTTTCTATAGATATAAAATGTTGACAAAATTTTCTATAAAAATAAAATTTTGACAAAATTTTCTATAAATATAAAATTTTGATAAAATGTTCTAGAGAAATAAAATTTTGACAAAATTTTCTATAGAAATACAATTTGGCAAAATTTTCTATATAAATAAAATTTTGACAAAATTTTCTATAGAAATAAAATTTTGACCAAATTTTCTATCGAAATAAAATTTTGACAAAAATTTCGATAGAAATAAGATTTTGATAAAAATTTTCTATAGAAATAAAATTTTGAGAAAATTTTCTATAGAATAAAATTTTGAAAAAATTTCCTAAAGAATAAAATTTTGCGAAAATTTTCTATACAAATAAAATTTGGCAAAATTTTCAATACAAATAAAATTTTGATGAAATGTTCTATAGAAATAAAATTTTGACAAAATTTTCTATAAATATAAAATTTTGAAAAGATTTTCTAGAGAAATAAAATTTTGAAAAAAATCTACATAGAAATAAACATTTGACAAAATTTTTGCCAACATTTGCTATAGATAAATTTTGACAAAATTTTCTATAGAAATAAAATTTTGACAAAATTTTCTGTAGAAATAAAATTTGAACAAAATTTTCTATTGAAATAAAATTTTGAAAAAATTTCTATAGAAATAAAATTTGGACAAAATTTTCTATATAAATAAAATTTTGAAAAAAATTACATAGAAATAAAAATTTGAGAAAACTTTCTATAGAAATGCAATTTGGCAAAATTTTCTATAGAAATAAAATTTTGACAAAATTTCCTATAGAAATAAAATTTTGACAAAATTTTCTATAGAAATAAAAATTTAACAAAATTTTCTGTAGAAATAAAAATTTGACCACATTTTCTGTAGAAATAAAATTTTGACAAAATTTTCTATAGATATAAAATTATGACCAAATTTCTATAGAAATAAAATTTTGACAAAATTTTCTAGAGAAATAAAATTTTGACAAAATTTTCTACAGAAATAAAATTTTGACAAAATTTTCTACAGAAATAAAATTTTGACAAAATTTTCTACAGAAATAAAATTTTGACAAAACTTTCTATAGAAATACAATTTGGCAAAATTTTCTATAGAAATAAAATTTTGACAAAATTTTCTATTGAAATAAAATTTTGACAAAATTTTCTATAGAAATAAAATTTTGAAAAAAATCTACATAGAAATAAACATTTGACAAAATTTTTGCCAACATTTGCTATAGATAAATTTTGACAAAATTTTCTATAGAAATAAAATTTTGACAAAATTTTCTGTAGAAATAAAATTTGGACAAAATTTTCTATTGAAATAAAATTTTGAAAAAATTTCTATAGAAATAAAATTTGGACAAAATTTTCTATATAAATAAAATTTTGAAAAAAATTGCATAGAAATAAAAATTTGAGAAAACTTTCTATAGAAATGCAATTTGGCAAAATTTTCTATAGAAATAAAATTTTGGCAAAATTTTCTATAGAAATAAAATTTTGACAAAATTTCCTATAAAAATAAAATTTTGACAAAATTTTCTATAGAAATAAAAATTTAACAAAATTTTCTGTAGAAATAAAAATTTGACAACATTTTCTGTAGAAATAAAATGTTGAAAAATTTTCTATAGATATAAAATTTTGACCAAATTTCTATAGAAATAAAATTTTGAAAAAATTTTCTAGAGAAATAAAATTTTGACAAAATTTTCTACAGAAATAAAATTTTGACAAAACTTTCTATAGAGATACAATTTGGCAAAATTTTCTATAGAAATAAAATTTTGACAAAATTTTCTATTGAAATAAAATTTTGACAAAATTTTCTATAGAAATAAAATTTTGAAAAAAATCGACATAGAAATAAACATTTGACAAAATTTTTGCCAACATTTGCTATAGATAAATTTTGACAAAATTTTCTATAGAAATAAAATTTTGACAAAATTTTCTATTGAAATAAAATTTTGACAAAATTTCTATAGAAATAAAATTTTGACAAAATTTTCTATAGAAAGAAAATTTTGACAAGAAATTACATAGCAATAAAAATTTGAAAAAATTACATAGAAATACAAACGTGACGAAATTTTTTATAGAAATAAAATTTTGACAAAATTTTTTGTCGAAATAAAATTTTGACAAAATTTTCTGTAGATATAAAATTTTTAGAAAATTTTCTAGAGAAATAAAATGTTGACAAAACTTTTTATAGAAATACAATTTGGCAAAATTTTCTATAGAAATAAAATTTTGATAAAATTTTCTATTGAAATAAAATTTTGACAAAATTTTCTATAGAAATAAAATTTTGACAAAATTTTCTATAGAAATAAAATTTTGACAAAAAATTACATAGAAAAAAAAATGTTGAAAAAAATTACATAGAAAAAAAAATGTGACAAAATTTTTTATAGAAATAAAATTTGGACAAAATTTTCTATATAAATAAAATTTTGAGAAAAATTACATAGAAATAAAAATTTGAGAAACTTTCTATAGAAATGCAATTTGGCAAAATTTTCTATAGAAATAATATTTTGACAAAATTTTCTATAGAAATAAAATGTTGACAAAATTTTCTATAGAAATAAAATTTTGAAAAAAATTTACATATAAAAAAAATTTGAAAAAAAATACATAGAAATAAAAATTTGACAAAAATTTTGCCAAAATTTGCTATAGATAAATTTGGAGAAAATTTTCTGTAGAAATAAAATTTTCGAAAATTTTCTATAGAATAAAATTTGGAGAAAATTTTCTATACAAATAAAATTTTGACAAAATTTTATATAGAAATACAATTTGGCAAAATTTTCAATACAAATAAAATGTTTATAAAATGTTCTATAGAAATAAAATTTTAACAAAATTTTCTATAGATATACAATTTTGACAAAATTTTCTATAGAAATAAAATTTTGATAAAACTTTCTATAGAAATACAATTTTCCAAAGTTTTCTATAGATATAATTTTGACAAAATTTTCTCTAGAAATAAAATTTTGACAAAATTTTCTATAGAAACAAATTTTTGACGAAATTTTCAATAGAAATAAAATTTTAGCAAAATTTTCTATAGAAATAAAATTTTCACAAAAATTTCTATAGACATAAAATTTTAGGTTTTTTTTAAGTTTCGTATATTTTGGTAGGTTATTTTTGGCATGAATGGCAGCGTGGTTACATATCATTGAGCACGCGTAACAACGGAGTTATTGATAGGCGATTTCGGTAAACATTTTATTTCACGTGCAACACCGGTCAATTGACCACCTAGATCGTGCGATCGTTAATGTTAAAGCTCATGTCTATACAAACCACATTGAAGCATTTATTTGTGAGATACCGACCAAAATGTTGGAAAGAGTATGCCAAAATTGGTCTGAACGGATGGACCATTTGATTTGAATCAATCTATCGATTCAAATAAAGATTTGTTCAGAATTTTATGTGCTTTTTGTTGTTGTTTATTATCTTATAGCTCTTAAAAATCACCCTTTAATTACGGTCGAGAGTTCGGTCCGGCCGAATCTTTTGTTGGTAGATTAAATATCTATAGCCATTTTAATTTTTGATCTGTTTATACAGAGGTATCTATAAATAATTATGAACCTGTACAAACCAATTTTCGGATGGTATTTGGATGACCAAATTTCAGCCGGATTGCATGAATTTTGTTCCTCCATGAAACTCCGGAAGTTATATCTTAGGGATCAGTTTTTTGGAGGTTATATATAGTTATAGACCGATATGGACCAATTGAATGATTTTTAGAGGGCATCAAGTACGAAATTTCAACCGGATTGGATGGAATTTGCTCTGCAAAACAAATCTTTCCCTACGTTTCCAAATTGATTTTATTTCAATTCCGCAAATAATTTTGTATTTTCAATTTTGACCTGCACTCAATGAAAATCATTTTACATGGGGGAATAACTGTAGATGCATTTTTATTTATTTTATAGATATATTCTTTTATTTTAATTAAACTTTCATACAATCGAAGTGTATTGAATAGCTCTGAATGGAAATTAAAACTCCTGAATGTCCATTTAGAATGCCATAACCTGCTGTACATTGGGAAGCAATGTGCAATTGATTTTGGGCACATTTGTATTCAAAATAAAAACAAAAAAAAAAAAACAATTAAAAGTGAATTTATGGTTGTATGAAAGGAATTCGTTTTGCTATAAAGAGAATATTTTCAAGAGATGAAATTTTATTACAAAACAACAAACATTTTGAGTATTAGAAGTGAAATAATAAAATTGCATACGCCACTCTAAACCCTATAGTGGTCAGGGAGTTATAACATTGATCAGTCCGATTTTCCCACATTTGGCTAAATTACCCACAGTTAATTCTAATAATACACTAATAGAAAACATTACATTCCAAAATCGTGAACGGACGGTAACAAAATGACACGGAAATGTTCATTAAAATTCAAAACGGAATGTTCAAAGTTTCGCCTACTGACGCTCACGACTTCATGAACGGCGTTCGTTTTTTTTCATAAAAAGTCTTGATATAATCGTTAGACATTGTTATGACATCGCTTCTCAATGGTGATATGTGCTAAGGCCAGGTTCGAGAAACAATTTTAGATGGATAAATATGTTAGATTAATTTGTAATGTAAATTTAGTGAAATAATGAAAACGTGTAAATTAGTATTCATAAAAATTCTACTGTGCAGAATTTTAAAAATGGTTAAGAAATTATTATATATAAATTTTTTAGCATTTTGTAAAATTTTATACAAAAAATTGCAATGATAAAAAATTGCCCGTTGCGAGATTCGAATCTGGCACCTCATAGCTCTTGTTTGGCATGGCTGATTATAAATTCGTAGCAATTTCCATTCCACATCATGAACTCTGGCTGTTGCTGTGACAACGCATGGTGTCATTTTATCGTTGTCACATTGACACCGTCTGTTCTCACTTTCATGAACGGATCGTTTTGAAACGTTTATGATTTTGTCTATGGGTGTAGACTGAATTAGGTTAGAAATATCGGGGCAGCCCTATATTTCTGGACCACTTAGACTGTTCAGTCCATAGTGATACCACAAGTGATTAACTTTTTTACGAGTATCAGTTAGTGCTGAACGATTGTATGTTTAGCTCAATGGCAAGGGATCTCCTTTTTAAAGCGCAGACGGCGTTTTACATTGCGGTGAAACAATTTAGAGAAGCATTGCACCAATGTGGTTCTGTGGTATTTTGGCCCATTTACGGCGAAGCGCCGTCATGAGATTATCTACCTTTTGATATTTTGCAGTGCCAATCATACTCTCTTAAATGCCCCAGGTGCAGAAGTCCAACGGTGGCCATTGTGAAAATTTTAAATTGCATAGAAAATTTTGTCAAAAGTTTACATCTATAGGAAATTTTGTCAAAAATGAATTTTATAGAAATTGTGCTAAAATTTTGTTTCTATAGAAAATTTTGTTAAATTTTTTTTCTATAGATTTTTTTCAAAATTTTATTTATGTAGAAAATTTTACTTCTATAGAAAATTTTGTCAAAATTTTACTTCTATAGAAAATTTTGTCAAAATTTTATTTCTATAAATTTTTTTTTTAATTTATTAAAAAATTTTGTCAAAATTGTATTTGTATAGAAAATTATGTTAAAATTTTATTGTTATCGAAAACTTTGTAAAAATCTTGTTTCTATAGAAACCTTGGTCAAAATTTAATTTCCATAGATATTTTTATTCAAAATTTTATTTTTATAGAAAATTTTATCAAAATTTTATATCTATAAAAATGTTGACAAATTTTTATTTGCATAGAAAATTTTGTCAAAGTTTTACTTCTATAGAAATTTTGTTAAAAATTTGTTTTTATAGATTTTTTAATTTTAATTTTTGTAGAAAATTTTGTCAAAATGTTATTTCTATAGAAAATTTTCTCAACATTTTATTTTAATAGAAAATTTCCTCAAAATTTTATTCCTGTAGAAAATTTTGTCAAAAGTTTATTTCTATAGAAAATGTTGTCACAATTTTATTTCTATGCAGAATTTGTCAAAATTTTATTTCCATAGAAAATTTTGTCAAAATTGTATTTCTATAGAAAATTTTGTCAAAATTTTATTTCTATAGAAAATTTTGTCAACATTTTATTTCTATGGAAAATTTTGTCAAAATTTAATTTTTACAATAAATGTTGCTTAAGTTTGTTTCTATGGAAAATTTTATTTCTACAGACTTTTTTCAAAATTTTATTTCTATAGTAAATTTTGTCAAAATTTTACATCTATAGAAAACTTTTTCAAAATTTTATTTGTATAGAAAATTTTGTCTTAAGTTTATTTCTATAGAAAATTTTGTCAAAAGTTTATTTCTATAGACAATTTTGTTTCTATAGATTTGTTTTGTGAATATTTTGTCAAAAATTTATTTTTATAGAAAGTTTTGTCAAAAACTTATTTTTATAGAAAACGTTGTCAAAATTTTATTTCTACAGACATTTTTTTTAAATTTTTTTTCTATAGTAAATTTTGTCAAAATTTTAATTCTATAGAAATTTTTTTCAAAATTTTATTTCTATAGAAAATCTTGTCAAAAGTGTATTTCTATAGACAACTTTGTCAAAACTTTATTTCTATAGAAAATTTTGTTTCCATAGAATTTTTTTTTGAATATTTTGTCAAAAATTTTTTTATTTTTAAAGAAGGTTTTGTCAAAAACTCATTTTTAAAGAAAATGTTGTCAAAATTTTACTTCTATTGAAAATTTTGTCAAAATTTTATTTGTATAGAAAATTTTGTCAAAATTCTCTTTCTATGTAAATTTTGTTTCTATAGATTTTTTTAATTTTTATTGTATTTTGTAAAAAAAATATTTTTATAGAACGAATTGTTAAAAACTTATTTTATAGAAAATGTGTCAAAATTTTTTTCTATAGAAAATTTTGTCAAAATTTTATTTCTATTGAAAATTTTGTCAAAAATTTATTTCTATAGAAAATTTTGTCAAAAATTTATTTCTATAAAAAATTTTGTTAAAATTTTATTTCTATAGAAAATTTTGTCAAAAATTTATTTCTATAGAAAATTGTGTCAAAATTTTATTCATGTAGAAAATTTTGTCAAAATTTTATTTCCATGGAGAATTTTTTTTAAATTTTATTTCTATAGAAAAATGTTGTCAAAATTTTATTTCTATAGCAAATTTTGTCAAAATTTTATTTCTATAGATAATTTTGTCAAAATTTTATTTCTGTAGAAAAATTTTCAAAATTTTATTTCTATTTACAACTTTGTCAAAATTTTATTTCTATAGATAATTTTGTCAAAATTTTATTTCAATAGATAATTTTCTCAACATTTTATTTCTATAGAAAATTTTGTCAAAATTTTATTTCTATTGAAAATTTTGTCAACATTTTATTTCTATTTAAAATTTTGTCAAAATTTTATTTCTATAGATAATTTTGTCAAAATTTTATTTCTATAGAAAATTTTGTCAAAAATTTATTGTTTCCCCTTTGGCAAAAATCCAGGGGTGTAATTAAGGTATCTGGTGGAGCACCGTGGAAGCCAATTACAAACCAAACACACACACCATATAGTCCAAACCAAATGGTTCAGAGAAATCTGTGCTTAATGAGAACACAAAGTTTTTCAGTTCACAGGTATGATTTTATTAACACCATTTATATTTTTATAAATAATACCGATTTCAAGTTTAGATTTTTCTATACAATTCAAAAAGGTATTTAATTCAAAATGTCTTCCACACTATTCAGATGGTTAGTTCAACAATACTTAATCAAATTCATACAATAACAACAATATATATAAAAAATAAACGAGTAATAATAGCCTTATAACTAATAGAAAAAATCCCAAGCCAAATGAAGTGGCCATATCTCAAGGATACGTAGACACGCACTATTCATGATGTTTGAGTACAGGAACTTTCACAGATGGCGGTAATTTTTCGGGACATTGGCTTACAAATGTTAACATCCCGGCCCCCTTGCAGTAACCTGCAATAAAAAATAATAGTAATTTTGCAAAAGAGTATACCTGATCCCATTGTCCATCAAGCGAATCTCTAATTTAAAAAATTTTCTCCTTTACTTTAGTTAACTTTATCCATCCAGTATAAATAATTGAAAAGATTTTAAGGTCCACGAAATGCTCCAAGTTATTTACTTAAGGTGAGCACCCTCCGGATATAATATACCCAAAAATGGTAAACTGAGCAAGTGGCTTTCCAAATGTTCCACCAGCAACGCCGTTTCGGATAATTTTCCAATATACATTACCCCCTAACGAAAGGTGTATGTAACCCGAAGAATAGAAGGTAGGATCAGCTAGTTGCAATCCAGGGTACTCATCAACTATATTCATATCAACAGACTGTCTCGGTGTCAGTACGGCAAACTTTTTACGTACTTCTGCATAAATTTCGACGGGGCTGCCCATTCCATAACATCCATGCAAACGCAAAGAACACTTATAGGAGTTTCCAACGCGAATAATTTTTTGACCTATGCGATGCACTAACGACTCCTCTATTATAGATACCTCTGACCCTGGATCAATAAGAACCCTTTCATTGACGCAACGATTGCCACTCACAATTTTTACCATCGCCGTCGGTCGGATCATTATGGTTTCTTGAATGGTGTAGGTCGTGGACGGACCCCATCTACGTTCTTGAAATCCACCTTTTACCACATTTCTGGATTTGTATGGAACTAAAGGGTGATTCTTTTGAGGTTAGGATTTTCATGCATTAGTATTTGACAGATCACGTGGGATTTCAGACATGGTGTCAAAGAGAAAGATGCTCAGTATGCTTTGACATTTCATCATGAATAGCCGAACGATCTGCCACAACGTCGAATTTTCAGTGAATGGGCCCTAGAAAAGTTGGCAGAAAATCCGCTTTTTTATCGACAAATTTTGTTCAGCGATGAGGCTCATTTCTGGTTGAATGGCTACGTAAATAAGCAAAATTGCCGCATTTGGAGTGAAGAGCAACCAGAAGCCGTTCAAGAACTGCCCATGCATCTCGAAAAATGCACTGTTTGGTTTGTACGCTGGTGGAATCATTGGACCGTATTTTTTCAAAGATGCTGTTGGACGCAACGTTACGGTGAATGGCGATCGCTATCGTTCGATGCTAACAAACTTTTTGTTGCCAAAAATGGAAGAACTGAACTTGGTTGACATGTGGTTTCAACAAGATGGCGCTACATGCCACACAGCTCGCGATTCTATGGCCATTTTGAGGGAAAACTTCGGAGAACAATTCATCTCAAGAAATGGACCGGTAAGTTGGCCACCAAGATCATGCGATTTGACGCCTTTAGACTATTTTTTGTGGGGCTACGTCAAGTCTAAAGTCTACAGAAATAAGCCAGCAACTATTCCAGCTTTGGAAGACAACATTTCCGAAGAAATTCGGGCTATTCCGGCCGAAATGCTAGAAAAAGTTGCCCAAAATTGGACTTTCCGAATGGACCACCTAAGACGCAGCCGCGGTCAACATTTAAATGAAATTATCTTCAAAAAGTAAATGTCATGGACCAATCTAACGTTTCAAATAAAGAACCGATGAGATTTTGCAAATTTTATGCGTTTTTTTTAAAAAAAAGTTATCAAGCTCTTAACAAATCACCCTTTACTTGTTGCGATGCATGTTTATTTCGTCTACTTCTGTCTGGAGAACGAGTACGTTTTCTCGAATTGAGAGCTGAACCTTTGGCTATTTTGTTACCTTCTGTGGACGAACTTGGTCCAGCTACAGAAGACAAATTGGACGAACGAGGTCCACTAGTTGAGGGGCTTATAGACGAACGAGGTCCAGATCCGGTTTTAGGTTGGGACGAACGAGGTCCTAACCTCTTTACGACGCTTTTTACTACCCTTGCAGACGAACTAGGTCCGGGTTTATGTAGCAATGTATGATGCATATCACCACATTTTTTGCAACGTCCCTCACTTTTACATGTACGCCATGTATGGTCATGAGCCAAACAACCAGCACAATGTCTATATATCGACACTATTCTCATTCTCTCCGAATAACTCATAGCCAGAAATTTACTGCAAAAGCGAAGTGGATGGTCCTTTAAACATATTCGGCAAACAATTTTCTGTTTACCTTGCCGATTTTCTGGAAGATATCTCTTTGCTTTTACCATGATTCTAAAATAATAAACAAAACAAAAAAACAAGTATATACGGCCGTAAGTTCGGCCAGGCCGAAGCTTATGTACCTTCCATCATGGATTGCGTAGAAACTTCTTCTAAACACTGCCATCGAATTACTTAAGTTGCGGTAACGCTTGCCGATGACAAGGTATCTTAAAACCTCCTAACACCATCTTCTAAATTGTATGTAAGTCCATACGTGGTATATATTAAATCAAAAAAGATCGATCCAATACGTATATAATTCAGTTTGACAAAGTAGACATACAATTTTGACAAAATTTTCTACAGAAATACAATTTTAACAAAATTTTCTATAGAAATAAAATTTTCACAAAATTTTCTATAGAAATAAAAATTTTGACAAAATTTTCTATAGAAAGAAAATTTTGACAAATATTTCTACAGAAATAAAATTTGAAAAAAACATTTCTATAGAAATAAAATTTTGACAATGATGAAAATTTTATTATGAACCGAATAAAATTTTATCAAAATTTTCTCTAGAAATAAAATTTTGACAAAATTTTCTATAGAAATAAAATTTTGGTAGATTATTTTTGGCTCTAGTGGCAACCATGATTATGAACCGATATGGACCAATTTTTGTGTGATTGGACCAATTTTGGTATGGTTGTTAGCGACCATATACTAACACCACGTTCCTAATTTGAACCGGATCGGATGAATTTTGCTCCTCCAAGAGGCTCCGGAGGTCAAATCTGGAGAACGTTTTATATGGGGGCTATATATAATTATGGACCGATATGGACCAATTCTGGCACGGTTGTTAAATATCATATACTAACACCATGTTCCAAATTACAACCGGATTGGATGAAATTTGCTTCTCTTGGAGACTTCGCAAGCCAAATCTGGGGATCGGTTTATATGGGGGCTATACATAATTAGGAACCGATGAGGACCAATTTTTGCATGGTTGGTAGAGACCATATATCAATATCATGTACCAAATTTCAGCCGGATCTGATGAAATTTGCTTCTCTTTTAGGCTCCGCAAGCCAAATCTGGGGATCGGTTTATATGGGGGCTATATATAATTATGGACCGATGTGGACCAATTTTTGCGTGGTTGTTAGAGACCATATACCAACACCATATACCAAATTTCAGCCGGATCGGATGAAATTTGCTTCTATTTTAGACTCCGCAAGCCAAATCTGGGGATCGGTTTATATGGGGGCTATATATAATTATGGACCGATGTGGTCCAATTTTTGCGTGGTTGTTAGAGACCGTATTCCAACACCATATACCAAATTTCAGCCGGATCGGATGAAATGTGCTTCTCTTTTAGGCTCCGCAAGCCAAATCTGGGGATCGGTTTATATGGCGGCTATATATAATTATGGACCGATATGGACCAATTTTTGCGTGGTTGTTAGAGACCATATACCAACACCATATACCAAATTTCAGCCGGATCGGATGAAATATGCTTCTCTTAGAGGCATCGCAAACCAAATTTGGGGGTCCGTTTATATGGGGGCTATACGTAAAAGTGGACCGATATGGCCCATTTGCAATACCATCCGACCTACATCGATAACAACTACTTGTGCCAAGTTTCAAGTCGTTAGCTTGTTTCGTTCGGAAGTTAGCGTGATTTCAACAGACGGACGGACGGACGGACGGACGGACATGCTTAGATCGACTCAGAATTTCACCACGACCCAGAATATATATACTTTATGGGGTCTTAGAGCAATATTTCGATGTGTTACAAACGGAATGACAAAGTTAATATACCCCCATCCTATGGTGGAGGGTATAAAAAAAAAATACGAAATATTATAAGATATTAGTCCGTCGGAAGCAAAACAAGTTTAACGATAGGTCTAACTACACGGATGAAAAAGACTGTTTTTCATATGTTTGGCTATAAACATTATATGTTTGGAACACAAATTTTTAAACACAATATTTTTGAGTGCAAGCATATAATGTTCATAAACTAGCATAACATGTTTGGGACATATATGTTAATATGTTAGAACATATTATGTTTGGGACATAAAATGTTTGTAAATATAATATGCTTGGATGCAAACATATATTAATTTAGAAATAGCCTATAAACATATATGTGTTTAGTAGCTTGGAGCGCTATTTAACAGGGAGCGATATTGAATTAAGTTGGTGGTTGTTGCTTGTTATTACAAAATTAACATTTTATTTTTCCTTGGGCAATTGATCAGCTACTTCTTTGATCCTTACAAACTGTGTGGTCCGCTGTTCGAATCCCCGTCCGGCAAAAGGTAAAATTAAAATAAAAAAAAAATCATATAATTGAATATATATAATACAATGTTTGTATTACAGAAAAAGGTGCTAAGAACTAAAAAATCTCGTGGAAGTGAGAAAGATGTGGGGGAATATACAATTAGGCAGAAACAAAATTTTGAGCATTCAGGTCGAAAACCTATGTTGTTAGCACCTATATTACCTGTTTATTTTCATAATTCATTATGATTGTAAATATATAAATAAATAAATAAAATTTTGAGCACAATATTGTTTGGGAGAATTTTTTTAAGCATATAATATTTTTGGGTGCAAAATGCTTCCCAACATATTAAATGTTCATATAATAACATATTGTTTTTTGGAAGACAACATTATTGAATTTGGATGCAAAAATACAAAATGTGTGGAGACTACCCAAACATATATTGTTTAGACCAATATGCTTTCAAACATATTATATATTGGAAGAGATCAAACATATAAATGTTTGGGCAATACCCAAAAATGTATATGCTTGAAGCAAAATATATTTGGGAGTATATGTTACAGAAGCGATTTTTTGTGAGCGTGTAGAAGACCTCGTGCTGTTTGGATCTCGGCTACTCTGACCTTTTCGTCTACGCCAGGAAAAACCTTGGTAATACGACCTAATCTCCACTCGTTTGGAGCTAAATTGTCGTCACGCACAACAACCATATCATTTACCTTCAAATTTAGCTTTTCTGTCTTCCATTTACTTCTCTTAAACATTTCTTTTAAGTATTCTTCTTTCCATCGTATGCATAAATTCTGGTTGAGCGCTTTCACTCTCTGCCAACGATTGATTATGGAAATTGGAGCTTCATTAATTTGAGGTTCCGGTGGGGCTAAAAGGGGTCCTCCAACCAGGAAATGTCCAGGAGTTAAAGCATCAATACAAGACACATCCTCAGACAATGGGCAAAGGGGCCTAGAGTTTAAACAGGCTTCAATGCGAGCCAAAAGGGTTGAAAACTCTTCGTATGTGTACTTTAGATTTGAGGCTATCCTTCTAAAATGATGTTTAAATGACTTTACGCCAGCTTCCCACAAGCCTCCCATGTGGGGTGTCCCTGCGCGATTAAAATGCCAATGTATTCCATTATTCACATATGTTTCCATAACCTCTGAACTTATATTTCGAATAAAATTTCGAAAATCTGACTTTAATACCCGTGAAGCTCCGACGAAATTTGTTCCATTATCAGAGTACATGTCCTTCGGGCTTCCACGTCGGGAAACGAATCTTGCAAAAGCAGCCAGAAAGGTGGGTGTAGACAAGTCACTAACAGCTTCCAAATGTATTGCCCTTGTGGCGAAGCAAACAAAAATCGAAGCATAACCTTTAGTGATCAAACAAGCCCTGCCCGTATAATTCTTGATGTCATAAGGTCCAGCAAAATCGACACCCACTCGAGTGAATGGTCGTTCAAGTATAGTTCTATCAACTGGCAATGCAGACATAATCTGTTCGCGTGATCTCTTAGCATGAATAGTACATGTCTTGCAACGACTATAACCGATTTTATTAACGTCCTCGACCTCGGAATCCAGAACTCCGCTCTGAGAACCCTCAGCATCAACTGAATGCCTCCATGCAAAGTAACTTGGTGTATAAAGCATACTAAGAGATGCGACAGCTTATAATTGTAAGGTAAAATAATAGGATGTCTTTCACTAAAAGACAAGAAGACGGCGTTGGTAAGCCGACCCCCAACACGAATTAATCCATCCTCGTCGACAAATGGGTGCAAATTTAATAAGCTGCTACTCGAATTGATAGGCTGACCATTGGTAAGATTTAAATACTCTTCAGGAAAGTATACCTTTTGCGTGATAATAATGAGTTTCCGTTTAACAACCTGCAATTCATTAAACGAAATCTTTGTATGAGCGGCCGAATCGAACTTTCTCCTAAGTAATGAAATAAATCTGTAGACATATGCCATGACCCTTAATGCCTTTGAATAAGAGGAAAACCGGACTAACACATCTTCAAAGTTCTTGATGTATGTAAAGAATATCTTAATGCTTCTTCGTTCCTCTTCGGTAGAAAATTCTCGTTGAGACTCAATTTCCCAGTCGTTGCCTCCGTCGGACAACGAACATGGACCATGCCACCATAACGAGTTATCTATCAAATCCTTAGGTTGTACGCCTCTACTAATGATATCCGCTGGATTATGTTCCGAACTGACGTGTCTCCAACAATCTACACCAACTAACTCAACAATTTTCGACACTCTGTTCGAAATAAATGTCGTCCACGAACAAGGGGGCTTCTGAAGCCAAGCGAGCACTATCATCGAATCACTCCAACAATAGAACTTGGTATGATTACTGTTCAAACTCAATTCGGTCCGTAATGTACCAATCAACTCCGCCAATAACAGTGCCCCACACAGTTCTAGTCTTGGCAAAGAGACAGTTTTAAGAGGTGCTACCCTTGATTTTGCAAACAGCAAGTGAGTTCGAACGATACCATTATTAGATCTTATCCTTACATATACACAAGCTCCATATGCTCTCTCAGAGGCATCCGAAAATCCATGTATTTCCACATGAGTGCTTGGGTCAAACCCTATACACCGTTCTATTTTAATATGGTTTAAAGCTTCATAATCATTTATGAACTGCAACCAGCGTTGTTTACTATGAGCAGTCAAATACTCGCCCCAGCCAGTTTTATCAGCCCATATTTGCTGCATCAATATTTTCGCCACGATAATGACTGGCCCCAACCACCCGGCTGGATCAAACAATGAAGCTTTAAACCATATTAAAATAGA